>NC_064568.1:63645514-64270514 GCF_937001465.1 Orcinus orca
TATATGTGTTAGCATACAGTATTTGTTTTTCTCTTTATGAGTTACTTCACTCTGTATGACAGACTCTAGGTCCATCCACCTCACTACAAATAACTCAGTTTAGTTTCTTTTTATGGCTGAGTAATATTCCATTGTATATATGTGGCAAAGTGAGAGAGTAGCATTGACATATATACACTACCAAATGTAAAATAGATAGCTAGTGTGAAGCAGCTGCATAGCACAGGAAGATCAGCTCGGTGCTTTGTGACCATCTAGAGGGGAGGGATAGGGAGGGTGGAAGGGAGGCGCAAGAGGGAGGAGATATGGGGTTATATGTATACGTATAGCTGATTCACTTTGCTATACAGCAGAAACTAACACAGCATTGTAAAGCAATTATACTCCAATAAAGATGTTAAAAAAATTTAAAAAGTAAATAAAGTAAAATGCCCCCCCCAACACACACACACAAAACAATACCAGAAATGAGAAGTGAAAGAAAAAAACTATATCAGTATAACCACATTTGGATTTTTGGCCATGATTTTCTGAACCAAAGCTATCAATTAAAATAAAAAATATTATTTTACAGTTATTTTAGAAAGTGTTCATCTGATATCTTTCAGCCTATGGTCAACACAGTGGAGTGACCAATAGGGTAAATCACCAGGGCTTGTTTACACAACAAAAAATGTGGCTGGTAAAATATTCTCTATGGATGTTTCTGAAACCAGAGACCAGAAACATACAGTGGAAATGAGACCCTTTACTTTTCTTGAGCCAACACAAACAACAATTACAGCTCCGTGTGAGAAAGGTTGTAAGAAAAATTGCTGGGTTTCAGAGGTTCAACCAAGTCAGCAGATTTCTGTAATTGTGGCAGATTGGACCCCAGAAACTTTACAGTCTTCAGCAAAGAATGGCTCTTAGATGTTAAACTGATCCCTGATAAAACAACCCTGGGGTCATGAGAAGGCTGCTCTGCCAATTTTGTTTCACCATGGGACCCACTGACATCTGGCTTAGTTGCGGAAGCTGGAAAACTTCTTTAAAACTCTCTTGACAGTAAAAATGGACATGTGGAAAACATTCTAATCTGTTAATCTTTGGTGTTCCCGAAGAAGGGACATTGGCTTGATACTTCATGATGATAAATATGAAACCTCCACATCAAGTTGTAAATAACTTAATGGAATTAGAATAAAGAATAGAATTTTCATTTCCCACATGAACCAAAAGATGGATATCCACCTGCATCAAGCCAATGGCTTAAGACGCCTCCTGGATTCTGTGTTTACACTTGGGCTTTGTAATTTGTCCCCTTCTACATGTGTTCCATTTGGCTGGTGAAAATTAGTGAACAGTAGCAAGTCATTCTTCTTCTTGTCCTCTCCCTCCCCTCTCCTCTCTCTCTCCCCTTTGCCTCTGCTCACTCACTCTCCCGTGCAAGAACTCCCTCTTTTCTTCCCTCCCTCCCATTGCATTAAATATTTCAAATAATATTTGAAATATTATTTGAAATATTATTTCAAATATTTGAAATATTGCATTAAATATTTCAAATAATCAAAGAAATAAAACAAAAGAACTATTTTTACATATATATTTGCATGTTATCAATAAGTAACTTTTAGGGTCACTGTATAAATGTCTGGCTTCAAGGTCCGTGGAGGGTAGAAGCTGCCTGCATCTTGTTGTGTGCATGAGCCATATAGAACAGCAGTACACTGTAGCCACGATTTGGACTGGGTTTTCCTCCCTTTAGCTTCCATGATGGTTTGGGCTGCCTACCACTCCCCACTTCACCTAGCACATTTCCTTACTTTGAACTGCTATTTCAAGGTTTTTTTATTTGTTTTCTTCACTGTCTTTTGTCTTTTTTTTTTCAAGTTTTTTACTTTCATTAAATCCCTCTTTTCAGCATTAATATATTTTTTTCCAGTGACAAAAATTATCCTAAAAGCCTGGATTGAAACTCATAAAATGAATTAGTGAATAAAGCAAATATGGACAACTACATATATGTCTACAGAATTTCCCACTAAATCCATGCTACTTAAGAGGTTTGCTCTCCCTGTTTTCAAGCATCTGGTGTGGTCTCTCATTAAAATAAATGTGCAAATACATAAATGAATTCATTAGTTAATTTAAAGTAATAAAGCACAGCTATTGCTTCTAAGCCAACTCATAGTTTTTTTCTGGTTGGTATGGTATGGTATCTTCGCCCGTGAATAGGAGAGAGGAGCATACAGGTTGCAAGCAGGGCCTCTGGAGTCTAAGGTCTAGGTTCCAACGTTGACTTGGGCAAGTTACTTTATTTTCCTATGCCCCATGTTTTCTCATCTGTAAATTTTGGGTGTTCATAGTATTTACTTGTGAGTGATGGTGAGGATTAAATGGATGTAGGTCCCCAGTAGGCACTGGAAGTGTTAGCTTTTCTCAACTTTCCTACTGGCTCCATTCCTCAGCTAACAGTCAGCTTCACCTTCATACCAGAATCGGGAACATCACTCAAGAATTCCACATTTCCACTGGAAACTTGGCTTCTTCTCTCAACCCTGAGTCTAAAATTTAGTTGGGTATTTGAATGTGGCAATATTTCATTATGAAAGAACTTTTCAGTATTCCTTGAAGGAATTCATCCAACATTTATTGAGTACCTTCTGTAGGATACTGTTCTTTGCTAGGGGCTAGACTTGACTGGTTGTTTTTTTACTTTGTTGTGGGTGTATGTGTGTGTGCATGTGTCTGTGAGATGAGTTTGGGTCATTCATTTTCAAATAATCCCCACGTCATGAAGCCGGAATTCATTTTTACTTTATCAAGTACATTGTTAGACATAAGAACTCGTATTCTGCTTAGTCTTCTGTGACTCCATGGTACCCTTAATCATCAAAGTAGATCCAAACCCCTGGCAGGCTGCCCTCGGCCTGCAACCCCAGCCTCATCTCTAGTCCTGCTCCTCTTCATTCCCAAGATCCTAAACTGGAGAATGTATATTCAATGTAATCTCTATCAAGATTCCAGTGGCATTTTTTACAGAAATAGAAAAAAAAAAATCTAAAATTTCTATGGAGGCACCAAAGACCCCAATGGCCAAAGCAATCCTTCGAAAGAACAAAGCTGGAGGCTTCATGCTTCCTGATTTCAAGCTATACTATAAAGCTATAGTAATCAAAATAGCATGATACTGGCATAAAAATAGACACATAGACCAATGGAACAGAAATGAGAGTCCAAAATTATACTGTCACGTATACTGTCAACTAACATTTGATACGGGAGCCAAGGATACTCAATGGAGAAAAGATAGTTTCTTAAATAAATCATGTTGGGAAAACAGGATAACCACATGCAGAAGAATGAAATTGGACCCTTATTTATACCACTCACAAAAGGTAACTTGAAATGGATTAAACTCTTAAACATAGTACCTGAAACCATAAAACTGCTAGAAGAAAACATAGGGGAAATGCTCCTTCACATTGGTCTTGGCAGTGATTTCCTGGTTATGACACCAAAAGCACAAGCTACAAAAGCAAAAATAAATAAGTGGGACTACATCAACCAAAAATCTTGTGCAGAGCAAAAGAAATAACAAAATGAAAAGATAATATGGAATGGGAGAAAATATTTGTAAATCATCTAGCTGATATGGGATTAATATCCAATACATGTAAAGAAGTCACACAACTCAATAGCAAAAAACAAAGCAACTCAATTTAAAAAAGAGCAAAGGAACTAAATATAATTTTTTTTCCAAAGAAGGGGCTGTACCTCACTAATCATCATGAAAATGCAAATTAAAACTATAATAAGATATAACTTCACACCTTTTAGAATGACTGTCATCAAAAAGACAAGATTTAACAAGTGTTGGAGAGGATGCAGAGAAAAGGGAACCCTTGTGCTCCGTTGGCAGGACTGTAAATTTGTGCAGCCCATATGGAAAACAGTATGGAAAACTCTCAAAAAATTAAAAATGGAACTACTATATAATCTAGCAAAAGATTGGGTATACATTTGAGGGAAATGAAATCACTATCTCAAAGAGAATCCTGCACCCCTACAATTGCATGTTTATTGTAGCAATATTCACAATAGTCAAGATATGGATAGGACTTGGTGCTTTCACTGCAGGGAGCCCGGATTCAATCCCTGGTCAGAGAACTAAGATCCCACAAACTGGGCATGCGGCCAAAAAAAAAGATATGGAAACAACCTAAGTGTCCATCAACAGATGATAGTATGCATGTGTATGTGTGTTTGTATGTGTAAATGGAATACTATTTAGCCATGAGAAAGATGAAAATCCTGCCATTTGTGACAACTTGAATGAACCTTGAGAGCATTATGCTAAGTGAGATAAGTCAGAGAAAGATAAATTTTGTATGATGTTACTTAATTGTGGAATCTAGAAAAGACAAACTCTGAGAAATGGAGTAGAATGATGGTTACCAGGGGCTGGGGGGCGGGGGGTGGTAGAGGAAATTGGGAGTATTGGTCAAAGGGTACAAACTTCCAGTTACAAGATTAACAAGTTCTGGGAATCATTACACAGCATGGTGATTATAGCTAATAATTGACTTTTCTAAAGTCAAATATCCAGTTACTGAAGAATTAAAAACAAAATCAGAGGCCATCTTTGTTACCAAAAGCAAGTTATTGTATGCCTGACTCACAGTGAGGCCAAACAAACCAAAACTTCAGAGTTTGGAGCAGAGAAAGGTTTATTGCAGGGCCATGCAAGGAGATGGGTGGCTCCTGCCTAAAACAAACAAAACAAAACAAAACAAAAAAACTCCCTAAAGGGTATCAGCAAAGCATTTTTAAAGGCCAGGTGAGGGAGAAGTGTGGTTACTTGTTGCAAACTTCTTGGTGCCGGAATCCTTTGTTCTTGCAGCTGTCCACATAGGTCAGGTCACAATGTTCCTGCAAACCTCCAACAAGACAAATGTTTTTCTCTGTTCTGCAACTTTTTATCTCTATATGAATGGACTCTTAAAAGTCAGAGCCCTGAGAACAGGCTATCCTGTATATTTCAGGCTACAGGCAACATTCTTTTACATAAGGTACAGAGCCAGCATGACTAAGCACAGGCCACAAAGCACAAAGGTTAAAGTACAAGAAACAGATCTAATATGGAGCCAGATTTGTTCTTCCCTTATTACAATTTCATAGGGTTCCATCAAACCTTGTCTGGTTTTGAATCATGTTTATAAATATGTGGTTGGTGAAAGGGACAAAAACTTGAATAAAATTAGACTTAAGTGTTTTCTATGAATTTCAGTTGTCTGGCATTTGTCTGTGGTAAAGTGAAAATGAATTATTTGTATACATGCATGATTCAGTTTAGAGCTAAGTACCAACTTGAAAATAGTATTTGGGGTTTTACATATATTGAAGTAAATAGCTAGCACTTTTTTGCATAGATAACTGTATTGTACTGTGCTTCTTTTTGTGTAAGGTTTTGGATTTCTCTCATCCTTAGTGAGATATGATGCCTGGAAGCGTTCCTCCTTGTACAGCCTCTAATATATCTGTGTCTTAGAGAAACACGCATGCGTCTGTGAGATGGCTCACCAACTTTGATGTAAATCCCTCCTAGACACGTGAGGTGATGTGAGTAATTGATACAAGATTAGGTACTGGCCTGAAATACTGAGCAAGAACAGACATACTTCTATTAAGAAATGAATAGTGGGCTTCCTTGGTGGCGCAGTGGTTGAGAGTCCGCCTGCCGATGCAGGGGACACAGGTTCGTGCCCCGGTCCGGGAAGATCCCACGTGCAGTGGAGCAGCTGGACCCGTGAGCCATGGCCACTGAGCCTGCGCGTCCGGAGCCTGTGCTCCGCAATGGGAGGGGCCCCAACAGTGAGAGGCCCGCGTACCGAAAAAAAAAAAAGAAATGCAATAGTACTTACAGACGTCCTGTAGACACTAGCCATAATGAAAGTGAAAATTTCTAAATTAAACAGTTGTTGCGTGGTGTAGCTGAAATACACATACACACATAGATAGCTAATATAGATATGCCTGTCTCTACATATATTTATATATAGCTATCTTAAACGTATTCAATACTGTAGCAGACTGAAATTTTAAAAGAATATATACGGATATATATATTCTTTTTTTTTTTTTTTTTGCGGTACGCGGGCCTCTCACTGTTGTGGCCTCTCCCGTTGCGGAGCACAGGCTCCGGACGCGCAGGCTCAGCGGCCATGGCTCACGGGCCCAGCCGCTCTGCGGCATGTGGGATCTCCCCAGACCGGGGCACGAACCCATGTCCCCTGCATCGGCAGGTGGACTCTCAACCACTGCGCCAACAGGGAAGCCCTATATATTCTTATATATAGAAGACATACATACATCATAATGCTATCTTAAAAATCCATTCTATCAAGCATCTAGAATTATTTATAATACCACATCTTACTTTTATTTGTGTCCCCCATGATGAGTTGTCCATAGAAATCACTTAATAAATATGTTTTAATAAATAGTGACTGATTTGGGATAATTCTCCCAGACTGTGCCACACACAGGGGGGATCCAGAGTTATGTCAGGGCTAACGTTAAACATCAGCAAACAGGAGACTGATATTAATGAGTTTAGTCACTGGTGTTGTTTTTAGTTGTTTTTTAAGGACTGCTCCCCAACCCCATACTCTGTAGAATCATCCTACTCCTCAAGGCCAAGTTCAGATGTCATTTCCTCTATGAAACCTGCTCTGATTAACCCAGCCTGAGATAATTTCCGTCCTTCTTGAACTCATACAACTTTTTCCTAATTGACCTAAATTAGTACTTTTCACAGTCTCTCTTTTATTTTAAGTATTCACCTATACATCATGTCTTTTCTACTAGATCATAAGTCTTTTCAGTCAGACTGTATCTTACATATATTGGCACACTAAGCCTTTTGAGAGTAAATAATTAGTCAATAGTGGCTGATTTCCTGATTTATTCTTTGACTTACATAAAACTGAATGTGCTTCTAAGAGCTATATCCTTCCATAGTAATTTTGACAGCAGAGGAGGTCTCCCTGTAAAATTAGAACTTGTTCAACTAGTAGATATTTATGAAATTCATATAGTCCAATGAGAAACTCAAATCTTCTGTAATAAATACAGGAGACTTTTGTTCAAGTAAACATATTTTATTTGACAAGAAAGCATTAAAATGACCCCAATGGGGCTTCCCTTATGGCGCAGCGGTTAAGAATCCACCTGCCACTGCAGGTGACACGGGTTCGATCCCTGGTCCGGGAAGATCCCACATGCCGTGGAGCAGCTAAGCCTGAGGGCCACAACTACTGAGCCTGCTCTCTGTAGCCCATGAGCCACAACTACTGAAGCCCGCATGCCTAGAGCCCATGCTCTGCAACAAGAGAGGTCACCACAATGAGAAGCCCACACACCACAACGAAGAGTAACCCCCGCTCGCCGCAACTAGAGAAAGCCCGTGCACAGCAACAAAGACCCAGCACAGCCAAACATAAATAAATTAATTAAATAATTTTAAAAATGACCCCAATGAATTTGTCAATTACTTCATATGAGCTTTGGCTCAGAACATGCTCCCTTGTCAGTTGTGGTTTACTAATTCAACACATTGTGGCCTGTCAAACAGCAGAGAGTTTTGAGATAAGAAAGTTCAACACACACAGATATTTTCTATTCTATTCCTATCATTGAAAAAATGCTGATGGTTCTCCAAACGGACACACTGATTATACTGACCAGATGGAAGATCAGTCCACACCATCTGGCCCTGCCACGTGTCTGCTGTTATGTTTTCACGTTGCCTCCCTGGGTCCCTCTATTCCAGTCCTAATGGTCCCCTTCTACTCTCTAAACATACCAGCAACCTCCCTGTTCAAGACATCTGCTCTGACCTTGTTTATTTTTCATTAAACACTATAATACTATAACACTATTATTTCCGATAAATTCTTAGTTCACTTTCCTGCTTCATGCAGGTTTCTTTTCAAATACCTCTTAGCAGAACAGTGTTCATGGAAAGAATGACCGAAACGAGCATCTCTGCCCTTGCTTTCCTGCATTCTTGTTGTTTGACCATCACAGGTGATTGCCTTCTCCACCACACAGCTGGCTCCACGACAGCCCAGATTTTGTAGGTGTTATTTTCTGTTACTGTATACCTGGCACCCAGAAAAACGTAGGAACTCAGCAAATATCTGTTCAGTGATAGAGTGAGCAGTTGTCACTACCAAGCATTAAATCATGTTTTAAATCCCCTGAAAACAATGACAAAAAGAGATGCATGAGAGCTTAACACTCATTAAACTTTTTATAGTATTGAACTTTAAATGGAAGATGTTGAATGGCTTCTAAAAAAAAGGTATCTAGAGACTATTTATTATTTGGTCTGCTCACAGCCACATCTCCCTTCATCTAGGAAACTATCCCCTCATCACTCCAACCATGGGGTTCTTTGGGAGGGCCTAGAAATCACAGCATTTCCACCCACACCCCCCTCCCCTCCTGGGTGTGAACCAGCTTCAGTAACTGGTCCAGGGATGGAAATGTGACTCAAGGAAGGTCAGTAAATTTTCCTCTCCCAAGAATTTTCTGGCTGGAGCTCATGAAAAAGTGCTCACTTTTCTTATATTAGACCCTGTAACTTTTGGTATAGTAGACGTGAAAGAATATAGCCAACACAGTGAGAAAAGTAATGAAGGGGGAGGAGAGACAGAGACAGGGGCAGAGAGAGACAGAGAGAAAGAAAGAGAAGGAGAGAGAAAGGGGGAAAAGGGAAGGGAAGGGAAGGGAAGGGAAGGGGAGAGAGGAAGGAAGAAAAATAGTGTTGGAGTCCTTGGTCTAGTTTTTCCCAAGATCAGCTCCACCAAACTCTTTCCACTTAACCCAAAAATGTTCCCTCTTTTTTTCCCTCAAATATTTCAACCTAGTCACCCTGATTAATACATGATACAATATAGTAAAATTAGGGGACAATATCTTCAGCAGGTGTTTTTAGAATAAATGTGGGGGAAGACATCTATTTTTTTGATGTTTTATACTGACTGTCAATAAAAGACAAGAGACCTTAAAATGGGATTCAGGGAAGCTATCTCTGCAGCAGTCTGAGCTAATGAGATCCAGGTATCTGTTTTTCTGGTGAGCTAGATTGACATAAAGATAGAACTGAAATACTTAAAAAAGGATGGACGTATATTTCTTAAAGTGTCTTAATATTCTCTCAGTATGCCTCTGACAAAAGCTAGGTAGAAGCAAATTCATGATTAAACTCCATGAAAGGGATGCCAGAATTTGTCAAGGTCCAGCCAGAAAGCCGGCTACATATAAGCAATGGAATATAGAGAATTGGTTATACGGGCAAAGGGAGAAAGCTACAATTGAACAGCAGACAGTGAGGTAACCGGGAGATAAGCAGGGCCTGGATTAGGGCAGGGCAAGCCAGGCACCTAGGATACAAAATTTAGGAGGCATTCATGTTCAGGTGCTGACCTTGTTCTGCCCAACCCTGAGAGTGTCTCCTAAAATCTTGCTCCCTGGGTGCCTCACTTCTAAGGAGGCGCTCCTGAGATTAGCAACAGCAAGGGGACCACCACTGGCACCGCACTGAGGCCCCCAGACTGGATGGACAATGGAAGAGGAAAGGAAGAGAAAGGAAGAGGACAGTGTTACTGGAGCCCATCATCCAGAGTCACCAGGAGGGAGTTGGAACCATGGTCATCAGGGGCCTTTGGAGCACAGAGGTACCACCTGAAGCAGTCAGAGAGGGGATGCTATTCTTCTCCATCCAATGGAGCCTTCTGTTTGAACCCAGCAGGAGTCCAGCAGACAGGGGAGCTTGGGGATGCAACCTGCAGGGATCAGTCCCCTGTGATAAGATGCACAACAGCGATGGACAAGCAAGACCTCTGGGAGCAAACAGCTTGACTGTCACAAGGCTGTGTCCTTTGGAGAACACAGGTGCAGAAGGCACTTTTCTTGTTCTGTTGGGAAAGCTGAGAAGCCTAACTTGTATTCTTGCCCAGAGAAGATATTTGGCCAACCTGTTTTGGTTTTGGTTTTTTTTCATGATTGATATTTGGTATATTTTCCTGTATATCTTATAAGTGATTTTTTTTTCTCTGAATGTTATCTTGCCAGTGAGGGAAATAGCTTTTGAATTGGACTCAGATCTCAAGATTTCCATCTGCTTTTCAACTTTCATTCTTAACGAATGGTGGCATTGAATTTTAGGTGCTTAGAAGTATTAAAGTTAAAAAAAAATCCTAAAATATGTTACAGGTCATGTGGAAGCTTTTATATGTCTATGGTATTTGGCAGCCTGGCCACAAATACCAAGTATGTGTGGGTTTGGCACCTTTAAGGAGAATCTTCAACAAGTGTTTTTCTTTTAAAACTGTGTTTTATATGACTTTTTCTTGGCTATTAGCACTGGACATCCCAGTTGGATGCCATCTGGAGGCTTATGGCATGTGGCCTTCCCAAGAAGTCACTGTCTTGCTTAGAATTTTCCTGTCATATGTTCCAAGGAACGGACCTACAGCAGTGATGTGTTGTCTCAACTACAATAGCAGAAGCCCTTAATTTTATTTTTATTTGGCTATGTTTATAGCTGTATGACAGAATTAGATGTTATTGAACAAGCTACATTCAACATGCATTTGTAGAAAGCCTTAGGATTGGATAAAACCCTAGGAACAATCAAAGTCAATAAGCTTCAGTCACCATAGAAGAGATTCCTTCTACAACTTTAGATGGTCTTTTAATACCTTCAGTGGCAGGGAGATCATTATCTTGAGAGTGAGCTCATTTAAGTTTGGGGAGCTTTGAAAGGCTAGAGAGTTATTTCTCATATCAACCAAAATCTACCTCTGCCTATTTTCCTCTAGAATTATACAGAATATGTCTATTTTTTTGCCCATGTAATGATCTTGAACTATGTAACTATAACCGTCATCTACCTCTGAATTTTTACCCAAGATAAATACTCACAAATGCCTCAAACACTGGTTGTATCATGTTTTCCAGATATGTTGGTTGGCTCCAAACCTCCTTCATCTCCTATCTATTTAACTGTAATTATACCTACTTTTGTTTTCTCAACTTTTTGAATAACTGGCTTTAACTGGGAGAAATCCATTCTTGATTTCATGTGTACTCAGCTTTTTCTCTTTTTTCAAGTTGTATTCACTGCTTAGAAAAATTAATACCATTGTTACCATAACTATCTTGTGAGATATTTTGATCATGGTGGCTCTAGCGTAAGCAAGATCCTTGGTAACTCATTTAGAAATCAAGTTGAACTTGAGCTATTGAAAATGAACAATAAAGAGGTGGGTGGTACTACTTAGTGACATAATATTACAAAATATTTTAAACCCTATTATCCATGTAAATATATGACAATGTCCAGTTTAATGAATCCATCCATTTAAATGCCCCCAAATGAATATCTCCTAATAAATGGCTGAATACATTCATCAGCTTACTGTTAATCAGCTCAGTCATTTCTTATTTAAAATAGTGTCTCAAGTTTCTCCTGCACACATTTTCCTCTCGTTCCTACAGGAGAGCTAAGTTTGATGGGAGCTGAAGTATCATCCTGCCATGGGGCAAGGGTCACCTGGTCTGATGGCATCTTAGTCCTCCCTTGTTGCCCTGAGATGGAGTTCTCTAGCCTGTTTATCCTTTGTCCTTGTGATGGTACTGTGACCATGGTCTGTGGATGTTGGCCTATTCTCTGAACCTTCCTGGTCATGATCCTAGTTCCTTCCTGCCCACCAGTGATCTCTCAGCCCCACCAGGGAAAACGAGAAATTGTTGTATGCTTTCTATGCCAGGCGTGAGTGCCCTATTGTCTTTCCAGCTGCCTTGAGTCCCACTTGCCAGGCACCTCACTTAGCCTTTGCTGCCCTGGCATCCCACAGCTGGATGGGAGATTCTTGAGTCTTGTAATCCCCCTCCAGCCCACCCTTATGGAAGCAGAACCAGTCCCTGCTGTTCTGGGGCTCCTCTAAATGTGTCTGGGATTTCTGTCACACATTACCCACAACCACATCCCTGGTACTCAGCAGAGAGGAGGAGCCTTGGACTCTTCTCAGGGTCCCAGAAAGCACATGGTTATATCTTTTAAAATTATTTTACTGTCCCATGGAGACCAATACTTTGAGTTATAAGAATACTGAATCATGAGTTTGAGCATTACCAATCCATGAGATCATCCCCAAAGCAGACAAGCAAGTGGAAATGGGTATGTAATGAAAGATTTTAAAAGGAATTAAAGTTAGTTTGGAACAATCACGAAGGCTTTAAGAAACATTATGTATTAAATATCCAGTTTTCTCTACCTATGATGATTTTCAAGAAAGCAGCTTCTACCTTCCACTAGAGTTGATGATTCCCATTCATGGAGCACCCTCCACTTAGCTATTAAGCTAGAAATCACAGGGCTTCTGTTAACGACACCTCATATATATGTGTATACGTATATATATATATATGTGTGTGTGTATATATATATATGTGTATATATATATACATATATATATATAACTGAATATATATATATTTTTTTCAGATTCTTTTCCCTTATAGGGTATTACAAAATATTGAGTAGAGTTCCCTGTGCTGTACAGTAGGTCCTTGTTGTTTACTTTATATATAGTCGTGTGTATCTGCTAATCCCAAACTCCTAATTTATCCCCCCTTTCCCCTTTGGTAACCATAGTTTGTTTTCTATGTCTGTGGGTCTGTTTCTGTTTTGTAAATAAGCTTATTTGTATCATCTTTTTAGATTCCACATATAAGTGATATCATATGATATTTGTCTTTCTTTGACTTACTTTACTTTGTATGTTATCTACTATTAGTCTTCATTTATTTAGACACCATTTTATCTCATAAATTTATCTCAAATTTATTCCTTAACAAAAAACCTTTTTTTTTTACACTTCTGCTTCACTTTAAATACTCACCACCATTGACTGTATGCATTGCACTAATTTTCTGACTAGTATTTCTACTTAGATATTTCTCAACCTTTTATCCTTCTCAGTTATTGCTCCCTTGCTACCGAAATCTGCTTGAAACAAAATGCTGATGATGGCACGATTATTCATCAACTTTAAGTAGGTCTTTATTTTCTAGAGAATAAAGTTTAGCTCGTACAGAAAGGCATCCAAGGCCTCTCATGATTAGGAGCTGTACTCCATCCACACCCCAACACTCCCTACAATAAAAGTCTCATTAAAATCTCAGTGTACCCTTGGCCTGTTCATCATCTGTATATTTTCTCAAGCTGTTCCCTCCCTGTAGAATATCCCTTCCATCACCATCCCCCACTTGTCAACATCCTTCAAGGCCCAATTCAGAGCCAAACTAGTCATCAAACTTTTAACCGTACCCCACCCAAACTTGCTTCATGATGAAATATAGAAACCATCTCACTGATGTGTCTGACAGCTTCGTTTATAATTTTCATAATAGCTACCACTCTCTACTTTGCATTGTAGTTCTTTGTATTTATGAATATCTGGTCTGCCAGGTCATTAACTTAATGATGTGTTAGTTACTACTCTTTGTTTCCAAGCAACAGTGGCCAACTCAAGCTACCTTAAGCAAAAAAGAGACTGTATTATGAGGATATAGGGGTGTGTCACGAAAACCTCTTAAAGGAACAAGACAAGCAAAGAGCAGAGATTTGGAAGCCTTCCCACTTGATTCTGAATCTCAGCTCTCACCACTTAGCCAATATGTGTCACTATGTGTGGTCATAGTAAATATTCTGTGGCTCAAGTTTCTCACATATAAAATGAGGATGATAATAATAGTATGTACTTCCTAGGATTACTACATGGTTTACTTGGCACAGCTCTCATTAAATGTTATTTCAGAAACAAAGGTGGGGCTTTTCGGGAAAGACTACTGCCTTGCATTTGTGGTACTAGCATTTGCTTGGGATTCCAAATAATTTGATTTGGGGAGAGAAGAGGAGCCTCACCGAACTTCTTTGTGGTTATCATTTAATGCTTTGGGGTCCTTTATTTGGCACGGAGATTGGTAAAGTGAGTAATACACTATTTTTGGAAAATAAACCTGGACAATTTTAAAATGTTAAGCTTGGACACAATATTTAACCCTGGACCTGCACCTTAAAAACCAGCAGAGTAATAGAATGTTCTGTTGCCTGGGTGCCCATTGAAATTTATAAGGAATTCCAGAAGATACTTGAGTGTGGGCAGGTCTGTTAAGGCAGTCTGGTGACCTGGGAGGCCCAGAGCCCCTTTCAGGTTTCCTATCAGGTGAAAACTTGTCCTAATGACACTAAGATAGTGTCCCTTTTTACCATTCTCAAATAAACCGTGGATTTTCTAATGAGAGAAAAGCAGACGCCCATGAGAATCTAGATGTCTTAATAAAGATGACTATACACACACACACACACACACACACACACACACACACAAAACAAAAACAAAGAAACAGAGGCGGGGAGGAAATGAAGCTGGATCTCAGGAAGAACCAAAAAGCTGCCTGGAATTCAGGTGGCATTTCTCTAATTCGAATGTTTTATTCCACCCCCTCCTACAGACCAAATTACTCTGCTGCTTGTCGTCCATGGAAAAAATTGCTTGTCCATAGCTCATGTGCTGTACATCTCACCTCTTAGAAAGACAGAATCTGTCTTTGTCTCTGTGCCACATTCTGGGGGAGGAGCCTGTGATTGACTCAATTTTGGTTCCAACAGCTGCCACCAAGATTAACAAAGAGTCACTGAGCAAACAAACAAGCAGGTGCCATAAACTTATCTTTATGGCATTTCCAAGAGAAGAAGGTTTAGGGAGCAAAGTAGGTAGTGATCCACTGACATGGCTCATTGATTTTGCTATCCTCAGAGCATCGTTCTGTGTCTCCAGTTGGATTGGATCAAGTTCAGTTCACACCATGTGTAGTCATGCTTGCACTCAGGCCTTGATCCTGCAATTGTTCTTCAAAATATTTGAATTTGTTCAATTACACTTTCAAAAACATTTGAATAGTAACTTGTTCTGTTCTAGGTATTATGCCGTATACTGAGGGTATCATGGAGTGAGGTAGCGTGAAGTTCTTGACCTCATGATGCTAATGTATATTGCTTGCTGCTTTGACTTAAAAAAGAAAATAAAAAGGTGTAATCTTTCCATTATCACAAGCCCTGCCTGGTTTGTGAGTATTGATAACGCTGTTAGTTCTTTGTCAGCACCACTCTGTTTTCAATTCTTTTTTTTTTTCTCTCTTAACGTTCTTTTTTCTTTTCTGAACATTTAGTTATATTTTCACAATATTAGGCAGACCTCCCACTAACATCCATTTTGGAACTGGAAATTATTTATCTCCTACCAGTGCAACTCCAGAAGCATAAAGGCCTGAATTCTAGACCCGTCTCCACCACCAAAGACCTCTGCGACTTTGGGGAAACCCCTAAGAGCTCTGGGGCTTAGCTCCTTCCCTTTAAACCAGAATCAATCCACTAATCAATTAATCGTATAAGGGATTTTGACTAAAATACATGGTGACTTCTACCTTTATAGGTGCAAAATCTTTAATGTTTACACAGTGTTAGTTATCCATCTGTGTCCCATTTTCTTCCCCCTCACTTTGTTACCATTGTCTCCATTTATCACTTTTTCTGCATGCGTTGAGAGCATCATGGGAGCGGGGTAAGGCTGGGTCTACGAGGAGCTGGAATGAGATGGTCAACTCTTTCCAGGACTCTCAGCCGATGAACTCAGTTACTGTGTTTCTGAGAAGATTGACGGTTGATTTTCCTTGGAAGCTTTGGGGTCACTGTTCCTTTAAGAGTCTCTGGCACTCTGTCTGTCCTCTCCTTTTGCCCTACTTCATGGCACAGTTTTATCTATTAATTTCCTGGCTCAGCTCTATGTTTCTGCCCTAACCTCAAACTCATCCCCACCTCCCTAAGGCTTTTTTGGCTAATTTTCTCCTCTAGTGCAGCCTCATTCTTTACCCCTATTCAGTGAGCCCTATCCTTCATGGCTGCCAACTCACCTGTCTCTCCATTTGCATACTTCCACACTGAAATCTGCCCCAATGCTCTTCTTCATTTGTCACACACACATCCTCCGTCTGCCTCTATATCCTTGTCATATACTTGTGAAAGCCAAGACTTCTCACATGTTATGTACCAAGCTATGGGATATGTGCTTTCCGTGGAACATCACATTGTATCCTGAACAAGCCCGTGAATCAGTACTATTAAATTCATTTTACAGCTGGGGGAACAGAGAGGTAAAGTAACATCCTCCAGATCGCACAGCTAACAGGTGGCAGAGCAGGTTCAAGCAGAAGTCTGTCTCCTGAAACTGATCTTGAAAGCACAAGGCTGTAGGTTCTGTTTGTTTTTGAATCTATTGCCACCTCACTCCTGTTCTATCTCTGCTGAAACGACCCATTTCAACCTTTGTCAATGGCATGAATCCAATAAATTTTCTCTGGTCTCATTTTCTTTAACTACCTTCAGCATTCATCACTGTGGTATATTTAGGGAAATTTCTACCCTGTCTTATGACACTGAACTTCCCCCTGCACTAATTCATCTCCCTTCTCCTAATTCCGAAAAGTGAGTGTTCACTAAATACCAGGATTTGAATCTCTGCTCTTCTTTTCTAGACAAGTTCCTTCAGAGAACTCAGAAATGAAATAAATCAAGATGAAATTACTTTTTTCTTATTTTTAATTGCTCTAAGAGATAACCGACTGTCTAAAGGAAAAAAAGTAGCAAGGTATTGTGAGTTTACACATGTAAAAGTAAAAGGTAGGGAAACAGTAACACCAGGGATGGGTGGAAGGAATTGAGAATATATTGTATGTAATACTGTAAGATCCTTCCCTCCATGTGGCATAGATATTTGAAAGTAGGCTATTATTAATTAAATAATATTAATTTAATTGTATTAAGTTATACTATAAAGCGTAGGGTAAAATACTCAACAACTTAAAGAAGAGGTAGAAATATTAAGGAAGAGATAAAATAGAGTCATAAAAAATGCTCAATTAACAAAAGATAGAAAAAGAAGAAAAACAAAGCATAGAACAAATAGAGCATATAGAAAATAGCTAGCAGATTTTAATCCAACCATATCAGTTAGTGTATTAGTTCTACTTGGCTATGCTGATATAGCAGACCCTGAACCCCCCAACATAAATAATGGCTCAAACACAGGGATGTTTGTTCCTCACTCATTAGATGGTCCACTGCACGTGTTCCTGGCAGCGGGCATCTTTCCTCCAGGTGTTCGCTCAGAGACCTGGCTCTTTCCATTTTGTGGCTACACCATTCCCTCAGACCTATTGTCATGGGCATTTGACTATTAAAAAGGAAGAAGACACGTAGTTTCTGAAAGGACTTGTTCTGGAAATGGCCTGCATCACTTTGCTCTCATGCCATTGGCTAACCCACATCAGGCAGCCTCACCTACACAGAAGGGCAGTTAGGTAATGTTGTCTAGCTGAGTCCCAGAAGAAGAGGAGACAGATTTTTTTGGTGAAAAGCCAGTACTGTCTGCTACAGATGAACCGCTAAACTGAAAGGTTAGAGATCTTCAAACTTTATTATCCATAAAAGTCACCTTGGAGTTTGAAACAATTGCATATACTTGGGCTTTACAAGAAAAAAATTCAGATTTTTGGGTAAGGCACAGAAATCTGTATTTTATTTTGTGCCAGTAGATTGGAGAGCATGGATGGTAACTGAAGGAGTGCCCGTGGGAGCCAGTGACATCCACTCACACACAGAAAAGAGGAGCTGATTCTGAGAGGAGTCATCTGTAGGGTTTGGATTGAACCCAGGAAATGAGAAAATAGAGCCTGAGGTCGGTCAGTGTACTTTGGGGTGTTGTCCTGGCAGAAGAAGGAAATGATTGAGAAAGAAGGGTACACATTTATTAATATGGCTCCTTTGTACTAATTACAAGTGGTATATATTTATTACAGATAGTTGTTAACAATCTGGAAATACAAATGACTTATAGCAAATATAGTTACTCTCCTCTTTTATCTTCCATTTTCTTATCAGCATTTTTCCATACCATTATATATTCTTCAAAACCATTTAATTGTCTCATAACTGTCTTACATAACTTATTAACTATTCCCCTATGGTTGTACATTTCATTTACAGGCTTTTTTCTCACTGTTACAAATAATAATACAAAGAATAGTCATCCTTGAACATAAGTCTATATTAACATTTCTGGCTATTTTCTTGGGATAGCTTCCTAGAAATACAACCATTGGGACAACAATCCTTTACTTTCTCAATTTCTTGATAATGTTGAGTTGTGTAGAAACTTCTTCAGAGAGTTGAAGAAAGTATGATGAGAAAATTGAGTTTTTGTTGTTGTTTTCAGTCTCCTTTTAAAATTTTAATTTAATTTTTATTTTAAATTAGAGTATACTTGATTTATAATATTGTGTTAGTTTCAGGTATACAGCAAAGTGATTCAGTTATACATATACATATATCCATTCTTTTTCAGATTCTTTTCCCATGTAGGTTATTACAGAATATTGAGCAGAGTTCCCTGTACTATACAGTAGGTCCTTGTTGGTTATCTATTTTATATATAGTAGTGTGTATATGTTAATCCCAAACTCCTAATATACCCCCCTCCCGCCACTTTTCCTCTTTGGTAACCATAAATTTGCTATTGAAGTCTGAGAGCCTATTCCTGTTTTGTAAATAAGTTCATTTGTATCATTGTTTAGATTCCACATGTAAGTAATATCATATGATATTTGGCTTTCTCTGACTTACTTCACTTAGTATGATAATCTGTAGGTCCATGCATGTTGCTGCAAGTGGCATTATTTCATTCTTTTTATGGCTGAATAGTATTCCATTGTATATACGTACCACGTCTTCAGAAAATGAAGTCTTTTGATCTGTCAATGGCTCTCTTCCTAATTCACACCCTTCCCCCTGGAGTTGTTATAAGGATTTAATGCAACCAGGTGTGTAAAGTGTTTAGTAATGCAGCTGGCATTTAATTATTAGCACATAGTCAGTTAACTATTAATACTGAACAGTAGCACACAAATGTTATACCTGTTAAACTCTGTCTCATACTAACTGTGTGAAGCATGGACCGTCACTTCCCTTTTCTAAGCCTCAGTTTCCTCATCAGTAAATGAGCATGAATTACTGCCCACTTACCATGATTTTGTGGAGTTTTCTCATATGTGAAGTATGTGGTGCCGTATCTGTGATATAATAAGCCTTCAATCAATGTTCACTAATAGTATTTATTATTTCTCAGTCTACTGAAATTGAGAACTTTCTTATGTTTTTCCATTTCCTTATTTCCTTCTATGTACACACCCCCATTTCTATCTCAATTTGAAATATACTACATGAAAGTACAAATATAATCTATCTCATTATGTGTGGTAAGGCAGGGAGGAGTGAAACGTGCAGGAAACCTTTTTCAAAGACAAGAGATGGTCTATGAAAGCGTTAATAATCCATCACGTTAGCTTACTCACCCCCAACAGCAAGGTATCATGATTTACATACCAATTTTGGTGTATAACTTCAGTGTATGGAAACACTGGGCTTTATTCATGCATGCCAATGGTTCACTATCTGTGGTTTATAAAGCATGGTATGTTCACAGCACACATGAATGGCAAGTAGTTGGTACCAAAACTCCATATATGGTAATTCTTTAGAGTGCTGGGTGAGTAGCATCTCAGAGCAAGATCTGGGCTCCCTGGAAAGAGTGCTGTGACCCACTAGTGACACTGGTCTGGCTGCTGGGGGAGAAGTAGCGCATCACATGTGGATAATTACAATCCTCTGTTGGAGGGAATATTAGCTGTGAGGAACAAGTTGAAGGGAAAAATATTAGAAAAATGAGTATATTTGTAATATTTTATCCTACATGAATATTTGTCTTTTTCCTCATGAGTAACTTAAATCCCCACAATGAGTAATTTCCCTGTCAGAGATTCACTTGTTATTTTAATTCAAATGTAACATTATTACAGATTTCTAAAGTAAAATTTGGTCTTGGCAAAAAAAGTAGACATCATTTCAAAAAATAACATTGCCAAAATTCTTCTATATGTTCCTTAATACTTTACTAACTTCAATATGTAAAATTGTAGATTTCATTAAATATTTTGAAATCAGACATATATGGAAGATTATATGTTTTGGAAAATGATTTCTTTGACTCCTCTTCTTATCATATTTCTCAGTTTTGTTTGGAGAATAAGTTCTTACAGCATGAGAAAAAGTCGAGATGATACTTTCAGTTATTGTATCAGCATGATCTGGGCATCCAAGCACTATGCAAAATTAACAAAGTTAACTCTCCTCATAGCTCACCTGAGATTGTAGTACAGAGTGATAATGCTCGTGTTATATCTACAGCTAATTTGCAATTTTCCAGAAGAAGTGGTCACTCATATTTTATCCATTTTCCTCAGCCTTAAGTCCAAGTATACGTCTGGGAGCTCAAGCAGATGGAGCCCATAACCGCACTCACCAGGCTTTTCATAACCTGGGTCACTGTGTTAATAGCTTTGGTCATGAGCTTTGAGGGAAGTGGAAGCCAAAGTCACCTCCACCCTTTGAGTTACGTATTCGTTTCATTTTAGGGAGAATTAGCTCCCTGAGTTCTAGAGAGGATCGTTTCTCATTTGGCAATAGTGAACTATTTCTCAGTGACAGACAAAATGTATAGTAATATTAATTTCTAACACTAATCTCCATGAGCTACAGAGCTTTGTATGTATTCCAAGTCCTTGGCACATAGAACATGCTCAATAAACATGTTCAAATCAAAGGAAGAATAATAAAAAATATACTGATTACATTGAACCACAGATGATGCGCTACGCACCATTAGTAAAAGTTTCCTTATTTTAAAGGTAACACAATATTTATTTGCATAATATAAAGCTATTTACTTACGTATTTGCTGTTTCTGGGTTGGAGCACAGTGGCAGTTCAATGCTTGACTTTAACTTGGTGGATTTTGGTGTTACATCGCCATCTTGTGGTTATTAATCTGAAGATATTTCCTTCAAAACAAAACCCAAATGCTTTGTTTTGCAACATACTGTATGGTGCAGAAAACCATTTGTGCTTGTGTGTTTACACACACACACACACACACACACACACACACACACAGACGCCAGGAATCTGACCATCTGAAAAGCAGTGTTTTAGATTTGGAGACATGGGAAAGGAAATATCTAAGACTAATCTTTTAATGCAGTCTCTTGCATGATAAAATAAGCTATGCAACCCATCTACTATTATCAAATACATGAGGATATTATAGCAATGCATTTTCTATAATACTATGATTTCAGTAGCAAAGTAAAAACATGTTTCCTCTATTTACCATAAACAACAGAGAAGAAATAATGTTTTTCTTCCTGCTCTGTTAAGAACTTGTTTACATCATAATATGTACCGTTTCTAATGGAATAGGGAAGTCGAGGTAAAGAAAACATACACAGTGAAATCAAATTTTCTTAGATGACTATGACTAGAAATTTACAAAGCAGCTTGTTCCAAAATAAAGTTATCTAACTTAGTGTATGGGTAACACTATCCATTGAGAAGATATGTATTTCTGGGGAACAGAATTGCACATTTGATAGAGGACAAAATTGAGAGGATATTATGTAGAAAGTTCTATTTTTAAAGTACTGTGATTTTTTTTTTGGAAGAGAGACTTTAAAAGGAACACATATCTTAATATTCTCCTTCACAGCTAAGGTATACTTTAATAAACTCTCTTTAAATTTGCTTATTGAAATTTTAAATCCACATACTGCTCTTAGAATTGATTCAATTGATTTGTGACTAGCACTCACAGAAATATAATCTGTTCCAGAGCAAATGTGATGGTAGGAAAGAGGGAAGGACCATTTTCCAGGGAGGCTTTCACCCAGATCACGTCTGCCTTTACGAAATTATGCACACTTAAATCCTAGAAAGATCAGTTAGTTGCAAAATAAATTGTTGGTCAATAAACTCAGTCGTAGGTTTATTTATTCTCATTTTCATTTATTTACTGTCATTCTACGACAGGCTACAGTTTGCAGAAACCTTTCTTTTTCTTTTTCTAATTATATATGTAATTACATTCATTGTGGGGCCATTAGAAAACAAGACAAACAGAATTAAAATAAAATGAATTACCTAGAGTCACACACCCAGTGATCACTGCTGTTGGCATTTTGGTATATCATCCAAATTCTACCTTTTTTTTTTTTAGAAAATGGGATTATGGTTCCATACACCATGATAATGTCCTGTAATCTGTTTCTTTCCCTTAACTATGCATTTACATAGCATTTATCATTCCATTTTATAGCTACACCTTAATTAATTTAAATTAGTTCCCATTACAGACATTTGGCTGGTTTTCAAATTTTTATTCATATAAAACATACTGTAATGAATCTATATATAAGGGGTGTGTTTCATGTGTGACACACATACACTCACCCATATATATCTGTTTTTATTTCTTACCTAATTATTTACTTAGAATTTGTGAAATATTCCTAGGAAGTACTTTTTTGATAGAAATTTCTAGGATAATGGATATTGGCAATTAAGACTAATTACTAGTTAATTGCTCAACAGAAAAAATGTTCCAGGTTATTTTCCTACCAGTTTAAGTTTTCTTGTTTACCTTCAGTTCCAACAACACCTCCTTTTTGTCATTGATGTTTATCAAAGTCTAATGCACATACAGAAAATTGCACTAATCATAAGCCCTCGTGGTAGACTGAAGCCATCTTTCACCTCTCATGCTGGTACTGCTGACATTCACTACCTCATACTTTTTGGGGTGTTCTTTCAAAAACAGGTTTTCTTGAAAAGTTGATCTGTCCTGATTAACTCTTTGCTGCCTCAGGGTACAGAGCATCTCTAAATGAAAGCTCACTCATACCCACAGTTGATAAAGTCGGAGATGGATGAGAACCTTACCTCAGGGGTTCCCACACTTAATTACACAAGAGATCACCGGAGGGAGCTTTAAAGAGATACCAATGCTTGACCCCATTCCCAGACAAAGATTCTGGGGAGAAACTTGGCTGTTAGTTTTAAAAGGTCCCCAGGTGATTATAATTGGTAAGGATTGAGAACCACTGAAACCTCTTTCTCCTGGAGTGATAGATTCAATTCTACTGAATAGATAAATATTAACCTATAGGTGAAGAATGCCTCTGCCTATTTGATGTCCTGGCAGACTTCCAGAGATGAGCTCAGTGTCTGAACCTTTGTCTTTTCCAACTACTGGACAATTCCACAGATTTCACTCCTAGAGCATAATTCTTTAAACTTACTATTTTGATTCACTGCAAATGTAGACTGCCCTAAATGGACCAGTACTTTAGCTGGTCAGTTATTAACACCCAAATATGATTGAGCTTTGAGAGAGGTCGTGATAAAGGAAGAAGAGCCATTGCCACCTTCCCATGTTGAGTAGTATAATGAGGAGAAATGGAGGTACAGAAGCAAACCAATTATATCTGTAAACTTTGCATTAGTCCCAAAGGCATCTATGGCTTTTGGACTATGGTTCTGCCCTTGGGAGCCTTGGTAAACATTCTAGGTCTCACCAGAGAAAATTCAGAACAGTAAAATTGTGCAGCCCCTTGAACCATAATGGAAAAGAACATAAAAAAGAATGTGTGTGTGTGTGTGTATATATATGTATATACATATATATACATATATATGAAACTGAATCACTTTGCTGTATAGCAGAAATTAACATGACATTGTAAATCAACTATACTTCAATTTAAAAAATGTGCAGCCCCCTTGGCATGTCAAAGGAGATAGGAGCCACCTGAAGAGCTCCCAACAGCTAAATCTCAAACGTGAGTGACAAGACATATAAAGGAATATTGGATTACAACCCAAAGTACTAACTAAATACCCATGAGTCTCTACTGATATAAACAAATATTTGAAGAAATAAATAAATATGGGAAAATAGACAAATCTCTCATATGGGAAATTTCTAAATAATTTAGGTAGGTATTCTCCACTCCTTAGGTGTGAGCTGCACATAGTGACTTTTTTCCAAAAAGTGCCATATGGAAAAGGGGGCATGGGGTCAAGTGAACATCATCAGTTGTAAACCATATAGTACGCACCCTTGATATGATGTGTTAAGACTGGCACTTCCCCTGTGTTGCTCTCCTCACAAAACTTCAGGACTCCAGTCTAACCATGAGAAAACATCAGACATACCCACCTTGAAAGACATTGTGCAAAACACATGACAAGTAACAATTCAAAATTGTCAAGGTCAATGAGGACAAAGAATGTCTGAGAAGGTGTCACAGCCACAGCAGGAGATAAGACAACTACATGTAATGTGGTACCCGGATGAGTTCCTGGAAAAGAAAAGGACATTAGCTTCTAAACTAAGGAAATCTGAATCATGTGTGGACTTTAGTTAATAATAACATATTATATGTGTTCGTTAGTTGTGACAAATATACCATAATGATGTAAGATGTGAACAATAGGGGAAATTGTGTGTAATGTATGGAAATGCTGTGTACTTTCTTCCCAAATTTTCTGAAAATTTAAAACTATTCTAAAATAAAAAGTTTATCAAAAAAGGAAAGGAAAAAGAAACAAAGTGTGATTCCTCAGAGCAGCAGTGAGAACAGCATCTGGGATCTTGTTAAAAATTCAAATTCTCAGGGCCCAGCCCAGACCTCCAGAATCAGAAACTCTGGGGATGTAACAGCCATTTGTGATTCTGCTTCTGTGACTGAGAACTGCTGATCTAGCAGATTGGCCAAGGGCTCTGTTTCCCAGCACTTCTCGTTTTAGATGAGGTCGTATTACTTTTTCTTCAATGTCCAGGAGTGAAGAGTCAGATTAGCCTCTTAGTGGCTTCTGATTTCCCAATTGTCCCTTTCCAGAGAGGGCTGCTCTGCTTGCCTCTCTTCTTATGTTATTCAAATCTGATCCCCAGGGTCCCTTTCAGACCCTTTTGTGCTCATGTCTTTCACAACTTTTCCAGTCCACAGAGATCTCCACCTTGGATATCCCCAGACTCGTAACATGAACCAACTTGCATGTTTCCAGAGGCCACAAATCACAGCAGAATGTGAATTCTCTGGAGACACAGGTGACCTTGGGCAAAATGTGTGATCCCTCTGTACTTGAGTTTCTTCATCGTGATTTGGGGATGATGGAAGAGTATCTACCTCCTGGGTTTGTGTGGGAATTGTGAGTTAGTATTAATAATAATATCCAGCACTTAGTGAGGACCCAGTAAATGTGAGCTGCTACAATTGTTAGTGGTGGATGTCCTGCCTCTCAAATGTCTCTTCACTCCTCCCAAAACAGCAGGGTTTTGTGCACAAAATAAAGTAATGGCTCAATAAAAATTGGATGAATTGAGTGAATACGTTGAGCCCACAAAATACAAGTTCAAACATAAGGACAGCTCTCCACCCCCCCACCCCCCCGTCTGTCTTCGAAGGCACCTTGATTTTGAGTCAGGATGTTGGAAATCTTTCCTGTTGGTTATATAAGGTTTTTAGACTAAAGCTCAAAATTAGGTTGGAAAATACACCCCATGTGTGTATTTATCTTACTTCAGTCTTCATCCCCTACCTTTTTTCTGTTATCAATGAAAACGCCATTTCAGTTTTGACCTAAGATTATTCTCATTCCCGAGATCCTTAGCAGAGTGTCTGTTAGCCTAAAAGATGAGATTAGTCAGAAAAGAAATTAGCACCTCGGGGACTGTTCTAGAAGCAGGTGGGTAAGTGAATAGGTTGGAATCGTGGTTCAGATTTTCCTTATTTGCTCTTTGGAACAGGTTAAATAGAGATGCAACAACTTATATGCCATAATGAGACAAACCTTGGGTGTTTGGGTTTGTTTTCCAGATGGGGATTAATGTGGTGGATTCTGCAGTATCCGGATTAGGTGGTTGCCCTTATGCAAAAGGTGCTTCTGGGAACGTAGCCACTGAGGATTTGATCTACATGCTTAATGGCCTGGGGGTCAAGACAGTAAGTTAACTTAGCATATTTTAATATTCATACATTCCTTGCAGATTCAAATTTGAATGCTTCTTGGATTTGGGAAGCAACTTTGAGGTCAAGTTTTACTACACTTTTGCTCTTTGCTAAAATGCATAGTGGGAAAATACAATAAAAAATTCTTGGGGCGGGCTTTATAAAGTAACTCATTGCTATAGTTAGATCACCAATAATGCTACCATTTCACATTTTTATGGTGCTTCATGACCTCCAAAGTCCTTTTTCATCTAGTATCCAGTTTGATTTCACACACTTTGCAAATTTGAGCCTGTCTTTGCTATTATGATTATTGTTTTTGCTGTTTTGTTTTCCTTGGAGGAAAACTAAGATCTTGATTTTCTCATGGTGACAAGTAGGGCTTCTGGAAGAGAGCCCAGGGCACTTTTAAAATGGCCAGTGGAGGACCACAGCTTAATAATACTTAGCATGTGAGCAAGAATACTCTCTTTACAAGTGCTACCTGAAAAAGTCACATGCTCTATAATAACCCACCAAAATTAGTACCTTGTTTTGCCACATGCTTGTTAAAATGGCCTACCAGTCTCTAAGGCAGATTTTCTTTTTTTTTAAGGATAAAATATAAAAGGCAAAAAACTGTTCACAGATTATCAGAAGTTCAAAATGTTTTCTGAGATGTAAAGCATCACCTGGATTGCAGAATGGAATTGTCCTCTCCATCTCTCCTCTCTCTCCTCTTCCCTCGTTCTACTGAGCGATGCTCCTGCAGCAGCCAGCTTGTCGGCACTCTCCTTCCCTGTGGCATTCGGTTTCTCACCTCCACCCCTTGCTCCTGCTTTCACCACCCCTTGGAATAGCCTTACTGCCCATACTCGATTTCACCTGGAAAGTGAGGCACCACCATCCTCAAAAACGCACCTTCTAGCATCTCCCTGCTGATTTCCCAGGCCCACACTGCTGGGTTCCTCTCCTCTGTGTTTCCAGGCTACCTTTGTGCCTTCCTCTGAACCTACCACAAGGCTGTAGAACCATCTTCTTTCTGTGTCTAGGTCCCCCTGCAGGCAGAAATATAGTATGACAGCTGATTCACAGGTGCCTGTTGCCTAGAGACCCTCAATAATGTTCAGTGAAAGACTGATACCACTTGGCACTAAACGCCAGGAGCCTCTCTTCTCTGGTTAGAAATAGCTATTACAAAGTAGCCTGATTGTTTCCATCATTTCCATTAGAAATGTATGACCGTGACAGAAGTAGAAATCCTTTCTTTTCTTAAAATTTATTTTATTGAAGTATAGTTGACCTGCAGTGTTGTGTTAATTTCTACTGTAAAGCAAAGTGATTCAGTTATATATATATATATTCTTTCTAATATTCTTTTCCATTATGATTTATCACAGGATATTGAATGCATTTCCCTGTGCTATACAGTAGGGCCTTGTTGTTTTATCTGTCCGGTATATAATAGTTTGCATCTGCTGATCCCAAACTCCCAATTCATAGAAATCCTTTCTTGAAGATTTAAATGACTTGGTTGAACTCAGCTGAGTCAACATATGAACTCTGCTTCATATGTGTCAGGCCATGCGGGTCCAAATGCAAATAAGCCATGTCTCCATTCCTAAGAATTTCACAGTTCAAAGACAGTTGTTACATTGGATATCAGCCAACAAGCCAAGACTCTCTGTACAACCTGTATCACTATGTCTCCCATGCCTAGTCAACTACCAAGAGCTACTGCTTCAACTTCTAAAATATTTTGGTTGTTTGTTCCTTCCTTACTATCCTTGCTGTAGCTACATCAGCACAAGTTCTTATCTCTTTCCTGGATATTCATCCTCCACACTGGTCTGCTGGCTTCAGGCTGCCTTTAAATTCATCCTCCTTGCTACCATAAAAGATTTTATCTAAAACACAAATATGAATATGCCTTGCTCCTACTTGGGTACTCATCAGTGGATTCCCATTTTCTGAAAAGCAAGGCTGTGTTCTACACATTTTATACCTTTTCCAGTCACGTCGGCCCATTCCTTTCCATGTATCCCATGGTATTTTTCAGATGTCTGGTACCCTTCTCTGCTGACAGTGCCTCATTCCTCTTACTTCTTCTCAAGGACTCATACTGTCCGTACAAGCCTCAGGTTAGGATTTACCTTCCTGGCACCCTTCCCTGACACACTCCTCTCCATTTGTTTCCATACCCTTTTCCTCAGTGGGTTGACTACCCTGCAGCTCTGCCCTCACGATCATCCGAGCATCTCTCTCTCTCAGTGACTTTAGTGGAAGTACTGGATTTCCTGTTTAGGGCTCCATATTGCCTGCTTGACCACAGGCACCCTCAAGACAGAAACCATATTCTGCGAGAAGTTCTTGAAACCCCCAAATGGATCATAGTACATGACACGTATTTAAGCACCTGGTTTAAGTGCTAAAAGATTTAAGAATAAATGCAACATTATTTCATAAAGGTATCTGTTCATTAAATAAAACGGTAGAGGAAGGCCGAAACAGAATCCTTTAGTACGATACCAACCAATCCCACTGCGTAATTGCTATAAATGGAATTACTGGAAAGCAAAAAAGAATGCTGGTGACTAAAATCTTATTATCTTTTGTTAGATGTAATTCAGAAATGAAAGACACACATGTAGCTTATTATTTACAAAATTTACATATTACTAGATTAAGGATGTAAAACCAAAATGTGCCTAACAGATACTCCACCCAAAACCATTACTATGACAAAACCAAAGCACATGTTAGTACCCTAAAAACAACTTCACAATAAAAAGAAACAGTGAAAATTACTTACCTGTCATTTTACAAAATATTTTTGATGATTTTTTTTTTTTTTTTTTTCGGTACGCGGGCCTCTCACTGCTGTGGCCTCTCCCGTTGTGGAGCACAGGCTCCGGACGCGCAGGCTCAGCGGCCATGGCTCACGGGCCTAGCTGCTCCGCGGCATGTGGGATCATCCCGTACCGGGGCACGAACCCGTATCCCCTGCATCGGCAGGCAGACTCTCAACCACTGCGCCACCAGGGAAGCCCTTTGATGATTTTTAAACAGAAGTAAACTACAAAGAAAACAGTGCCCTAAAAGTTTCTAGAGAGAAGTAACTACCTATATCAAAATGATGATCTCTTTTTGATCACTTGTATGAAAAGCCCCTATGAGTATTTATACTTGTCTGTTTTAAGAAAACGACAAACTTACATACATTTTAAAAACTACTCCTTAATAGCAAGGGAGCCTGAGTCTGTTTGATTTTAAGTCCCTGTTGTTTCTAGTCTGAGTTGAGGGAGGACATAGGAGCTTACGAAATATTACATGGGGCAAATCTCTGGTTAATCCACCTAACACTGTGCCCCCGTTCCACCCTCCCCACCCCCCCACCCCCACAGTGACAGCACAGGTGCAGGGTGGAAACCTCGATGGTGATCTTTGGCTCCACCAAGCCCAAGATGCCGAGCCTGCCTTGAACTTGGCCTTCATACTCAACTGTCGATCTGTCATCCATGGATTTACCAAAGCCTTTGTTGATCCTACTTATGCTTTCAAACAGAACAGCCTCTCAGGCAAACAAGTTCCAGATGTGTACTAAATACTACTTCATTTTATTGGACTACCTCCTTCAATTTCATGCCAGTAAGAGTGTTTCTGAACATGGTTAAAAATTACACATTCATCTTTCCCATATTTCTTACAGCTTTATCAGGTTTGTTTCTTCATATCCTAAGATATACTAAGAGGGTCTTTTTTCCCCCCTAAGTCCTTATCTTTGAACTCCTACAAATGATTATCATTTTAATTGCCCTTCACTGATATTTTGTAGAGTCTTTCTGGTTCCACTGTTGTCCTTTGTAGAGTTTAGGTATCAGCATGAATTACACTGAGTTATTCAGGTGTGACTAGCCTATGGTTTTATACTAGGGTCAGATGCAAGATATGTTTTAATAAGGCAGAAAAATCTAAAGCTACATAATTCATGGAGATAAATGCCACCCCCCCATCAATAATGAACAGCATTTTGTTTAGTAATTTTAAGTGGTTAAGTAACGACTAATACAATTAAAAGGAATCTGTTTTGTCTTCTTTCTCCTTAACCCCCTTTCCCACCTGGTATCACTGTCATCTTTGTCTCACCAGGGTGTGAATCTTTACAAAGTGATGGAAGCTGGTGACTTCATCTGCAAAGCTGTGAATAAAACTACAAACTCTAAAGTAGCACAAGCCTCATTCAACGCTTGACTTGAATGCATTTGTGAGTTAAGGCTGAGAAGCTCCATTTCAGCTACAGATACTCAACTGAAAATCATTACTGCCAACTTGTTCTGAAATGTGAAGTAATAGACAAGAGTGGGGGAAAAAAAGAGATACTTTGAAAAAGAGTAGGCTGGATAGATTACAGAAATTGACTGGAAGATACACCAGTCATCAGGTGAATTGCAAGCCGGGGCTAAATAATAAAATTTGTGGACATGCTTTGAACTTGGAGAAAAGTCTACTCTTTTGCTCTTATAGAAATAACTTTTTAATTTAGTCGACGTGAAAATTGACTTCAGATTTCCCTAAGTATCAAAAACTGTGTTAATACTTAATCAAGCTGGCTTAGCACAGCATACATATCATCAGTAGTTTATGAGCTCCTGCATGGTGTGCAAAGTGTGTGGCCTCCATATTATACGTTATGTGCCTCTGGATCTCAACTTCCCATTTGCCAAGTCAGTTAAATTATAGACCAAGTGCCAAATCTCCATCTGACCCTACATAATTTTTAGCGATAGAACTTTTATATTTCAAGTATGCTAACATCTGTTAATTATTTCAGTGGCTTTATCTTGTTCCAGGAGGCTGTGGTCAGTGACAAGTTGCCACACCCTAGAAACATATTACCTTCCATGTTTGTCACATGCATCCAGTTTACCTTGCTTTCCCTCTCATCAGCTGTAGTGAAAACCAGGAGCATGTTACTCGGCTATTGAGAAATAAGAGGTACAACTTTCATCCCAATGTCTAAGTTGCAGTGATGAGAATAGAGTGATACATGTACTTTTATCATTTTCAGCTCACTTCCAAATTGTCCAAGAAATGTCACTGTGATCCTAAGAATATTAAGGCAGTTATTAAAATTCATGAAAAGAAACAACTTTTCCATTGATTCAGTTTGATTAAATCACATCTGTTTGGGGTTGACTTTTTATGGTTATTTTTAATGTTGAAGTGGCTGAAATTTTATCTTTTGTAATAGCATTGCCAGAAATAGCAAAAATTAATATATCAAAGTTGAGAAGAGGCACAGGACGGCTATGTTAAGAAAGAAACATTTCTGTAACCTATGCAGATCATATGGGGACAGTATTATTCCATGTGGATCTGAATCGTCAGTTTTATTATTTATGTAGACTTCTCCAAGGATACTGGGTGATCTTATCTTTGAATAAATTTGAATAGAATTTGAAATATGAAAGTGAGCATTGTGAGCTTTCTGTTAAATATTCATCAAAACCACAGAAATAAATTCAAGAAAATAAGAGAAGTACTGATTATACCTACATTAACTTTAAAGATACACAATCATAAGAAAAGGATCACAAGGGAAGCATATTGGAAATTGACAAAAACTAAGTTCCTACGGATAAGGCTAATGCTCAGGTCATGACGGGTGACAGAGCAGGAGCTTGTCATCAGAACTGAATGACTCCTTGCATTTGGGTTAGTGCTGGGGCAGGGTCAGTGCAGAGAGCAAGCAAAATTGCGGCTCTTTGTGGATCTGTTACATCATCTCTTTTCAGGAAGAACATGGCACTGCACCCAGGGGCAGGAATGGGACACGTGCCCTAGTGTGCACAGTAGGATACCTACCCATCTTCTAAGGAGACTGACTTTTCCTCTCTCTTATGCAACTGTGGAATTCTTAGTTTTGAGATGTTCGGCAAAGCATCAGTTGATGCAAACTGCTTATAGAAACAGTGAAAGGCAAAACTTTGTTGTTTAGAAATAAAAACCACGGACTCTCCAAAAGGCAGAGCAAGTCGTGAGAACCCCAGGTGCAGCCTAGCACACACTTACATGGCACACACATCAGTCTACCAGTTCATATCCCAGAACACCTGGAAGATTCCTAATCACACGCATCACAGGAAAAGTTTGTGTTTTAGGTATGTTATCCTTTCTCCACCCAAACCATCTAAACCCTTCTGCTAACTTAAAGAGAGTTTCTTTTCTGGTTTTGGGGGAAAAAAAATCACATAATCAATAAAGCTGCCTGAAGTCCATAGGCAGAATCCCCTCAAAGCTATGTTTCCACTAACTAGGAAACTTTGGAATTGTTGTAGGACCTACCCAAACAACCCACCCACACATAAACCCACACCAGGGTTTGCCCTGGGTGAAAGCTTAGGAATGGCAAAGCAATTATGAAATACATATAGAAGTAAACTTTTATGACATCTGCCCTTTAAGACTACTGTAAAACGTAGAAATTTTCTAAATTCTGGATTCATGAAATTCATAAAGCAAAGAAATGGAAACTGCCTATGACTTGCTGAGAAAATTCAGAATGCCCTTTTATGTTATTTATTCTGATCACTATAACATTTAATAAATACCCTTTTAGCTACACTTATATGGCTATTCATTTCTATTTATGTGCATGAACTCCAGACATGCAAGTGACAGGTTACTTAGCATTGAATACATAAGCCACCAATATCCCTATCACAGCAGTAAAGGAGAAATAAAATAAGGCCTGGGAACCCTCCAGAAATCTGTATCAAATAGGCACGTGAAGACTTGCTGTGAATACCCATAATTGTTTGCAAAGTGCCTTTGTGGACTAGAAGATAGAAGTTTTATGCTTGTGTGGGGCAGGTCTAAAAGTTAAAAAGGAATAGTTTTGGAGGTATAGAGCTCGGGAGGAAAGCGGGGGCTAGGGAGGAAGGCAGGGAGGAGGGATGCAAGATGGAAGGAGGAGGAGACGGTGGGGAGAGAAGGAGGGAGAGAAAGAGAGGGTTGAGAAACTGTATTTACGTCCTGCCTGTGAGCAGCTCCAGTGGAAGGCATCTCCTGCTCTGGTAGAAGCACCAGTTAGGCTGCATTAAACTGCAGACAATAGAAAACCTCAACTCCATGGGCTTAAACAGCAACAGTTTTCTCAGATATCTCAGAAATATTGCTTTTCCACCATCATTTAGCTTCGTGACTCAATTATGTTACAAGATAAGAGTTTCTGCCCATTTCCCTGTTGGCACCTTTGGGTTCCTGCACCTGGGAGTTGCAAGATGGTTGTAGCACTTCTGGGCGTCACCCTTCCCACAGGGCTCAGCCTCTGCTGAAGGCTTTTTCTTCTGGAATGCCTGTTTTTAATCAATGAAGAGCGTTTCCCCCACCCCATCCCAAACTTCCTCTCCTGTTTCACTGGGCAGAACATCATCATGTGCCCCTCCCTTAACCACTTATGTGCGGAAAAGACCATTAGGATACACAAGCCAAGGTTATGGGTGACCTTGAGTGGATCCGTGCAGTGGTGGGGAAAGAGAACCCTGTAGGAGCACGTTTCCTGGTGAGACAGGGTGGGAGAATTGAAGGCAGAAGAGCTCACACCTCTCAGGAAGGAGATGTATCCAAGTTCTCTGAAACTGGAGGAATGGATGGAAATAGAAAAAGTTTCAAACGTGAGAGGAATAGGTTTTAAGGAGAAAGTAGTCCATCTTGCTAATTGGTCTCTATATTTTTCAGGAAGGTAGGAAGTGAGATCTGCGAGCATTACAACTGGGGGTGGAGTGAGGGCTTGAGAAGAATGGTAATGTGTGAAACCCACCCAGAGCAGTATTACAGGTTAACGTACTCTAAAAAATAGTACAAATGAACTTATTTACAAAAACAGAAACAGACTCACAGACATAGAAAACAAACTTATGCTTACCAAAGGGGAAAGGTGTGTGGGGGGGGATAAATTAGGAGTTTGGGATTAACAGATGTACACTACCATATGTAAAATAAATAAGCAACAAAGATTTACTGTATAGCACAGGGAACTATATTCAATGTCTTACAATAACCTATAATGGGAAAGAATAGAAAAAAAAGAATATGGATATATACATATATACGTATGACAGAATCACTTTGCTGTACACCAGAAACTAACAATATTGTAAATCAACTATACTTCAATTTAAAACAAAAGAAGTTAACTTACTCTGTAACAGTTTTCCAGGGGCTGTTATGTGCTAAATCTAAGTCCACTTCCTGGTCCTCATGCGACCTTTACACCTGTGTTCCACACACTCTCCCCTCTTGAAGCACTTCTTGATTTCTGTGGCCCTGCTCTCTCCTGGGTCCTACTACATCCTTGGTCCCAGGTTCTACCACCTCTTTCATTGTTTGGTCTCCTTCTTCTCTCTATTGTGTTTAACTAGAGACTCACAAATGCAAAATTGCTTACACCCCGCCCCCTCATCCAAATGTGTTCCGTGGCCAGCAGGTTTGTCATCACCTGGGAGCTTTTGGGAAAAGCAGAATCTGGGGCTCCACTCCAGACTGACTGCATCACCATCTGCATTTTTAACAAGATCCTTGCAGGACTCATATGTTTATTACAGTTTGAGAAGCACTTGCCACCTCCTCTCGGGTATCTAACAGGTATTGGAAGCTCCATGTATTCCAGGTACCTTGTGGCACTTCCCCTTGTGTGTTGTGTCCTAGCCTGTTGTCTTTGCTCCTGGAACAAGTCAGCCTGGGACCCATTGCAGGTCCTTTACCTGGTTATTCTCTCTTCCAGTCATGGGTCATGCTCCTTCCCTGGCTGTGATTTCTGGTCACTCAGGTCCTGACAGCATAAATATCACCTCCTTAGTGAGTCTTCCCAGACAACTCCAACTAAAGTAAGGCTTTAGTTACTTTTTCTCACATCAACTTGTTTCATTTAACTTTTTACTTGTTTATTTAACTCTCTACTTGTTTATTTAGTTGTTTATTTTCTTTCTTTCCCCAAGAAAATACACGCTCTAAGAGGGCAGGGTCTTTGCTGTGTTTAACATTCTTACTTCCTTAGGGCCTGGAGTAATAGCTATCTATTACATGGTGGTTAGGTGGAAAAATAAAGATAGAAATGAGTTAATTTCAAACAAGAAGAAGGGGAGTATGTGACACAAATGTCACATCCCCTGCCAGCTTCCTCCCCTGGACTCTGTTTCCTGGCAAGATCCAATTGAACAGGCTTGTCATCAGGATTTCTCCAGGATGCTTGGATCGGAGAGAGATTTCACCAATTTTCTATACGTGATATCCCTCAAGCTTATTATAACAGCATATTAAAATATACACATCAATTGTGAGAGGGAGACACTGACCCTAATGCTCAGCGCCAGAAGAGAGGAGGTGTACTGGACTTACTGCCCATCCATCTGTCCTGAGTTGTCTTTGGCATCATCTGATCTATTACTTAACCACTGTGCAACCTCAGTTGATTTACCAATCCCTTTAAACATCACTTCAAAACTCACTTCCTTTACATACAAAACTTGGATGATAATGACACTTATTTACACAGCTGTTGGAAGGATTTCATGAAATAATGCTTACAAAGTGCCCATAAGTGGTCAATAAATGTTAACTATCATCATTTTTATTGCCCCTTTCTAGGGCACTGCCCTGGAGTGGAACTCCTCCTCCCTTATGAGTGGTTTAACCCTCATGGAGGCTCTCATAAAAGATCATCCTGTATTCTGTTCCATGAAAAGGGTGCATTGTCTTAAAAGGCCTGCCATGATCCCAAAAGAGACAGCTCACCATTAAACCCCAGAACCATGTAATCTTAAATTGGCACCAAATTTCCATGCTTCACTTCTTACACTGCGTCATTGAACTATGCCTTTTGAGCTGACTTTTCTGTATTTCATGGGACTGTAGTTACTGTAGAAACTTACTATGAGACTTATGCTGAGTAACCCTGTCTAAAGAACATCTTAACAGCCTTAGTCTCCATATCCTGAATCACTTAAAGACAGAAATATCACAAACATTAGGAATTTATTCCTACTCTTTTGATGGTTGCATGATTGGATTGGTATCTATTGCCACCTTAGAGCTGCCAGTGTTTCCTTGGTGGGCTATCCAATTAGGCAGACTTCTCTTTTCTCCTTGTTCTATAGAATATCATTCTGTATGCTTCGATCATGAAGTCATGAGCTTTGCTGAAAAAGACTATTCTTTGGTTCCATGGGAGCCATCCATCCTCTGACCTGAGCCATAGTATCAAGCTTATGTGGCTTAGGGAAAGGCTTATACCCTTCTAGGAATCAAATGGTAATATCTCACAACTTCTGGTAACTGTTTCATCTGAACTTTCCTTTCTACAGCTAGTTCTTTAAGATCATTGGTAAAGTAGACCAACAACATGTCACGGCTAACCACACCATTATCCTGAGTCATCTGAATCCTGAAGAGCTGTCTCTCAATCAGATAGTTTCACGGTAGCCCCTCTCTATCTGTACATGGATGCTAATATAGTGGATTGTTGGGCAGATATTCTGGAAGCTTTCTGAGAAGCACCACCTGCTTTTCTTTTTTCCCCCAAGAGCTTCATCTAGATGTAACTGGATCATCTGGGAGTCAGCTGATAAAATTCATATTCTGAATGTGTGTATGTTCCAAAGTAGAGGGGAAGCAATGAAATTGGAATACCAGTGTCTGGCTCTTTCTTTTTTCTTTGTTTCTTTGTTCCTTCCTTCCTTCCTTCCGAAAATAGTTTATTTGGAAATATTTCCATTTTTAGATTTATTTTTGCTGAAAACAATGTATGGCCCCCCATAAAAACTTCCTATCTTCTCACTATAAGACAACATTGGAAAATGACCCCTTCACTTTGTCTAAAAACCTTACAACAAGAACCCCAGTAGTTTTCTTTTTAAAATTCATTTGCTTAAAATATAAAAGTCCAATTTCTTCTGGTAACTTTGTAAGAATAACTGACATACACATGGCAGCCACCTAGTGAATTTCAATAAAACCTTTTCTATGAAATTGGTGGATGGGACTTAAAACCTCAGTCATGATTTTGTAAGTTTAGCCCTGGGTGCATTTCTGTTTCTAGTCACCTATCTTTGGTAGCTTGCTTTCTTTCCCTCCCAACTTTATTGAGACATAATTGACATGTAACATAGTGTAAGTTTAAGATGTACAATGAGGTGACCTGATGCACAGATATATTACAAAATGATCACCACCATGGTGTTAATTAATACCTCCACAATGTCACATAATTCCCATTACATTTTTATGATGAAAACATTTACAGTCTACTCTCTTAGCAACTTTGAAGTATATAATATAGTATTATTAAGCTCATAAGTACACAGAACAGGTTGGTGGTTGCCAGAGACAGGGAATGGGGAGTGGGCAGAATGGGTAAAGGGGGGTCAAAAGTCACAAACTTCCAGTTATAAAATAAGTAAGTCATAGGGATGTAATGTACAGGATGGTGACAGTAGTTAATAATACTGTATTGCATATTTGAAAATTGTTGAGACTAGATCTTAAAAGTCCTTATCACAAGAAAAAAATTGTAATTATGTATAGTGATGGATGTTAGCTAGATTTATTGTGATAACTATTTTGTAATATACACAAATATTAAATCATTGTATTGTACAACTGAAACTAAAATGTCAATTATACCTCAATAAAAAAATAATAAGTATTTATTGAGCACCTACTGTATAATTAGGATTGTATGTGTCTGTGACTAATGAGAATACAGAGGTACATGGTTGCAGTTATTTTTCTAACGCCTTAAACAATAAAATGTCTGACTCCATTTTTGACATGTGACCACTGATAGCATTTAAGTACCCCCATACCCCATTATCCTTCTGTGCCAGATCTGGGCCAGCTCTTAAGAAAGCCCTGGTGCTCTGTCCATTGGTGCTGGAGGGGAAGTTCAAACCATGCCATCACCAGCAGGGAATTTCAAACTGTGCAGGAACCACTCCGCCCCTTGGCTCTACTCCCCAGCACAGTAAAGTTCAGGGCCATTCACCCCTTCCTTCCACTAGCCATTTTCAGACCTGCTTGAATATCTTCTCTGATCTTCTCAGAAAGAATCCCTATGTGAGAAATACATCTCTTCATACCCTCTTGGTGTGTTTGGCATCATCAGTCTCCACATCTGAACTCATTTTGGTGGAGGCCCATCCCATCTATGTGAGTAGATAGCATTATACCCTGTAATGCTATCTTCCTGCTTCACCACAATGAAAGTAGGTTATTTTTCAATTTTATGCTGGTTTCCTCATGGTCCCAATATGGCTTCTGTAGCTCCAGTCTTCATATTCACATTCAAGGCCAGAAGGATGGACAATGAAAGACTTGGTGCATCTGTCTCTTTTTCTCAGGAAAATTTTAACTTACTCATTGACATTGGCCAGAACTGTGTCACATCACTGTGCTTAGCTGCTAAAGTCAGGGAATTCAAGTATTTTACTTGAGTATATTTCCACCCCAAACAAAATCATAATTCTCTGTATGGATATGCATGAGACTGGATCCCGGGAAAGCAACGGTCTATATCAGTCAGGCCAAAGAGGATCCTGGGATATAATAATGAGCAAAATGACCAGTGGTCCCTTATGGAACTATCTGATGGTGGGGATCATAGAAAGTATCATCAAGTGTCAATTACATGTGGAATAAGTGCCATGAATGAGAAACAAATCTTTAAACGTGCATGGTAGAGGTATGACCTTGTCAAGTATTTCCATCTGTAGGACATGATTCAAGAGATGAGACCTGAAAAAAGAATTAAGTTGTTAAATAGTAGAAGAGGAGGGAAAAGACCATTTCATGTTGAAGGGAACATTATGTGTAAAGACCCTTTGGAAGGAGGGATGCATCTGGGAAACTCAAAGAATGTCAGTGTGGCAGAAGCACAGGGGAAAATGGGGGAATGTGGGTGTGTGGACACAGCTGGTTGATAAAGAGCTCAGAAATTATAATATGCAGGAATTCAGAGAGACAGATACTTGGGAGTTATGTTTAGAGTCTCAAACTTCTTCCACACCCAGGTGCTCATGGATAAGACATAGCAATCACTCTTTGCATCTATGTATATTTTTGGTAAAAGAAGGCAGACATTTAAAAAGGGCTAAATTACTTAAGAGGAATTAATTTTGCCATGTGATATGTCATTATTCCAGTAAATGTTTTTCAAACCGCACTCAATTCCTTAGGTCTAAATAAATATAAAAAAGAGATGGATGTATCTTTCCTCCTATTGACTGTCTGTTAAGGAACACTTGGAGTGAGAACCATATCTTTAAAAATTTTTTAAATTACCTTGATATTCTTGTAATGGGAGGAAGGGAATGAATGGTCAACTCCTCCCCCTTTATTGCCTGTCAAGTTGATTTTTTCCTGGAGATGTGGGGCTCTAGTAACATAAGAGAAAATTATTTTCTCTTTAGATCTGTATACTCAGTCATGAATCAGAGGGTAAAATTGTAAAATATGTTCCAGAAAACAAATAGGGTATAGTAACAAACTAGAGATGTGTCATGAAGGAGAAATGATGAATAATTAACAAGGCTTTGTGTTGTCCTGCTTTGCACTGGATGATAAACTAAATATGGAAGAACTTGAAAGACTATGCTATGGGGACAGTAAGGAAAAAAAAAGGATAAATTATCCCGTAATTAGATTTTACTTGACTCTGAAGAATGTTTAGTAGACTTAGCATTATGCAGGAGACCTTTAAAGAATGGTTGTCATTTGACACAAAGTCAATTTATGTATTTGATAAGAACTTCTAGAAGCCCTGGTCTACATAGCTTTAAGTTAAAGTTCTATGTCTTGTTTTCTAGAAGTATCATTTAGGGAAATAAAGTATGTCTTTAAATTTCTTTGTCACCCTCAAAGTACCTAAAACAGTGACCACAAACTGCTGTTGTGAAGTTCTTTATTTATATGATGTTATAATATTTTTGTCTGTATGTTGGCCTTTTTCAGGAATACTGGCCTTATTCTGGACAATAACCTGTATTAGAGGTTTTCAGATCTGCAGTTCTTTGTAGAATCATGTCAAGGTGAACCAATAGCAAGTACTTAGGATGGAATTAATAACAGTTTTATTGATTCAAGGTACTTTGCACCAGCTGTCAAACACGGACTGGAGTCCTTAGCTATTCTTCACTCTGAATTCATAAAGAATAGTGTCCCTATAGGACAATTTTAATTGGAAGCATATTTTTCCCCTATAAGGCAAACTCGGGGTCACAAGAGGTAACCTGAAAGATTGCTCCACCATATGTTATCCCCAGAAAATATATTCCCCCAAATATCATGATACACAAGGGGCAAAGATTACATAAGTCTTAAGATAAACTTCCCATCAAGTCAGTTTACCATAAACTGAATGGTTGGGTTTCAAATGAAGGCAAGATGAAATTTAGACTCTGGTATACATTAGGAAAATGAAAATTATGTTATCCACCAGCTTGAGTGCCTGTTTCTTTCATGCTAAACTTCCTAGTATGTATGCTTCAAGATATTCAAGGATGAACATAATGTATGGTTATAGATTCTGGAAACCAGAAAATGTAAGGCTTTTTATTATAGTAAAGTTAAATTTATAGTACTTCTTATTTTCATAGACTTTAAAAGAAGTCTATTATAACATAATTTCAGTTCTCATAAGAAGAAATGGAAGAAATTTTAACAAAGATATTTTCTACATTAATTTTTACTCATAAGTACCTGCAAAATTATTTTTGAATGTTGTTGTGTAATCTATTAAGTACTAAATAGAACTCTTTTTAAATTTCATGAGGAAATTAAAAAAAAATTGTAAGCCTTCAAAAATGGTCAGCTTCAAGATATAAGTTTTCAATTCTGATAAAAAAATATTTCCATATCCCTGCCTGGTCATGAATAGTTATCTACAAGACTCCAAATGCCTGCCTTCTATTATATAGTATAAATTAATCATAATATATCTTAGTCAGTTTGGGCTGCTGCAACAAAGTACCATAGACTGGCTGACGTATAAAGAATAAAAATTTGTTTCTCACAGCTCTGGAGGTTGGTTGGGATTGTGAGATGTGAGTGCTGGCATGTTTGGATTCTGGTAAGAACCCTCTTCCAGGTTGCAACCTGCTGGCTTCTTGCCTTCTCTTCCCATGGGGGAAAGAAAGCTAGGGATCTCTCGGGGTCTCTTTTATAAGGGCATTAAACCCACTCATGAGGACTCAACCCTCATGACCTAAATGACCTCCCAAAGGCTCCACCTCCAAATACCATCACACTGGAGTTTAGGATTCCAGTATGTGTGTTTGGGGGAGATACAACCACTCCATTGAGATTCAACCATTCTGTTGATAGTAAACTTGAAATGAATACATCTGCATGTTGCTTTCCTGTCAAATTCAGGATACCAAGTAATGAGAGTGCAAAGGGATGTGTTGCCAAAATGTTTAATGCTGCCTCAATTGATATTAATTATTATTTAGTCTAAGTCACCCCTACTTGACTTTCAGCCCTTGGCCGTCACGTCCAGGTCCACCACAAGAACTGGTATAAAATAGTGTCTAAAGTTAGGTTTAGGTTTAGGGTTAGGGTTAGAAGAATGCCTGTCTTAGAAAAATGCCAGGTTCCAAAGAATTATTTAAATAAATGCTACCTATTTTGATAGACTGTATTGTTACCCCCAAATATTCCCTGGGCCTCTCTGGAGGAAGATTATACTTCACTGATTCAGGCAGCCATATGACTTGTTTTGGCCAATGAAATGTGAGTGGAAATGTCAGGTATTATCCTTGATGGAACGTTTAAGACCCAACATGTACTTTGTTACAATCTCTAATTTACCTCTGGTAATAGTCTGGAGAAAAACTGCTTTGTCAGCCTGGACCTCCCCATTATGGCATCAGAGCTTCCCTGTATTGAGCTTTGTTATTGTAATCCATTGACATTTCATGATTGCTTGTTACTGTAGGATAACCCAGCCTATCCTGTTTGCTACACTTATTACTAGGAGTATTATCATAAATAAAGTAGATAATGAAGGCAAATTCAAATATATATTAGAAAATAAAAATATCATAAAAGTTTGTATAACCAGGGGTACTTTAAACGTAAATCAGTTCCTAAAGGGAATCAAACTACTTCTAGTTCAGAAATCTCAACTATGCCCTTGTGGACTTTAATAAAAATATTTTACATTTGACCAGCAAATTAAATCCAATGTGGGGAAATTGATTTGGGGGCTTCTCTGATTGACCTGTGGTGATGATAATTCCAGAGATCTACAAAACTATAACCTCCAAAGGCCTAATATGAATAGACCTGCAAGCATTGTCTCATAGGTGGTTTTATATTCGGGGTTCTCCCCTGTAATAGGCACCCTCTTGTCTTCTGCCTGCAACAGAGCAGAGATAATTCAGAAAATGGAAAAAGAGGGAAACAGGACCAATTTGTCAAATCCTCTGGCACCTTGTTCTCTTTTTTTTTTTCCCTTTTTCTCTTCTCATTTCCTCACATCACCTCATTTCTTTTCCTCTCATTTCCCTTGTCTTTATTTCCTCTCTAATAACTTTTGTTTTTAGTTGAAACATTGTATGTCTGTGATAGAAACATAATGGAAAATCTTAAGCCATCACATTTTTTTTTCATTTTCCTTGAATCATGATTCTCTACAGCTCCAAAACCAGTAAAGCAACAAGTATCCATTACTCCTGAAAAAGACTGTGTACAGTCTTAGAACAAAGGAGTCATTGTTCAGTTGGAGCTTAAAATCTAGCCTTTTCAAGTACTTAAAGGAACAATGGCATTGAAAGCCAGGCTTTGTGAAGAGAGTAGCGTTTTCTAAGTTCTATTGATAAAAATGTCCTTGTATATATCATGATCCAACTCTGGTAAACTTGAGTCGTAAAGTTGCACTAAAAGATATAGCATAAAAAATATGGAGGACATAGGGCAAGAAAAGGCCACTTTAGATGGTGACCTTGGAGAGATGGAGGAGAGAGAAAGCATAGGTTGAGAGTTTAAGCTTTGGCATCCTGCCCCAACTCCTTCCTAACCACCACTCCCCCCCTTACCCCGTCACCATCCCATCCCATCCATGGGGGATCTCACTGGGTGTTAGGGACCAGGACAGAAATGAGGAAAAATGCTTACACCCATATAAGTTTGGGGAAAATCCCAGCATAAGAGACCTTACTTCTTTCCTCTCAGCAAAGTTGTATGTTAATTATATTGCCAAATCTGCGTGGCACTGGAACTCTAGTAGGACAGGAGCCATGACTGAAGGAAAGATTTGAAATTAGCTTCAACAAAATAGTGCATAATATAGCCATGTGCAAAGAAAGTAGATGGCCCTTTTGCTCCTCAGAGGAATGCAAGAATGCAGAGACCCTCTCTAGGGAGCCAGAAGAGGCCCAACCTAAGAGGAAGAAAGCTGCCATATATGGGAGCCTCAAAACTGAAAGCCTTGACAAGGAACCACGTTACCCAAAGTAGCAGGGTGGACCAGCCATCCTCAGCAGACTCTGCTGCAGTGTGACCAGATACCAGACAGGACAGTCACTCACAGCAGACACCAGCAAAGATACAGAAGGCAGCACGCATATACCTAAGCATATGCTACATTCATAAATATAGCCTCTTGGAGAGGGAGAGGAGAGAAAGATGTGAGATGTCCTCGAACTGGGAATTCAAAGTTAAAATAGCTGATTCATTTTCCAAGAGGGCCGAGTTCAGGTGAATAAGCATTTTGGTTACCTTTCTTGGCAACTTTATGTTTCTCATCATCAGGGGAATAGAGGCTTCTGAGACCAGACCATGAATAAATAAACGTAAATATCCATTACCATTACATACATGCTATAATATGTTGTAAGGCAATAGTATAATGTTTGGGTCCTTTCCTGTTTTTAAAGTTGCTTTGGTTACTCAGACCTCTTTCATATGTTCCTATGTGAGGGCAGTTACCAATTAAAATATTAGAGCTGCCACTATCGTAAATTTAGAGTCTTAATAACAAAGAATATCCCCAAGCAACATACTCTGAACAGCAGAGAATGAGAATGTGGCCTTATAAAATGGTATCCTGACAGATAAGAGGGACTATTTGTCTTCTTCAACATCTAAAATATTTAGTTTATAATTTTTATTCTTTGTATACTTTTGCCTCCCAGTCACTCAAAGAAGATGAATAAGCTGAAATGCAACTGGCAGAAGCCAACTTCTCTAGGTGTTGCCTGTCCAAACATGGGTTACATGCATTATATCAGACACCCACACTAACAATGTTCCCTTCATGCTTAGTCCATAGGTTTGGTAGTCCCATAACCAAAATCTGGCTATTCTTACCAATTTTCTGAATATTTATATAAAAATATAAGATATTTGCTAATAGTTCTCTCTACTTTCTCTTTTTCCTACTGAATGATTCAAAGACTCAAACATGTATTTTTGGACATGATTGGAAATCAAGATTAATTCTTTTTTTTCTTAGCTTTATTGAGATATAATTGACATGAAACATTGGGTAAATTTAAGAAGTACAATGTGATGATTTGATACAATTATATATTGAGAAATGATTGCCACACCAGGGTTAATTAACACCTTCATCACCTCACATAATTACCATTTCTTCTGATCTACTCTCCTAACAACTTTCAAGTATAAAATATAGAATTGTTAACTTCAGTCACCATGCTGTACATTACATGCCTAGAACTTACTCATCTTATAACTGGAAGTTTGTACCCTTTGACCACCATCCCTCCATTTTGTCCAGACTCCAGCCCCTGGGAACCACCACACTACCCTCTGTTTCTATGAGTTCAGCTTTTTTTAGATTCCACATATCAGTGAGATCATGCAGAGTTTGTCTTTCTCTGTCTGACTTATTTCACTTAGCATAATGCCCTCAAGTTCCCTCCGTGTTGTTGCCAATGACAGGATTCTCCTTTTCTTATGGCTTAATAATATTCCTGTGTGTGTGTGAGTGTGTGTGTGTGTGTGTGTGTGTGTGTGTATCTTCTTTATCCATTTATTTATAGATGGACACTTAGGCTGTTTCCATATCTTGGTTACTGTGAATAAGGCTGTAATGAACATGGGAGTGTGGATATGTCTTCATGATTCTGGTTTCATATCATTAGGGTATATATCCAGAAGTGGGACTGCTGAATCATATGGTAGATCTATTTTTAATTTTTTAGGAACCTCCATACTGTTCTCCATAGAGGCTGTACCAATTTACATTCCCACCAACAGTGCAGGAGGGTTCCCTTTTCTCCACATTCTCACCAACACTCACCTCTGTTCTTTTTGATGATGGCCATTCTCAGAAGTGTGAGGTGGTATCACCTTCGATGTCTAATTGTCTTCAGGCTGATGGCTTATGAGATAAGGAATGTACTTATGTTACTTTAGAAGTTATTTCACTTGAAATGCATTTGTGAAAGAGAATGGGATGTGAAATGACTAAAAACGTGGATCTAAATGTTCTTATGGGTGGTGCCTCTTTGTTAGCTATTTTACTGTATTCTGCAGCTAACTGATTTCTCCTTTCCTGAGGTTGTTTCCCTCCCGTCCTTTATGAAACTTGAAAAAATTAGAGGAAAGAAAGATGGCAGGAGTGGAGGGAGAAAATATGGAAAATCATTAATACCTGTGATGAAAAATTTACAGTATTTGTAAGACAGCCAGATGAATGTGTAAAATGATGTTTTGTTTTCTTTATTACCTAGTTGTACACTTGAAATAAGAACTACCATCATGGGTAGAATACACCTTATAATTTGTACAATGAACCATCCTCGTGAATTTCAATACTTCCGCCAATAATGCTGAGCACTCCCCCTTCTGCTCACTCCTCATCCTCACTCCTACACCCCCCTTTGCCTGCCCCCAGTTCTAACAAGTTTCAATACAAACATGAAATGCTAGACAACATATTCCCATCAACCTTTTTGCTCTTCCAAATACCTCAAAACTGATCTTCAAACATTGGAAGACCTCTACTATTGAGGTATCAGGGGCATTAACAAATTTTGTTTTCCTATTAAATACCTTTAAATTCTACTGTTTTAGTCCAGTTGCTTATTGTTTGCAGAGAATAATTTTGATGGCATGACCCCAAAAGAATAGGTGTCTCTGAGGCTTGCTCTTAGCAGAACATCTATAACTTCTGAATTTCCTCTTTGTGGAAATTCTGTTTCCCAATGTTTTTCTTCATAGCTTGTATCTCACCTTTACCTTCTAAGCATGACCCTTCTGTCCTGATGGTACACTTATTTGGCATCAGGGACCCCTGATGTTTTATTTTATTAATATCTGGAAACATTGTCTACTAATACTAATCTGGGAAACATTTATTTAAAATTTCTAGTGCTACTGAGGCAGAGGTTCCCAACACAGATGAGTCCTCTGAAGTGCACCTCTGCTTGGATGGAAGTCCCCACAAAAAACCCAGGCAGTAGTGTTTACCTCATCACTCACCGGATCCTGTAACTTGACGGTCAGTAGCACAGCCTTCAAGTGTTTCCCCTGCCAACGAATGGATGATCTCCATGTTTCTGGAAAAAGATTCACTGGAAGATGAAATGTTCTTGCCTACACAAAGCAACCAATATTGTTTTCTACCAGACGAATTGTGTTCGTTAATGAATAGAAAAAGAATCCTGAATTGGTAGAACTTGAGCTCCTTGACAGCCTGAGAAACACTGTTTTAGGTTTGGGCTCTTTAGTTCCAAAGAGCCCAATGAAAAATAGAACTTAAGCTCAAATTGTTCAGTTTATTTGTTTGAGCTCATGAAAGACATCATTTAATTTACAAAGGAGATAGTCTAGATTTTGTAGCAGAAACTGTTGACTATCTACCCAAGATTCCTTTCCTGTTTATCCTTGCTAAGTAGAACTCTGAGTTTACTTGGAAATTCACCCTTTCTTCAGGTGATTCAGGGATTAGGCTATCAATTATGGCAATTTGAATTCCTATATTTCCATGTCTTCTTATAAAGTCTGACTTGTGCCAGTCATTCATTGACTATGAAAGGGTGGAAAAGAAAAATTTGAGTCCTGGGAGGTATCACTGAACTGCTAAGTCAACCGACCCTTGAGATGTTCTGCTTTGGACCTCTTGATATACGAAATATTATGTATTCCTTTTCATTTAAGACATTTTATTACAGGTAAAAGCATCTAATTACTAGACATGTAATCTAGATTGCTATAGATGGTACTACAGAGAGGAATATCTAAAACAGGTATTTCCTGGTTGTTTATGTACAAAAATGACACAATTACAGCTGGGATAAGTGATTGGCAGTAGAATTTAGGAATTAAGATAAAAGATTCTAAAATCTGCTATATCTGTGCTCAATTACTAATTTTTATATTGACTAGTGTGAGACTTTGAGAAATTGCTTAATCTCTTTAACTATTAGTTATTACTTCACACTCCATCCCCCCCTTTTCTGCTCAACACAAACATATTTCTAAAAGCAACTTGACTTTGTTCCTCTGTTTTCTAGGGAACAGTTCTTTTCCTAGGCATTAGCAAGGCTGCAATAAATGGCAGTGACTTGGAAATGGAAAGACCTACATTCTCTTCATATAACTAAGAGAATTAGCAGCCACTGGAATATGGAGAGCTCCTTGAGGGAGCTTTGTGATTCACCAAGTTATTCTTCCTTGTTTGAAAAGATAAAGGATGGCTTTTCCATTACTCCAAGTAAACATAGCCAAATGTTAACTTTAAATTTGATTTAATGTAGACAATTTGATCTGAAGTATAGTGAAGAGCAATAGATCTGATACCAACAGGTAGAAAATGTTTGACCTTTAATTGTAAATATATCAGTAAATATATGTTCCTGTTCTTGAATATTTGAGTCTCTGTGTCACTACAGATAAAACTAACTCATGTGTGTTCTTAGAAATGGGTATAATGTGATTGCAGAGAGTTAAAAAGCACATATGTATCAACAACTTAACAAACATCTTTTCCACAATTTTCTATTCACACTTATATTCTGATGTCAAATCAGGCCAAAAGTAACATTATAGTAACAATATAGAAAGTAACAATTATCATGTTACTTTATCATTGCAGAAGTTCATAATAATTAGCATAGGAAAAAATTAAATTTACAAATGAAATATATCATTGAAATGCACATGGATTTTTTGGCCAGTGTAGTTGCTTTACATCTTTATGAACATGACATAAAAACATCAAGTTAACAAAGTACAGTTCAATAGTATTCAAATTACAAAAATCCAAAGATATCACTTCCGATTTTTAAGACTAATCGTCTAATCAAATATATTTAGAAACTTAAAGTTAATGCTAATTATGTAGTTGATGACTTGGAAATGGATATACAAATGACACATATACTGGTTATTTTTATTAGCAGTTTCCTTTTGGCAAGTTAATAGGTATTTATAAAACTGATCAGAAAATACTCTGCTAACTATAAAATGTTATATTATGATACAACAAATTATTCTTATATGGACTCAAATTTATTATGAAACAAACTACGCAGAGTGTAGCTTAGAATAACACTATTTTTTGCCTTCAAGAGTAATTTTGTAATTCTATACGAGTGTCCAAAGATACCACTGTAAATTTATACTTGAATTTTTTCCTAAGAAAAAACAAATCTAACATCATTCCAATTATTATACCTTACATGAACATACTTAATGATCCAGTATCATTAAATCCATCCTAACATTTTCTTTGTTGACAATGGATAGGATATTCTGTTGACTGGCTACAAAGACTTGCTTTAAAGAAAGTGATTGTTAATTATTCGTGACTCTCAATGAATCATGAGTCCTCCAGGTATTTGGATTGGTGAAGGGTCTCTTGTTTTGACTTGATATTCTGAAGGTTCTATATAAAAGTAAAAGTAAAAGTTAACAGTATGTTATTTTAAGGATTTTAAAAATGTGTCTGTGCTTATTTTTTGGTTGGATTCTATGCCTGGAGGGGAAGATAATTAAGTTTTTGAATGCAAAGTTTCAAAAGTAGAATATTCTATGGTCTTTCTAAGTATCATGCACTTAAATATGATCTCCAAGTAACCATTTTCTAAAAGAAAAATAGTCTTTTTTCTCAAATATTTAAACTTTAATCATTGTTTTCGCTGCAAATTTCTTTGAAGATTTAGGGCTGTTTTTATTTAGCATAACATGGAGTAAATGCAAAATCCTTCATCTTTACTGGATTAGATTTGCCCACCAGGTGAGTGGTTCACATGGTTCACATGAAGATTTGCTTCACATGGATTAGACTTGCCCACCAGGTGAGTGGCAAACAGCCTGCTTTATGAAGAAGGTATTGTTGATCTTCAATGTGAAGTAACACAGGTTTTGTTGTTACTGATGCTTCTGTTTCGTTTTGTTCCTTCTTTCCATGATGGCTTTTACTTTTGTCATTTCTTAACCCTGGGTCTGGATATTTCAGATTACATGTAAGGATCAAATTTAAATTGCATGGAAAATAATTGATAACTAAATGTAATATAATAATAATGGTATAATATAATTATAATATATTACAATGTGATATTATAACTAATAAAAATATTATAATATATAATATGAATGATTTGCTTTTAAATACATATTAGAGTCAATTCAAGATTTTTGCCTATAACACTCCTATTGTCATCCAGTAAAGAAATATATCTTTCTCTGAGGGCAAGAAAGGAGGTTAAATAACAGCTGATATATAGGAAATTTTGAGTAGCCATATAGGCCTCATCTACCTGGGGCACAACAGTAATCTGTAATAAAACCAAGGTGGCAGATGTGAAGTTTATACATTAAGTGAGTGACTAAAAAATAAAGATTGAAAACCTTTAAGATTTTTGCTAAGCTAGAAAGTTTTTGGTGCTTCTCTCAAACAATACCTCTGTGATGGAATATCTAGGCAGGCCCAGTAACTGAACCATGCTCGCAAATATTTTAAACCAAATAAAGGAAAGTTTAATAAATTCCAAATGCTATTTTTCCCCCTTGAAACTGACTCTTATTTGTTGGCCTTTAAACTATATCTTGGAACTCAAAGAATATCTTTTCATACAAATACAACTTTTAAGGCCTTGGAGAGAAGCAGTGTGTTTGGTATTGATATTGGTCAGCATTAAGTTAAACAGTTAGAGGAGCTGGGTCCAACAAGGGAATATGTTAGCTGGGATTACTTTTAAAAATAAGTAAGTTTGAATGTCTGTAGACAGAGCACACACTCATCACGTGCCCAACTCCTTGGTACCACCATACACCTTCCCCACTAAATCTTGCACTTGATCTGTCTGGTCATCAAAGCCTTGGAGTCTGAGGAACCATATGTGTACAAGCATCATCAAGTTTACTGACTCTTTTTCTCTGAGCGTCATGAGATCAGAGAAATGTCCATCACCTCTGCTGCCCTCAGGCCTAATCTTACTGATAAGTATATTTTATGTGTATGTATATAATATATATGTATATATACACTTAATATATATATTTCTTCATTAACATTTATGATACTCAAATTATACCTCTGTGATGGAATATTTGTATTCCATTTTGTATACAAAAATGTATACATTTGTATCATGAATAAGCAAATGAACAGCATTGATATTTAAATATGAGGGGTTTTTTTAAATTAAAACTAAGCAACTGAACACCACTTTATATCGATTTGTAAGTGTTATATAAGTAGAAATATTTTAAACCCTAGACATGTAGGAATCTAGAAGTTGATATATCTCTAATCTGAGGTCTCACATTCACAATGAAGGCAGCCAAGGAAACAGAAGATTTGGAAAGAGTGAATTAACATCAGGCAATAGTAATACGTCTTTCTAAGGATACCCACTGAGGCCTCATTACATGTCTCATTTAATAACTACATGGTAAAATATGAATAAAGCTCATTAGCATATAAGAAATTAGAGTGAAGAGTAAATTTTCAGTTAAGTATAAAGTGTATGAAGTACACAGCAGGTCCATTATATGAGCTGATTAATCCTGCAAGTGATCTGATTAAGGAATGCAGCAAAGTTCAATCTGGATTTTGTAGGAAAACCGGGAGAATGATTGGGAGCCATTTCATTGGGAGAACAATGCATATGTGCTTATAAAATGCAACATGAAAGAATCCCTGTGATCACATTTACCTTACATATGAAGGCAGAGTAACGTTTTCATGTACTCATCCCACATTAAGAATGGTTTCCTAAGTCTTAATGGAGAAGCTTTCCTTCTCGGCCCTGGTAAGCTCTGCCATTGTGAAATGTGCTTTCACAGGGCTGGCCCCTTTCTAGCCCTTCCCTTCTGACTTGCATCCAGTTACCTCAGTTTGACCAACACCAAGAGAAGAATTCCACAGGTGACTGCCATGCACATGACAGCATAGATGACTTCTAGAAACAAAAGATTTTTTTTAATTACTGGATTTTTAGAGAGAATAAATACTAAAAATATTTTAGAGGATGGATTTTTCACTGACCATTGAAGGGGGAATGAAATCCGCTGAGAGTTATTTCCTTTGCATGTTTTCCTTTATGCAATGCAATGCCTTTGACATTATGCAGTGTCAGATAATCTGAAAGAAAATAATGAAAATGAGATAAAAGTATTTAAAAGTCATGCATTATCTTTATCCTGTGGGTTGTAATTTGCTTTGTATTATAAGGTAACAATTTTTATTTCTATGATATTATCTTAATAAAATATGATAGATTTGGGTGAAACGGGGAGTATTTTATTCAATTTTAACAGCTTTTTTTTCACCCTTTAATCAAATAATTTCATAATAGAAGTTGTGTGGTTGTTTTTCTTTTTTTTTTTTTTCCCCAAACCATGACTAGGAAAATGATTACATTTTATAAGACAGCTCATAGTACCTTATACATAGACTAGGAAAAAAAAAAACACAGTAATTTAAGGCTACCCATTGTGATACAGAAAAAGAGTCCTTCTTTACAAGAGTGATTGTTTGAATGTGCTTTTAACAATATCTCATTTCCCTAAGACCCACAGTATTTATGAATTCTTAAAGTACGTAAGGGAGACTCCCTAAACAAATCACACTGTTTGCCTCTCTACCTAGACACTTCAATATCCGGTTTTGTTATTTCCCCTATTCTGTCTCCCTTTTTCAGCCCCTTCACTTTCTATTGCTTTTACCTATTTTTGCCTTACCGAAGGGATCCTCTTGGCCATTCTGTGGCCCTTGTCTTCTCGACCATGTTTTTCTAAACACATTTCCACCCTCACATCACAACTCATAAGACAAGAAGATGTAATCCGTGGACTTAACTGATAGAACTATTTTAGGTGACTTTATTGATAACTTTGAAGTGAAATCATCCCTAGTTTTGATTCAAGTCAACACATATATGAATGTCAAACATACCAATAACACAATAACCAATTTATTTGATGATAATTGGTTCAGGTGGGTTTTGAGACTTAAAAAAAGGGGGTGGGGAACAGACAAAGCCTCCACTTGAGAGAGCCTTTGCTGTCTTTTATAGATGTTTCATGCATTTTGAGACCTGGAAGTCTAAGTCTGAGTGGATAGTTTTTTGTGGAAGTGAGTGTATCAAATAGCAGGGTATTGCATCCAATGACAAGAGTGACAGGAGGCTCTGAACAGGAAAGGAAATGAGAAGGTATATTACCAACAGCTCCATTCAGCCTCTCTCCACCCAGGGCTGATGTTGTCAGAAGCCAGCTCCTTGGAAGTCAAGGTTTGAGATCTGTGCTGAGACTAATTGGTAGAAAGCACAGGAGCCAGACTATTTCAGATCAGTAATAAAACTCTCAGGGTGGGTCCAGGAGAAGCAGCCCAATACAAGAGCTAGAAAAGTAACTGAGGATTTTGTCACTGAAAACTCATTCTCAAGGAGTCTGACCTCCAACATAGTTAAGACATTTTTAGTTCAAGATTGTTTTAATCCCCAACTCATATATCAGATTATCCTATATTTATAAAAGTCTGACCTTCTTGGGAAGTGAAAAATCAACCTCTTCTGAATGTAAAAACAATAGAGGTAGAGGTTGTGATTATTTTTTCACTTTTGTGGTTATAAAATAATTCTGTTATTCACTAGAAAGTTGGAATGGAAAAATCGAGCTATTTCAAATAATACCATTTTTATAACAGTGGTCCTTTTTGGGGGAAGAATTAATTTCAATCAAATTAAGCATACAGATTTTTAGTGAAGTAAGTGATCATAATCAAATCTTATATTTAAATAAATTGGAATATTAAGAATAAATTATTTTGTTTCTTTTTAAATTTTATGGTATTTTGTGATATTTTAGGCAGATTCATGACCAAAATGTAAATGTATATAATGTACACTGGCTGATTATTCAGTACATCTTGCCTAGTTAGGTATTACAATTCATCTTTGTATAAGAAAAAAGGTATGATTTTGATTAATTAGGCTATCTTTTAGATATATAACTGCCTAAAGTAATTGTTAAACATTCACCTAGCAAGGCATAGAAAGAATTGTCTCATTCACTAAATTTCACTCACATGGAACTCATTAACAAAGTTATAATAGATCAATGACAGAAATGCTAGCTAATGATCCCAGTGAAAATTTTTATGTGACTAGCAGTCACTCCACAATCTTAAATATTGCACCCTAGGAGGATACCAAATATCAGTTAGAGATTAATGTTACAGAAGGTTTCTTGGCTACTGAAGCCCATTGGAGATTCTTTCCCACCTTTTATAAACAGTGAGATTTACTGTGCTTTATAACCACGAAATTAAAGTCGGCAGAGTTAATAATCAACCTCAGTCCCACACCATCTGCTATATTTATAGATAAACACTGTCAGTGACTTGTTTATCTTAACTCCTACCCTAGAGGAATTAAACATTATTATGAACTATATTGTAAAATCCCTGTACAGTTGACAGGAAATCAAGATTAATTTCAACCTTACAGTAAGCACAAATTTATATAGTATTCTCCCCAAATGAGCTTCAGAGATGGGATCATTTCTCCTTTTTCCTTCCAAAAGCCTTGTACAGCATTGGCTGAGAGCTGATGCAGACCAAACCTCTACTTTGCATAATTTATATGAAGTGGTAAATGCATTGTAAAAAATGTGGTAAATCAGATACAAAGTAATGATTTAAAAATAAGTGTCAGAATTCATGAAACAGAAATTAAATTTAGCACAAACTGCAAATCTGTAAACCTTCAATTAAAATTTAAATAAAGCATAATCTAGAAGAGTCTTATTGGAGGAAAAATTTGATGAAAATGAACATTTTCATAGAACAGTTTTTAAAATATATTCTTGTAGCTGTCTTTTTTTAATGAAAGTATAATTGATTTACAATGTTGTGTTAGTTTCAGGTGTACAGCAAAGTGATTCAGTTATATATATATATATATATATATATATATATATATATATACTTTTTCAGATTCTTTTCCATTATAGGTTATTAAAAGATATTAAATATAGTTCCCTGTGCTATACAGTAGGTCCTTGTTGGTTATCTATTTTATATATAGTAGTGTGTATATGTTAATTCCAAAATCCTAATTTACCCCATTAATGCATCTCATGGCATAGTTAAAATTCTATTGTCTACTTTCTAAGTTTAAATAAAAGAGCACCAATACCATGGCAACATCTTAGTGAGAATGAAAATTCAAGGATGATCTTCTTGGTTATCCCAGGGTCAGTTTTATTCATAATTTGGTCAATATTGTCTCATCTGAAGGTATGTAAATTAGAGGTGAGTTTTGAATTGTTTCACCTAATGATCAGGATTGAGATTTCATGTATCATGGACTCTTTTGATCATCAGTGTATGAAAACATCCTGCTGAAGTGGATCTAAGGAGCATTGCTTCTGGGAAGAAGGGAAAACATATCAGCATCTACAAGTTTGAAAAACCAATACTTTAATAATACGATAAATCAAGGTGTAAACACCTAACATGGATATAACATCATTTTTACTAAAATGTATGTAGTAAAAACTAAACCAACTAAATAATATGCTTTCCCTAAACAGTCATAGTATGCATCAATGAGGCATATTCTTTTATTTAGTTCACAAACTTCAAAGAAGATAAAAGCATGTCTTAGGTTTATTTTCTTCCACTGTGGCTAAACACACTGTGGTTGCCAGGGGCTGGGGGGAAGTGGAAACTTAGGAGTTATTAGTCAACAGGTATAAAGTTTCAGTGATGCAAGATGAATGAGTCTAGGAATCTACTGTACACCATAGTGCCTATCATTAGCAATACTGAATTGTATGCTTACAATTTTTCTGAGAAGGTAGATCTTAGGTTAAGTGCTCAAATTATTACTAAATGCAAGTTCGTGTGCCCAACACACAGTGAGCCCAAACAAACTGAAATATCAGAGTTTGGAGCAGAGAAAGGTTTATTGCAGGGCCCAGCAAGGAAAACGGGTGGCTCATACTCAAATTACCCTGAACTCCCTGCAGGGTTCCAGAAAAGCATTTTAAAGGCCAGGGGAGGGGAGGGGTTGCAGGGTATGTGATCAGCTCATGCACAATTCTCTGACTGGTTGATATTGAGGTAACTGGGCAGTTAACATTATCAATCCTTAGGCATCAGAAGTTTCAGACTACATGCTCATGATCATCAAGTAGTTAATTTCTTCCATTTGGTGATGGTTTAAGCATCTGAAAAACTCAGGAAATGTGCATCAGATGCTAGGAGCTAAAACAGAGGGTATGGGGGAGCGGTCTGTCCCAGGAAAGCCCCATAGGGGCTTTTACATTACATTTACATTATCACACAAAATAATAATAGAGGATGGCAGGGAATCTTTGGAGGTGATGGATATGCTTATGGTATAGATTGTGGTGATGGTTTCATGGTGTATACTTATCTTCAAACTCATCAAGCTGTATGCATTAAATATGTACAGCTTTCTGTATATCAAAAACAAAAACAAAAAAAAACCAAAAAGCATATAAATGAATAAGTATACCTTCAAGAATATTTGCCTAGATCTTTTGTCATGAGCCAAAAGCTCAGTGTTAGTAAATGACTGCATTGACTAGCCTGGTAACCACTCTTTTATCTGTGGTTGAATGACAGTGGTGTTCACATGTCTAATGGATTTGCTTGGTGATTATGGTGAGTTTCAACTGCATTACTAAAATATTTCAAATGTTCTATGTTTTTCTTAATAGTTTCTGCAGATAATGAAATAGTCACTGAGATGGCAATTGGAATGCAAATTATACTATTTCTGAAAACTAACACTAGATTTTATCAATATAGTATTATTGTGTTAGAAGGCCATGTTTTAAAGCTTGAAAGTAAGAAAAAAATCTGTCATCTGCAGTTTTGGACTCATACAAAATAGATCTAAAGATATAGATCAAAAATAGGAATAGAATATTTGTGGTTAGGGTATATATCTGTAAATACGCAAGTGTGTATGTAGGGTAGAATTACAAAATTGGATGGGACTTCTTAGATTATTTTAGTCAAAATTTCAGTGCAGTGCTCCATTCTGCCTCATTCTGGACTGTCATCACCATTCCAGGAATGAGCCGTTTAATACTTTTTGCCCTTCTATTACTATTGAAGGTCAGTTCTAATTAAAATAGGAAGTAGCGTTCTAGGCTGTTCTTTTATCAACTTAAGATGATAAATCTACTTTCCTTTGTTGGTATCACTGCCTAGCTCTCTGGCTGCTACATGTATAAGTGTGTTTGTGGGGAGAGAGATAGATAGATAGAGAGAGAGAGGTCTCACTGTCACTAGACCACACAGAGCAATGCTTTCCAAACATTAATATGAATCTTCTGTTTATCTTAAAATGCCAATTTTGATTCAGTAGGTCTGGGATAATGCAGAGATTCTGAATCTCTTAAAGCTTCCTAGGTGATGATGATGATGCTGGAAGAATATATATATATTCATATATATGTACACAGAATGGCAGAGAGAGATGCATGTACGTACTCAGGTAACATACAAAATGCTTTACTTCCATGTATATGGTGCTTCATACTTTACAAGGCACTTTGACAAACACTGTTTAAATTTTATAACAACTAGCCACATAGGAATTATTAGCTCAACTTAAAGAAACTCAGACTCAGAATAGCTGTCTTGTCCAAGATCACAGAGTTGATAAATAGTGAAGACGTAATTTGTAGCAAAATTTTCTACCAAATATATATTTTAAAAAAATGTCGTGGAGACCACAAAAGCATGTAAAACATTTTCAGGTTTTTCTAATGTGGCAGCCATATGGATTAGGAAATAGATTTGAAAAATAATAGGGACCAGTTGAATTTGATAGTGTTGTACAATAAGAAGCATTTAGTAGTATTATCTGATCACAAATCTCCATGATTATATATATAATATACATATATATAATTTTCTGTTGATGAAAATCACAATAGAATACATAAAATCTAATAACTAAAGCATCTGAAATGCCTCACGTATACCTGTAGGATTTTTCAACTTGCACACACCTGTGAAATATGTTCATCATTTTCAATTTCAGATCAAATAAATCAACCACTTTAACTTTGACATTTAACAGAAATATTTTAAAAAATGAATGCCGCAATTTTCAAGGTGATATCTTAGACTATGATATCAATATGAGTATTTTCCGTTTTTACAGACGTAGAGTTAGGACCATATGTAAAGCTTTCCAGAGTATTCACCAGGCAAAGGGCATACAAAAAATAATACACAAAACAGCAGTGTAACTATTTTTTGTTGTTGCTGTAATGTATGTCTACATCAATATAACCTGAGTATCAGATGAAAAATATAAAGTAATCCCATGGTTTAAATCTGCCTATATCTGGAATGAGTTCAATAGACAAAAATGTGTTCCCAAAATTGAACAGTAATTTTTACTGTGAATTACATTCTAGGAGATCTTGAATTTTTACCTTGAATTATATAGGAAGTCTTGTAATAAGACAAATGTAAGGTAAGAATGGGAATAATCTACACTATATTTTATTAATTTTAAAAGTTTATGTTTTCATGTCTGGAGGTTTTTAACGTACAGAATTTTTTTAATGAAAAAGTATACGTGACAATACTATTAATTGTCCAGATAGCTTTCTGATGTCTTTGGAACTGAATGATTCACTAGTGTCTACCCTTTTGGAAATGTACAAGACTTTACCTGGCAGGTGTACACAATTGTTTCAAACACTGATGGAAAACACCAACAAAAAAAGAGTTAGGGAAAAAAATAAAGGGTAGAGATACATTTTTGGAGAGTCTTCATAGTCATTTGGAATGATGAGGTGATTCAGAAAATTTTGTAAGTTACTGAGTTTTAAAATGAGAAAAATGGTATACAATTGTAGTATTTTTTCAATGCACATACATTTGCGAAACTTCAGCAAAAAGTTGAATATCAAAGTATGACATGTATAATTCTTCTTAGACAGTAACCTTCATGAGAATAGACATCATATCCATCTAATTTATAGTATAACATGGATGACACAATGCCATGCCCATGCAATTATCTGATGGCCGAAAAGTGTGTATGAGCAAGTTTCATGTCTGAAATAACACATCTGTCCCTGTGCAGTGACATACATTTTGAAATATATATCATGTTTAGTTCTTTCTCATCTTTAACTGACATTAGCCAAGGGTCTTCACATTAATCACATATTATCACCACTTCTTAAAATGTAAATTCAGTGTACCAACTGCCATGCATATTGTTGCCCAATCAAAAAAAATCTGTTAAGAAACTATTTCACCTGGTGATTAATTCTAGCAGTCAAGTTTGTTCATTGATGGGCTAGGAGTAAGCATCTTGGTCATCGGATGAGGAGAATTTTGAGAATTTCTCTGAGCTTCAGTTTTCTCATTTGTAAAATGAGACTAGTAATACCTATGTTTGCAAGATTTTTGAGAGTGAAAAATAATATTAAAATAACAGAGCTCTTGGGAACTTCCATGAGAAGAAGTATGCACAGGGGGGGATGAAGGGAAGGGAAACAGGGATAAGAGAAGGGATTCCTTTTATGGTTCTTTATCTCCTTCCCTTTTCCCTTCCTTCCTTTCTCCCTTGTCCCCTTTCCTTAGAAAGATTTCCTGAGGCCAAATGACTGAAGTAAAACCTGTCATTTTCTATTTCAGAAACCTGATTCCAGGTAGACATAGTAAAGTCCAGGTTTGTTAGAAGAGGCAGTTTTCTAAGCTGTTCCATGAAACACTAGTTCTGCAGAATACTTTTATGTGTTAGAAAAATCAAAGAGCCCATAAGTAGACAACTTTGTAAAATTCTAGGTAAGACAAAATAAACTATGTGCTTTTTTGCTGCAAGTATATACTATACTAGTGGGACACACTTTACCTACATTTATTTTCTCCATGGGTTATATCGGAATCCATTTAAAAATCTTGCAAAACAGGGGCATATGTGACTTAGAGGCAAATATTTATGTATTTGGGTGGGCATAAATATTTATTAAGGATTCTTATTTGTACTTAGTCAATGGAAATTCAGAGAACACCATACGAACAATATTTTGTGCCCATCAATGTAGGCTCTAATTTATAATCCTGCCCTCTATTAAGCACACATATTCACAAGCACCTGACACCATAATTTCTCTTGTTCTCTACTCCCGGGAGTCAAGAAAAATTTTCACCCTGTGGTTTGAGAGATGTCTGACCTCCCAAACACTACTCTTATTGCCTCTTGGAGTGGTTGGCGTGATGCAACATTAATTCCAGGTTTGCTGCTAGTTAATCTATTATTCTTCAATTTCTCAACGTGTCCTCATGGGATATGGAGAATTTAGAATCTGCCCTCTACTTTGGAGAGCCATTCCAGCAGAGCTAAGAGTTCATGGATCACTTATACCTAATCACCTATAAATGTCCACAGGATCATAGAACAGAAACCAGCATATTTGGACCCAAGTAAAGATTTTCCAGTTGAGTAATTATTTCCTACTTCAAAGCTAGCGCCATGACAATCAACATGGGATACATTCGTGGGATGGTACATGACCCTGTTCTCATGAAGTTCTCAATGGAATTTTGCATAAGGTGAATACTGTGATTCAAGCGCAGTGGGAATTGATGAGGGACACCTAGGGAAAAGGTACACATTTGATGAATGGTGGGAAATAAGGTTGATTTACATTTTGGGTGTCCTTGAAAATTGGATGAAGGCATTCAGATGTGGGAGAGATGAAAGCAGGGGCAGTGGAGAGCACACAGAAATGACAAAATCAAGTCAAAGTTCGAGAATTAGTCTATCCATGATGGGGAGATCTAATAAGGAAGTTACAGCAGCAGTTTAGGCATGGGAAGATGAAAAATAAAAATAGGTGGGAGAAGTTGGAGTAGAGAAGAGAGGAAGTGTAAGGGCATATTTAAAACAAAGAGCTTTCTGTTGGAAAGCAGAATGGTCAGAAAGCAGAGTAGCAGAAGCATCAGAATCAGACCTGGATTCTGCCTCCCCCCAGAGCTGTCATTTTAGGCAACTTACTGGTCCTCTGTTCCCTTTGATTTAAAATTGGATAATGCCAACCACAAAATTTAATTAAAAATTAAATGTGACAATATATAAAGAGAGTTTGGAACTGTGCTTGGCACAAAATAAGTGCTCAATAAATTACATCATCTTTAAATATTATATAATTTAGAGTTTTATTTGATATTAAAAATGCAAAGTTAAATCAAAGATGACCCTTAGGTTCTTGAGACAACACGATGTATCAGAATAGATTTGGCTTGAAAGATGAAAGAGTCATAGAGAGGAGAACTGCAACGTTTACCTCTCTACTTTTCAACTTGACTGCTCATAGCAAAGAACCCTGGCTTTGGAACCAGAACTCCATCGCAATCTTAGTTGAGTCATCCACTGGCTGCAGTAGCCTTGGACAAGTTAGTTTAACCTCTGAGCCTCATGCTGCTCACGTGTAGAAAGGGAGTTGAGATTGATTGTATTATTTATTTTATTTATTTATTTTTAAGATTGAAATATAGTTGATTTACAAAGTTGTGCTAGTTTTAGGTGTACAGCAAAGTGATTCAGTCATATATATATATATACATATATGTATATATTCTTTTTCAGATTTTTTCCAGTATAGGTTATTACAAGATACTGAATATAGTTCCCTTTGCTATACAGTAGGGCTTTGTTGTTTTTCCATTTTATATATAGTAGTGTGTATCTGTTAATGCCAAACTCTTAATTTATCCCTCCCCCCAGATTGTATTATTTTGTAGGAGGATTCACTCCTCTTTCACTGTAATGAATTAAACTCCTACCACCCAATGCCATGTGGCTTAGAGAACCACCTTCCGTGAGAAGAGTCTGTTTTACTGCCCCCTGCCGTTGGGCTTGACCTTGACTTGAGTTAGTCAAAACTGTGAGCAGTTGAGACTTCCCTTGTGGCACAGTCCTTGAGAATCCACCTGCCAATGCAGGGGACACAGGTTCGATCCCTGGTCCGGGAAGATCCTACATACTGTGGAGCAACTAAGCCTGTGTGCCACAACTACTGAGCCTGTGCTCTAAAGCCCATGAGCCACAACTACTGAGCCTGCGTGCCACAACTACTGAAGCCCATGAGCCTAGAGTCTGTGCTCTGCAACCCGAGAAGCCACCACAATGGGAAGCACACGCACCGCAATGAAGAGTAGCCCCCACTCGCCGCAACTAGAGAAAGCCCATGCACAGCAACAAAGACCCAATGCAGCCAAAAGTAAATAAATAAAAAATAAATACATTTATAAAAAAAAAATGTGAGCAGCAATGATGTATGTTATGTTCAAGCAGAAGTCTGAGTGATTCCGTCACTTAGTTTTTGTTTCTACCACAAAAATGTCATGTTCCAAAGAGTGGCCATGCCTTTAGCCTAAGTCTAGAAATGGGGAGCAGAGCCTCAGCTGTCAGCCCAGAGCTGCCTACATGTGGCATAACCTAGAAATCAGTCTTTGGGTTTGTAAGTCACTGAAGCTTGGAGATTGTATGTAACTGCTTAACCCTGCAAAAGCTGACTAATTCAGGGGTAATAATGTACCACAAATGAAAATTGTTGACAAATGGTAGCTTCTTAATTAATATTACCTCTTTTTCTTCTCTCCTCTCTTATAACTCTCAACTGAATTGTAGGTAGAGGGAGAAAAAAAAAGCGAAAAAAAGGTTAAAGAAAGGTGAGAAAGGAGGAGAGGGCACTTGGAGAAAGGTGGTGAGACCATTGAAGAATGGTCTTCATTTTGGGGATGAGAATGTTTTTCTCTGTTTTGGGGGAAATATGGGGCCATGGGATGTATAGTCATGCAGTCTCTCCTTATCTTTCGTGCACCAATACTAATGTCATGTTCACCTTATTCTTAAAAAATAAGTATGAGATGCAATATCATTATCTCTACTGGGATTAAATTATACCCAAATTAAATAGGGCCCCATTATTTTTATTCCTAAACTCCTTTGACTTGCATTACAACACAAGATAGTAGGAGTTTGTTAATATGGATTTTCCAGCTGTTTCTTCACATTAAATAATCCCACAAAGACATAATGAGAGTTGAAAATAAAGAGAGGCTACCAGTAAATACAGACAATATAGTGAGGAGCAGTATGGCATTGTGGAAAGAGGCCAGCCTTTGGCTTCAAGCCACAGACTCAAGTCCTTGCTCTAAAATTTGCTAAATGTGTGACTGGATGTACTTAAACAAAAAAACTCTTCTGTACCCACTTTCCTATTCTATTTGATGAGGATAATAACATTTATTGACTTGTGAGGATTAAGTGAGACAAGACATATAAAGTATATTGCAGAGGGTCCACATAGAACCTACAATTTTTTTTAATTTGAAAAGTATGTTTTGATTGTGGTTGCATATAAGTATTAACTATGGAGCATTTAAAATTAGATTCCTTGGCCTTATCACTATAGGTTTTGATTTAATAGGTCAAGGGAGAAGAGAGAATTAAAGTACTAGACATTCTTAATTTCAAAATCTCTCTAGATGCTTTCAGTGTTATGGTCAGGATAGAGAACCGTTGGTAGAGAGTAGAAAACACATGGTTTTGGAGGTGAAAGAAACAGATCATATTGTAAATCACACTATTGTGAGCTAATGGAATAGAAGTTGTTAGAGAGGAAGAGAGGAAGAGGTTGGAGAATTATGTTTTTTAATAGATCACAGCTTTGAAAAAAATCAGGAATGGGTGGGCATGGCCAGATACAGGGATAGTCACTGCCGAGCCAGTTTTACCAATGGAAGATAACAATATTTGGATCAGTAAGAGACCTTACCACCTCACACGTTCCCTTTCAGCTACCTGGCAGCATTAAAAGAACAAAAACAATTAAAACCAACAATATTTCCATTGTAGTGGAGGGGTGTTGAAATGGAAGTTTGGGCCAAAGAACAGTGAGAAAAATTAACTGGGTTGATGCAGCCATGTAGAAGTGTTGGAAGAAGCTATTCGGATTGTAGACATATGCTTAGTGTACATTCTTAATGTAATAACCATATGGACTTCAAACAAAATACCATTGTACATTTCAGGCTGTCTGCTACACTAGGAAGAGTGAGAGACTTGAGATGCAGGTATGGAATAATGGCTGGTCTGGAAACTTAAACATCACCCACAGCATCTTCTTACATAGACCTCAGGGACACACAGCAGTGTATCCCTAAGATAAGGTGCCCTTTGAAGAAAGCTCTGCAGTCTGATTTATATGGCTTCCCTCCTTTCAGATTGCCTTGATTCCCACCTGAAGTAGATGTACCATCAGGGACTAGTCGGCTCTGGCCTCTTTCTGAAGTTGAGTTGCTTTGAAAGTCCCTACCATATGCCTGCAGTGTCTGACCAGCTGACCCAGGTACTAATGCAAGAGTAAAACATCAGTCCCAGAGTTCTGGCAAACTCTGAGTGTATTGCAAATTGGGAACGCCCAGTGTTCAGTGTCAGTGGCAACCAAAGGAAGCCATTCCACCCTAAGCTGGAAGCCAGCAGAAATGCAAGAGACAGTGGGAATAATCTCTGTCACAGACACACACTTTAAAAACATCACCAAACACTCACACTACCCAACAAATCAGCTTTTATCCATTCCACACTCTTTTACCTAGTTTGAAAACCAATTTGTTTACTGTGATTTGTACCACAAGCCCCCAGTAAATGCTTTCCAAATAGTAATGGGTGAGAAGAATAAGAATTATGTTTACTAGATACCAATGTAGTGTTAGGGCATTCTTGCAACTTTGAGATTGAAAGAATATTTACTGATGTTTGCAATTCTGTAAAGGGTCTTCTTGAACCCATGAAAAGAACTTGAGAAGATGGTTTGAGACAATCTGATACTAAGAGAAGATGAAAGATTGTCATTATCAATGGATTCTTAAATCTTTACCACTTACTAACCTGTCTCACTTAGGGGATTTTATCTGTGTAAGTACCAAACGTTTGTGTTTTTGAAGAAGTCCTCCTTTAAGATGATATCCCAGCATGTAGGTGCCAGGGCAATAACTATTAAGTGTCCACATGTGGTGTTTTATGGGAATACATTTGATGCTATTATATTGTTGTCACAAGAATACTTGGCTCTTTAAGCCAGGAATACACATGCTCATAATAAATGATTTTTATGACTTCACATACACAATCATGATACACAGAAAGTATAAAGGAAAGACTGCTTGTTTTATGTAGCTCTGGCACTAACTCCATCCCCAATTATGGGCAACAAGGGGATTATATGAAGCCAATGAAAGCATAAGGGTGGAAAATGGAAAAGATAACACTGTGCTTTCACATACTGGAGCCTGTGATTGTTCAAATTGTAACAGTATTGTTTTGTTGTTTCATTTCCCTCCATGATCTTAAATGCTCGTTCCTTCTCTAGTGCTGCCAAAATGTGAGTTGTCTCACTCATCAATGGCAACTCTTTAATCTTTCCTTTTTGGTTTAGAGCACACGACAAAGGTAGTCATGGATGATTCACAGAATCATGCTCAGTGGCAGAGTTTTTCCCCTCCCTTAACATCTAAGCCTTTAAGGATAGAGCTGGGAAAAAGTGAAGGTAGGGGACAGCTGTTCTGTTGTTTCTGTGGAGGGTTTGGACACTTCAGTATTTCCAGATTATAGCTGTGTGAAGCATTTTTTGCAAAATAAAAAGCCAAGCCAAATTTGCTGGTTTTCAGGTCTGCAGACAAAATTTAAACCAGCTGGATTTTATTGGGAAATTTTGCATGCAAGTAAACCTAGTGGTGAAACTCAAGCCAGCATTTGTCTCCACTGGAATGGGCTACATCTTTAGGGAAAACCCCCCTACCCCATGTCGCTTCCCTTAAGGGAGTTTTGAATTTTGAAAGTTCCTAAAAGAAATCTGCCAGGTTACTCCATAGAGTATCCGATCGGAACATTAGCCAATGAAAATGGAAGGTACAACCAGGTCTGATGTCTCTCTTAGTCAGATCTTCAGAGATGAGAAGTTGTGTGTCTCTCTGAAACCTGATTTTAAATTACCCCAATTAAACCAGCTAATGATTCCCTCCACACAAGTACTTCCAAACACAAAAGCCAACACACACACATCCACTTAAACTCACACACACACATGCCTGGTCAGAGTGGCAAATAATGACTAACTTATTGGATTTGTATATAGCAAAAGTTTCACATCCTATTTTGACTGTGTCTTAAGTGAAAATTACCACATTCCTCACCAAAAATATGCAATTTTATAGATTTAAACATATAAGGAATAGAAACAAAGAAACACATAGTATGATTTTTTACTAAGCCTGGGATACATTATTTATAAAGCTATTTAGAATTTGGAAAACAAAGCAATAAAAGGTAATTCAACACTAGAGGAAAACCCTTTTACTCCAAATCTCAAATTAGATCTCTGAAAGAATGAGCAGTTTTTCCAAGGGCAAAGAAAGAAAGGACACATGCTTTCATAAGATTTTAGTATAATCATAGGAAGGAAAATTCTTGGCAGACTACTCATCTTTTTGGCATTAAAAAAAAAATCTCTCCAGAGCTGTTCCTATACATAGGCAGCAGGGAGGTTTGCCAAAAAGGTACTGGCCTCAAATATCATGTCACCTAATCCAAGAATATCAGGGCACATCTAATATCAAAGATCATCTATTTCTGTTAAACTGTTACCAAAATTTAATTTGTGAGAAACCTGAGGTCTAGGGTGAGTGTAACTGATTTCCTCCATACCACCTAGGGTATTAGGGATCAAACTTGTTTCCTAAGCTCTTGTTCTTTACATTATAACATACTCCCTTTCCAGCAAACACACTTTCAAGGATGCTTTTGTTCTACACACATGTTCCCTGGGAAATGTAACATTTATAATCAATGACAATTATAAATTTCACATCATTACATGAGAGAAGTACATTATGGTTGTTTAAAAATCACAGTTTCTGGTACCCCAAACTGCCTTGTTTAAATTCTGCCTCTGTTGTCTTCTGTGGAACCTTGGGCAAGTTACTAACTTCTGAGTGCCCCAACTTTTTCTTTGGTGAAAGAGCAAGCATCTCCTTCATCTGTTGCTTATACAAATTAATTAAACAAGACATCAAATGAACAGACTAGTGTTGAACACACAGTAAGCCCTCTATAAGGTCATAAGGCTCAAAGGAAATAAAAGATAAGTAAGCTAGTGTCCATAGCCAGGGGACAGCTTTAAACTGGCAAGCAGTATTTTTAGATGTTTATTAAACCTTCATCTTTCTTTTAAATTATTTTTAAATTTTTATTTTATATTGGAGTATAGTTGATTAACAATGTTGTGTTAGTTTCAGATGTACAGCCTAAGTGATTCAGTTATACATATACATATATCTAATCTTTTTCAAATTCTTTTCCCATTTAGGTTATTACAGTATATTGAAAAGAGTTCCCTGTGCTATACAGTAGGTTCTTGTTGGTTATCTATTTAAATATAGCAGTGAGTACATGTCAATCCCAAACTCTCAATCTATTCCTCTCCCTAAACCTTCATCTTAAGGATATTGTATCTTATATTACTTCAGTTTTCTCCATGTTATTATTTCACATTGTTGAGGTGAATTGGCAAACATATCCATTAAAATGTTCTTTGTAGTTTGTCAAATGGGAGGATTATTTTCAAGCATTGGTCCAGATCCTGACAATATTAACACCCTGTTGTAGGAATCTGCTTCTGGCCATCAGTCATTCTTTCTGCAGTTTCTTTGAGGCAGGTGATAATGTGCTTGGAGAGCACCAACACCTGATAGCCATTGCCTTCTGTAACAAGTGATGTCAATAGAGCCAAATGCACAGGAAAACCTTATCTATAGGCTCCACATCCCTATTCTAAAGATGGTGCCTTCCAGGGCAGCCCCAAGGCCACCATCAGAGAGGTTCGAGCATCCCATGTAGTCAAACCTGGAAACTGAGTCTTACTTACTCACCGCTCTCCTTGGGATGGTGGGCAAATCTAGGGCGAACTTGTAACAGGTCACAAGGATGAAACTGATGGATGATTTCTAAATGAAACTGTTTTGCCCGTCCCTCCCTCCGTTGCTGGGAACAAAAACTTACATTCTTTGTTACTGATTAACATGGGTGGGCATTCTTGCTGGTTTTGCTTGTTTCTCTCATCTTAACCATAGAAACCCAAGAATATCCTTTAAGACTCCTGCTTTCTCCCCAGAAGACAGGAAGGTAGTTTTCAAGACGCTAGTCTGTTACCCTCCTCATTTGCTGGCGAATCAATACATTTCTCTTTCCTTTGTCCTCAAAACCTAGTCCTTGTTACTCTCATTCGGCATCGGGGGGCAAGGACTAATTTTCGATAATGAACTTAGGGAACCTGAGATGTTTCTGTGTGGAGGTTAGTGTGGGAAATATGACTTATTCAAATACATTCAGGTTTCATTTTGGAGTTTCAAACAAGTAACCTTATCCAGCTGATCCCCCCCTTACCCGTGGTTACTCTTCACCTCCAAGCACAATTTCACTCAGTTCTGCACTATTTTCTGAATATTGGGTGTAGTGTGCAGTAACTCAAGTGATAACACTGTTCTGAGGTTTTCTGACTTGTGACTTTTATCCATCACATCAGTGGTTATCACTGGGGACAGTGAAATTGTGGGACCAATGAGACTTCCTCCAGGGATCCATGTTTGCTTTTTCATATTTATAACATGACAATCTTACTAATACATCTGGGGTATATTAATAATTTATTCATAATAAGAAACAGGCATCACCTCACCATTCTTTAATCAAAACCAGCACCTCTCTTGCTGTTGACTCTGGGGATATCTTATCGCATGGGGATGAATGGGAAGTGATGAGATCTTTTGTTCCACTGGCTTGGTAAGCAAACTAAAACACACTTAGGAATCATGATTCTAGGGATGGCATTTTTTTTCTTTTCTCTTTTTTTGGTTCTGAAACCAATTCCAATGGGCAGGCGATCTGCACATCTACAAGCAATTCTTGGGTCACCAGAGAGGTGTTTTAGTATTCAACTCAATTCCGATACCATCTACCCAGAGATGGCGTCAGATTCCAAAAGTCCTACAAGACTCCGCCCCACACAAGTCCACATTGTTACTTGTACTTCTGTCCCACTAGCCATAAATGAGAGGTTCCCGGGACTTCTTCCTCGGGCTCAATTAATTTGCTAAGAGTGCCTCACAGAACTCAGAGACACATTTTAGTTACTAGATTGCCGGATTATTATGAAAGGATATAATTCAGGAACAGCCAGATGGAAGAGATGCATAGGGGAAGGTGTGGGGAAAGGGCTCGGAGCTTGCAAGCCCTCTCCAGGCATCACTCTCCATCACGTCCATGTGCTCACCAACCTGGAAACTATAGAAACTCTGTCCTTTTGGGTTTTTATGGAGGCCTCACTGCATAAGCATGACTGGTTAAATCATTGACTGGTTAAATCATGGGTGTGATTTCAACCTCCAGCCCCTCTCCCCTCCCTGGAGATTGTGGGGGTGGTGCTGGAAGTTCCAACCCTCTAATCCCTTGGTTGGCTCCCTGGCCACCAGCCCCTTATTCAGATTACCTAAGGGTTTTCCCAAAGTCTCCTCATTAACATAACAAAGGACACATTTATTGCTCTTATCATAGGGTTTTAGGAGCTCTGTGCCAGGAGCAGAGTCCAGTTTGAAGACCAAATACAGTAGAGACCAAACCCTTGTATCTTGGGTCCTACATCTGAGGATTGAAAATATTTGGAAAAACATTTCAGAAAATTCCAAAAAACAAAACTTGAATTTGATGCATGCTGGTACTATTTTTTTGCATAGCATTTCCATTGTATTTACAATTACTTACAAAAGCATTTACATTGTTAGGTATTATAAGTAATTGTAAAAAAAAAATAAAAATAAAAACCAAAAACCTCAATTAAATAGAGTTGGGAGAGCAGAATGGGGAGCTCTCACACGCTATTACAATAGCAGAGGCACACAAGAAGAAAGACTCCCCTTCTTTCCTGGCAAGGACTCAGCCAATGAAAAGCCATGGAATCTATTTACTCCAGCCCTCCTGACTTCCTTTTCCCCTTCTGTAAAAACCTTCTCCTTCCCTTCCCATTTGGGAACTTGCATGTGGCTTGCCGTGATTTTAGACCCCAAGTTTCAATTTTCTGCTCATCCCTAATAAACCCATCTTTGTGGAAGAAATATCCGAGTCTATTTGTTTCAGAACAGTATAATCTAGAGATGATTTAAAGTATATGGGAGGATGTGCGTAGGTTATATGCAAATACTATTGATACACCATTTTAGGCAGGGGACTCAAACATCCATGGATTTTAGATGGAACCAATACCCTGTAGATACTGAGGGACAGCTATATGTATTGCTTATTCTAAATCACAATGTCACAGTATCTCAAAACAACCAATGTTGAAGCTCCTCCAATGCAGATAGTGTATGCTTATATAGATGACTCATGTAAGAAAACATTGGTAGACTTTGGCTGACTTCAGAAAAGAATCAATGCAATAAGTACTGCAAGCCAGTGTTCTTGTGGACCATGAACAGCAAAATGTAGTCACTTACGTCAAAGGGACCTAAAGTGGAGATGGAAGGCCATTAAGGAAGTGAAACACACATCCAGCCCTGAATGCAACATACTTTTGACCCAGGCATCCTGAGACCACCTGGAACCTGTCTTCTTTACTCCCTAGAGATGACAGTTTAGCAGCCAATCTACTACCAGCAAGTGGCTGAATGCCTGCCGACGGCGACCCGTAGTTCTGTAAAAATAACCTATGTAACTTCTCTGGGATATCTTTGTCTGTTTCCTTTATGAACATGACCATTTTCTATTTCCCTCAGAGCACATTTGAGTTGCTACACGAATCAGTGCCTCCAAGACTGCAATGCTTAAGACCGCAAACAAACTTTTTGTTACTTGCAGCGTTCAGCATTTCTTGGTTGACATTCTTGATGTATGGTACCCAGACAAGCTGTATCTGCAACACCTGATGCCCTAATTTCATCTCAGAACTACTTAATCAGAAACTCTGGGGTTGGAACCCAACAATGTGTTTAACAAGCACTGTAGGTGATTCTCTTGCAGTTAAAGTTTGAGAAACACTGCTCTAAGCCACTATCTCAATAAAAGTTTTAGGAATGATAAGGACATCTGCTTGGAATCTTTCATGACACTATGATGCCTACTGATTACTAGATTGACACAATATACCAGGCTGATTAGGTTGATCTGTTTCTTAGTAGCAGACAGGTTACGAGATATGTAAGTTATTTGATATTTATTAAATTATACTTTTTTTTTCTTAAAGGTCTTTGAGAGATTGTCTAGATCCATACTACTCAGAGTGTGATCCCTGGACCAGCAGCATTAACATCACCTGGGAGCTTGTTAGAAATGCCAATCTCAGGCCTTCACCCAGAACAACTGAATCAGAATCTGCATTTTAACTAGAAACTATGTAATTCTTATACACATTAAAGTTTAAGATCAAATGTCCAACTTCATCATCTGACCTAAAATCATTCAAACATATATTTAAGAAGTCACTTATTCTGAGAAAATATGACACCTTAGAACTTCTGGAAATTAGTCTGTTTCCCACACCATCTGTGTGACATCATAATGGTTATGCAAAAATTATTGATTTGTGTGATTTTCCAAATCCCTGAAAGTCTATAGTAAGAGTTTATATTTGCTGAATTTTACTATTGTTATGAATATTTCTTTACGTGAATTAACTGATATAATCTTTGCACCAGCATTCTGGGTTAACATTGATTTTCCATTTCACAGACAAGAAATTGAGGCCAAAAGTGAGTAACCTGTTCACAGTTACTTATCCTGTAAATGATGGAGAAATTATCCAAACCCAGCATGCTGGTGCCATTTTGCCTCTCTAAGACTAGGCTCTAGAATAAGGTCTATTAACACTTCCAAACATGAGATCTGACTATTAGAGGCATTGTTGTTGATCATGGTTTTTAACCAAAAAATCAAGGCTGGGGCCAAGGAAGAAGGGAGGTGAAAAAAGCTCTGTGTGTATTTTAGGTTTGAAAGTTAATAAAGGTTTAATGCACTGATTTACCTCTGAGGCCCAGAGCCAAAGAAATATCCAGAATTCTAAGTAACATAAAAGCCTAGAGTTACAGAGTTTACCATGGATCTGATTTTTTTTACACTGGGTGGTAACTTAAGTCATTCTAAAGAAATGGTTTATTTGTTTTTATTATTCTTTATGTTACTAACTTATAACACACATGCCTGTTCTCTAAAGAGTTCTAAAGAGTTTGCAAATAATGAAAAACAGGTTCCTAAAGGAATAATTTTTAAGAGGAAAAACATACATTTATAAGTGAGTGTCTACGAATTGGATGTACTACAAATTCACCATGGAGCCACTTTAATCCCGAAAATACAAAATACTGGACAATTTAGAAGCTATGTTATAAATATGAATACAGAGTAGAGAAATTATTTTGAATGTTCCTTGGAAAACCAAGAGATTTTTTTAGCACCTGGACTGAATTTGAAGGAAACTGGACTTGAATTAGAGTTTTGTGTGGGAACCAAGAAAAAGTCAGTGGTTTTGGCTAGATGAAGTGATTTATTTAAAGCCAAAACTTAACATAAAGCTCCTGGAATACCAACCTATATGAATTGGCTATAAGAGAAGGTGGTGTGTGTGTGTGTGTGTGTGTATGTGTGTGTGTGTGTTGTGTGTCTGTGTGCATATGTGTGAGCATATGAGGGGGAGAGAGAGAGAGAGAGATTTTTGCAATGGAAATGTCTTTCACAATTCACTTCGCTCACTGTTTTATTTATAGTCTATAACCTTACTTTCTCAAACAGCCACTGACCAGATGACAATAAAAATTAAAACAAGAATTGACAAAAGTGAGTTTGAGCCTCTATTAATCCACTTTGCACAGTCTTTAAATTATTTTCCTGAAAGTAAGTGTAAAATGTTATACAGTTTAGGAAAAATATACAAAACTATGTATTAAGCACTTCTATACCTAAACGGGTGTATTTAAAGGACTTTCTATAAGAATGCTCATTAATGGAATGTTACTTTTAGATCAAGACCTTCACTGGGAATAGACAGATGAAATATTGTAAGCCAAGATGAAACAGTGAAATAAATAATCTATCCATTGAATGGAGACAAATAAGACAGTCTTATTGGCAATGTTGATATCTAAGACAAGACCTCAGTAGACAGATGGGTGAGAAGTGTGGCTACAGGAAGAAATAAAGTTGTAGAAATACTTACTAATCTGAGGGCTCTTTTCCTAAGTTTCTCAAAAGGCTATACACATGTTTAGGAGTTTTTATATGAATATTTCACAAAAGCCAGGTAGTTTTGTAAATCTATTGGAGACTGTCTTTTTTCATCCTTGTTACTGACAGGGCTTCCTGTATCCTAGAGTTCATTAAGGGGATAACACACATTTAAGAGCAAAAATGTGTTAGAACCAATTGCCTGTTTCAGTGTTGACACCACACAAGAATCAACTGTAAAAGAGTTTCCCACTATTCAGACTTTTTTGAAAGTAGAACTATGAAGAGGAAAAGTACTGGAAAATATAAGGAGCCTGAAATGTTTTTATTAAAGTGGGCAGTAGCAGCCCAGTCTTATTAATTCCTGATTCTTTTGCTCAAATATTTGAATTGAAAATTCCAGCTTAAGTGGAAACACAAATGAGTGAGGCTCTTAACAGGAAAGCTATATTATGACGAGAGGTCTAATAAGGAGGGAAAAGAACAACGGTATTCAGAAGGCAGTGCTGCCATAGAGATAGAGTTGATTCATTCATCCATCCATCCACTCACTGTTTATTGAGTAGCTAATGTGTGCCAACTGTGTTTTTAGGCACTGGGGTGAAGCAGGCCAACTTAAGAGCTGCATGGTATCAGTCTTGCCTTTCTGTGCATAGGAGTTTCTCATTCCCTGAGAGGTGTGAGCTAAAAGAGGTTCTGGGTTCTCCGGCAAGTGCCTGGGTTTTTCCCACATGTGGATTAAAGCAGTGGTTCCCAAACTTGGTTGAAAATCAGAAACACCTGGGTGATTTTTTTTTTTTAATACAGATTTCTGAGCTCTGCCTCAGGCCTACTGAATTAGAATAATTGAGGTTAGGGTCAAATATCTATATTTTCAACAAACCTTTAGATATTTCTGAAGGATGAACAGGTTTGAGGGCCAAGAATTCCACGTCCATCCTCTCAGTACTTTGCAGGTTGTCTTTGTGATCATCAGGCTCTTCATTAATAATGAAAAGATTGCTCCTAACAGAGTTGGGGAACCAGCTGTCTTTAGCGAAACATTAATATAGAAACTCCTAAACATGGGTATAGCCTTTGTTTAACATCAGATAAAGAAACCTAATAGTCCAGTCCTGAATCCAGTGCCAAACAGCAATGGTATTTAAAGTCAGGGTGATTAAAATGTATAGAATATCTGCTATGTAACAGGCAGTCTATACACTTAATCTCATTCAAGATCTCTGGATGCATATGGCATCTCTGACAAGCCCTAATAGAGGTACAGCACAGACCCCTTGGATTCTAGAGCAAGGCTCCACCATCTGTAGGAGGAGCCCATTTGCCATTTAAAATATAGCTCCTAACATGCCGCTGGGTATGAAGAAATTCATTAAGTCATTGGTTCCCAGAAAGGTGAGTACAGGATATCATTGCTAACTAAATGGACAGCTGGCACACCACAGACCCACCTAGATGTGGCCTGAGAGACCAGTGGTGAGGGGACATCCTCCCCAAGGGAGAGCATAAGCAGGGCTCTTGATTGCCCACTTTGCAGAGACAGACATGGATAGAAGTTAAGACTGGTGGGCAGTGGTAGATTGCTTAATCAGAGAGATGGAAAGAGCGTCCTTGAAAGACTGTAGACAAGGGAATGAGGGGAAGAGGCATATGGAAGGTCCTGTGGTAGTAGCACAAAGTGGGCAGATCAGATAGTATGCACCATGGAGTAGGCCTTCAACAACCAGGTCAACTGGTGACCTGCCCAGAGGAGGCCAACCGTGCCCTCTTCAGCCACGCAATGCCTGTGCACTGAGCATGTGGTGACAAGGATGGCAGCCATGCATGGCCCCACAGACTGGACTCCCTCTCTCTCAGGCCGTCCCATCAAAGTTTTGCCAGTGCTGAATGCCAAACAGCCCAGCAACAACAGAAACCCACAGTTTGGCAGGTGGGTGGCAGACTGATGATACCATAACCCTTCCACCCTGAAGAAGGCAGTGATGCATTCCTGCTGGAATTTATACCTATTCTGGGTATGGATTTGCCTTTGCTCTTTACCATCAAATACTTCCTCCAATGCCTAGTCCATCTTTGTGCAGATGCAACCTGACAGTGCTTCCCCTTGGATCTGGCCCTGGACACCTCCTTCTTCCCTCCTCAGTGCTTTTCTGTCCCTGCAGCATGAGATGGACATTAGGCTCCATCAGCATTTATGTATGTACTATACACAATTTCTAGGGAATCAAGGTTCATGGGGCCACCCCTGAGAAATGGGACACATAATCCAAAGGATGTCTTTCCTGTCCTTCTGCCATGAAGACAGTTCTGAGATGCATTTCTCAAAGCACCTTGGAAGGTCCCAAAAGGAACAGGAACACTTGAAAGAGGTGCAGCGATAGTGTGAGTTGATTCCTCTTGACTGCATTGTACAGAGTTTTACAATAAAGATATGAGCTCAGGTAGAAACTTGCTGGTTTTCAAGCAGAGATCAGAGAGGTTAAAATGAGGACCCTATGACATGAAAGCTGACTGTCTTAGGTCCCAAATAGTAAGAGATACGACTGAACAAGATTGTCCAGTCATAAGAGTCCCAGTATTTCTGAGTTAAACAAATTGGCTCAGCTATGCAGCAAAAATCAGATTAAGGGGAATACATTTTCACTCAAGTCCATTGTTTAGATTAGCTTAAATCATTGCATTAGAGAGAGAGGTATGGGGGTGAAGAAGCCAGGCAATAAGGCAGACTTGGGAACTAGTCAAGGAAATACTTTTTTTATTGTGGATACTGGCACATGGAACTGACTGAAAGCAAATATATTAGAAACCTAACACATTTTTAAGAGATTATGTTGCCAAGGAAGCCACCGGTTGGCTTGCAAAAAGTCTGTGACTGTTAAATGTTAAAGCAACTCACAGTCTCTCAAAACTCGTGAGCAGGATATGGTCTAGGAGAGCTCCTGTTCCAGAAAGAGGGCATCCTCTCCCCCAGCCTACTGCAGATACAGCTGTGGAGGATGGTGGATAAGGAAAAAGCTTCCAGAGGGCAAGATGGGAGCCTTAAGTGTGGTTCTTCCCAGGTATCTGTCAGAGAGGCTTCAAATGACTACCAGGCAGGACTTCATTACTGGGTGCTATAACTCTCCCTTTTTACCTTATTTTGAATGGGCGTCTTTATTGATGTTATGCTGTCCCTGTTAATATACCTATAACATGCGTGCATGCGTGTGTGTGTCTCTGTGTGTGTGTGTGTGTGTGTGTTATTTGTGTTGGAGGGATGGTAGGGAATAACTGCTCTTTCTAGTTCATGGGCTGCCTGTCCACTCCATGGTGCTACATCATCTGGATTGCACATCACCCAAGATCCAGGTCTTTGAGCTAGTGACTGTCGCTGGATGAACATTTGGGAAACACTGGGTCATCTCCCTTGGGGAAAGGGTAAGTACATTCTCTTTGTAGACAGAAGAGTGAAATAGACATTGGGTGAATTGTGGCAGAGTCTTACTTGTCAGCTAATAACCACAGTTGCCTTTTTTTCTGGTTCAAAACTGTACTACAGTTTCCCACCTTTCTTGCAGACAGCTGTGACCATGTGGTTGAGTCATGGTCAGCAGGACGTGGGTGTAGGTGACGTACACGGCTTCCACTACCAAACCATGAAATACTCCTCTGTGACTATGTTGCTTTCTGCATTCTGTCTTACCCTCTTTCCAGCTGAGTGGAGAGGGCTTTGAAGTCCATCATGAGAAAGAGACACACATTGGGAAGAGGCTGGTCCTCTAAATATAGGCTACTATGCAGCCTTTAAAAAGAATAAAGCCATCATATGTGTACAAACTTGCAAATGGGTCCATCATATATTTTTAAATTAAAAAGGGAGCTGTAGAGCAGGATGTATAGTTTGATTCCATTAAAAAATATCTGTGTGTGTGTGTGTGTGTGTAAGGGAGAGGGAGGCACTGTTTGAGTGTGTACAAAATGTATAAGGTACGTATACTTACAAGGCAAAAAAAAAAAAGTGTTAGAAAGAATGTACACCAATCTTGTAAACGTTGGCTCTCTCTAGAGAATGAGATTGGGGGAAGAATTTAACTTATTTTTGTTTCTATATTCTTTAAATTTTGTTTAAGCTTGTATCCCAATTATAATGTTTTCTGCTCCCTATAGGATTTAATAGAAATAGGTAGTCTCTTTTTATGTATTTATTCTTTTTAAAAATAATTCTTCAAAAAGAAGCTGAGCCTTCAGGGGCAGAATGGGTCTATTTCCAAACCTCTTTAAGAGATTTGTCTACAGTTGGCATAAAAAGACAACTTTGCACCAGTAGAAAAGAGAATATTCCTGTCAGCATGTGGTACACACACATCTATAGATTGAATTTTTCAGTGTAGAAGGGAAAGGCAACACCAATCTCTTAATTCTTTCCATTTCTGTGGTCCTCTCTGTCTTAACCAATTTTTTTCTCTTCCGTTTCTCTCATGCCTCTCTCAGCTCTAACTGCCAACAATTTGCTCTGGGCTGCCAGATGCCAGAGAGAAGTGAGTCTGTGGATGCAGAGTTGTGCAGGTGAGTGCAAGTTGGTGGCCAAATACCCAGCACCTTTAGGATGCTTAGTGCCCAAATGTGGTCCTGCAGACTGGAACCGAGGCACGCTCTTCAACATGTTTTCAAAGCTCAGATCTGAGATGAGAACAAAGAGGTTCTGCCTGAGAGGGCTGTGGAGCATCCTGAACCAACACAAGCTTGTTGTCCTCATGGTGTTACAGGCAGGAGAACACCGTGGGCTGCAGTCAACCAGCCAGGGCTGGGATCCTGCATCCACTGCATCCTGGACATGGAAGCCAAGTGACCCAGCTCACCTCTCAGCTGCCTTTACCTTCCATGTGAAAAGCTGCAGAAATAATATTGTCCAGCTCATGGAATGATTAAGGTTAGATGAGGAATGTGACCCCAGATAAGCACTCCTTCTAGCAACTCTCTCATTTTTTATAATTATTATAAGACCCTGACTTGGATACATCAAGGTAGATGACTTCCAGATTTGTTTCAAGCAAGTGTTCTTCAAACTTCCAAGAGCAGCACATTAGTGAGTCATGAAGTCAATTTAGTAGGTAGTCAGCATTGAAAAAATATAATGGAATAGAAAAATAATTTTTAAAAAACAGAAGACATAGCATGTAAAAATCTAATGTCAAATGCATTGCTTACTGTGGTCTGAGGTCAAGTGAGTTTGAAAAACAATGACTTGAAGCCAAACAAAAGTGACAAATGGAAAATTTTCTCCAACTGTCCTCTCTGTTCTATTCAGTTCTGCCCCTTTCAGGTAAAATGAGCAGAAGGTGAAGGGCTTTGGAAACCAGCTGTAATGAGAGCTGTTTTTTTTTTTTTGAGAGGTTGATAAAATGTACAAATATTTTTTATTTTATATTGGAGTATAGTTGATTAACAATGATGTGTTAGATACAGGTGTATTTTGATAAAGCGTGAGCATGCTGGGCTGATATGAAAAGTCAGAGGCAGTGGTTAGAGTTCATTCAAAAATCTCCATGTTCTACCACTTCCCAAGTATATGGGGCAGGGGATGAGGGTTTGTTAGAACTAGCCAGGCTAAGGATTTAATTTGTGTTTTTGTCTGAAACTTTTCCTATTAATTCAAGTACTCAGAGCCCTGACAGAAGGCCTTTAAGGTTCCTTTAATTCTATAAACGCATCACTTAAAATTCCTACTTTTAGTAAGTAATGTTTGAGGAGAAAACATGTTTAGTCTTCCAAAGTGAGTGAAGAAAAGTGAATCATTTTGAATTTTTATTTTTCTGAAACATTATAGAGTATGTCAATGTTTATGGATTTTTGTGTCCATTTCTACTGTTTCTTCATGAATATATATGTATTTTTGCTCTATATAGGTAGTCAAATACAATGAAAGCAAAACATAAGAATTATTGAAAACACATGGGAGAAAACTCGGTTTGGAAGTAGAATTAGGTTGCTTGCGCTGGCATTCTTAGGGAATTTATGCCCAAGGAATTGGTTACCACTAACTTGCAGAAACTACATTTTTTTTCCCGGACACCATTTAATATGGAAAAACCACTTATAAATAATCATGATAGTGTAATTGTATATATTGTTGTTGGTTTAAGTTACTTTATTTGGTATTTCCTTTTGTAATGTTATGAGCCATTCATTATAAATACCTTTAGTTCCAACAGAATTAGCCACTTAGTATTAATCAAAGAGGAAGATTATTTAGAAAATATGACTCAACATATATCATGCGATTTTCCTCTTTGTATCATGATTTCAATTGAAATATGTCTGTAGTGCTAATTATAGAAATTCCAAAGAGAGCCCTGTTGGAATCAAACCATACACTCTGAGTCATATGTTTATTACCTAATACATAACAAATCACAATTTTGATCATATTGGCTAATGTGTATCGCTTTAGTATCTTTAAAGAAAAATAGAACAAAATTTTAAAAATGTGTGTATCTGTTTATAGTTAGATATATACAGATATGTATCTGTCAAAATTTGTATAAATATAAAGATTTTTTGCAATGAAATGGTAAATGTCTGTTATTCCTTCCTGGAAATGGTGCTTGTGGTTTGGTTACACCTAGGGTCTTATGAGCCGGGGATGTTTTGGGACTCACATAGTTGCATGGATTAACCTTGAAGGTAGATGATGGAGAGGTCTTGAATTAGTGTGTGATCACATTGTTAGGCTTTTTCCTAGAAGACTTATAGCCAAATCTCTCTCAACCACTTGTTCCCTTTGAGACTGTAGACAAATTATTTAAATTCCTAAATCTGTTTTCTTATCCCTAAAATACTGTACATAATAACTTTAGAAAATGTGTTTTCCATTCCCTCATACAGGTAGATTAGCAAACATATTAAAGACCAAGGGGAGATAACTAAATCCAAGGGTAAATACGTTTTACTTAGGTTGGGACAGCCATATAGTAGATTGTTAACTACCCCCGATGAATCCAGCTTTGGATATACACATCCTTCTCACCGTGACTGTGAGCTTGGCCATGTGACTTGCTTTGTCCAGTGGGGCACTAGCAAATATAGCAGAAGCAGATGCTTGACAAGTACTTGTTCACTGGGGATTAGCTGCTAGGGATGCTGCCATCACCATGAAAGATCCAGGGTCTACTGCTGCAGAGGTCATGTGGAAAAGAACCACGCCATCCCAGCCAACAGTCCTTGTTAAACAACACCTGAACAGACTGGCCTTGGTCTCACCACCAGACGATTGTACCTTCATGAGAGACCCCAAACAAGACCATCAGAAGAACCACCCAACTGAGCCAAGCCCAGTGAGAAGAATTGTGAAGAAATAAATAATTATTTCAAGCCACCAAGATTTGGGTTGGTTTGTTACTTGCAATAGATACCTGTTACATTCCGTTATCTGGTAGGATAAACCTTTTAGGCTCTTGATATTGAAATCAATGTGACACCTAGGAGTGATCAATCATATATCACTTGCAGATAAAAGAGTAAAATAGCAAATGTGCAAAGCATAATCAGAAAATAAATTTTAAAATTAGAAACATAGAGTTGACTTTGTGACCAAATTTTCTATGCTGGATTACTACTTTGTGCTGTATAGACAAAAACAAGAAATATATTATATATGTGTGTGTGTATATATATATGTATATATATATAATTGGGTAACTTACTGAAACATGATTTTCTATGAAGCATATGCTGGAAAATCTTGCACAAGGATTCTTCACTTTGGGTAATGGTCCTACAGGTGCACTGCATTTGAAGGACTGTCCCAAGGGTACCAATGTAAGCTGCTTTGCAGTCATTACTTCCGGAGCAAGTGAGGTCTTGCTTGCTTAAGGTACTGATGCAGGTCTCATCCTCATGGCACTTTCTTATCACATGCTGCCAGCACTTTGCCTGGAATGTTCTATAGCGCCTCCTAGAAAGAGTCAGGAAATGGAATTAGTCTCTGAATAATATTATTTCACACTAACATGTAGTGTTGCCTCACCTAACGAAAGACTGACATAAAGCAAAATACCTTCTAGATGCTTATAAACATAGTTGAAAACTAAGTTTGTACATTTAAACATCCCAACAGAGAGTGCAGAAGAAAACTTGTGAATTATTTTCCTTTTGTGTTGAAAGACAGAGGTTAAGTTTAGGATTCCCTGGATGACTCTTTCTTCATTACTAATTTTATTTCACTGGGCGATGATTTGTAGTAAGAACTCCTTGCAAGATTTATTAGCAATAATTTCTGAAGCAGAATGTGGTTTTGAGACTAGCATTTGGCCATTGACTCCCACCAAGTGATTTCAGAAAAGTCTCTTGACTTTTCCAGAGAGTTTTCCCACAGGATGGGAGGTACTGTATTCTTTCTCAATATTTCTAGGCAGACTAATTAGAGTTAACAAAATGCTCTGAGGTTCTCTGGCAGCATGAGCTAATTTAAAGCAAAACATGAGTTTATTTAATGGTCGAGATAATCCATTAGAACCATATCCATTCATAACTTTTCTGACTACATATATCATTCTTGCTGTATTAGCATTGAATAAAATCTGGATAGTGTACAATAATTTCATATTTGGAACTTTCACAGTAAGAAAATCTACTTAGTGGAACCAAGAATATTAATCTTCCTATTTATCATGTATAATTATTTTTTTCGCTGTCTTGAATATGTCACCATCAAACATGCATGAAAACCCTCTGAGTACATGTCATTTGTCCTGCGCTTATTTGCTTTCATGATGTTACTCTGCTTAAATCCATAAATCACATTATTTTCAATAATCTTGTATTTTAAGTCATCTTAAAGGAATCAGCTTTTAAATACAGTGGTAAAAATTAATTAATATATTAGAATTTATAGTTAATAAAATACTAAAAAGTTTTTGAGCATATAATTCTGAATCCAGAAGAACAATATGTTCCTTTAATGCAATTAAGGGTTTTATATATAAGATGTCATCTAGATGTAAGCATTGGCAGTATTGGTTGTCATCTATGAGGTTGACAGGTGCCATTTAGTCTTTCTTAAATATATGTTTTACAAATTAAGTTGCATGATTTATCTCCTCATAAAAGTTATTTCATTCAAAAAAGTAGTTGTGAAATTTTGCAAAAATGATGAACTGAAGGGTATTTAATTAAAAATTAAAATATTATAAAAAGTACTTTAGTATACTTACTATCTAAATTATTTGAAAAAAATTAAATACGGCAAAATATTTTATATTAGAGAAATTTTGTTTTATGTTTGAAATGTTTTGCTGTGTAGCTGTTTCATTATCCTTATTTTCTCGATATACTGAAATTTTTTATTCTGGTTTATTACTTGAACCATTAAGTATTTAAAAGAGTAAGTTTTAAAATAGAGTTGATTATTTTGTTTTTAGTTTTGCTATAAGTTTCTGGTTATATTGTAAAATGTAAGAGAATATGGTCTGTGTAATTTCTACACACAGAATGTATTACATTTGCCTTTGTGACCTAATGTATAGTAATACTTTGTGAATATTCCTTGGCACTTAAATATGTCTATTGTGGAGTTTTGCTTTTAAAAAGTAGGTAAAATTTCTTGTAAGCAATTACTTTTTTTCACTACTTTCTGGAGTTCATACATATGGAAAAACAATGTATTGTAATTTCCTGTAAATTCCTAAACATTTATAATTGGCAAAATATAATCTCACCTCCCAGTGTGTATCTGTATTGGGCAAATTAATTGAAAAAAATAGTTCTTTATGTCATCTTCTTTGGCCTTTTCAAATAAACAGAGGAGTTTCAAGACCAATCATGAAAAGAGTAAGCAGGCACAGGGACAGAAGTTGTATTTTCAAATCCAATTGCTCTGCTTTGCCCCATGTATAAGGGCTTCTGCAGGAAAGATCCATGATAAAGTCTTAACATTCTCACTGAAGAAGTTGTTTTTCTTTGGAGATTTTTTTTCCATCTGAATTACATTAAGGATAATTTAATATAAATACTGGAAATCTCCCTAAGGCAAAATCTGCTTGAGAAAGTGATAGAATTTGTCTTTTCATCTTGACAACTAATATTGTATAATATTTCCATCACCTCTATAAAGTGTTCATTCAGAGACTATTTGCACATGGTGAAAAGAAAAAGACCCACAATCCTTACTCCCTGAATTAATACATAAAAAACAGGAATTACATAAGAAGAGACATATATCTGTATATTAAAACATTATAAAAATTAAGTAAGTACAGATACTCAAAAGTAGAGGGAAATGAGATGAAGTCTTTTGAGAGCATATCGTGTTCCAGACCCTGCACCAAGCACTTTGGAGAGGTTGTGAAACCCAGGCGTCCTTGTGGAGGAAAATCACCAACTCTATCAGTCAGTCTGAGGATGTGTTGATGCCAAAGTGAGGTTCATGCAAGAGTTTGTGTTTCAGAATCCATCACAGGGCTTCTCAAGGATTGTAGCAGTGGATCCCATCACTCGACATTAAAATATGGTATTTGATAGGGAAACTCAGATATATCATCCTGAGAAAATTGAATACTAATAACTCAAAGATAATGATGTAGAATATCCGGGGCCCTGGCAGTGGAATCAGGTAAAGCTTGGTACCGTCCATGGAGACATCTGGCATTTTTACAGGGATTACTTTAAAAAAAAAAGTGTCCTCTGGCTGGGTAAAATGTTATTTGGTTTCACTGCTAGTGAAGATAGATGATAGACAGTAATATTTTATTTGTGATATGAGAAAAATAATGCAATCAAATGTTTTTACCACATTTCATTGATTATAGGAGATACCATTATTTTATTACAACGAAAATCACTTGTTGGCAGTTGTTATTGTTTTAATTTAATACTTTCTGTTTTTGGTCACTGAGCTTAAGACGCATTCCAAACATGTTAGGGATATTAAAATGTGCAAAAATTTTGCATCTTTGAATCAATGAAATACAATAATACACTGAATAAGGATTTTTGAGATATAAATGAGTTTGAAATTTTTTAATTTCATTGTAAAAAATATTTTTATTTTATTATTCATTCAAGAGAAATAACTAGTAAAACTTAAAATAACTGATAAACATTTGCAGGAAAAGATCCGCAAATAAAGCTTTCTTAAGAACTTTGACATTCTATATAAGTTGAAGTAAAAAAAAAAATAGTCAATGGTTTAGCACTCTGCTGAGATCTTTACCCTTTATCTTACAGAATATGTGTTATAGGGAAGCAGTTCTCTTTTTTTGACAAATGTTTACAAGATCTGCAGCTACTTTGCCAGTTGGAATGCCTGACAGTAAAGGTGTGAGGATAGTTAAAAGGCGGAAGGAAAGCAGTTCACCAAGAATCAGCCCATTCAGGAAGTGATGTCATTAAATCTCATTTGCCAGTGGTTCAAGCAAGGTGACAAATGTGACAAATCTTGCCCTGAGCTATCACACCTAGCCACTTCTCCACACTAAATGTTTATTTTGACCTTTAAAGGAATTTGTATATATGGAGTTTTATTCATTTAAATACAATTAAATAAAATAGTCCCTAATAGAAGGTACTGGGCAAACAAATTAATATGAATTTCTTGGGATAATTATCCCAAGAAGAAGCAGAAGCTTCATCCCAATTAATGCTGGTTGTTAAATAAAGCTCCTTTAATGTGATAATATCAATGTTACAGGTAGTTTTGATTCATCAAGTTTATTCAGTATCCTCTTTCTTTCCTCCATCTTCTGACTCATGTCCAAAGAGGCTCACTTAACTGTGGCTTTCTTACCACACAAAAGATCAATTCACCTTGAATATATAAGGAAATGTGTTAACGAAGACCACAGTGAGGAGAAGAGAAAGCCAAGTTGTTGGTTTCAATTTATGGTTTCCAGGAGGAGTTACCTGCAAAGGTAAAGTCTAGTCTCAACTAGCAGCCAGAGTGGATATTTTAACAAGTGAGCACATCATTCACACCTCTGCTCAAAATCTCCCAGTACCGCTCTTATTTCTCTGAGTAAATCCATTCTCTATTCCTCTTTCCCTTGTGCACTCTACCCTCCTTGCCTGAGATCATGCCACACACATTTCTTCCTCAGCACTGGCTCGTCCTTTTTTTGGTATCTCTTCTTTCCGATATTTACTGAGACAAGCTCATTTTCTCACTTATTCGACTCTGATAAAATGTCTCTACTGGGGCCACCCCATTTGTATTGCAATTCTTTCACTCTTTCTGCCCATTCACATTTCCCTTATTGCACGTGTGTGTGTGTGTGTGTGTGTGTGTGTGTGTGTGTGCTCCACAGGGCAGGCATTTTTGTATCTTGTACCCTGATGCCTAAAATAGTAGTAAGTGCCTGGTTTTTTTTTTTTTTGCGATACGCGGGCCTCTCACCGTTGTGGCCCCTCCCGTTGCGGAGCACAGGCTCCCGATGTGCAGGCCCAGCGGCCATGGCTCACGGGCCCAGCTGCTCCGCGGCATGTGGGATCTTCCTGGACCGGGGCACGAACCCGTGTCCCCTGCATCAGCAGGCGGACTCTTAACCACTGCGCCACCAATTAGCCCCTGGTAATTATTTTTTGAATAAACAAATACATGACTAACATCATCACCTCGAGAATTAAGGATGAGAGGTTGGGAAGAGAAAAAGGGTGCATTCCTGACACCATGGCACACGTGTGTTGGGGAAATCCAAACTCTAGCTCTTTCCTCATCTCCAGCCTAAGACACAAAATATTTATTTTGAAGTTTAAAGAGTCACCTCGTCAAAATTCTATGACATTTAACAGCCTTATATAATCACACCCCCCAAAAACAATAATAAAACTGACACACAAGACAGGTCTATTAAGCAATTCATGAGTCTCACTTGAATATGAAATTTTAATAATGCTATTTCATGACTACCCAATCCTGACAAACTGAATTTCTTTTATTCCAAAAACATATTCTGCATTTGAATTTCGAAAAGGATACTACACATGTACTATGGATTCAAAACTATGAATTGTCTGGCTTTATTTACATCATGTTGAATGATGGTGGGAACTCTAGCTAATGTAATGAGATCAAGTGTTGGGACTAGACTGTAACAAATAAGGTGCCAAAATCAGAAAGTAAGGTATGTGTGTTTTTACTCACCTGCATAATTCATCATTTTGGCAGCTGTGAATTATATCGAGGCAAGTTGGGGCTGGAACTCTGTTCACTGCACATGGCTTGCTGTGAAGAGCTTCTCTGGACTGCTGACAAGGTACATCAGAAGGAGCACAGTCACAAAAAGCCAACATCTGGGCAGTGTTAAAAGGCATATTTTGGTAGAAGAACTGGATGGCTGCTTGGCAGTGTTTCACATCACACAGGTTTCCATTTGCTGAGCAAGCTTTCAGGTAAAGGGCCAACTGTGTGTTACAGAGCACATCCGCCACACACTCCTCCGCCACTTCCAAACAGGACCTGATCCCTCTGATTCCTAAAAGCAATGATATGCCCAGGTCGTGGAAAAGTAAACAAAAAGCTGTACATGCAGAATCTGCAAAACACTGTGAGAAGTCCATGAGCAAAATACAATGATGTACCCATATGTTATTTTTGGCAAACATTCCTTTTTTTTCCCCTTAGAGTTAGTATGAACTTACTGGGACCTGAATAGTGGACTATTTGAATCGTCCTTCATCTACACTGGCTACGTATTGTGATCCAAAAGTGATGGGAAGTGTGTAGGGCCAAAACTGAGCTGCAGAAAAATATTCTTGAGTCCAGGTTTCTCAAATATAAACAGTAAATCTTCAGAAATTGCATTTCAGCTATATAGCTAATGGTGCATTCAGTGGCTTGAATCAAAATGTTCTTGTTCTGTTGCACTTTTTATTTGGGGGGGAAATCTTGACTAAAGGCTGTGGCTAGTCCAACATATAAAAATGTTCACATTCTGGAAAACACAGGTATGTGTGAATGCCCCACCCCCAACACATCCATATACACAAAAAGACCTCAATTTAATTTACGTGATCAAAATATCTATGAAATTTAATTAAGACCTAGTCTTTGGTTTTAATTGTAAAGTATTCTTCAGCGTAACTATGAATAAACGATGGATAGGCAAAACAGATGTCACATGAGTGAAAGAAATGCAATGATTTTGTTGCCTTTTTTTGTTTTTTAAAAATTATATTTATTTATTTATTTAAAATTTTACTGGAGTATAGTTGATTTGATTTTGTTGTACTTCGTAGTATTAGAATGATAAAAATATCCACACAATTTATTTTGTAATGGCATATCTTTAAGAAACCTAGTAACTACATTTTAAATTATATTGTCCAGTATTTACAATGCAGATCAAAATAACAGTTTATAAACATTACCATGATAGGAAAGAGTAGTTAGATTCCACTTGAACTTATTATCCTCTTTCATGTTATCTAGAAGGAAAACAAAGAGACTATTTTGTTAGTGAACAATATTCTAAATTTAATAGGAGAATGTGGACTACCTTTATGAGTGAATAATCAAGCAAAAGTACATATAAGCTCATGTAACCCTTATTTAACCCTTGATACACAAAATTAGTGAGGTACAGATGAAGAAAAATAAACCCCTGAAATATCATTCAAGTCAGTTAAACAGCCCTGCTCTGAGTATCCAGTTACTGGAAGATTTAAACAAATGCTAATGACTAGGCCATGTGCTCAGAAGTAAACAAAGAGTCTGTCTGGAGAGAAAGAACAGAAGGAATATTGTCTGAACCAAAAAACTCTTCCCAGTAAGGTCTTAATTAGATTGAAAAGCAATTTAAAGACTATTTCCACCTCTGTCTTAGCCTCCCAGAGTTTTTAGGAATTGTAAGTACAGAATTGAAGACTCTCATTGATGGAAGTGAACTTGGTGACCATCTAATGCTAAAACATTTCATTCGAGAAGCATTGGTTGAGAGAGCTGAATCCTAACCACTAGATCACCAGAGGGGAGGGAGAGGGATGGAGCAGGAGTTTGTGGTTGGTAGATGCAAACTGTTACATTTAGAATGGATAAGCAACAAGGTCCTACTGTATAGCACAGGGAACTATATTCAGTATCCTGTGATAAACCATATTGGGAAAGAATATTTTAAAAAAAGAATGTATATTTGTGTGTAACTGAATCACTTTGCTGTACAGCAGAGATCGGCTATACTTCAATTAAAATAATGATGTTTAAAAATCTCATTTAATTGTTCTTTCTTTCAAAGATCAATTTTATAAAAAAAGAAAAGAAAAGAAGCATTGGTTGAGTCCCTACTATATACCAGGTGCCATATTGAAGACAAATCGGCAGTCCCTATTGTCAAACCTATTAGGAAATAGAGACACACAAACAAAATCAAAATAAAATAGATGGAGCAATAATAGACATATGCATAAAGAGATAGAATAGAATTATCACATTTTAAAATAAAAATTCAATTTTTGCCATTGGCTATTAAGGTACTGACTTCTGTTATGGCATAAGTGTCTCTTCATGTTTCAATTTGTCCTGACTTGAGCTGTCTGTCCAAACTCCCTGCCTGCCCATCTACTGCACATATATGATGGTACAATCATAAGGAAATTCTTTTTACCTCCCGGTGTGTCACAGCCTTTCCAGACTCCTTGTTCCATCTGTTCTCATTATACATGTTTTTTCATTTTTCTACTGGTTAATTCTCAGCTCAAGAATCACTGTCTCTTCTGAAACACACTCTCCTATGTTTCTGGGATGTTCCTTCTTCTGTGCTACTATTCCATATTGAATGAAATACCAATAAGCAAATTTCAGAGAGTTCTACAGCTTTTGTAACATACAAAAGTCTAGGCTAGATCTTCTATGATAGGTTAATAGCTCTGCTTTGGAACTGTTGGGTATGGCTGTGCCACTGACTAAAACATATTCAAGAAACTGAGTTCACTTACTGTTATGAACTAAATTTTGTCTCCTTCAAAAATTTATATGTTGAAGCCCTAACTCCTGGTGTGGCTGTATTGGGAGGTGGTGTCTCTAGGGAAGTAATTAAGATTAAATGAGGTCCTAAGAGTGGGGCCCTGATCTGGTAGGATTTGTGTCCTCTTAAGAAGAGACTTTAGTGTGTTTCTTCACTCTTTCCTCTTCACATACACACACCCCATGGAAATGTCCTGTGAGTACATGGCAAGGAGCCAGGAAATCTAGAAGCCAGGAAGACAGCTCTCACCAGAAAATCACACTGCTGGACTTTGGTCTGGAGCTTCCATCCTCCAGAATGATGAGAAAATTAATTTTTATTGTTCAAGTCACCCAACCTCTGGTATTTAACTAGGGCAGCCTAAGCAGACTAATACACTCACAATATGAGTAATTATTACAAAAACAAAAAAAAATTCTTTTACCATGGTGAAACAAATTCTATTATGGACCCATGCTATTTTATATAATATGAGTAATGCATTATAATAAATTCTCTGCACATTAAATCCTAATTCACATTAAATCCTAATCCTAATCCACATTAAATCCTAATATATGGTGCATACATAGGTATATACACATTTTCCGGAGAATATTTTAAACAGTAGCTTAATTGCTGAAAAGGAGCTAAAGGGCAGTATGTCATGGGAACACAGAGAAACATGTACCCACCAGATCTCCATCTGCGTTATAAGATCATACACATTACAAAATGTACACTGTTCCCACTTCTTGATCCATTAATATCAAAATATATGCAGACTCTGATATCTTTTCACCCTGCTACCACTCTCGTCCAAGACACCATGCATTTCTCTGTTGACCTCATTTAGTGACATGGTCTCATTTGCGATCCATCAGTGAATGACCCCCACTTTATACCTACAGTACAGATCTCACTTCTATGTGTCATGCAATGAATTTAGATATCAATTCCATACCTAGAACTGTCTACTTGATCTCTTCACTTGGATATCCAACAAATATTTCTCACTTACCATGTCCCGAACTGACTCCTGACCTCTCCTCTGTCCACACCAAAGCCTCATCTTTTGTAGTTGTTCCCATGTTAGTCAATGAAAATAATGGCAACCACATCCTTCTAATTACTCAGGACAAAAACCTTGGAGTCAATGTTGATTCCTTTTTCCCCCTTGCATCCCCATATGATCCATTCACACCAAAACATATCGAGAATCTGACAGCTGTCCACACTGGTCCATCACCCATAATTACAAAAGCTTCCTAACTGGTCTTCCTACTTGGGCCTTATTTCTCTTCAGTTAGTTGTCAACACAAAAAACAGAATTATCCTGTTAAAGATGTAGATCAGACCATGACACTTCCTTGGCTCAAATCCTTCAGTGGTTTCCTGTAACACTCAGAATATGCGCCAAAAGTTTTGAAATGACCTACAAAGCCTTTCATGATCCTGCCCCTGTTTTATTTCTGACCTCATCTCCTGCATCTCTCCCCCTGCTCTCTCGACTCTACCTCTAGTGTCTTCTTTGCTCTTCCTCAACCTTCCAGACTATCCCTAGCTCACCTTGAGCTTGTGTTTCTGCTGCCTGAAGTGTTCTTTCCCTAAATACCCACATGACTCATTCCCTTGCCTCTTTCCATCTTTACTCAAACATTAATTTCTTCAGATCAACTTTCTGGCCATCCTATTAAAATTACAAACCAACAACTCAGACTTCTTTTTTCCCCTACCTGTATTATTTTTCTCCTTAGCACTCATACTGTTTATTTATTTTATTTTATTTTTTTAAATTTTATTGGAGTATAGTTGATTTAAAATGTTGTGTTAGTTTCTGCTGCACAGCAAAGTGATTCAGTTATACATATACTCATTCTTTTCCAGGTTCTTTTCCCATATAGGCCATTACAGAATATTGAGTAGAATTCCAGGTGCTATACAATAGGTCCTTGTTGGTTATCTATTTTATATATAGTACTGTGTGTATGTTAATCCCAAGATCCTAATTTATTGCTCCCCACCCCCCATGTTTCCCCTTTGGTAGCACTCATACTGTTTAAAATATACATCTTCAAATCTTTCATCCTATTAATTTCTTCTTAATGGATGTTACAGCCTACTACTAAGACCCCCCTTTTGGTGATCCCAGTATTCATTTCCCCATCTGCTGGTCCTTTTCCAGCATTGCCTCATCCAAAGGAAGTTTCCACATCCAAGGGTGCAGACTTTTCTACGGGACAGCTCCTATCTAAGGGCTAGTCCATGAGAAGGGCTCAAAGGAGCAGCTCCCATGTCTCAATGGATGACATCTCTAAAAGGCCATTACAGAGCCAAACATCTTGTGGAATCAACTGTTTGTTGTAGTCATTGTCTTGCCTTTCAATTTCTCCCTCCACCTAATCCTGTTTTTCTCACTTCTAGATTTTGTTCCTGAGCCCTCAGCCCAGTACTACTCTGTAATGCAAACCTCTGTCTCAGAGTCTGTTTCCAGGGAAACTCACCAAGACACTCCTCAACTGAGAATGTAAAGCCCTAGAGAGCAATGGTTTTTGTGATTTTTGTTCACTTTTTTTTTACTGCTTTTTCCCCAGGTCTTAGAACATAGCCTAGGACATGGTAGGCACTCAAAGAAATATCTATTAAGTAAATAAATCATCATCCCTTACTACATTATCTATTTATTTATTTTTTTAAATCCCCTAAAAAATAGGAAGCTTCTTAAATGAAGGACAGTTTTGTTGTTGTTGTTTTGATCCTGCTGCACCAGACTTAAGACTTAGCACATTGTCCATGTCTCATAAGTATTTGTTCAATGAATGACTAAATGAATGACTAAAATTCACATTATTCTAAAACCTTTTAGCATTTATGTCTTTCTTCATAACCCCTTTTAGACATAGTCATAGTATTACGTTTTTTAATTTTCATTGTCTAAGAGAAACACAGGCAGAAATGGCAGAGCAAAGTCTTTAGTCAACTCATATTTGTGATTGTACTTAAGGTTCCCAAATTCCTCCCTTGAATACTGACCTGAAACAATGTCTAAGTTGAATTCATCTTCATTGTCTTCACTGAAGGCTGGAACTGGATTCATCTGAGCATCCTGTATACAAATGTCCTCAAACAAGCTTTTCCAAATTTCAATGCATTTTACTTCTGAAGGGTCATTGCATTGACAATTCCACAAGATTGTTTCTTTCAGACTTTCTCTTAACGCTGCACACAGGTAGCTTCCATCAAGGGTTTTGCATTGCTCTGATTCCCTCCCACAGGCTTTCTTAAAATTTTCATACAAAAGAGCACAATGTTCAGATTCCTGGCAGATACGTGCTGCCACGACGCAGTAGCTCTTTCTGTCAATCGTTAATGACGTATCTTTCTGATGGAGCCATTGTGTGATGTTGGATTGTGCAGCCAAATATGAGGACAGTGCTGATTCTTCTATAAATAAAAAATGACTAAATATTAAATATTATGACCTTTTAATGTTTTCTAAAAAGTGTATAGACATATCTTTTATAAATATACCAATATCTATTGTCTTTCAAAAACCATTGAAAAAATATATTGCAAGAGAGCCATTACAAATGATCTTGATTTTCTTAAAAAATTGAAAGAAAAATATTGATTATTTATAGGTTATGTAACTAAACATAATGGTAATGCTCAATTTCATTTAATATTTTATCCTCATTTATTTCGTCTTTTCATTACATTTTGATGATGATTGGTAGAAATCATGTGTAACTTAAAATACTTATAATCCATTATTTCTCTTGTATAAAATTTTGTGAATTTCCATTTTATCCTAGAAATTTACCTATACTAAAGTGTTTCTCCACAGTTTTTCATTATTTCCCCTTTAAGAAGCATTTTTAGACAGTTTTTTCCTAATTCCCTTACCCCTCGTGAAATTTTAATTCACAGATATATATCTGTTTGCATCTGTTTGCATCTGTTGCATCTTTGCATCTTGTATGCATCTGTTTAGGGACTGTATGTATATCTATGCTTTATATATAAGTGAGAGGTTTTTTGCTCATCCCTAAGAACCAATTTTCACCCCTTGGGGGTTATATCCTCATAGAGAATGCATGTTCTACTAGAGAGTTCCAATAAGCACATAATTATATAAACTTTATAGAAAAAGGATAAGGAAAACAACCTCAATATAAGAATCCTTACTTGCTTAACCTAAGCTTTCAGAAGTATACTGTCTAATTCTAAAATGTCTCATCTTCCTCTGAGGTCCTTCATGTGGATCTCCACAATGAAAACTTCCTTGACCCTACCATTCTTCCCAAAGTAACTTTTTCCCCTGGGGTATTCTTCTCTTAAAAAAAAAAAAAGGGTTGTTCTCTTTTGTTTATTAAATGAACTTTCTTATACCTTAGTTTTTACAAATGCGTCATGCAAGATAAAGATAGTATAATCTATTTCATGATATGAAAATGTTTACTTAAAAACTGCCAGGGCATTCTTAGAAGCACTGTTCAGAGTATAGCCTCTGTACTGCATGGGTTTGGAGACACACACTGTGATAAAGTTTTGCACATTTATCAAACAACAGCTCACATGGATTGCTATAATTATTTAAATCAGGCTTCTCTACTGGAACAGAGAACATCTCTCCTACCCCTTTTGGCCAGCCTATGCAAGACTTGTGTGGATGGGATGTATGTGAATTAATGCCATCCTCATATAATTAGTTCTATTATATTGGTAATTATATATTTTGAAATAATCTGTAAATCTGTCTAAATGTCAATCTCTTTTATAGTACATATATATGTATGAGTATTTATATATATATTTATATTTAATAATCAAGGTTAAATGAAATAATCTGGCTAAATGCCAATTTTACTCTGCTATGTTTTTAGCTAACCAAGAGCAAGGACTGTCTTAACCTATCTTTATTTCCATCCTCCAGCATTTATATGATATCTACACATATTAACTGAATAATAAATATCTTATGAATGAATATATAATTTAGGTGCTCAAAATGTGTTTAAAATTAAAAATAAATGATATATTTATTGATCAGTTACTACGTGTCAGGCAGTATGAAAATTTATCATATTAAGCAAAAAAAAAGGAAGAAATGTCAAAGCTGACTTGCTCAAGAAGTTTACAATCTATAATAAAGAATAGAAAAGTACACATCTGTTATATGTTGAGAAATGTTTTGGGAATGCAAGGGGGAGAGAGAGAGAGAGAGAGACATTGTATCTTGTTGGAGTGATGACCAAAGAGCTGGTGGAGGATGCTACAGTTGAAATAGGATGAAATAATAAGATTTCAATTATCATTTCCTTTTCCACTCTGAGCTAAATAAGCAAGCAGCTGATGCTCTGGGTAAACACCATGATCAGGCCAGGTCCATCATGAAGTGCATTTGTGAGATCATTCAGGTCCTCTGTACAGGGTTTCTATATTCCTGGCTTATCAACATTACAACAGAATAGCATTTAACAAGTATTTGTTATGGAAAAAAATGGTTTAAATGTGAACTGATTTCAGTTTAACTGCTCTAAATTTGTATGTACCTGTGGCTGGTAACTATATTTTGCCAGCATCTTGGTCTGATAGAAATGGCCATTGAGATATAAATGAACTAGTTCTACTATCTTGAAACAAAAGTCAATAAATATTTTTAGTATTTCTATACACTTTCGTTTCAGCCTACTTCAACCTAAAACTAGTAAAGACCTACTCATTAGCTAATTAATGTCATTTTAGTCTCTATCCTATTTGACTTCTCTGCATTTATAATTGTCGATTATTTCCTCTGTGTCTTTCTTTCTTTCACTGGCTTCAAAATTCTTCCTGTAGTTTTTGTTTTTCCTGTCTTTAAAAACTTCCTTGTGGTTTCATCAACTAGATTGAAAACGTTGTTATCAAAATACTTATATTCTCACGTCATATCTTTTCCTGGCCAGTCTTATCCTCCTGCATTCTTGTACCTGTTTCTTGCAAACCATTGACTCCCAAATCTGTATGTCCATTTTAGGATACTCTCCTCAGTGTGAGACCCATGTTTCCAAATGCCAGCCAGATGAGGTCCACTCCATCATTGCTTTTTTTAAACTATATACTCATCATGTGAAATGTAAAACAAAATATTAACATTTCTAACATGAATGTGCCATAGTGTGCCCTCCCAATGCAAACTCTCCAAATATAACTCACCACTTCTGTCCCCAGTCCTGTCTCCGTGTACAGCAATACCCTTGTCCCAAGCCAGCAGCTTCTACCACACATTTAACAACATTCCATACTCCTCATATCCAACGGAAACCAATTACTATTGATTGTAATTTATAAATATTTCTTAAATATCTCTTATCCTTACAGTCCTCAGCACCAGTGTGGTAGTTTAGGCATGAGTCATCTCTCTCCCAAACTCTTTTGATGGCTTTTTAACTGATATCCCTGGCCTGCATCCTTCCCTGCCTCCATTCCATCCTTTACACCACTGCCAACAAACGATATCCTTCAAAATACTGATTCTGTAGTCTTCTGTTTAAAATGCATTAGTAGTTCCTCAAAACAGTTTGAAGTCTAATCTCCTTAGAAAGATATGTAACTTTAATAAGTTCCTCCTTCTTATTAACATCTGGTTTCTTTCCAGTATCTCCTAAGACTCCTCTGTTCTATAATCCAGCTTTACCAAGAACATGTTGCTCTCCAATGTCTTCTGCTCCATTCTACTTCCTCTGTCTAGAACATCCATTTTATTTCATCTCCTTATTGAGCCCAGTTCACCCTAAAAAGCCCAAGTCTGTTATTTCTTCTATGAAGCCTTCTAAGTCTCCATTATTTCTTCTTGTATAACTTTAAGTGTGTAATTGTGTGTGTATAATCTCACGTGTATCACCTCACGTGTATCGCATTGTATAGGTGATATTTAGCAGTTATCATTTTCATTAAGAATTGAGACCATACAAAATATGTTCTCTAATGTTATTGGAATTAGATGATTAACAAAGATATCTAAGAAATCCTCAAATATTTGGAAATTAAACAATAATATTATGAATAAACCTTGAATCAGAAAGAAAGTCAGGGGCTTCCCTGGTGGCACTGTGGTTGAGAGTCTGCCTGCCGATGCAGGGGACACGGGTTCGTGCCCCGGTCTGGGAAGATCCCACATGCCACGGAGCGCCTAGGCCTGTGAGCCATGGCTGCTGAGCCTGTGCATCCAGAGCCTGTGTTCCACAACGGGAGAGGCCACAACAGTGAGAGACCCGCGTACAGCAAAAAAAAAAAAAAAAAAAAAAGTCGGAAGGGAAATAAGAAAATATTTTGAAATAAATAAAAATGAAAACACAAGATATTAAAATTAGTAGATGTGACTAAAATAGCACTTGGAAGGAAATTCATGTAATGAGATGCTTACATCGCTGATAAGATTTCATCTTAAGAAACTAAAAAGTGAGGATCAATTTCAAGTCAAATCAAATGCAAAAGAAATAATGTTGAGCAAAATTGAGAGAGAAAGACTGAAAGAAAAAAGACAGAGACAGAGAGATAAATACAGAGAAACAGACACAGAAAGAGAGAGAAAGAAGGGCACAAATATCCAGTACTTGAACAAAACTGAGGACATCACCTGAACTTCGTCAGACTTTTAAAGGACAACTTGGGAATATTAGGAACAACTTAGCAGAGTGATAGAAACTAAAAGAAAGGGTAAAATGGAAACTCTAAAAGTAAAAATTCAACATAAATCCAACAAATGTCTTTCAAATTCATTGAAAGACAAACTACAAAAGAAGAAATAGAACAGTCTTGAAACAAACACACTGAACATTTAAAAACCTTCCAGTGAAGAACAGCACAGATATCTTCATTGGTAAATTGAATTAAACACTTAAGGAAAAAATAACGCCAATTCTTTTTATGTTATTCTAGAATTTAGAGGAGAAGAAAATACTTCCTAACTCACTTTGAAGACAGTATTACCCAGACAACAAAATCAGACAAATACTTTCTAAGAAGAGAGAATAACATGCCAATATGCATCGTGACCATAGATTTAAGACCCTCAACAAAATATTAGAAAATTTAATCCAACAATATATAAAAAGAATAATACAATAATACATCATGACTGAGCAGGATGTAGCCTCAGAATGAAGGGCTGTATCCAACATTCAAAAATCAACAATAAAGGGGGAAGGCGGAAGATGGCGGAAGAGTAAGACGCGGAGATCACCTTCCTCCCCACAGATACACCAGAAATACATCTACACATGGAACAACTCCTACAGAACACCTACTGAAGGCTGGCAGAAGACCTCAGACCTCCCAAAAGGCAAGAAACTCCCCACGTACCTGGGTAGGGCAAAAGAAAAAACAGAGACAAAAGAATAGGGACGGCACCTGCACCAGTGGGAGGGAGCTGTGAAGGAGGAAAAGTTTCCACACTCTAGGAAGCCCCTTCGCGGGCGGAGACTGCGGGAGGCGGAGGGGGGAGCTTCGAAGCTGCGGAGGAGTGCACAGCAACGGGTGTGGAGGGCAAAGCGGGGAGATTCCCGCACAGAGGATCGGTGCCGACCGGCACTCACCAGCCCGAGAGGCTTGTCTGCTCACCCGCCGGGGCGGGCGGGGCTGCGAGCTGAGGCCGGAGCGCAGGGAGAGGACTGGGGTTGGCGGCTTGAACATAGCCTGAAGGGGTTAGTGCACCACAGCTAGCCGGGAGGGAGTCCGGGGAAAAGCCTGCACCTGCAGAAGAGGCAGGAGACTTTTCCTTCCCTCTTTGTTTCCTGGGGCGTGAGGAGAGGGGTTTAAGAACGCTGCTTAAAGGAACTCCAGAGACGGGCGCGAGCCGCGGCTGAAAGCGCGGACCCCAGAGACGGGCGCGAGCCGCGGCTGAAAGCGCGGAATCCAGAGACGGGCGCGAGCCGCGGCTGAAAGCGCGGAATCCAGAGACGGGCGCAAGCCGCGGCTAAAAGCGCGGACCCCAGAGGTGGGGGGGAGACGTTAAGGCTGCTGCTGCCGCCACCGAGGGGCCTGTGTGCGAGCACAGGTCACTCTCCACACCCCTCTTCCGCGGAGCCTGTGCAGCCCGCCACTGCCGGGTTCCCGGGATCCAGGGACAACTTCCCCGGGAGAGCGCACAGCGCGCCTCAGGCTGGTGCAAAGTCACGCCGGCCTTTGCCACCGCAGGCCCGCCCCGCACTCTGTGCCCCTCCGTCCCCGCCGGCCTGAGTGCGCCAGAGCCCCCAATCAGCGGCTCTTTTAACCCCATCCTGTCTGAGCAAAAAACAGACGCCCTCCAGCGATCTACACGCAGTGGCAGGGCCAAATCCAAAGCTTAGCCCTGGGAGCTGTGAGAACAAGGAAGAGAAAGGGAAATCTCTCCCAGCAGCCTCAGAAGCAGCGGATTAAAGCTCCACAATCAACTTGATGTACCCTGCATCTGTGGAATACCTGAATAGACAACCAATCATCCCAAATTAAGGAAGTGGACTTTAGGAGCAAGATCTATGATTTTTTCCCCTTTCCTCTTTTTGTGAATGTGTATGTGTATGCTTCTGTGTGAGATCTTGTCTGTATAGTCTTCCTTCCACCATTTGTCCTAGGGTTCTATCCGTCCATGTTTTTTTTTTTTTAATTTTTTTCTTAATAATTAATTTTAATAACCTTATTATACTTTACCTTCGTTCTTTCTTTCTTTCTTTCCGTCCTTCCTTCCCTCCTTTAGACAACGAATCATCCCAAATTGAGGAGGTCGTCTCTGACAGCAAGATTTAGGATTTTTCCCCATTTACCTCTTTTAGTGAGGGTGTATGTGTATGCTTCTGTGTAAGATTTTGTCTGTATAGTTTTGCTTCCAACATTTGTCCTAAGGTTCTTTCCGTCCCCCCTTTTTTTTTTTCTAAATAAGAATTTTTTAATTCAATAACTTTATTATACTTTATTTTATTTTTACTGTATCTTCTTTCTTTCTGTCTTTTTTCCTTCTTTCCCTCCTTCCTTCCTTCCTCCCTCCCTCCCTCCCTCCTTTCTTTCCTTCTTGCCTTCTTTCCTTCTTTGCTTCTTTCTTTCTTTCTTCCTTCCTTCCTACCCTCCTTTCCTTCTTTCTTTCCTCATACTTCTACTAATTCCCTCTACTTTTTCTCCCTTTTATCCTGAGCCTGTGGATGAAAAGCTTTTGGTGCTCCAGCCAGGAGGCAGGGCTCTGCCTCTGAGGTAGGACAGCCAACTTCAGGACACTGATCAACAAGAGACCTCCCAGCTCCACATAATATCAAACGGCGAAAATCTCCCAGAGACCTCCATCTTAACACCAGCACCCAGCTTCACTCAACGACCAGCAAGCCACAGTGCTGGAAAACCTATGCCAAACAACTAGCAAAACAGGAACACAACCCCACCCATTAGCAGAGAGGCTGCCTAAAATCATAATAAGGCCACAGACACCCCCAAACACACCACCAGACGTGAACCTGCCCACTAGAGAGACAAGATCCAGCCTCATCCACCACAACACAGGCACTAGTCCCCTCCACCAGGAAGCCTACACAACCCACTGAACCAACCTTAGCCACTGGAGAAAGACATCAAAAACAGGAGGAACTACAAACCTGCAGCCTGCAAAAGGAGACCCCAAACACAGTAAGATAAGCAAAATGAGAAGACAGAAAAACACACAGCAGATAAAGGAGCAAGATAAAAATGCACCAGACCTAACAAATGAAGAGGAAATAGGCAGTCTACCTGAAAGAGAATTCAGAATAATGATAGTAAGGTTGATCCGAAATCTTGGAGATAGAATGGACAATAGATTGGACAAAATGCAAGAATCAGTTAACAAGGACCTAGAAGAACTAAAGATGAAACAAGCAATGATGAACAACACAATAAATGAAATTAAAAGTACTCTAGATGGGATCAATAGCAGAATAACTGAGGCAGAAGAACGGATAAGTGACCTGGAAGATAAAATAGTGGAAATAACTACTGCAGAGCAGAATAAAGAAAAAAGAATGAAAAGAACTGAGGACAGTCTCAGAGACCTCTGGGACAACATTAAACGCACCAACATTCGAATTATAGGGGTTCCAGAAGAAGAAGAGAAAAAGAAAGGGACTGAGAAAATATTTGAAGAGATTATAGTTGAAAACTTCCCTAATATGGGAAAGGAAATAGTTAATCAAGTCCAGGAAGCACAGAGAGTCCCATACAAGATAAATACAAGGAGAAATACGCCAAGACACATATTAATCAAACTGTCAAAAATTAAATACAAAGAAAGCATATTAAAAGCAGCAAGGGAAAAACAACAAATAACACATAAGGGAATCCCCATAAGGTTAACAGCTGATCTCTCAGCAGAAACCCTACAAGCCAGAAGGGAGTGGCAGGACATACTGAAAGTGATGAAGGAGAAAAACATGCAGCCAAGACTACTCTACCCAGCAAGGATCTCATTCAGATTTGATAGAGAAATTAAAAGCTTTACAGACAAGCAAAACCTGAGAGAGTTCAGCACCACCAAACCAGCTTTACAACAAATGCTAAAGGATCTTCTCTAGGCAAGAAACACAAGAGAAGGAAAAGACCTATAATAACGAACCCAAAACAATTTAGAAAATGGGAATAGGAACATACATATTGATAATTACCTTAAATGTAAATGGACTAAATGCTCCCACCAAAAGACACAGATTAGCTGAATGGATACAAAAACAAGACCCTTATATATGCTGTCTACAAGAGACCCACTTCAGACCTAGAGACACATACAGACTGAAAGTAAGGGGATGGAAAAAGATATTCCATGCAAATGGAAGCCAAAAGAAAGCTGGAGTAGCAATTCTCATATCAGACAAAATAGACTTTAAAATAAGGACTATTAAAAGAGACAAAGAAGGACACTACATAATGATCAAGGGATCGATCCAAGAAGAAGATATAACAATTGTAAATATTTATGCACCCAACATAGGAGCACCTCAATACATGAGGCAAATACTAACAGCCATAAAAGGGGAAATCGACAGTAACACATTCATAGTAGGGGACTTAAACACCCCACTTTCACCCATGGACAGATCATCCAAAATGAAAATAAATAAGGAAACACAAGCTTTAAATGATACATTAAACAAGATGGACTTAATTGATATTTATAGGACACTCCATCCAAAAACAACAGAATACACATTTTTCTCAAGTGCTCATGGAACATTCTCCAGGATAGATCATATCTTAGGTCACAAATCAAGCCTTGGTAAATTTAAGAAAATTGAAATTGTATCAAGTATCTTTTCTGACCACAACGCCATGAGACTAGATATCAATTACAGGAAAAGATCTGTAAAAAATACAAACACATGGAGGCTAAACAATACACTACTTAATAATGAAGAGATCACTGAAGAAATCAAAGAGGAAATCAAAAAATACCTAGAAACAAATGACAATGGAGCCACAACGACCCAAAACCTGTGGGATGCAGCAAAAGCAGTTCTAAGGGGGAAGTTTATAGCAATAAAAGCCCACCTTAAGAAGCAGGAAACATCTCGAATAAACAACCTAACCTTGCACCTCAAGCAATTAGAGAAAGAAGAACAAAAAAACCCCAAAGCTAGCAGAAGGAAAGAAATCATAAAAATCAGATCAGAAATAAATGAAAAAGAAATGAAGGAAACAATAGCAAAGATCAATAAAACTAAAAGCTGGTTCTTTGAGAAGATAAACAAAATAGATAAACCACTAGCCAGACTCATCAAGAAAAAAAGGGAGAAGACTCAAATCAATAGAATTAGAAATGAAAAAGGAGAGGTAACAACTGACACTGCAGAGATAAAAGAGATCATGAGAGATTACTACAAGCAACTCTATGCCAATAAAATGGACAATCTGGAAGAAATGGACAAATTCTTAGAAATGCACAACCTGCCAAGACTGAATCAGGAAGAAATAGAAAATATGAACAGACCAATCACAAGCACTGAAATTGAAACTGTGATTAAAAATCTTCCAACAAAGAAAAGCCCAGGACCAGATGGCTTCACAGGCGAATTCTATCAAACATTTAGAGAAGAGCTAACACCTATCCTTCTCAAACTCTTCCAAAATATAGCAGAGGGAGGACCACTCCCTAACTCCTTCTACGAGGCCACCATCACCTTGATACCAAAACCAGACAAGGATGTCACAAAGAAAGAAAACTACAGGCCAATATCACTGATGAACATAGATGCAAAAATCCTCAACAAAATACTAGCAAACAGAATCCAACAGCACATTAAAAGGATCATACACCATGATCAAGTGGGGTTTATTCCAGGAATGCAAGGATTCTTCAATATACGCAAATCTATCAATGTGATAAACCATATTAACAAATTGAAAGAGAAAAACCATATGATCATCTCAATAGATGCAGAGAAAGCTTTTGACAAAATTCAACACCCATTTATGATAAAAACCCTGCAGAAAGTAGGCATAGAGGGAACTTTCCTCAACATAATAAAGGCCATATATGACAAGCCCACAGCAAACATCATCCTCAATTGTGAAAAACTGAAAGCATTTCCACTAAGATCAGGAACAAGACAAGGTTGCCCACTCTCACCACTATTATTCAACATTGTTTTGGAAGTTTTAGCCACAGCAATCAGAGAAGAAAAGGAAATAAAAGGAATCCAAATTGGAAAAGAAGAAGTAAAGCTGTCACTGTTTGCAGATGACATGATCCTATACATAGAGAACCCTAAAGATGCTACCAGAAAACTACTAGAGCTAATCAATGAATTTGGTAAAGTGGCAGGATACAAAATTAATGCACAGAAATCTCTGGCATTCCTATATACTAATGATGAAAAATCTGAAAGTGAAATCAAGAAAACACTCCCATTTACCATTGCAACAAAAAGAATAAAATATCTAGGAATAAACCTACCTAAGGAGACAAAAGACCTGTATGCAGAAAATTATAAGACACTGATAAAAGAAATTAAAGATGATATAAATAGATGGAGAGATATACCATGTTCTTGGATTGGAAGAATCAACATTGTGAAAATGACTCTACTACCCAAAGCAATCTATAGATTCAATGCAATCCCTATCAAACTACCACTGGCATTTTTCACAGAACTAGAACAAAAAATTTCACAATTTGTATGGAAACACAAAAGACCCCGAATAGCCAAAGCAATCTTGAGAACGAAAGAAGGAACTGGAGGAATCAGGCTCCCTGACTGAATGAAAGAATGCTCAACATCATTAATCATTAGAGAAATGCAAATCAAAACTACAATGAGATATCATCTCACACCAGTCAGAATGGCCATCATCAAAAAATCTAGAAACAATAAATGCTGGAGAGGGTGTGGAGAAAAGGGAACACTCTTGCACTGCTGGTGGGAATGTGAATTGGTTCAGCCACTATGGAGAACAGTATGGAGGTTCCTTAAAAAACTACAAATAGAACTACCATATGACCCAGCAATCCCACTACTGGGCATATACCCTGAGAAAACCAAAATTCAAAAAGAGTCATGTACCAAAATGTTCATTGCAGCTCTATTTACAATAGCCCGGAGATGGAAACAACCTAAGTGCCCGTCATCGGATGAATGGATAAAGAAGATGTGGCACATATATACAATGGAATATTACTCAGCCATATAAAGAAACGAAATTGAGCTATTTGTAATGAGGTGGATAGACCTAGAGTCTGTCATACAGAGTGAAGTAAGTCAGAAAGAAAAAGACAAATACCGTATGCTAACACATATATATGGAATTTAAGAAAAAAATGTCATGAAGAACCTAGGGGTAAAGCAGGAATAAAGACGCAGACCTCTTAGAGAACGGACTTGAGGTTATGGGGAGGGGGAAGGGTGAGCTGTGACAGGGCGAGAGAGAGTCATGGGCATATACACACTAACAAACGCAGTAAGGTAGATAGCTAGTGGGAAGCAGCCGCATGGCACAGGGATATTGGCTCGGTGCTTTGTGACAGCCTGGAGGGGTGGGATGGGGAGGGTGGGAGGGAGGGAGACGCAACAGGGAAGACATATGGGAACATATGTTTATGTATGACTGATTCACTTTGTTATAAAGCAGAAACTAACACACCATTGTAAAGCAATTATACCCCAATAAAGATGTTAAAAAAAAAAAACAAAAAAACAAACAAACAAACAAAAAAATCAACAATAAAATTTACCAAGTACCACTAAAGAAGTAAACATATGATCATTTCAATAGAGGCAGAAAAAGCATTTGCAAAATTTAACATCTACTTATCCATTCGTGATAAAAATTATCTAAGCAAACTAGAAATAGAAAGGAATTTCCTCAGCCTGATAAAGGGAACCTGCAAAGAGCCTACTGCAAAAGCCATTCTTTATTGTGCAAAGCCGAATACATCCCTCCTAAGATAGGTAAAAAGGCAAAAAATGGCCACACCAAACAATCCTATTTAATATTATACTGGAAGTTTTACTCAGAACAATAGAGCAAGAATAAGAAATAAAGGTTTACAGATTGGAAAGTGAAAAATAAAACTCTCTTTATTCTCTATTCGTAGATAACAAGGCTATCTATATAGAAAATCCTATAGATTCTACAAAAAACAAAACAAACAAAAACCCCTAGAACTATAAAATGTCCATATAAAATGTCAATTGTATTTCTGTATACTAGCTATGATCAGTTGAAAATTAAAATGTAAAATGAAGTGCCCTTTACAACAGCATCAAAAAAGTGAAGCATATCTGTAAATCTTAACAAAATGTAAGAACTGTTATATTCAGAAGTACAAAATATTGATAAAAGAAATCAAAGAAGTCCTAAATACATGGAGAGATATACCACGTTCACGGATTTGAAAACTCACATAGTAAATATGTCAGTGCTATCCAAATTGGTCTATAGTTTTGAGGTAAGCCAAATCAAAATACCAGCAGGATTTTTCTGTAGACATTGACAAGCTGATTGTAAAATTTATATGGGATAACAAAGAAGGAGACAAGCTGAATCAACTATTTAAAAGCAAAAAATTAAAGGAATTACACTACTTTATTTCAAGATATCCCATGAAATTACAATAAATAAGACTGTGGGATATTAGCAAAAGTATAGAAATATAGGTAATTGGAAGTAGAGCCAGCAATATACAGCCTAGCGATCTTTTGAGAAAAGTGAAATTGAAAATATCTTCAGCAAATGTGGTGGGACAATTAGATATTCATATGGCAAAATAACATATCTGACCCATAGCTTGCACCATATAAAAAATTAACTCAAAATGCATCATAGACCTAAATATAGAACCTAAACTACATAATTTTGGAGAGAGACTTTACCAAATAATATATAGAGGTGACACATAAGCACATGAAAATATGATCAACATTATTATTATTTAAGTGCAAATTAAAACTATAGTATGATACCATTAAATATGTTTTGGAATGGCAAAAAAAAAAACGTGAGTGCTTCTGAGAATGTGGAGCAACTGGAACTTTCATACATTTATGGTGACTTCATATCTGAAATACAGTATTAAATCTCCTTATAAAGTTAAACATACACTTTACTATATGACCCAATACTTTTTTACCAAAGAGAAATAACTTATATTCATACAAATCTTATATGTGACTATTTATAGCAGCTTTATAATCTCTAAAAATCTGGAAACAATGTAAATGACTTTCAGTGGTGAATGGATAACCAATTTATGGAATAACCATACAATGGAATACTACTCATCAAAAAAGGGAACAATTTTTTGATGAATTGCAAATATATTATTTTAAAGAAAAGAACACTGGCTCAAAAGGCTACATGTTATATAATTCCATTTATATAAAATTCTGGTAAAGGCAAAATTATGGAACAGAAAACTGTCCAGTAATGATTGGAGGGGTTGGACAATGAAACCATTCAAGATAGATGAGAGGTAAACCTTTCTCTTATAAAGTGGGGGAAGGAGGATTCTGAAAGAAGAGGTGAGAACTCTGTGAAAACAGGTGCATTCCCAAGCTGACCACTTTTCGGAGAACGTACATAGGGACACTGAGGATATGGAAATTGATTACATTAGGGCTATTGGATCCCACGTATCTGTTGGAAAATCTTTCTGTAAGCTCAGGACACATGCCAACAAGCTTGATTACCACTACTTCACCATCAGGCTGGCACTTTGAGTAGACAATAAATAAATGCATATTAAATAATCAAGTTCTCCTATCCAAAGGCAAGCATAATTCTAGGTAAGTGGTTATACTTTGGTCTTCCTCAGGAGACCCTGTATTCTTTACCAACAGAAATGGTACCTTATTTATCTTCTATCATTTAAGTCTTGTGCAAAGCCATAGTGAGCCTCACAAATATATGTATTGAATGAGTGAATCTATAATACTAATGAATTATAATAGAATGAAACTTGAAAATTGTGGTTAGCAATTACAGAAATATGTCATGCACTTACTGAGATCTACAGCTCACAGAACCTTAAATTACATGAAGAATTAATCAAGTAACCAGAAAAAACAAGAGTTCATCAAATTACATAGATGTGGTTCATTTTGACATTGTACTTTTCAATGACAGTAAATGTTTCATATAACAATGTATTACCTGATTTGTTGATGCATTTTTTTCCAAGCAATTTCTTAATGGTACAGTAGAGGTCATCAGAGCAGAGACAATTTTTAAATTGGAAATTGCTTTCTGCTAAAGACCAGATACTTAAATTATGGGTGGATGAATCCTTCATCTGGCAGGGGTTGCCTGGATTTCACAGTCAAACATATAACACTCTAGATATTAATCTGAATATAATTTTTGAGGCCTCCTATCCAAGGTACATTAAAGCTTTAAAGAGCCTCCCCCTACCCAAAGCTTTTAACATATTAGTTTTAGTAATTCATTATTAGAGTTGAGGTTGCTACAGCATGTCCATATAATTGACTTTTCAAGCAAAAACTATTTCTACTGTTTTCTCCACCAATATTTACTTTCTAAAATAGAATAAAACTTTCTGTATTTTAAAGGAGATTTGTCCTCACTTAGAATGCCAACTTTTCCTCTTTAATAATAATCAAGGCTGCCCTTACACGAGGTGACCAGAATGCTCTGTAATCTTATTTTGTCAGTTTAGCAATTGTATTAGCTGTTTGGTCTTAACCTCATTTTATTTACATGTCATTCCAAGATAATAATAAGAGACAAGCAAGTGGCTCTAAATTTATCATGGAAAAAAATGTGGTCCTGACTCTTAGAAAGCACTTAATATTATTGAATAGTGCATCTTTCATAATTACCAATAGTTCATGTTCTGCTTTAATTTAAAAGGCCATATTCATCTACCCAACAATTTTCTTTTATTCAGTTTTCTGAATAAAACTACTTGAGTACATTTCATTTGTGTATTTGAGAATATTTCTATTTCAACTTCATGCATGGTATAATTATGCAAATTTACCTTTCACTGCAAATGACTTGCTATTTGTATACTGAAATCAATAAATATGTTATAATTCATAACACGCTGAATGTGATATTTTAAATTGCCTTATAAAATGTAACAAGGAGATTCATCATCAAAACAAATAACAGACTTTTTTTGTCATTGTCCTTTATTCTCATCTTAATATTATTATGTTATTTGAGAAAACTTGCAATTGAAATTCTTTTCCTGAACTGTAATGAGAATGTTGGATTAGAGACCTATAACTCTTTGGCGTACGAACATTGCATGTACTCCTTTCAAGGGCAGGGAAGAAAAGGAAATCTTGCTCCTTGTCTACATCCTATGTAATTCCTTGAAATCTTGTGGCTGGACAGGAGCTCTGATGTTGGAGATTGTGAATGTTGACATTGTTAGAACTATGGGTGGTTGCCTCTTAATCCAACACACTCCACCTTACATTTTTGGGAGGTAGAGGAAGCTCAGGCAGATAGGAAAGGGTTGTGAGCAGTACAGAATTTATTCTTCATGAAATGGTTGGAGTAGCAAAGTGAGTCATGAAAGAATATATTTTTATTTTTTCACTTTGGAGTTCTCTTACTGAATATGCCAGAAAGTTTATTGGGTTTTTATGGTTTTATCATATTCATTATACAAGTTGATAAAACTTATGTTAGTATAAGGTGTTTTGAAAAGTTATGTCATAATAATATTGGGCAATGTCCCCTTAAATAATACGTTTATCATTTTTAGTGAATGGAGTCTTACTATAATGCTCTCATTCAATATATATTCAGTTACTTGATATATTCAGTACTTTATTTTTCTGTTAAACAAATGACAGTGACTTTCCAATCTTCATATTCTCTACCCATTGGGCCTCCTCTCAAATGTTTGGAATGTAGGACTAGTTAAAAGCAAAAATATGTTTTAACTTGTTCTTGACACAGTTGGAATGGAAAATAGTGTATAGGTTGCAAAAATATAAAACTCACGTTATGTACATGCAAATAAATAATGTGTTTGATTATGACAAATGTTATCTTCCTATGTTATCCTGACATAGTAACATATAAGCAAAAGAACATTTTATTTGAAAAATTGTTGCCATGCTTCTGAGAGGCATGTGTATAATTGTAACATTAGTGAGATAAGTAAAATAATAATCTGAAATCCTGCATAAAGTTGCCTGCAGTGTCAATGCATTAGGGCCTTTGAGTAATTTAAGAACAGTCTTTTGTATCTAAATTCACTAATAAGTAATTGTAGGCAAATCACTTGAATACCAAGTTTAAGTAAGGTATTTAGAGAAAAAACTTAGTTCCTAGGATAGTGAAAGAAAAGAACAAATTCTATTTTTATCTCTGTAAAAAGAAATTATTTGAGTGTGTTTTAAACTTTTTATGTTAGTATAGAGCGTGTTTTACCTGACACATTGCAGGCATCTTCCATTATTCTCCAGGCATGTTTACATCCGTCTGCATCACTTAGGCAGAGTTCTCTTAAATATGTGCAATCAATGGTTTGGGAAGTGGACTCATTGTCCAAGCATAGCCCCACAGCTTGAATAACAACAATAACAGAACAACAAAAACAACAGCAATATGGCAGTTATTTACCTCAAAACTAAGTGATTAACGATCAAGACCAGAATTATGAAAACTGAAATGTGATAAAATTATTACAAATCTGGAATAGATCTTAACCTCCCCTCTAGCTATAGATCTCTGTTTGTCTTATATAAGATTCTTAAATAAAAAGTCTGTATTTGCCCTCTTTCTTTCTTACTGCCTATTCATTTCTCAGCATATAATTTATTGTTATTTCTATTGCTCCATTGAAACTACTTTAAAAAATGCTCCAATCATCTCCATAACATCAAATTTAATAGTTTTAAGACTTCATCTTGCTTACTTTTATCATTGGGCATCTTGCTTACTTTTATCATTGGGCTTACTTTTATCATTGTCATTTTGTTCTTGAAACTCTTTTCTTTTGGCAACCCCCTCTTCTAATTCTCTTGATATTTATTCGTTTGATATTTTCTGACCACAGTTAGAATTCTTCCCAGGATCCTCTTACTTTTCTATTAAAGTATATTTGAAGCTTAGGTTCTATCCTCAGACTTTTCTTATTCTCATTTTACACCCTTTCTGTGGACAATTCCATGTATTTATGGTTTTAACTAAAATATCTAGACTGATGATTCTCAAATATCTAATTCAATCCTGTTATTTTCCAGTATTCCAGTTACAGATGATGTTCTCTCCACCTAAATGTTCCAGACACACTTCCAGACAATATTAACATCAGTAGTGTCCTGCTCATCACCACTCCCTGCTGGACCACCCTACTTCATCAGCAATTTCACCATTCACCATGGCACCCACACTGGGAACCTTGGGTTCATGATAGGCTCCTTTTCTATCCTCAGTTTTACTCTCCCATATCCACTCTTGTATAGTTCATTGATTCTCATTTTGAATATTTGACCAACTCACCAGTTAGTCAGTCTGCCTCCAGTTCTATCTTATTCAGGTAGGTTCTTTACACCCCCTAATCTGCCTCATGTATCATTCTGGTCCTGCTGTTTCTCTGCTTCATCCTTTGGATGGTTCCTCTTAGCATGACTCTCCTATTCTTCATCATGTGCAATCTGGAGGTCCTCGAACATTTATAGTTTCTCAGATGCTTCATGCTGCCTTGTACCTCTGAGCATTTACTGTATGTCACCCCTTTTCTTTTTACTCTGGAATAACCCTTTTTTTGTCATTTAAGACTCAACACAATAACTACCTATTTTGAGGGAAAATTTCCCTGAATTCAATACCTGTTTTCCTACATTCAAATTGAATTCAACACCCCTCATCTGTTTCACTACAATCTTGGGAATTTCCCAACTATAGCATTTATTGCTCCATAATGAAAGTGTATGTTTATTTTTGTCTTTACCACTGGGTTCTGGGGTTTTACTCAGCAGGCATTAATTCATGATCATATCCCTATCATCAACACAATGATGGATCATACATATTCAGTTAATGCATGTTGACTTAACCAACTTGAATCGTTCTTTATGGATGAGTTATATATAAATAACTCTTAATATTCAATAAATATAACACCTTCCAGATATTTACAAGTTATTTTGGGTAGAAGAGAAAAGATTCCAGCAAGTTTTTAAAAATATCAAGAAAGTAGCAATGTTAATTTAGTATATTGTACCAATTACTCAAACTAATTCTGCAAGCATACAAACTGACACTTGTTTAATCAATCCATAGAAAAATATGGGAATTACAATTGAGTTCTAGAGACAGTGTATTAACTATAGTCAAGAGACCTCAAGCTATGTCTTAATCAGAGCCAAATTATTTGAATTTTTAAAAAGATGATGTTATTATGAACGACTTGTCACAACATAGAGTTATAGGCTTCAAGTAAAGCCACAACATCTTCTTTTAAAAAAACTTACCTCTTTCCAAACCTCTTCTCCTAAGGAGAATCCATGAAAACTGATCGGATCATATGTATTACTGGCTGAGTCACTGCATTTGGAGATTAAGCCCATGCGTGTGACTTGGTCACATTTTTCTGGTTGAGGGCTAGAGTGGAAATTGACATATCAGCTTTCCGTGTTCTCATGTGTTCATGGATAACCTCACCTAGCCAAGCTCCTGTTCTAGGTTAGCAAGCCTAGAGAAAGAGAAAGAGCCACTTCCATTCTGGCCCAAGGTTACTTACTTCAATCCAGCTTGCCAAAGATCCTGAAGTAGGGATTTCATGTCAGAAAGTCAATTTATAAGCAACTAGAGTTTCATTTTTCATTGATCACTATTATCTTGTGAATACTTCTCTCAGGAACCTTATAGGTGATGGTCTCCTGGGTATATCATCAAACCTCACTTGTATCTCAGTGCAATGATCATTAATGAATTCTACATATTATCTTTCCCAAATGTGTTTTATTTTCTTTCATATTTAAAATTTTAGGTTGAATAATCATCTTGATTGTTTTACGTGATTTTCCACACCTTCCACTCAGAAGAAATACTGAATCAAGTAGGAAAACCACTTCAATGGTTTGGCCCAGAAAAATCAAAATAACTTCAGCTTTCCAGAATCTTACATTCCTGACTATGATTTCTGGCCATGTATTTAAGCCAGGAGTTTTCAAGGAGCATCCTGAAATGCTAAGTGAGAAACAGGTTCTATTTTAAAATAAATAAGATGGAGAATATTGCACATTTTATCACCCTTTAAAGATGTATAAGACTCATTAGGCTATTAAATGCTTTGTTTTAAAAATTCACTATGTCTCACATTTCTTTGGCTGCAGAACTTTCCTGCATCGCAAAGCCTATTTAAATGATGTTGAACAAATATTCTGAAGCACACACTATGGGAAATATTGATTAAACCTATCAGATAGCACACTTTTGACCCTAACAGTGTTAGGTATGATTTCCCTTATTCATGCAACCTAGTGTCTAGGTTAATTTAGAAGTGAAAGTTGAAAACAAGAGGCCATCACTACCTTTTCAATGGGGGCCATAATGAGTTTGTAATTTATTTTATGTGTTTCATTATATTGCTGCCTGATTTACAAAAATTAAAGTTTCCTAGATTTCTCCTTATTATAAATGATAGAAATAAGGAAACATTATTAGCAATAAATGCAAGGAACAAAATTTTGAATAAGGATTACTTAAACCCTCCCCAAACCTGAAAATATATAAATGATTTCTTCTTTCTTGCCTTTATTTTCTTTGACTAGATTTATTTTGACTTCCAACATAATTTGAAATAACCTTCTTTGTTTTCTTGCCCACAAGTGTGCCTTTATTCATCAATATCTATTGGCAGAGAGTAAGCAGAAAATACACTGACTTTGTTTTAATGAGTAAATTATTAATATTCAGCTACAATTATAACTATCCCTTTTTCTGAATGCAATTTGTAGATTCTATTGCATGCTGATTAAAATATAAATAGCTTCTCCAATAACACATATAGCAAGTAGGTCTTCATAGAGTCTACTTTTACGTATACATTATTTTTTACTAACATCTTACAATGCATTCATACTACCCAAGACAAGAGAGATAAGTTCACACTTTATCTCTAGGTTACAAAAATTGACTGAAATATGAAGAAGCATTTGATGTCATATTGTGTTACTCTACTAACTGCCTCCTCTTATTAAATATTAACACGTAAAATCAGGGAAATTGAATGGTTTAAATTAATCTAATTTCAATTTAATACCAAAGAAAAATAGATAATAATTCAAAATTTGTCATCTTATAACTTGTAAATAGATACTGGAAGGTTTCATTTCTAAAAGGCCCTAGTACAGATGTCAATTCTATAAATCCTGATCAATTACTTAAAGTGATTGGATTATTCTATATATAAAAAAGAAACAACCTGAGCTGTTAATGCAATTCTCACATTGTGCATTTTCTATAGAGCTATAAATGAGTAAAAGTAAGTGTACATTTTTGCAAAATTAAGAAGCTCTGTTAAAGTATAAATTTGCAATTAATACTTTATATTATAAACATTTGTTAGCTTGACAGTTAAGAGACAGGAGACAGCATTTGTTTCACTGAGAATTGGTGTTATGAATTCAGATAAACTGGAAGCATAATTCACTTACCAAAGAAAATGAAAACTATCATGGTAGCCAACTTGGGGCTGTTCACCTGGAAGAAAAGCAGATATCTTTTTCCAAACACCTTCTTAACAGTAACTATCCACAACAAGGCTTCAGCTTGTACTCCTGCTTCCTAAAAACATTCACTGATTCTAGTCGGCTTCCTGTACTCCTGCTTCCTAAAAACATCACTGATTCTAGTCGGCTTCCTGTCACCACTTCCTCACCAATCTTTCCTGAGCTGTGAACTTTCCTAAATAGGTCCAAATTCAATTATTCTCTTCTGAGTGTACTGATCTCAGATATTATGCTTCCAGGAAAGCCCAAGAGCCAGATACTAAGAAGTGATACTCTGTGCAATCAGGAAAAAGGTGGGTTTTTTCCCCATTCAACTAGAATGCTAAACTGTGTACAAGCTTCCCAACTATAACTCAAAATTTTCCTAGACACTTGAGAATGCTCAGTTTCTACTTCATTAATTAGCATAATTCAGACAATTTTATATCTTTGAGGATAGGAAAAAGAGAAAAGGCATAAGCAAAGCCCAGGAAAACGTATGGGGAATTCAAGTTCCACTAGGATCAAAACAGTGTACTTCATCTTTCCAAACAAGAAATGTTCTTTACAGGTGCCCCAGTGTGCCTAAAACTTGTGCTGCTCTAGCCACAGTTCCTCTAACACTTCAAACAGGGCAATGTGTACGAAATGACTCCTCGACATTTGCCACTCGACACTATGTTTCCGAGCTTCAATGAGAGGCATTGCTATGATCTGAAGATGTGTCCCCCCAAATTCATATGTTGAAATCCTAAACCCCAGAGGAGATGGCATTAGGTAGAGCATTTGGGGGTTACTTAAATCATGAGGCGCAACCCTCATGAGTGGGATTAATGTTTTAAAAAAAGAAACTCCAGAAAGTCCCTTGCTCCTTCCATCTTGTGAGGACACAGTGAGAAGTTGTCAGCCATGAATTAGGAAGAGGGTCCTCGTGAGACTGTGACTGTGCTCGCAGCTTGATCTTGGACTTCCAGTCTCTGGAACTGTGAGAAATAAATTTCTGTTATTTGTAAGCTACCCAGTCTGCAGTATATTGTTATAACAGCCTTAGTGGACTAGACAGGCAGTATTTATCTCCTCTTACTTAGACTGTGCTCTTCCTCACCAGAATCTAGAACACATCATCTACCTGGGGACAGCCTGAGGCTTCGACTTTTAAAATAGCCTGAGACATTTTTGTAATGAACACTTAGGAAGTAAAAAAATGCTGCATAACAGGAAATTAGGAAAAGACAGGCACGGATAACTATCTTGAGATGGGGGAGGAGCATTTGTGTGTACGAAGTTACACAATGAGAGGGTTGTTGATTGCATTTGTCCATATTTAATTTACACTAGAAAATAAGTTATAGCATATTTTGTTTTCAGAATGCATGATGGAAAAGTACAGACTCTGGAGTCCAACAAACTGAAATTATAACCCTATTTTTCTCTGTAAGTGTATGTAAATGACTTTCAATCAGAAGTTATTTATATTTACTCTGTAAAATGGGCTGACTGTATCCATGGTTGCTATAAATGTTAAATATGTATATGAGGTTTATATTACAAGAGATAAACAAACGGCAGTTATATTGCACCCACTGGCTTAGTTATTATTTAACCAATAATTATAATGTCATAAAATTAATCAATTATTTCCTTTCAAAAGGCACTGAGTCACTAAGCTTATATTATAAATTTTGTTGAGATAGTTATTCTTTTTGATATAAGATGACTAAAAATGGCTTAAGCTCAAGAAAGATTTGGTGGCTCTGTTGGTTTGCAAACTGGTCCCTTACACAAAGGGCAAGGAGAGTCTGAACAAAGGGGCAGATCGCTCCGGATAGGTAGGTATCAGATTTAATAAGCAAAGGAACTTACATACAAGGAACTTGTTTGGGGTGAACAACAGACAATTAGATATTCGCACCCACCCACCAGAATCTTAAAATTTTATAGAGAGGCCTTAACTGGGTTCAGTCATGTGCTCCATCCAGATGGTCTCAACCACACAGAGCTCTCTCAAGGCTGAGTCCTTCAGAACAGCCCCACTGTGGGAACAGTGGACAGAACGTACATTCGGAGGACAGAGGAGGCAGGAAGGATCTTCCAATTGCCTGGGTCCAGCTCATAGATCAAACCGCAGTAACACGCCCTGGATGACCTCCTCCAAGAGGTTCTGTTAGTTGAAGAGTCCAGTGGTAGAGCTGATTTCCTGCATGTTTTAAACCTTCGAGGTCTGAAGGGCTTGCCATCCTGCCTCTGAGTTGCTTTCTTCTGTCGGCTCCATTCACAGGCAGCTTCTTTCCTCTTGATGGAAGATGATGTCAAGCTCTCAGCCTGCATCCTTCTCTCTTAAAAGCCAGAGTGGGAAGTGGGGCTCTTCCCATTAGTATTCCAGAATTGAGTTCACATCAGTTCTAGATGGGCCCCATGCCCATCAATCTTGCCAAGTGGAACTGGTCCCACTTGGTGCCCAGCATCATAGAGGCATTTGGAAGCGGCCCTACTGAACCCACAAGAACTGATGGTAGGAGACAGATGCATTACCAAGGAAAATTGTGGTGTTAGGAGCCACATGTGAAGGAATCCTGGGTAGGAAAAAAAAAAAAAAAACATTTTCAGTAAAGCATATAAATGTTGAATTTATGTGGGGCTACCACAAGAAAAATAAACTGATGAAACAAAAGAAAAGAATACCAAAATACTATTTCCTGTTCAAGGAAGGTTAGTTATAACTTTCTGGAGAGTGGTGCTATGCAGACTGAATGCAGGGCATAGGGTGAATGGCTCTGATCTTTCCCAAACAGGTACAGCTGCTGAGGTCTATTGCTTACAGGTATAGAAAGCATCTGTGGTCATATTCCTGCTTAATTCAAAATAATAATTGTCAGCTGTGTCACCATCTAAAGCAGGAATTTTTAGCATTTTATTGTGTCATCAATCTCCTTTCTCCATAGACCGCCCCTCCTTAGAATATTTTTAAAGGCAGTTTTTTTTTTAAAAAAGGTATTACTTCAACAAGGACCTGCTGTATAGCACATGGAATTCTACTCAATACTCTGTAATAACCTATATGGGAAAATAATCTGAAAAAGTATAGATATATGTATATGTATAACTGAATCACTTTGCTGTACACCTGAAACTAACACAACATTGTAAATCAACTATACTCCAATATGAAATAAAAACAATTTAAAAAAGCATGAAGATTAGATCACTCCCTAACACCATACACAAAAATAAGCTCAAAATGGATTAAAGACCTAAATGTAAGGTCAGAAACTATCAAACTCTTAGAGGAAAACATAGGCAGAACACTCTATGACATAAATCACAGCAAGATCCTTTTTAACCCACCTCCTAGAGAAATGGAAATAAAAACAAAAATAAACAAATGGGACCTAATGAAACTTCAAAGCTTTTGCACAGCAAAGGAAACCATAAACAAGACCAAAAGACAACCCTCAGAATGGGAGAAAATATTTGCAAATGAAGCAACTGACAAAGGATTAATCTCCAAAATTTATAAGCAGCTCATGCAGCTCAATAACAAAAAAACAAACAACCCAATCCAAAAATGGGCAGAAGATCTAAATAGACATTTCTCCAAAGAAGATATACAGACTGCCAACAAACACATGAAAGAATGCTCAGAGAAATGCAAATCAAAACTACAATGAGATATCATCTCACACCAGTCAGAATGGCCATCATCAAAAAATCTAGAAACAATAAATGCTGGAGAGGGTGTGGAGAAAAGGGAACACTCTTGCACTGCTGGTGGGAATGTGAATTGGTACAGCCACTTTGGAGAACAGTATGGAGGTTCCTTCAAAAACTACAAATAGAACTACCATATGACCCAGCAATCCCACTACTGGGCATATACCCTGAGAAAACCATAATTCAAAAAGAGTCATGTACCAAAATGTTCATTGCAGCTCTATTTACAATAGCCAGGAGATGGAAACAACCTGGGTGTCCATCATCGGATGAATGGATAAAGAAGATGTGGCACATATATACAATGGAATATTACTCAGCCATAAAAAGAAACGAAATTGAGCTATTTGTAATGAGGTGGATAGACCTAGAGTCTGTCATACAGAGTGAAGTAAGTCAGAAAGAGAAAGACAAATACCATATGCTAACACATATATATGGAATTTAAGAAAAAACAATGTCATGAAAACCTAGGGGTATGACAGGAATAAAGACACAGACCTACTAGAGAATGGACTTGAGGATATTGGGAGTGGGAAGGGTAAGCTGTGACAAAGCGAGAGAGAGGCATGGACATATATACACTACCAAACATAAGGTAAATAGCTAGTGGGAAGCAGCCACATAGCACAGGGAGATCAGCTCGGTGCCTTGTGACCGCCTGGAGGGGTGGGATAGGGAGGGTGGGAGGGAGGGAGATGCAAGAGGGAAGAGATATGGGAACATATGTATATGTATAACATTCACTTTGTTATAAAGCAGAAACTAGCACACCATTATAAAGCAATTATACTCCAATAAAGATGTAAAAAAAAATAAAAAAATAAAGAACCACCACCAACAAGAAAACCCAAAACATTAACAACTGATGAGTCTAAATGAAAAAAAAAAAAGCATGAAGATTGTAAAAAAAGGTATTACAAAGAAAATTACTCCTATGAAATATATTCATCAAAATATTTTTAAACACACTTGGGACAAAGTGATATATATGCTTCTTTATTAAGAGAGCAAATATCAAGATCCAGGCAGGTCTAATAAGACTGTAATTTCAGTGTAGTGATGACCATAGATACTAATTTGAGATATTTTCCATTAATGCACTATTATGTAAAAATATCTGTAATTTCTCTTTGTGACAATACAGCACAAGAAGTACTGAATTTTAAATTAGAGTTTAGTAAAAATAGAATACAATGTTGCCCCGAGCAAATGTATAGACACACCAGATTAATAAACAGTACCTTCAGCTCAATTATTTACTGAAGTGGAAACTGGCAATTGAATCAGAATATTTTAGAGGTGAGAGAAAATGATAAAAAGATCACTTTCAGTAGTTTCCAGTGATAATGGGAGTGTGATTCTAACATGTATTCTGTTTTGAATAAATGCTCTCAAATAAATGAATCAGAAAAAAATAGAGTTGCTCCGGTTGAAATTTGGGTGGCAAGCCTCAAGCTCTGGTCAGGGGGCTTTGCATCGCCATCCACAGCTGTCATTGAGGCATCCAAAGACTCCAGAGGCCTGTTCAAAAATCACCTATCTCATTTACCTGTTTGCAAATTTTTTGTCACATAAAGAATCCATTCTCATAACAGTTAAATGAAATACATTAGACCTCGAGCCTCATCACTGGGCAGAAAACACTATGATTCTATCCAACCAACACTTACTAAAAGCCTATATAGAGCTCTATGAAAAAATAAAACTGAGGCATGGTCCCTAGTTTCATAGATCAGATAAACCAGGCTGCAGAAGAAACTACACATAAAGAAAGAAAGAAAAATTTGTTAACAAAATAAAAACATAGTAAATGAGTGAAAAATCAATATATTAGAAGACATTTCTTTTTGGAGCATAAGACAACTACTTTGTGTTTAATGACAGTTGACTCCCCCCACCCTGGCCCGGAAGAAAAACACCCTTGCATTTGTATTTGTCTACTTAAAATTTTGTAAGATGCTTATATCTGGAGGAAAGAAAAAAATCTGAACAGTCTCAGATTTAGAGTCAACCTGAAATTGAGAGCTCTGGAAAGAGGCTATATGTAGAATATAGAATATATGTAATATAACACACACGTACACAGTGATGAGTTCCTTAACTATAAAGCCTGGAAACAGCGCTCTAAGACACTTGGTAATAAAGGAAGACATTATCCAGTATTTGGGGGGAAAAAATCAGAGAGTCTCTTTGCCTGTTCCTGGAGGGTCTCAGGAGAAAAGAAAAAAAAAAAATAGGTCAACTTGCTGATGTACTTAATCTCCTCACAGTGAACTGGTCTCCTCACTTACAAACTGGTAGGAAGTGTCCATGAGTCGGGGGACAGGATGGGGAGAAGCTGAGACACAGCATAAAAATGGGCCTGTGAGGTATACTCAGGGGGAACTCAGGTGAACTAATTTCACTGAAACTCATGGTGGGTGGGGAAATAGACAAATGACCAAATGATAGGCAGCCTTTATGCCTTGCCAAGGAAACCAGAATTTATTCACAGAGTAAAGGGAAGCCACTGGTGAGTTTTAAAAAGGAAGCAACCAGGTTACTATTTTGAAACATTGCCTCAGCAATACTATGTAAGATGGTTTGGAAACAGGATAATTACCGGTTATGAGGTTATTTCAGTAGATTAGGAGAGACGTGGGTAAGGCCTGAACTAAAAAGTAATGGCAATGGAGAGGATACGGTAGATTCAAAATATTTAAGGATTTGGAACTTATAGGATGTGGCGACCATTTGAGATGCAGAAGGGATGGGAAGGAGGAACCAAAGAGGAGTCCATGCTTCTGGTTTGTGTGGCTTGGTGTTGGTTGTTAACATGTACCCAGACACTTGACTCACAATTCAACGCTCTAAATACAATATAATTGTGTCCATTGGTCGAATTTTATCCATTGAAGAGGTTAAACATTAGCATGAAACAACAGTACTATATATAAAATAGTCAACAGGGACCTACTGTATAGCACAGGGAACTCTACTCAATATTCTGTAATAACCTATATGGGAAAAGAATCTGAAAAATAATTGATATATATGTATATGAATAACTGAATCACTTTGCTGTACACCTGAAACTAACACAACATTGTAAATCAATTATACTCCAATATAAAATAAAAATTAAATTAAAAAAAAAAGAATGAAACAACAGTTCCTATGAGCTATGTGCACATGTTATTAGGGAAGACAGGCTGGCTGTCCCCAACAGGATCAAAACAGCTCCACCAGATAGCATCACCTTGGGAGAGATTGTTGAACAAGTTCTGGCTCTTTGTCTAAAGGGATCAAGACTAGATCCATCCTTTAGGACTTCACTAACAATAAAAAAGGTCTGAGAAATGGAAATATTAATCATATTGTCAATTGCTTTATTTATAAAAAGAAATCTAACTGCTGGCCATTGTATTTTCTTTGTGTAGCATGTCAAAAGGGGAAAGCCAACAGATGAAAAAAGATTTTGATTAAAGGGTATTAGATCTATAATTAAATCTATATAGACTTAATATTTAATGGCATCAGGTTAGAAAAGTCCCCGTGTATCACTGTTAATGATAATGAGGTGTATGTCACATTCTTGCTATTTTTGGGTAAATTAGCCTCCTCAATCATAAGCATCCTAGCTGGCTCACAGTGCTACCTCTTTGAAATAAAACTGAACATCTCTCCAGCATTGTATCTTGTTGACCTTTTATTTTAAGTTTTGGGAGAATAATCTTTCTTCCAAGCTCTTGGGAAACAACATTATAGTTATATAATGTTCTAATAATATCCTCTTCTTTGACACAGATAATTTATACATTTTTATAGTAGAACATCTTTTAGAATTGAGCTAATATAAGGGTCAAATCATGTCCTTTCCTACAAAAATGTATTCCATGCAAGGTTTTATCTATAAAGCAGCTAATATTCCTATCTGAAGACAGCAGTTCTGTATCCGACTCCGAACTGTTCTGGAACTTCTATTAGTTGAGTCTGATTTTTCAGGAATTTGTGGCACCTCTAAAAACTGTAAAGACCAACCGTTGACAAATATCCTTAATTTCTTCAAATTTCCTTTTCCTAACTTCATATCTGCTCTCTGCTTCACATTTCATATCAATAATAGAGCCTATTGCACATTCTAATCATTCTGGGAAAAAGGTCACGTGCCTGCTGGTTCAGCAAATTTATTATTAAATGAAGAAGGGACCACTTGTTATCAGATGACTTCAACATACGTTTATGTTTAAATTTAATATTTTCTTCCTTTATGATAGGACTTAGTAGTTTTTGAAATGTGGTCATCTGCTGTGCAGAGATCGCCCTCTACAGAGATGAATGCTTGAGAATAGAAGATGTTTTCTGCTGAATTAGACTGGATGATTTTGTAAGGTCAAATTCCCCAGGGAAGTATGGAAGAAAGGCTTTGGACACCCCATGAAAGAGAAGGCTGGCAATAACATACAAGGGTCTACTATTTTTAATAGTTGTTGAGGCCAGTGGAGACATTTTTATACTGTTTAAATTTCCTTCTTTTCCTTTGCAAGGTACATTTTTTTTCATTTTATAAGATTTGGTACTTGTGTACAGCATTTGAAAAACAACAAATAAAAATATCTTTATTTAAGTAACACAGAGATAGCCACTATTTTATCTCTTGGTATATTTTCTTTAAATATTTGACTTTATTTATTACCTTTAAAGCATCATTGCTATCATATTTGTATACACTTTTGTAATTTAAATGTTAATAGTATCTGTCATTTTTTCTGACTGTAAATGTCAAGAAAAAAAGTCACAATGATCCTACTACATATGGGTAACATGTAAATATTTGGTTATATTTCTTAGGTTTTTTTACATACATACATATACACCTTATATACCATGCCTCTCTCTGGATCTCTTTATTCCCTAGGACACCATTTTTTGAAGCAATAAAGTATTTTTTAATTAAGGTATGCACATTAGTTTTTTTTAACATCTTTATTGGAGTACAATTTAAACATAATGCTATTGCACACACAGGCTACAATATAGTGTAAACATAACTTTTATATGCACTGGAAAACCAGAAAAATTTTGTGACTTGCTTTATTGTGATATTTGCTTTGTTGCTGTGGTCCAGGGCAGGGGTCCCCACCCCCTGGGCTGTGGAGCGGTACCGGTGCACGGCCTGTTAGGAACCAGGCTGCACAGCAGGAGGTGAGTGGCAGATGAGCCAGTGACGCTTCATCTGCCACCCTCCATCACTCCCATTACTGCCTGAACCATCCCTCCCCCAACCCTGGTCTGTGGAAAAATTGTCTTCCACAAAACCGATCCCTGGTGCCTAAAAGTTTGGGGACCATTAGTCTAGAGTATCTCTGAGATATGTATTTAATCATCTACCAATAACTCAAGTAAAATGAGGACAGAGTACTGATTTAGCAATGTGAAGGTCATAAGTGATGATAATAAGAGGAGTATTTTGGGGGCAAAAATCTAGATGGAATAGATTCAGAGTAAAATGAAAACAGAATAATTTTTGGTAATAGGTATTTCCTCTTTCAAGGAAATTTACTATAAAATGAAGCAGAGAATTGGGACAGTATCTGGAGAAGGATGTGAGGTCAAAGGGGAGATATTGGAGATAATAGATTATCTTTTTTCTACCCTAAATCACTTTTCCTAACTGCAAATAAAAATCAAATAACTTTTTGGGTCACATCTATAATATAACTGGCTGTTTCTTACAGCCCTACTGTCTCTAAATTAGAAGCTAGCTTTCTCTTCCCATGTTGTGGTATTACTCCTAGTTTTTCTTTCTCTTCCATATTCTACATCTGTCTGTTGCTTTTACTGGAACTGTTAATATATCATTTTAACCAGATCATCTTATCTTCACTTTCCTTTAATTCCTTCCTGAAAAGGACTTTCTCTAATTAATGTAGTCATCATAAAAAACTCTTCCAACACTTTTCCCCCTCCTATTATAGATTTCTAAATAAATGCAACTTCTCCATTGATATAAAATTCATTTCCAGTTCATATTTCCCTATAGTTGAATTACTACAAATAGAGCCTGGGATTAATGGTATTTGAACCCGAAGCTTCCATGTCATGTGGTCCTTTGTTCATTGAGATGCTCAGAGCAAACTTTCCTCTTTAGGCCACTGCACTTTCTTTTTCTGCAGAGTATTAGTTTCCTCTCCTTTTATTTCCCCCCATTTTCTCATAACCTGGCATTTTTCTTCATGTTTCCAATTCATTATTTCTTCTATTGGTATGTAAAAACCACTCCAAAACTTAGTGTCTTAAAACAGCAATAATTATTTACTGTCTCTCACTGTTCCTGTGGCTCAAGAGTTGGGAATAGCTTGGCTGGATGGTTCTGGCTCAGGACTCCTTTGAGGTTGCAGTCAGACTGTCATTTCAAAGGGATGCTCTCGAAGCCTCTTTGTCACTTGTCTGGAGTCTGAATTGGGAAGCCTTGAACAGCTGGGATTTCTTGAACATAGATTTTGTCCCTATGTAGTTTCTCCACGTGGTCTCTTGAGAAGAGTAACTTCAGGATAGCCAGGCTTCTTACATGCCAGTTCCGGGTTCCTGCTGCACGTGTCCTGAGAGAGTCAGATGGAAGCCATGATGGCCTTTCATGAGTTTGCTTCTGAAATCATGCAGCCTCACTCCCTCTGCATCCTATTGGTCCAGGCAGTTACAAAGTTCTGCTTAGTTTCCAGGGGAGAAAACACAGATGCCCACCTCCTGATGGAGGAATGTCAAGGCAGCTGTGTAAAAACAGCATGTGGAATTGGAAATATATTGATGCAGCCATCTCAGAAATGTTATCTGAAAGCTGATCTCGTTTCTTTTCAAATCTTGTTCCTCCTTCTAATTATTGCCTTATGCTTCAACATACTCTCCATTCGTGAATGATTTTCTTATTTTCTTTATTCTCCTGGCTTCACTTCCTTGCCTCTCACCCCGAAGCTAATGCTAAGGAATTTTTTTCACACTTTTTAGTACCCTCAGATGCCTTCTACTTGTGATCCCAAAACACACTAAACATGTCAATCTCCAAATCAAATGATCTTTGCTTCTGCACTACTGAATCTTTCTGGAGAAAACTACATTACTGTGTTTTCTGGCATCATCATCATCATTATTATTAATTTTCATTCTCAACCAAAGTTTTTGATACTGCCAAGCAGTACTCTTTGTCAACTAGTTAAAAATATTCCCCATTCATTCTGAATAAATATGGTAAGCCCAGAGTAGAAATGGCTTGTGTTTCGTCCAGCACATCATCCATAGAGGTTTCATGAAGAGGTTTATGTGGAAGAAGCAAGCCAAAGAATTCTCTTTGTAGTACCAGTCACTAGAAATGTTTATTTCATAAGGAAGAATATTGCTATGTTCAGATGTATGAAACAAATTTAGATTGATGTAGCCACTTGTTGATTGTTGCTTTTGTTGCTTGTGCTTTTGGGATCATATCCAAAAAACTATTGCCAAAACCAATGTCAAGGAGCTTCTTTCCTAATTTTCTTCTGGGATTTTTATGGTTTCAGATCTTATATTTACATCTTTAATTCATTTTGAGTTAATCTTTGTGAGTGGTATAAGATAGGAGTTCAATTTCATTTTTCTGCCTGTGGTTATCCAGTTTCTCAACACTACTTGTTGAAGAAACTATCCCTTCCCCATTGAGTATTCTTGGCAAATATCAGCTGAGACATTTTTACTTCTTTACTGTGTAATAATTGAAATTCACTCATGCAGATGTATCAGCATTGCCCACTTTAAAAAGTCACTAGGGGGGCTTCCCTGGTGGTGCAGTGGTTGAGAGTCCAGCTGCCAATGCAGGGGACATGGGTTCGTGCCCCTGTCTGGGAAGATCCCACGTGCCATGGAGCAGCTGGGCCCATGAGCCATGGCCACTGAGCCTGTGCGTCCGAAGCCTGTGCTCCACAATGGGAGAGGCCACAACAATGAGAGGCCCGCATACCGCAAAAAAAAAAAGTCACTAGTACTAAAAGTAGGATTTTACTCTTGTCAAACCTTTTTTGGCTCTTAATACCTACCCTCCTTTGTAAAATAAATTACTTTGAAATCCTAAAAAAAAAAAAATCAGTTGACTGTACATGTGTGGATTTCTGAACTCTCTATTCTGTTCCAATGATCTGTGTGTCTGTTACTATGTCAGTACTGTATTGTTTTGATTACTATAGCTTTGTAATATAGTTTGAAATCAGGAAATGTGATGTTTCCAGTTTCGCTCTTCAGAATTGCTTTCACTATCCAGGGTGTTTTTTGTTTCCATACAAATCTTAGGATTTTTTTTTTTTTTCTATTTCTCTGAAAAAAATCAATGGAACTTTGATAGGGATTGCATTGACTCTATAGATGGTTTGGGGGTAGTATGAACATTTTAACAATATTAATTCTTAATTCATGATTACATACATCTTTCCATTTGTTTGTGCCTCCTTCAATGTCTTTTATCAAAGTCTTGAACATTTTATGGTACGTATCTTTCACTTCCTTGGTAAGTTTAGTCCTAATATTTTATTGTTTTCGATGTTGTAAATGGGATAATTTTCTTTATTTCTTTTTCAGATGTTCTGCTGTTAGTGCATACAAACACAACTGATTTCTATATGTTGATTTTGTATCCTGCAACTTTACTGAATTGATTGATTGGTTCCAACAGTTCTTACTTTGAATCTTTAGGATTTTATAAGCTCCTATCATCTGCAAATAATGACAATTTGATGTCTTCCTTTTCAATTTGGATGCCTTTTATTTCTTTTTTTAAAATTTTATTGGAGTTGATTTACAATGTTGTGCTAGTTTCTGCTGTACAGCAAAGTGAATCAGTTATATAGATATATACATATATCCACTCTTTTTTAGATTCTTACCCCATATAGGTCATTACAGAGTATTGAGAAGAGTTCCCTGTGCTATACAGTAGGTCTCTATTAGTTATCTATTTTCTATATAGTAATGTGTATATGTCAACCCCAATTTCCCAATTTATCCCTCCCCCTCCCTGCTTGCTTTCTCCCCTGGGAACCATAGGTTTGTTTTCTACATCTGTGACTCTATTTCTGTTTAGTAAATAAGTTCATTTGTACCATTTTATTAGATTCCACATACAAGTGATATCATATGATATTTGTCTTTCTCTGTCTGACTTACTTCACTCACTATGACACTCTCTGAATCCATACATGTTGCTGCAAATGGCATTTCGCTCTTTTATATGGCTGAGTATTATTCCATTGTATAGGATGTACCACATCTTCTTTATCCATTCCTCTGTCGATGGACATTTAGGTTGCTTTCATGTCCTAGCTATTGTAAATAGTGCTGCAATGAATATAGGGGTGCATGTATCATTTCAAATTATGTTTTTCTCTGGATATATGCCCAGGAGTGGGATTGCAGGATCATATGGTAGCTCTATTTTTAGTTTTTTTTAAAGAACCTCCATAATGTTCTCCATAATGGCTGTACAAATTTACATTCCCACTAATAGAGTAGGAGGGTTCCCTTTTTCCACACCCTCTCCAGCACTTAACTGTTTGTAGATTTATTTTTATTGAAGCATAGTTGATTTAAGAGATTATCATGCTAAGTGAAGTCAGAAATAAAAGAATGTTTGTAGATTTTTTGATGATGGCCATTTTGACCAGTGTGAGGTGATACCTCATTGTAGTTTTGATTTGCATTTCTCTAATAATTAGTGATGCTGAGCGTCTTTTCATGTGCTCTTTTGCCACCTCTATGTCTTCTTTAGAGAAATGTCTATTTAGATCTTCCACCTATTTTTTTATTGGGTTGTTTTTTTTTTGATATTGAGCTGCATGAGCTGTTTGTATATTTTGGAGATTAATCCCTTGTTGCTTCATTTGTGGATGCCTTTTATTTCTTTATTTTTACTGATTGCTCTGGCTAGGACTTCAAGTACTATGTTGAACAAGAGTGGTGAGAGTGGGCATCCTTGTCTTGCTCCTAACCTTAGAGGAAAAGGTTTCAACTTTTCACCATTGACTATCACTTATGGGTTTCTCATATATGGCATTTATTACACTGAGGATTTTTGTCATGAAAGGATGTAATGTTTTACAAATGCTTTTTCTATTTTATTGCTCAGCCCATTTCTTCTCATCTTTATTTTCCTCTGTTTTCAGATCTTAGTTTAATTGTAATTTTACTTTAAGTAATTTTAAAAAATTATCTTCCTGTATAATATTCAACTGGACTCTTTAAAATGTCCCAAAATGATTTGCTTTGGTTTGATCAATTCTGGATTTGGGACCCACAGACTCCTGACTTCTGCTCCTGCCTAGTCTGCTCCTAGTCTGCTCCTGACTTCTGCTCCTGCCTAGTCAGGAAATTCAAGAAAGTCTGAGGGACTACAGGCTTGGGGCACTGAAATCGGATGTTGAATTTCAATTGACAGCAGGGTAGCCTCTTGATAAATAACAGCCCAAGTGTAGGCTGTACCACAAAAGAGCCTCTAAGACTTGGGCCTGGGGCAGGTTTTGATGTGAAACACCCCTGGATGATCCTATCATAAGAGAAGAAAATGTGGCTTGCTCTTTCCTATTTACAGTAGACACACCCACACTCACAGCCTCACCTTTACAAACACACACTGGAAAATTGAGTGGGAGAGAAGAGAATCCTCATTAATCGTGCTTGTAGAGTACGGCCACCACAAGCAAGGGAGCCTCTGGCAGAGCAAGCTGTGGTGGTCCAGGTGGGGGCAGAATCGTGACTGTCAGACTAGCATATTGGCAGCAATGTTTGGATGCACAAGGCAACATATGCCAGACGGAGGGAGTGGGGGTCATTGACTGAGGATAAAAGAGGAGAGCTCACAGCGTGAAAGTCCACCTAAGTTTGCTTTGTCCATGAACACAGTCAGAAGAAGCATGGTAAGAAGGGGAGGACAATTTCACAAATGCATTTAAAGCACCACTGCTACCGGAACGGCACCACATTTGTTAAAGTTGATGGTGGCTCAGATCCATTGTAAATAGAATTAAACATGAATGTGACCTTTTTTCCCCTCCAAATATTCATCTAGATATTAAATCTAATGTGTATTTTCCAGCCCTATTGCCACTGCCTTGGTTTAGATCCAATCATTATTCTTCAGGATGAGTAGTTCCATAAAAACCTATCTGCAAATTAAACTTACAATGTCTGGCTCTCAAATTCTTCAGCTACAGGGCTATTCAGATACTCTCCAGAATCCAAATCTAATCATATCACTCCTTGGGCTAGAATTCCTAAATTGTTCTCCATTACATAACACAAGTTTCCAGTTTCCTTGAATATTATAAAAAGCTTTTATTATCCACCCCTTCCCACCTATTTACCGCCATTTCCTGCCATGGGCTCCTTTTTCCCTTTAAATTATGTGCAGTTCCCTGAAGGTTTCATGCTGTTCCACCACATCTACTCCATTGTGGATTTGTCCCTTTTGCCCAGAACACCTTCCTCAGCTGTGCCTTCAAATGCCAGCAAAGCCTTTTCCTTCCAAAGCCTCCTTTCTCTAGAGAGAGCCAATATTTCATCCTAACACCTAGAACCTGAAAAGTGATTTTTTTTTTTTTTTTGACCATGCCGCCTGGCTTGTGTGATCTTAGTTCCTGGACCAGGGATCGAACCTGGGCCACAGCAGTGAAAGCACTGAGTCCTAACCACTGGACCGCCAGAGAATTCCCTGAAAAGTGATGTTTCAACTTTGTTTACATTCTTTCTCCCAGACATGTTAACTTCAGGGAGCGGGGATTGAATGTTTTTCATTTGTACATCCCTTCTTAGAACAGTATTCAGGTAAGTAGTAACTGAATCTTTTTTCCTTCCTGAACAATGTGTCATATTGCTCCTAACACTTTTCAGAATTGAGCGAAATAAAGTACAATGTTGGATAGGAGTTCTTTATCTACTGGTTTATCGATGAAGGTTTATTGAGTGCCTACCTCTTATGAGGGACTGCTCAGCCCAGAGACTGTCACACAAATCTTACGATATTGCCCAGTTCCTGCCTTCAGATATCTTATGTGCTAATAGGGAAGAAAATGCCTAAATCAAAAGACCCAAACCTACCATTTATTTTATCTATCTATCTATCTACACACACACACACACACACACACACACACACACACACACACACACACACACATTAGAATAAGAGAACACAGTTCCACCGGGGATAAAATAAGGATGGATTTTAATTTAACTGGAGGAAAAAAAAGACTGCATATCCAACAGAAAACTCTCTAAAGGTATTGCTTCCTGTCATAGGAATTGATATGCAAAGGAGAGTAGTGAGTTTTGTAAGTTCTTCTAGTTATCTTCTAATTATCTCCAGTTAGTTTCTAAAAGGCCATTTGGAAGTATATTTGTAGGTAAGCCCAAATTAACACTATCTGGTGGTGGCAGAATTAGTTTTGCTTTGGCTTATAACTTTTTCATTATCAAATACTATTAGCTGAAAATTTGTAACTAGGAAAGTACCCATAAATCTTGATAAGAACCTGGAATGCAGCTATGTTAACCAGAAAAGAACAGAGCCGTATACTTCAACTCTCATGAAACTGAGATTATGTTGACATTTCTGCAAATAAGAAGCCCAAAAAAGACAACGGTTTGAATGAATGCTGCCCATTCCAGGCCTAGAGGCTCACAGATAACAAATAATCTCAAGACATAATGGAGTCAAGGCTAAAACATACATGAACAGTTGACCCCTGAGGGCCCCACGTAACATTTCAGTGGCCAAATGCCAGTCAAGACCAGCTGAATCAGAATAACTGAGTGTCAACCAACTAAAATGGTGCATCAGGGTGGTGTCAGGGAGCTGCATTGTTAACAAGAATCTCAGGGGATTCTGAAGCAGAAAGCCTGGCCACAATAATTTTAGCTTGGTAACAAAAGATAATCAAATGCTTCAGCCATTTAAAAACACCCTAGTAAATCATTCACAGAAAGCCCAGCTTCTTTAAGCATCACTACCTTGATATACGCTCTAAGACCACCTGGTTGAAAAATAAACACCAACATGATTGGATCAGGTGTCTTGCTGTATGAATGACATGCTTCACACCAGCTAAAATCTTAGGGCAGGAGCACTGAATTGTGCAACTATTTGTTGGTGACCTTGTTTGGGCATAGCTATACAAAATAATGATATTTATTTAAAATTCTGTATTTAAAGCCTATTTAGATGGTAGTAGTTGGAAAGCGGTTTCAGTGATCTATTCTGCATACTCCTAGTGGCAACATGATTTTGCCACATGTATGTAAAATATTGGCTTTTACTCTGTGCTCTGTAACAGGGAAAGGGATCCTATATTCTATTAGATGTAAATGTTGTATTAAACTAAATTTTTCAAATATTTAAAGGAGGAGGAAGAACTCACTAACATGCCATTGCATTGGAAAATCTTGTGAGGGGACCATCTACCAGATCCTGACTCAAGAAAATATTCATCTTCAGAGCCAGTAAAGCATCAGTAGCAGCCTTACCTGTAGTCTTTGATAGGAAGGGAGGTGGTTTTGTTTTTTGAACAAACTGCATTCAGGGCTGATTTAACCTGCATTGAGTTGCTGATGGGTAACAAGTGTGAAAAAATCTCCTACAACAATACTAGAATGCTATCAAGTTTTTTTTTTTAACATCTTTATTGGACTATAATTGCTTTACAATGCTGTGTTAGTTTCTGCTTTATAACAAAGTGAATCAGTTATACATATGTTCCTATATCTCTTCCCTCTTGTGTCTCCCTCCCTCCCACCCTCCCTATCCCACCCCTCCAGGTGGTCACAAAGCACCTAGCTGATCTCCCTGTGCTATGCGGCTGCTTCCCACTAGCTATCTATTTCACGTTTGGTAGTGTATATATGTCCATGCCACTCTCTCACTTTGTCACAGCTTACCCTTCCCCTCCCCATATCCTCAAGTCCATTCTCTAGTAGGTCTGTGTCTTTATTCCTGTCTTACCCCTAGGTTCTTCATGACATTTTTGTTTTCTTAGATTCCATATATATGTTAGCGTATGGTATTTGTTTTTCTCTTTCTGACTTACTTCACTCTGTATGACAGACTCTAGGTCCATCCACCTCAATACAAATAACTCCACTTCGTTTCTTTTTATGGCTGAGTAATATTCCATTGTATATATGTGCCACATCTTCTTAATCCATTCATCTGGTGATGCACACTTAGGTTGCTTCCATCACCTGGCTATTGTAGAGCTGCAATGAACATTTTGGCACATGGCTCTTTTTGAATTATGGTTTTCTCAGGGTATATGCCCAGTAGTGGGATTGCTGAGTCATATGGTAGTTCTATTTGTAGTTTTTGAAGGAACCTCCATACTGTTCTCCATAGTGGCTGTACCAATTCACACTCCCACCGGCAGTGCAAGAGTGTTCCCTTTTCTCCACACCCTCTCCAGCATTTATTGTTTCTAGATTTTTTTGATGATGGCCATTCTGACTGGTGAGAGATGATATCTCATTGTAGTTTTGATTTGCATTTCTCTAATGATTAGTGATATTGAGCATTCTTTCATGTGTTTGTTGGCAATCTGTATATCTTCTTTGGAGAAATGTCTATTTAGGTCTTCTGCCCATTTTTGGATTGGGTTGTTTATTTATTTTTTTGTTTGTTTTGTTTTTTTCAGTACGCGGGCCTCTCATTGTTATGGTCTCTCCCGTTGCAGAGCACAGGCTCCGGACACGCAGGCCCAGCAGCCATGGCTCACGGGCCTACCCACTCCGTGGCATGTGGGATCTTCCCAGACCGGGACACGAACCCGTGTCCCCTGCATTGGCAGGTGGACTCTTAACCACTGCACCACAAGGGAAGCCCCCTATTTTTTTGTTATTGAGCTGCATGAGCTGCTTGTAAATTTTGGAGATTAATCCTTTGTCAGTTGCTTCATTTGAAAATATTTTCTCCCATTCTGAGGGTTGTCTTTTCATCTTGTTTATGGTTTCCTTTGCTGTGCAAAACGTTTTAAGTTTCATTAGGTTCCATTTGTTTATTTTTGTTTTTATTTCCATTTCTCTAGGAGGTGATAAAAAGGGATCTTGCTGTGATTTAAGTCATAGAGTGTTCTGCCTATGTTTTCTTCTAAGAGTTTGATAGTTTCTGACCTTACATTTAGGTCTTTAATACATTTTGAGCTTATTTTTGTGTATGGTGTTAGGAAGTGTTCTAATCACATACTTTTACATGTACCTGTCCAGTTTTCCCAAAACCACTTATTGAAGAGGCTGTCCTTTCTCCACTGTACATTCCTGCCTCCTTTATCAAAGATAAGCTGACCATATGTGCATGGGCTTATCTCTGGGCTTTCTATCCTCTTCCATTGATCTATCTTTCTGTTTTTGTGCCAGTACCATACTGTGTTGATTACTGTAGCTTTGTAGTATAGTCTGAAGTCAGGGAGCCTGATTCCTCCAGCTCCGTTTTTCATTCTAAAGATTGCTTTGGCTGTTCGGGGTCTTATGTGTTTCAATACAAATTGTGAATTTTTTTGTTGTATTTCTGAGAAAAATGCCAGTGGTAGTTTGATAGGGATTGAATTGAATCTGTAGATTGCTTTGGGTAGTAGGGTCATTTTCACAATATTGATTCTTCCAATCCAAGAACATGGTATATCTCTCCATCTATTTGTATCATCTTTAATTTCTTTCATCAGTGTCTTATAATTTTCTGCATACAGATCTTTTGTCTCCTTAGGTAGGTTTATTCCTAGATATTTTATTCTTTTTGTTGCAATGGTAAATTAGAGTGTTTTCTTAATTTCACTTTCAGATTTTTCATCATTAGTGTATAGGAATGCCAGAGATTTCTGTGCATGAATTTTGTATCCTGCTACTTTACCAAATTCATTGATTAGCTCTAGTAGTTTTCTGGTAGCATCTTTAGGATTCTCTATGTATAGTATCATGTCATCTGCAAACAGTGACAGCTTTACTTCTTCTTTTCCAATTTGGATTCCTTTTATTTCCTTTTCTTCTCTGATTGTTGTGGCTAAAACTTCCAAAACTATGTTGAATAAGAGTGGTGAGAGTGGGCAACCTTGTCTTGTTCCTGATCTTAGTGAAAATGCTTTCAGTTTTTCACCATTGAAGACAATGTTGGGTGTGGGTTTGTCATATATGGCCTTTATTATGTTGAGGAAAGTTCCCTCTATGCCTACTTTCTGCAGGGTTTTTATCATACATGGATGTTGAATTTTGTCGAAAGCTTTCTCTGCATCTATTGAGATGATCATATGGTTTTTCTCCTTCAATTTGTTAATATGGTGTATCACGTTGATTGATTTGCATATATTGAAGAATCCTTGCATTCCTGGAATAAACCCCACTTGATCATGGTGTATGATCCTTTTAATGTGCTGTTTGATCCTGTTTGCTAGTATTTTGTTGAGGATTTTTGCATATATGTTCATCAGTGATATTGGCCTGTAGTTTTCTTTTTTTGTGATATCTTTGTCTGGTTTTGTTATCATGGTGATGGTGGCCTCGTAGAATGAGTTTGGGAGTGTTCCTCCCCCTACTATATTTTGGAAGAGTTTGAGAAGGATAGGTGTTAGCTCTTCTGTAAATGTTTGATAGAACTTGCCTGTGAAGCCATCTGGTCCTGGGCTCTGGTTTGTCGGAAAATTTTTAATCACAGTTTCAATTTCAGTGCTTGTGATTGGTCTGTTCATGTTTTCTATTTCTTCCTGATTCAGTCTTGGCAGGTTGTGCATTTCTAAGAATTTGTCCATTTCTTCCAGGTTGTCCATTTTATTGGCATAGAGTTGCTTGCAGTAATCTCATGATCTTTTGTATTTCTGCAGTGTCAGTTGTTACTTCTCCTTTTTCATTTCTAATTCTATTGATTTGAGTCTTCTCCCTTTCTTTCTTGATGATTCTGGCTAGTGGTTTATCGATTTTGTTTATCTTCTCAAAGAACCAGCTTTTAGTTTTATTGATCTTTTCTATCATTTCCTTCATTTCTTTTTCATTTATTTCTGATCTGATCTTTATGATTTCTTTCCTTCTGCTAACTTTGCAGTTTTTTTGTTCTTCTTTCTCTAATTGCATTAGGTACAAGGTTAGGTTGTTTATTTGAGATGTTTCCTATTTCTTAAGGTAGGATTGTATTGCTCTAAACTTCCCTCTTAGAACTGCTTTTGCTGCATCCCATAGGTTTTGGGTCATCACGTCTCCATTGTCATTTGTTTCTAGGTATTTTTTGATTTCCTCTTTGATTTCTTCAGTAGTCACTTCATTATTAAGTAGTGTATTGTTTAGCCTCCATGCGTTTGTATTTTTTATACATGTTTTACTGTAATTGATATCTAGTCTCATAGCGTTGTGGTCGGAAAAGATACTTGATACAATTTCAGTTTTCTTAAATTTACCAAGGCTTGATTTGTGACCCAAGATATGATCTCTCCTGGAGAATGTTCCATGAGGACTTGAGAAAAATGTGTATTCTGTTGTTTTTGGATGGAATGTCCTATAAATATCAGTTAAGTCCATTTTGTTTAATGTATCATTTAAAGCTTGTGTTTCCTTATTTATTTTCATTTTGGATGATCTGTCCATTGGTGAAAGTGGGGTGTTAAAGTCGCCTACTATGAATGTGTTACTGTTGATTTCCCCTTTTATGGCTGCTAGTATTTGCCTTATGTATTGAGGTGCTCCTATGTTGGGTGCATAAATATTTACAATTGTTATATCTTCTTCTTGGATCAATCCCTTGATCATTTTGTAGTGTCCTTCTTTGTCTCTTGTAGTATTTATTTTAAAATCTATTTTGTCTGATATGAGAATTGTTACTCCAACTTTCTTTTGGTTTCCATTTGCATGGAATATCTTTTTCCATACCCTCACTTTCAGTCTGTATGTGTCCCTAGATCTGCAGTGGGTCTCTTTTAGACAGCATATATATGGGTCTTGTTTTTGTATCCATTCAGCCAGTCTGTTTCTTTTGGTGGGAGCATTTAGTCCATTTACATTTAAGGTAATTATCGATATGTATGTTCCTATTCCCATTTTCTTAATTGTTTTGGGTTCCTTATTGTAGGTCTTTTCATTCTCTTGTGTTTCTTGCCTAGGGAAGTTCCTCTAGCATTTGTTATAAAGCTTGTTTGGTGTTGCTGAACTCTCTCAGCTTTTCCTTGTCTGTAAAGTTTTTACTTTCTCTATCAAATCTGAATGAGATCCTTGCTGGGTAAAATAAGCTTGGTTGTAGGTTTTTCTCCTTCATCAATTTAAATATGTCCTGCCACTCCCTTCTGGCTTGCAGAGTTTCTGCTGAAAGATCAGCTGTTAACCTTATGGGGATTCCCTTGTGTGTTATTTGCTGTTTTTCTCTTGCTGCTTTTAATATGTTTAGAATGCTATTAAGTTTTGAACCACAGATTTCTGCTAATTGAATGAGGAAACAATTTTGTCTTTCTCAATCTTCTGAATTCCACCTTCTCACTCCATTCCAGTAATGTGTAAAATAAGTCATTATAAGAGCACCCTTTAGGGTCAAGAAGGTAAGGAAAAAATGTCCCCTTTCAACAAGAGGAGAATAACAACTAGGGAGTAATAGTTGAAACAAAATAATCAGATTATATCAGTAAAACAAAACAAAATGAAACAGGGTTTCCAGATACTTCCTTATAATAATACATCCTAAAGACCTAGACTATATTTTCACATGAGGAAGGTAAGTTTTGAGAATTGGCAGATGTAAGGGAAGATGCATAATTTGTAAAGAGAAAAGTACAGTTTTTGAATAAAAACATTTTAATTAATTAAGTCAGTTCTTAAAAGCCAAAACATTGGACAGAGCACATGGAGAATACTTTCCTTAGAGTAGGACAGAATGCAACATGATTAGCTTTATAATCAGATGAAGGGTGTGCTGTTGCCTTGTCATTACACAGAGGATGGTAAGGTAAGTTTCACTATGACAACAGCTCAGTGGGAGGAACGAAGGACAGGATTTAGAAAGTAAAGCATCCCAGCCACAGATGTATTTGAAAAGGATAACCTACTATTTTTAAAAGACAATAAATAAGGAAATTATTCATAGCTAGCTCAGTAGAAAATAAGATGACCCAAACACATGGTGATAAGGGAAGATTGGACAAGGAGAAGGAAGAGTGGAGATGATTTGCAAGATCAAATTAAGCAAATTTGTACAGTCTTAATAGGCATTTCTAAATAATGAAATTATTTTCAGAACAGCTTCTGACGCAGGAGGAAAAACAATAAGGGCTCATGATAGCAGAGACAGGGTAAAGAAGGTGATGTAATTAATGCCATGGCCCACTTTCTACTGCAGATGTAAATCTTTGGAGTGCAATCCCCAGTGAGAGAGGAGTAGCTGCCTAGCAACTGAACTCAATAGGCTTTTATGCCTTTTTTTACTCATTTATTCTCAAAGCTTTAGGACAGCAGACTCTCTTTTATAAAAACAGTCATGATCTTCATCAGGGAAAAAAGTAAGAATTTTTTTTTAAGTAAATAATGTCTCCTAAAAGAGAACCCTCCTACAATGTTGGTGGGAGGGTAAATTGGTGCAGTCACTATGGAAAACAGTATGGAGGTTCCTCAGAAAACTAAAAATAGAGTTGTCATACAATCCAGCAATCCCACTGCTGGACATATATCCAGACAAAACTATGATTCAAAAAGATACAAGCACCCTTATGTTCATAGCAACATTGTTTACAATAGCCAAGACATGGAAACAACTTAAATGTCCATCAACAGATGAATGGATAAAGAAGACATGGTACATCTATACAATGGAATATTAGCCATAAAAAAAGAATGAAATAATGCCATTTGCAACAACATGGATAGACCTAGAGATTATCATACTAAGTGAAGTAATGTCAGAAAGAGAAAGACAAATACATAAGATATCACTTGTATGTGGAATCTAAAGTATGGCACAAATGAATTTACTTATGAAACAGAAACAGACTCACAGACATAGAGAACAGACTAATGGTTGTAAAGGGGGAGGAGGGAAAGGAGAGGGATGGACTGGGAGTTTGGTGTTATTAGATGCAAACTGTCACATATAGAATGGATAAACAACAAGATCCTACTGTATACCACAGAGAACTATATTCAATATCCTGGGATAAACCATAATGGAAAATAATATGAAAAAGAATGTATAATGTGTATAAGTGAGTCACTTTGCTGTATGGCAGAAATTAACACAACACTGTAAGTCAACTATACTTCAAAAAAATAATAAAAATTTGGATTTTCTACCAAAAAAAAATGTCTCCTAATGACTGCAGTACCACCTGGGGTCTTAATTTTCTTTGAGTGGGGAAGAAGGTAAGTCCAGGATGAGACAGATGAACTGGGATAAAATATAAGGGTAAAGAGTCCAGTCGTCCCTTTGGGGTTGAGGAGCAAGGTTGTCGTGGAAATCTAAGTGTGAGATGAAAAGATGGATAAGCAATTGTTGGCTCAGAATATGATGAGGGTTTTGCATTTCAGTGGAGGATCTATTGTCTTAGGAGACAGTAAGTTTCAAGGTGGAGCCTGTGATCTGCACTATGCGGGACTGTGGGAGGGATTTGAAGAAGTGTGGAAACCAAGTCTTTCACATTAAGGAGAACAGCAAATGTGAAGCTGGATTCCTGGATGCATCACCCACACAGATCCAAGTGTTAATGTGTATGAGTGAAGGGAAGAGAGATCAAGAGGCAGACAAGGCAGCAACAGAGGGAGGTTCACAGGGATGAAGCTCTCCAAGGGACTAGATTTCGCTTACAGGTGGAAGGGGAGTCATCTGGGCCTAGGATTGGTGCAAAAGACAGTTCTGGTGCCACCTCCCCCTTCAGTGGTGGTAGGAGAATGGGAATCAATGCTGCCAACCTTAATATGTGGTTTAGTTTTGGTAAAAAAAAAAAGGCATGAGTGGTGTAGACACTGAAAATATAGGGCATTGATTGTTCACAGTGGAAAGGGAGTTTCTATGGAAAGAACTGGGACAACATGGAATAAAAGAATGAGCTGGGGAAATAATTTCCATGCAATTATTATTAATTCATTGATTCAAGAGATATTTATCAGGGGACTTCTCTGTGGCAGGCACTGTTCCAGGAACCAGTGATATAGCCGTAAAAAACACAGAGAATGTCTGTGGCTTCAAGGACTTTAGATTCTTATTGATTATTTTAAAGGCAATTTACAGATAGTTTACAGACTTCTTTTCACTTGTCCCAAACTGGTATAACTATATGAGTGCTAGTATAATAAATCAATGAACAAACAAATAATAAATGAAAGAAAGAAAGAGGAAAGGAAGGAAGGAAGAAAAAGAAAGAAAGAAAGGAAGGAAGGAAGGAAGGAATTACAAAGGAAGAAACAAAGAAAAAATAATAGTCTTAGGTAAAAGCCTGTCTAGAATAGCAGGGAAATGAAACCTGTATATTTGTAAGAGTGAGGAAAACTAGCCACCAAACTAAAAGGTATAATTTAAGAGAGGGGTAAGCTAGATGAAGAAGGGAACTCTTTAAAAGCCTGGAATATAAAACTAATATACTTCGTGAAATACTCTCAGACCAAATAACTCAGTGAGATTATCTCTCTGCCTATCTATCTATCAACTATTTATCTATCTATCTATCTATCTATATACAATTGACCCTTGAACAATGCTGGGGTTAGGGGTGCCCACCCTCACGCAGTAGGAAATCTGCATATAACTTTATAGTGGGTCTTCTGTATCTACAACTGTAGAATTTACTATTAAAAACTTCTGGTATAAATGGACCTGTATACCTCGAATCCGTGTCGTTCAAGGTCAATTATATATATATATATATATATATATATATATATATATATATACACACATATATATACTTATATGTATATAAAATATATGTAAAATATACATTCTTAAATTTATTATTGAACTTAAAATAGTCCTAAAAATTTTAAATATAACGACCAAGAAAAAAATTGCCTAATTATGTAAATGCCATGTTTACTAGTCTAATACTACATTAAAAATCACAATGTCATCATTTCCTCTAAGTCAAAGCAAGATCTACTGTATATATCACTCAGTTATACATATACATGCATATATGCATGTATATGTGTTGATAATACTCTAAAATGACCATTTTTCCTATTCCTTAATGGATATTGTACATGATCTAGACACAGCTTTATAAACAAGTTCCACTCTGTCCACTTGAACTGTATAAGAGGAGCTTCCAAATCTGTGCCCCTGTGAAAGGGAACAGCACTTCTTTCTGGAGATGCTCTTGTTATCACATCTGCAATAAATTAATCTTCATGTTGCCATGGTCTGCTGAGGATTTCCCAATCTCACAAATATTTTGTTTGTACTATTCTCCCTTTGAGTTAACATATTAAATCAAACATTGGGAAATTAATTAGAAATTGATTACTTAATAAACAACCGTGTTTTTTGTTTGTTTTAAATTGAGTTTTATGTTTCTGCCATTGTACAGGGGCCAAACCAATGAAAAGTAATGGAAGAGATGTTTTGTTTCCAAAGGTGGCAGCAGCAGCACCTGCTCAGGTGTACATCCCTAGTGACCTGCTATGGCCTTGGCCTGAGAGTCAGCGAGGTTAGCTGAGGCAGCGAGCTTAGCTGAGGCTTGAAAAGGGAGCTAACACATATCCAGAAGACCACAGATACACAGATATTAGAGACCAAAAATGCGGTTTTGGGGGATGTAAAATTGTAAATATTTGTATATATAGAAATGTAAAGGTTTTTTTTCTTTTTTCTTGAGCTTTGCTTCATTTGTTCTCAAATGAGTCACTTGCCACTGATTCACTTCAGGAGATGACCCAAGACAAGAATCAAACCTATTTACCTGTTGGCTAGGGCTGGGCTGGAGAAGGCCAGGGAGGTCTGTAGGGCATGGCAGGCGGTGGGGGGAGGTGGGCCCTGCTTGGCTAGGGTGGGCCTGAGGGAAGGACAGCAGTTGGATAATGGGACAGCAGCATCAGAAGGGCAAGGCCCAAGAGGCGCTTCGAGAACTTTCCTCTGTTACTTCCTTCCCATTCCTGGCCACTGACCCCGATGAAAGTGAAGCTGAGTGACCTCTCTTCATGACTCTGTGGGGAGGTTTGGCCAAGCACCTGGTCTGTGAAATGGATCAGTCAAAGCAAAAACCCTCGCTGCTAAAACAGCTGGTCTTTCCTGGGATTTCATCCTGAAAGTTTCACTTTATGTTTTGAAACCGCCCCACATTCAAATCTTATTTCCCTGGAAGGAGCCAAGCATCGACCTTCCCCAGTTTCTATGGCTCCATTTCGATCAAAGTTAGAAACAACAGTGCTGAATAAAAATGGATTTTTAAATTAAAATCCTTAGCTGTTGATTCCACAATTTATCAGAATCATTAGGTGAATGGAAAGCAGAAAATATACATTTTAAAATTTATCAGTGAACTTAAAATAGTCCTAAAAGTTTAGATACAATGACCAAGAAAAAAATTGCTTATTTATGCAGATGCTGTACTTATTATTCTAATAACAAATTGAAAACCACAAGGTCATCATTTCCTCTAAGTCAAAACAAGACTAAGTAAATCTCTTAACTCAGATAAAACTCCTAAATTTAATGCTCTATGTAGGCAGTTTTACATAATTTTTATGAAATATTTATTAATCCTAACCATCTTTATTATAATATCTGCTCTTAAAAACAACATTAAAAACCTTTTATATCATGATTTTCCCTGGTTATATAAACTTATTGGGAAAAATATTTTGGTCATTAAGTCCTGCACCAGAGGGCTTAATTCAATTCTTAACTGCAAAGATTTGACACTAGTTATGAGTGAATATCCAACTTATCTAGTGAACAACAGCAAGATTTTTCATACAATAGAGAGGGCAGTGTGAATGTGATTATAGAATTCTCAGTATGGTTTTTACTTTAAAACTACCTAAGCAGCATCCTTCAGGGTAGTTGGTGTGCAATCGCGTTGGATTGGATAAGAAATTTCATCTTGCAGACACAGTAAATCAGGCATAAAGAACTTTAAATGTATAAAATAACTGTTAAACAAGTGACATGATGTTACACATGTGGCATCAACAATTATAGAAATACATTTCATGAAAAACTTAAAAGGCATTCTGACTCGAAAACTTACAAAGAAATTTTGAGATCATAGAAATACGTGGCAAGAGGGTGGCAGTAATTTTCTCCCTCTTTAATGTAATAGTTCTCTAGAAAACAATCCCCTTTGAATTTGGGGAGATAACAGTGTTTTTCATGCCTTTGCACTTCACTTTCTATGTGCATAAGATAATAGAATAGACTTAAATTAACAATATTTTCTGTTTACATATATTGTCTCTAAAAAAAATCTATAATTCTGCTTCATGCCATTTGAAAGCTAATTGCACATAACCTAATAGAATTTACTCTTTTTTGACTTGTAACTTGTAGGAAAATCTTCTGTTGTAAAATTAATTGGAATTGAAAAGTTTTCTAAATTATAATGACTTCCCAGATTGTTTTTGAAATGCATTTGATTATTATTATTTATATCAAATGTAAAACATCTATTATTACACTAGCATTAAAATAGTAATAGCCCTCTTCACAATTTGTGTCCAAAAGTATCTATGAGGTTTGTCATTCTGACATTGTCATTCAGGTTTATGTATATTCAGATTACATTTTATAAGCATATTTTCCTTTATCTTCATTAAAACAATGTACACTGGTAGTGAAGCTCAATATCATTGTGCCTGACAGTTTTGCAATTAACTTATCAATGATTTATAACAGTTATTTAATACCTAAGAAATGTTCCAAGCCTTGGAGAATTTAGAAGACATTTTCCTCAGAAATTGAGAATTACCTTTTTGCCAAGAATGAATGAATTCGAATATCAACATTATCATAGGTTTGTAGAAATTCAGAAATAATGAACTTCAAATGGATTCTATATTAGGTAAAATTATTATCACACTCTTATTGATAACAAAATTTCAGTAAAATTAATGACATTTTACATTCAATCTGTGAAATATAGCAAAACAAGAGAGATATATATTCTATGTGTAGCATCAAACAGTCACAACACACTGCTTTCAGAAGAAGTCTTCTAATTTGTGTTATTAACACATAAGTAGTTGACCCTTTGTTCCATAAGACTGGCAGGTTTTGGGAACACCTGTTTCTTTCCCATTTGCCCTATGATGGTCAGTACTAAATCCAGACCTCTTAGGAGGATTCTTGTATCAACAAGTTGACAGCAGTGTGCCTGGGCTGTTATTCCATTCCCACAGTTTCTTGTAAGGACTGGTGTGTGTTTGCTTTTTCCTTCTGGGAAATGCTCATTCTTGGCAACTGTCTGCTTCTACAAACTTAGGTTTTTGTAAGGGTAAATAAAACTGGAGATTTGAAGGTTTTAGTTAGAAACTCAGGGACCTCCCTGGTGGTCCAGTGGTTAAGACTTCGCCTTCCAATGCAGGGGGTGAGGGTTTGACCCCAGGTCGGGGAGCTAAGATCCCACATGCCTCGGGGTCAAAAAACCAAAACATAAAACAGAAGCAATATTGTAATAAACTCAATAAAGGCTTTTTAAAAAAATGGTCCACATCAAAAAAATCTTAAAAAAAAAAAAAAAGAAAGAAACTCAAATCATCCAAGTAGCCATAAAGCACGCCAGGGCTTTAAAACCTGTCTTCTTCCAAACTGCACTTGTAACACAGGGGCACTATTTCATAAAGCATTACCTCTTTGAGTGAGATAATGCTGAGTGACTTTCAACATTGGTACTTAGCCTCTTCTTTCTGACCTCCAATCAGGTTGACAGTAGTGATGATGGTGGTCCCTGTTGTAGATACCTGGGCAGTAAAATACTTTATTTCATATGGGCTAGTATGTCAGTGCCAGGTGGTAGTCTCTGGAGCAGTGGTTCTCAAATTTTAAGGCCCTTCAGAATCACCTGTAGGGCTTGTGAACACACAGATTCCTGTGTACCACCCCAAAGTTTCTGATTTGGCAAATCTGGGATAGGGTGAAGATCTGCATGTCTAATAAGTTCTCAGGTGATGCTGAATCTGATGGCTCAGGAAGCACACTTTGAAAATCATTGATTTAGAGCAAAGCAATTCTGACTTCTGAGTCTGTTCTTCACAAAATCACACAACTACTGCCTCTCTGAGCCTCTCTCTCTGTCTCTCCAGCTCTAGCTCTCACTTTCTTGCTCTCTCTCTCTCAATCTCTCTTCTTAAATGACAAATAACTAGATATATTAGGATCTGAAACATTTAGCTCTTACTCTGATTTCAGAATTGCTGATTCGGCAAATTACTTAGCTACTAAGGCATATGATCAATATTATTTGACATTATCCTCATTCTCAAACTAAAGTGCTAACGTCCATAGCAATGTGAAAATCACAACTCTTCTTTCATGCAGCATAAATAAGAAAAAAAGTTCTCAGATGTACAAAGGGGAGAAAGCAGAGAGTTACAATACTTTGCTTTCATTGATATTGTTCTGATAATTAGCAATATAATTTCAATAAACCTCATATTTGAGGGTAGTTTTTGCTTTGAGTCGTAAGAAGCACAAAGTAATCCCCGGTTCTAAGGCACAAAAACCATTTGTGGATAATTTGGTTATATTCTTTCTGAAAGTGATGAGTTGGGAAAAAAAAAGTAAGAAAAGAGCAAGATAATTTTTATGTTCTATGAAAATCTTTCTTAAATATTCTGCATATCTTTTGTTTCAATAAAATAAGAATGCCTGCTACTATACTATAAGAAGAAGAGCAACTTTCCATGAACATCTCTTTTACTTTTAAAGTGACTATTTGAATCAGAATAATTTTGCAGAGAAGCAAATTGAAAATATCCGGGCTTCCCTGGTGGCGCAGTGGTTGAGAGTCCGCCTGCCGATGCAGGGGACACAGGTTCGTGCCCAGGTCCGGGAAGATCCCACATGCCGCGGAGCGGCTGGGCCCGTGAGCCATGGCCGCTGAGCCTGCGCGTCCGGAGCCTGTGCACCGCGGGAGTGGCCACAACAGTGAGAGGCCCGCGTACAGCAAAAAAAAAAAAAAAAAGAAAGAAAGAAAGAAAGAAAAAAAGAAAATATTCAGTACTTTGAACCCCAGATCTTACATTTGTATGGAACGTACTGCACTCCTGTTCATTTGTGTGTGAGTAAGAGCAAACCCCTCCCTTCTCCTAGTCACCTGGCTCTCAGTCACAGGCCCAGGTAGAATTCACTAACATCAATAGAGTCACTGTAATTAAATAGAAACAAAAAAGTGCAACCTCCCTGTCCATGTCATGGTGAGGACCACCATCACTGGTTGCTTCCTGCTCTGAGTCTGAATCATCTCCCAGAATGCCTTGCTGCTCTGCAGCCTCTACCAACAGGTCCCCCTCAGTGGACTGGAGCTGTCTTGAAGGCACATTCACACCCTAGCACCTAGCACGGTGGGTGCTTTCTGGGAGGTGTTTGATAGATGCTTACAAAACGTAAATAAATGCAAATATTTACCATCAAATCTCCATGGCATTACCCTGTCCAATATGGGACCCAGATATGATTTGGTATTCTACTACCCTTTTTCTTTGTAAATTGAATTCTTAATTTCATCTAGCAAGGCCAGTTACCTCATTTTTATTGGTTAGAAGAATACAATAATGGGATATCTTAGTCTTAAATATTGAAATCTTTCCTTAGAGATGGAAATTGTGTGTTTATAGTTACTCCACAGTTTTTACCTGAATACAGAGTCTTATTGGCCATATGTTGAAATGATAAATGTTAGCAATGGTAAGGTTACAAACCCAAGAAAACTGTGTAAATGAGTTATAAAATTAATGGAAAATAAAGTTGAATAGTATACGTTTTTATAGTTCTGAAAGATAGCTTTTGAGTTATCTAATATAATGTTATTTTGTATATAAATATACTCTCAAATGTCACACCATAATGACACTCTTTAGTGATTTTTTTAAAACTATAATGTCAACTAACATATCTCTTGTTAATCCAGAGTTAGTAATTGCTACTACTTTTAGTAGCCAAAAGAAAACCAAAGGATAAGTTTGGGCAACTTTTAGCCACCAATTTGAAGGTAAGATTAAAATAACAATTAGAATTGGAAATGCTCATACATTTAATTGACACAAATCCTAATACACGAAGCTAAAAGTGATACAGCCTGAAAATAAGTTCAGTGGAAGTTTCAACTTCTAACATATCTCAGTCAAAAGTTAAGAAATGATTTTAAACTGACTTTATTTCCAAAGAGCAAGAGATCATTTTCTTTTTAAAAAAAATGGGTCCACAAAGTAATAAAATTTCTGTGTACAGAGATTTAAAAAAAGAAGAGTGGTACTCAGGCATCCCTGTCCTAGGCATCAATCTTCTACCAGTTTTGGAGTGGCCCCGCACCGTTGGCCGCTGGGAGTGTGCTAACGCTCGTGAGCACGACCTGCTCGGACAGTTTTGATATGTTATCAATGTTGCTGATCTGGGTGGTCAGGGACTTTCGGCTCTCAGTGCTCGTCCGTCCCCGGGCCAGCGGATCCTCCTGGCGGTGAACTCCAAGGCAACAGCAAGAAAATGCAGCTTTAAATTCCTCTCGAAATTTTCCTGGCAAACCAGGGAGAATGAAAGGAAAAGGAATTCAGTATGTTTTAACCAATCATGAATAAAATACAACGGACTGGCTCCTATTTTGGAAAAGGAAATTGGTTATTGGAAGCTTGGTACATCCTTTTTTAATAGTTAATTAATTATTTAACTGAAGTATAGTTGATTTACAATATCATGTTAGTTTCAGGTGTACAGCACAGTGAATGCTATATATATATATATATATATATATATATATATATACTCTCACACATATATATACATATATGTATACATATGTATATTCTTTTTTATATTCTTTTCCCTTATAGATTATTACAAAATACTGAGTATAGTCCCCTGTGATATACAGTAGGACTTTGTTCTTTAACTATCTTATATATAGTAGCAGTAGTGTATAGGTTAATCCCAAACTCCTAATTTATCTTCCCTCTTCCCCTTTCCCTATTGGTAACCATAAGTCTGTTTTCTATGTCTGTGGGTCTATTTCTGTTTTGTAAATAGGCTCATTTGTATCACTTTTTTTAGATTCCACATATAAGTGATATCATATGATATTTGTCTTTCTCTGTCTCACTTTACTTAGTATGATAATCTTTAGGTCCATCCATCTTGCTGCAAATATATACAATGGAATATTACTCAGCCATAAAAAAGAATGAAATAATGCTTGGTACACTCTTGAAACACTGACACATTTCCATAAAATAGTGAGGCTGCTTTTCATGCCCAATGTTTGGAGTTTGTTTCATGCCTTTAGAGGCAAACCTCCTATACTTGTGAATGTGGGTTATTGTTAACTAGATAACTATAGTAAAGCTGAGTATCAGCAGAAAGCTACCCAGAGATATTTAACGATTTAAAAAATGATGAAACCTAAGTTATACATGGCCAGACGTACACAGAAATTATCCCTGCATTGTACTCTGAAGAAACTGTTCTCTTGACACAGTCAGTTCAACAAAATATCTAGAAAATTTCTAACGTTTCATAATCTGCATAAGGCAGGACAAACTGAAAGAAAAATAAACAACTTTAGAAGTTTTTCTTTATCTTTAAATTATTGATGTGACATTGGAGAAGGATAAGGATGAAACACTGACCTCTTAAGCCTCTAAGGGTAAATGGCAGTGTTGGAAATCACCAGTTCTTTTCTCTGAGCTTTGATTACCTACCTGGGTTGTTGAGTGATTAAAATTGGTGCCCACTGATTATCAGCTGCCTTCTTGCCTCATCTTAACCCCCATCATGGCACTTTGACTTGGTTCTGTGGCTTCTACTTCAGATAATTCTCCCTACGACCCTCTAATAGATTTTCCCTGTTTAGTACAAGCTCAGGGCCTTAGTCATCCCTAAGCCCAGGGCAAGTGTTTCCCCACTGCTTTTTTAGCCACAGCTCCTCAGGCCCTTCTTCCTTCAAACAGCACTGGGGTGGTGGTCTCTGCTTATCCCAGTCTGAATGTAGTCTTTATTTTGGAGACTGGGGTTGAATGTGTCAGGGGAAGGCATGAAAAGGGGCAACTGAATACAAACCACCCCTCACATATACACCACCTGATTCACCAAAAGGTGAAATAAAGCAGGTATATAGAGGGTACATGCCATGACTGAAAAACAAAAAGTTATTTAAAACAAAAAGCCTAATTGGTTGTCTTTTTTAATAACCCATATAACCTGGAAGGCCAAAGGTGAAGTTAGAAAATGCACACACTTTATTCAGCATGCAATAAAATGAATTGCTTATTCTTCCATATAAAATCATCATATATTTGGAGATGGAAATAAAAAAGAAATAGCCAGGCTTCCCTGGTGGCATAGTGGTTAAGAATCCGCCTGCCAATGCAGGGGACATGGGTTCGAGCCCTGGTCTGGGAAGATCACACATGCCGCGAAGCAACTAAGCCCATGTGCCACAACAACTGAGCCTGTGCTCTAGAGCCCACAAGCCACAACTATTGAAGCCTGCACACCCAGAGCCCGTGCTCTGCAACAAGAGAAGCCACCTTAATGAGAGGCCTGCACACCGCGACGAAGAGTGGCCCCCGCTTGCCTCAAATAAAAAGAAAGCCCGCACGCAGCAACGAAGACCCAACGCAGCCAAAAATAAATAAATAAATAATAAATTAATTTTTAAAAAAAAGAAATAGCTAACCGGTTGGAAAGAAGACAATGTAAAGATATAGCTAATTAAAACACAATTCTAAAACAATTAGGCAAAATGTTGGTAGATAAAACAATATTTAGTTAAATGATTTTTATAATTATATTGATCCCATAAACAGATGGGTGAAATCAATTGCACAGGTGTGTATGTGTGGTTCATTTAGCTTATGTGTTATTTAGAGGAATGTAATTTTTTTTATGGTCAGTGAGAAATCTTGAGATAAACCCAAGAGATGTTACCCATAAGAGAATTGTAAATACATAGAAATACCTAAAAGTGGAAAGGCTCCAATTCCATTTCAATTAGGCTACAAATGTTGTCAAAGGAAATGATACAAGCAAGGCTGTTTTATTTTCAGATAAAATGATTTTACATCTTTATAAATCATAAGTTTAATGTATGACAAGCAAGATTCTCTTATTCAGTTCTCACAGTTCTCACCTTCCTCCTATTTCAAATTTTCTTCTAAATTTTATGGAAAAAGTTACTTAGATAATTTTTTCTGATGCGTTAGGTAACACATGTTCCCTCTTATAAGGGAAAAACCTCAAGACCAGTCAGATCAGAGAAAAATACTCTCACTGTATCACAACTAATATCTTCATACCATTCAAAAGTGTTCAGACCTTCTGGTCATCGATCCCTCACCCTGGCCTGTGGTTTGTACAGAAGAAACAGTTGAAAACTCACCACTGAGAAAATTATAAATAATTGGGTTCGCAGCACTATTGGCATATACAAGCCAGTGTGAAAAGGTAAACCAGGCATATACAGTCTCTCTGTCTTCCGTGTGGGTAAACATCCCAAATACTCTGTAGGAAAAGAAACAGTAACATGAAATGCAGTGTGATTCTGGAAAGTACCTTTTAAACAATTAAATTCAAGGGTGAACACAGCCCTTGGTGGCAGTTCCCTGATTCCAGTGCTGCCCTGCAGGACAGACCACTTGTAGGTTTAGGGCACACAGTGGGGCTAGAATAACTTCAGTACCTGAAGGGCACCTCCAAGGCACAATTAGTAAATCAAAAGCCAAATCAGGTCAGAGAAGGTCTCTCCTGTAAACAACAGCAATAAGAATACAAAGGTTGAATATATATCTATCTACCTTCTTTCATTTTGTTTCTAAACACAATGGAGCAGCTTTTGTTACTATTTCATTTTGCGTGCATTTTATTTATTTATTTATTTAACACTGGAGTATAGTTGATTAACAATATTGTGTTAGTTTCAGGTGTACAACAAAGTAATTCAGTTATACATATACTAAATACTATGCTTTTTTCTAGTTCTTTTCCTGATTAGGTTATTACAGAATATTGAGCAGAGTTCCCTGTGCTATACAGTAGGTCCTTGTTGCTTATCTACTTTAAGCATAGCAGCGTGTACAAAAGCACTTCTAAATTGCAGTCTGTAAGCACTACTTCCTACTTTCATTTGTGCATTGATCAATATTACATTTCTTCAACTCCAATCTTACAGCCTTGCTGAAATTTGGCTTCTGGGATTTCTTTATATGCAGAGAAGAGCTAGTTTTCAATAGGCAAAATTCTGGTAATTTCTTAAAGTTCATGAGTTTTAATTTTTTTTTTATTATTTTAAACTCTGAAAAATATGTTATTATTATCTCCTTAAAGGTCATTTTTAAGATTTGTTCTGTACTTCAAAATACCCATTTATCAAATTGTATTCACTAGACAACAGCAGGCAACTTGCAACTACGCAATAAACGTATAGGCTGAAGATTATAATGCATTTCCTGCCAGAGGGTCCATCACTGATTGTGGAATTTGTGCCTGTGATAGAAATATGTTGCCAGAATAAAGTGGTGTTCTATGGAGTACTACAGTTTTACAAAAATATAATATATAGTAAGACAACATGGATAAATAGAATTAATATGTTATGACCCTCTACCACAATGTATCTTTGAAATCCTAGAAAACCAGACCTGCTTTAAAGAAGTTGGTTTTGACTAGTCAGACAAAACACTAAGTTTCAAAGAAAAGAATTTAGGACTTTATTTGTAAGAGAAAGAAAACACGAGCCTAAAATGCAAGGGCAAACAGAGACAAGTATTTGAAGAAAATATGTGTGATAAAGAGCAAAACAATTTTCAAGGTTATTTTGAAATTTTTATTTTGTGACAAAGAGCAGAAGACTCAAAAAATGGAAACTATTTTAAATTTAACATGGACTTTCTCCTTAGAAAGCCATTTATTTTCCTTGGAAAGGGAGGTCTGTAAGTCAGGAGAATAGAGAAATATTATGGAGAAGTAGGTATTTGGAACCAGCTAAAGGGAAGGTACAAGTGTTGAGATACAGGAAATCCAAATGAGTCATCCAGAGAGCAGTAAATCCAATTTTCATTGAGTTTAGATTGACTAAAATAAAAGTACAAAAAAAAAAAAGGAGAGAACCTATGCAGTATCCTAGCATGTTTCCAAGGTTCTTAAGAGCGAAAATCATCATCTATCATCAGACTAGAATACATTTGTATGGGATTTCTGTGGACAAGAAAAATAAGAAAGGAATTATGAAAAAATATGGAGGGCAAAGTTGCTTTCATTTTCCTGTGAGCCAGTATACATCTGAAGGACCCAAGCTGCCACATATCTTATACCTTTAAGGCTGTGTCTGTACTAAACAACATTGCTGAACAAAAGTTCATTTTCTCTTTCTTTTCCATTGAAAAAGTCATTAAGAATAGATATACGTATAACTGAATCACTTTGCTATACAGCAGAAATGAATACAACATTGTAAATCAACATTACTTCAATAAAAATTTATTTTAAAGAAGTAAAAAAAAAAAAAGAAAAAGAAAAAGTCATTAAACAATCAAAAACAAGGCCCAAAAGAGAATGACAAATCTTTGCAGCTGGTTATACCACCTTTAGACTGTGTGATTCCAGCCAAAGCTGCCTCTCTTCAGAGTCCCCAGCCATGAGGAATAGGATATTGACTCTGGATCCAGGAAAAATGAGAGAAGAAATCCTAGTTTTATTTCGAAGCCTCTGATAAACAGAATTAGTATTACCTTGGGACCAGTCTCTGTGCAACTATTACGATAATTCCCAATAAAGATGGTTGGCCAGAAGGTTCCTGGGTACCACTGCCCCTGCATTGGTTGATCATGTTGGTTGTTTGAACTTAATAGTGTCTCTGCAGCATTACAAATAACATACCTTCTCTCACTGAAAACTTTTGTACTGATTTTTATTAATATTCACGCTAAACTTGATTCAATGATGTCAGGAAATGAATTTTCTTTCTTTCTATTTAAACATTCAAAACACAGTATGTGCTGTGATTCCATTTGTTTGTGTGTGTGCTCACAAATGCACTTTTTAAGTATAATTAGAATGCTAACAAAATTCTTATCTCTTTTTATCCTTTAGATAAAGTTCTGTCACCGTTTCCTATGTCTTTGAGAACAAAGTTTGGAAAACCCATTTGTTCTGATCAAAAAAGAGCTCCGAGCTGTAAATGAGTTTTTTGCATTAGAACTTCTTCTGCATCTAAGGCTTAGCAATTAGCTTGAAGAGGTCAGAGGAACATCTGTTTTATGTCTGCCATTCAATAGAGAATTTGCATGGATAAGAGCATTTAAAATCCCAGAGCTCTAAAAAACTGTGTTCCCTACCTGCTGGTAACAACAACACATTGAGTTATCTGGCCCGGCAAGCTATCTAGGCAGATGGTTTCCATTTTTCTCTGGCTTAAAAAAAGTCCTTAATTAAGAACCAAGAAAAATGGCTGATCTCTTCATTTTCAAATAATAAGTGAACTTTACCTCTTTAGCACATTGAGGATGCTAATTGGTAGATAGCAAATTGCAAACACCAAAAGCACAACCATCAGCATCCGGGCTGTTTTCCGTCTGGCTCGGATCTGCTTTATTTCAGCGGCCACAGCGCTAATCCTGGATTTGGTCTGCTGTCCTGGCCCCCGAGGCTGTGAAAGAGGCTGCAGGGCCTTCCATTTTCTCTGAACTACAGATGATGTTCCAGGAATCTGAAAGGAGCGGATACCCTTTATTGTTATCTGATTTAGGAAAGTTCCACTTTGGAGGAGTAATTGGAAGACACAGTAAGGAGAGTATCCCAGACACCCGAGGCCTAGGAGGTTTGCGAGCCTCTTTCCCCAGACCGTTTGCTGAGTGGAGTGTGTTCTTGAGTAATACAGCCGAGTGCCAAATAGGAGTCTGGGTGGAAAAAAAAAGTTGCAACATCACCATTTTGTTGAGGTCTAAAGAGAGCTGCAAATGGAAATGATATCTCTTTATAAAAAGAGAAGTTGTCCACTCAAAGGAATAATATTCAACACTAAAAAGAAATGAGCTATCAAGCCATGAAAAAATAGAGAGGAAACTTAAATGCATATTACTAAGTGAAAGAAGCCAATCTGAGAAGGCTACCTCTTATAAGATTCCAACTATATGCTATCCTGGAAAAGATAAAACAATGGAGACAGAAGAATGATCAGTGGTTGCCAGGGGTAATGGGGGGAGGGGTGAATAGGCATAGCACAGAGGATTTTTAGGGCAGGGAAAATACTACTCTTCATGTTACCATAATGATGGATACCTGTCATTACACATTATACAATGTATTTGAATACACCATCCAAACCCATAGAAGGTACAACATCAAGAGTGAACCATAAAGTAAACTGTGAACTTCCGGTGACTATGATGAATCAATGTAGGTTCATCAGTTTTAACAAATGTATCAGTCTGGTAGGGGATGCTGATAATGGGGAGGCTGTTCATGAATGGAGGTTGGAGAGAGATGGGAAATCTCTGTACCTTCCACTTGATTTTTCTGTGAACTTATAACTACTCTAAAAAAATATGAAACCAAAAAAACCCTTCTTAATTTAAAAGAGAGAGAACTGAAAACTGGGGAAGAAGAGCTCTTACTAGGAATTTTGATTCAGCTCAGATACCTAGAGTTGAAACAGAAGGAAAACCTAACAGATAATTGCCAAAGTAACCTGCATAGTTTTTCATGCATCAATACTGCCACCTGCTGCCAGATGGAGAGATAGGACTTAACTACCTATTGCTTTTTATTAGGTTTTCTGATTCTCAGGTTTGGTTAAGGCAGACCTTTGAATAAAAGGAATAAAAATAAAATAAAATATTCTCTGTTGCTTATCATTTGTTGTTACAAAATTGCTTGAAGGCAATTTTGTGGACCGACCCTTTAAAATGCACATAAAAACCTTGAATATCCCTTGTGGTCTTCCACGAACGTTTCAAATAGCTGCAATTTGTAACAACAGTTACACAACTTGTACTTTTCCACTTCTTTTCAAAGTTATTTGATAATAGCAGGGAGTCCCTCCAAGTATAATATTGTCTTAATTATAAGCTCATGAAGATTGATAGGGTTTAGTGAGCAAAACAATAAAATTCAGCATGTGTAATTTTTTAAGAGTAAAATGTGCCAACAAGCACACCATAAGCACATCCTAGTTCTATTAAGATTATTCAGCTGTTGCTTTTATCTCTGTGCTGCAAGCCAGAACAGACCGATGGGTCTCTCACAGTGGATGTTGGATGGATTCTGTTGCTTTATCCATAACAAGATCCAAGTCTGTTAGATAATCTTTAATTTGAGAACAGAATTTTACTTTGATTTCCACACAGATGAATTAATGATAATTAATTAATTATGGTGCTCCTTTTGAATATAACTATTCTCTCTCAAAAAGAAGCAAATGAAGTTAAGGAAAACCTGCCCTTAAATTGAAAAACACCTGATAAACGATTTCTCTTCGGATTCTGTATGTCCTGCCATGTCGGCTGACCTTTTCACATCGTGGTGGCCTCACTCAATCTTCTTATCTATTGATTGAGACTCCTTCCTCTTCTATGAGTCTTTTTTATAGATAGTCATTTTTAAAAATAATTGAGGAGAAGCTGCAAAGGATGTTGGAAATTTCCAGAAAAACTGTAAAATGAGTAACCCTATTAATGTCTGCTAAATGGCCTTGAACTGTTTCCTAAATGATCTCTAAGAGATCATTTAAACTTAAGCAATCTGTTATTCAATGCTCCCCTGAGGAAAAAAATCAATATCCTGCATCTGATGACTTCTGCAACCATCAGAAAGAGTTCCCATAAAGAGAAACTGCCACAGGGAGCATAACTATTGTTCCTGCAATCATAAAAAAAAAAAAAAAAAAAGCAGAAATGATGTCCCCTCTTAGATGATGATCTAAATAGAAGATGGTTAATCCTGCACTCATTGTGAAGAGACATACAATAATCCCCATCAATAATTTGTGTATGTCTAGAGAAAGTCAGCATAGTATCAGTAGAAATCACTAATTTTAACTGAGCACCAGGAATGATGCACAATCTGGAGTAATCATTAATGCATTCTTAAAAATAGGTTATTGTAAATCCCATTCTACAGATGTTCAAGCAGACATTGAGAAGTATTAAATAAAATATCCAAGTCTATATCTTTAATAAGTGACAAGCCAGAATTTGCACTCAGGTCCGTCTGATTGCAAAGTTCATTTTTTCCCATTGTGATGCACCATTTCCATTTATAAACTTCAACACAATCTGATATGGAAGTTAGCAAATTTTTTAACACATGCCTAGTTACATAAAAGCAATAATAGTCATACAAAAGGGCTTTTGAGAGATCCAGGCTATGGGACTGTCCATGTGAGAAGGTCTTTTCCTTGTCATCTCAGCAGGCATTCAAAAATCCCTGACTGTGGAAAGCACACACACACACACACACACACACACACACACTGCTTTTATTCCAATATCATAAATAAACTTTAAAATCACCTTTGAGGTGAAAATACATCCTGGAAGAGGTATTATCACAGTTATGAATTTGAACTATCAGGTAGATGATGTACCTTGAAACCTGCCCTGTCTGAAGAAGTCTTTGTGGCCAAGATAAGCAAATGTGCTGCAAACATTAAAAAGGGGATGAGAGAATATTATGAACAGCCAGTAAATTTGCAAACTCAATGAACTTAAATGAAATGGATAAACACCATGAAAAAAAAGATAACCAAAACTGACTGTGTCTTTACAAACCCTGTTACAAAAAACAAAACAAAACAAAACAAAACAACTTAGGCCCAGATAGGTTCATTGATGTAGTATTCAATCAAACCATAAAGAATAAATAATATCTATCTTATTTAGACTCTTTCTGAAATTCAAAGAAAAGATAATATTACAATGAATTTTAATGAAGTCAGTAACCCTGATAAAGACATGAGAACAAAAGAAAACCACTGACCAAATATCTCACATGAATAGAGATGAAAATTCCCCAAAATATATATATCAAACCAAATCCAACAATAAATAAAAGGATAATAAATTTTGCTCAAAAAAGCAGATTTATTCCAGCAATGCAGTAATGGTTTAACATTTAAAAACATCAATCAAGGTAATTTATCATATTAACAGAAAAAACTATGATCATGTCAATAGAGAAAGGAAAAGCATTTGAAAACTTTAACACCCTTGCATGTAAATTAGTAATAGAGAGAATCTTTCTCAACATGATAAAAGGCATCCATGAAAAGTCTTTAAGGTATCATCCTACTTAACATGAAAGATGAACACTTTCTTCTAAGATTGGTAACAAGCCAACAAAGATTTCTCTCAACACTCCTACTCAACATTGTACTGGAGATCCTAACCAGTACAGGAAGAAAAGAAAAATAAATAAAAGGCATATAGATTGCTTCTATTGAGAAGACATTATTGCTTATGAAGAAAGTCTTAAGGAATCTACAAAAATGCCACTAGAACTAAACATATGAATTTAGCAATATGTAGGACCCTAAATCAATAAACAAAATCAACTGTATTTCTATATATTAGCAATAAATGATTCTAAATTTAAATTGAAAATAACACATTTCAATAGCAAAACATGTATTCTAAGAATATATTTAACAAAATGTGGACAAATTATGTGTACTTAAATTATGAAAATTGCTAAGAGCTATTAAAAAAGACCTAAATAAATGAGGAGATATACCATGTTCATGGATTATAAGATTTAATATTGTTAATATGTCAATTTCCCCAAATTGATCTATAGATTTAATGCAATAAATCCCATTCAAAATAATAGCAATCTTTTAACTTTATCACTCCCTGACAACTTTTTTTCCCACCTTGGTACTTCTCTTTTAGAATTTAGATGCACATGCTAAGTTCTTATGATCAGGATCATAACTATTTTGTCTCGTAGCAAGAGAATTTACATTTTTATTATTTCAATCACTTAAAATGCTATGAGGCTTGCTTTATAGACTATTATAAGATGTAACCTGAAGACTATTCCATGTGCATTTGAGATGAATATGTATTCTGCTACTTTTGAAGAGGTACCGCATAGATATATTAGGTTTAGTTGGTTGATAGTTTTCTTCAAGTCTTCTATGTCATTGTTAATGTTCTGCCTAGTTTTTCTATCCATGACTGAAAGATGAGTGTTGAAGTTTTCAATTATTAATATTGAATTGTCTGTTTCTCCACCTAATTCTTCTAGTTGTTGCTTCCTGTACTGTGGACTTCAGTTGTTAACTGCATATAGGTTTAGCATTTTTATATCTTCTTGATGGAATGATTTATCATTTGAAATATCCCTCTTTACCCATAGTAACACTTTTTATTAACGTTTCTTTTGTCTGATATTAGTAGAGCTACTTCAGCTTTCCTTTGGTTACTGTTTGCATAGTACCTCTTTTTCATTATTTTACATTTAATCTATTTGTGTCTTTGAATATGAGGTGTGCTTTTTGTAGACATCATACAGTTGAATCAGGTTTTTTTTGTTTGTTTGTTGTTTGTTTTATCTATTCTGCCAACCTCTAGAGTGTTTCATTCATTTACATTTAATGTAACTATTGAGAAGGTGTAATTTACATGTCTCCCTTTGCTGTTTGTTTATATATGTGTGCATATATATATATATATATATATATAGTTTCTATTTTGTTCCTCTATTCCTCCATTGCTTCTTTATTTTGTGCTAAACAGATATTTTCTAGTATAGCATTTTATTTCTGTTGTTGTTTTTTTCGCTACATTTTTTTGAGTTATTTTTTTAGTGGTTGCCCTGAGGATTATAATTAACAACTTAATCTGTTTAGATTAATGCCAACTTAATTTCAATAGTATACAAAATCTTTGCTTCAATATAGCTTCATTCTCTCCTCCTTTCTTTGAATTACATCTTTATACATTATAAGATGAAGATTCACAGTTTTATAATTATTGCTTTACAATATTATCTCAAGTCAAATAGGAGAAGAAAAGAATTTCAAACAAAAATATATTTATACTCTCTTCTATATTTACCTACATAGTTACTTTTATCTCTCTGTGTGAACTTGTGTTACTGCCATTTGATTCTGCCACTGCAATTACAATTTGCTGTTTATTTTCTCATACTAAACTGACTTGTTATCATCTAATGTTAATTATTTTAAGTTCTTTTTGAAGAATGTTGAAGAATAAAGGGCAGTAGATGAGCATGTGATAAAAATTGGAACAAGTTAGTTCTTTCAAAGTTTTAGTCTTTGGAAAATTGAAATTTAGTTCCAGACTCAAGTATCAGTACAGTTCATCCCCAGCTCCTCACACAGTCCCAGACACATAGTAGGTGGTCAATAAATATTTGTGGAATGAATTAATGTGAGTTCATATAATGAGTAAGATTGAAGTGTTGAATTATTTGAGAGTTAGAACTGAAAAAATTCTGTCAGGTACAAAAGAGTTAAGATTTAGTGAGCCTTAAAAAGAGGAGTTCTAGAGAAGATCCTGTAGAATTTCCAGACTGAATGAGTTCTCTGAGACACATTGTCAAATAAAGAGAATATTTAAGTCTTTGATTAGAGCAAAACATTGGACAATTCTTTTCATTGTAACCAAGCAGGACCCTATGGGGCCTTCTAGGGACAGGCCTTTCCCCCATATCCTGAGTTGTTTTACAGATGTGAAAAACCCCCACCAAATGGAAGAAGTTAACTACTTGATAATCATGAGCACATAGCCCCAGGCCTCCTGGAGTCTATGGATAAGGACTGTAATGTTAAGCTTTGTGACACCACCCTGTTACCTCACCATCAGCCAATCAGAGAATTGTACATAAGCTGATCACGTACACTGCGACACCCCTCCCTCACCTGGCTTTTAAAAATGTTTTGCTTCAGGGAGTTCAGGGGCTTTGTAGGCCATGAGCCACCCATCTCCTTCCATGGCCTTGCCATAAACTTTCTCTGCTCCAAACTCCAAAGTTTCGGTTTGTTTCACCTCACTGTGCATGAGGCTAATGAACTTGCACTAACATAGGTTTAAAATTCTTGAGAAAGTCAGACAAGGACAGACATTTTGCTCATTAATAATCTTACACTTAGATATTTCAAAGAATGTAACAGATTCCCTGCATCTCTGTAATTTTAAGCGAATAAGACAGTCCCTCTGTTTGATGGCTCACTTGATGTAGACTATGGCATACATAATGCCTTGGAACTCTGTTTAGAGACATTAACAGTTGGAATTTGATAGTTGCTCAAGCAGAATTCTACATAATCACCATTTGGGGTTAATTTACTTTATTGTGGCTGCTAAAGTGAACTCAGATGAACTTGCTGTTTTCTATTGCAATCTGTCTGTAAATGTTTTTAGTTTCACAGCCCAAGCATTTTACTGCAAATCTTCTGGATCATGTGGCTTGTACTAACCAGGACAATTCATCAAAAGAATGTGGATTATTTCTAAGCCTGCAATACAATTTTGAGCTTACTTTAGAGTTTGAGAAATGGAGAACTATAAGCTTAAATAATGAAGAAGTAAACTGGTTGAGATTTGGTAGTTATCTAATTATTTAACAAACATTTTTTGAATACTTTTTTGTGCAAGGTAACATGTTAAGTGTTGGGAAGATGATGATGAACGAGACAGATTTATGTACACCCAAGAAATTTTAAAGTTATGTCATTCTGTAAATAAATGAATAAGCAAATATAAGCATTTCTTATGTTTAATGCACACTACCCAGTAAAAATATGGAAGTAGGAAATGCACTTAACACTGAATATTCTTAGTCAAAATATCAATCTAAATTATCTTTATGCCTACATGCTCATCAAAGTTTTATCTTCTTCAAGAATTTTTCAAATTCTAATTTTTCTATGAACTTTGTTCTGAGTAACTGAGCAATGGATTCCTCTCTTTCCTCTTCTATCTAAACTTTCCCAGCACTTTCTCTTATTCTTCCACTAAATTTTTTCTTATAAAGTATTTATCAAGCAACTGATATGTGCTATGCATGTACTAGGTGGCGGGCTACAAGATCAAGGCTAGTGTGTACTGTTTCCATCTTAGTAGATTAGAGCAGACAGACAAATAAAAAGTCATTTTCATGTTACTTAAAAGTACTATGAAAGAGATCTATCTAAGAAAGTAGTCACAAACATCAATTCAACACATGCTTATTATTTTAGAAATATAAGCAGAATGAGGTGAAAGCCTAAATAACAGCATATACTATTATGATATTTTATTTAATGAGCACTTTCCATGCTTGAGGCACTTGAATTAATTCATCTAATAAGTGTGAGGTAGATGCTATGCACCCCTGCATGGCACAGAAATTTAAGTAATTGACAAAATTCCCACATCTGTTAAATGGCAGGGTTAGAATTTAAACTCATGCAGTCAGGACCTTGAGTCTGTGTTTTTGACTTCTGTATTATATCAGTTCTGGTCATTCACTCCCACTGGCCAGGTGGAGATTGTTAAGGAAACTATCCCTACGATGTGGAAAATCACCACTCATGGTTTACAGTGATACACATTTGTTATTTTAGTTACAAAGACTGGGGAACAGAATGCATTTATAAGGTCAGAAAAGAAGTGACTTCTTTACAAAAATAGAGGAAACAAAAACATTTGGAATTATGAGACAGACGGGGTTGATTGCTCATATACAAGAAGTAAAAGATGATCTTGAAAATCGCTTTGAATAACAAGGGTTGAAGAAGACCCAGATTAAGACTCATCCTCAGACAAAAACCAAATAAAAGGTTTATGAAATCCTTTAAATGAGTAAAGTGGCCCAGTAAATTCTTTCAGTTGGATAAAATATGTCAGAACAAACAGACTAAGTGTGTGGCTTTCCACAAGCCTGATAAGCTCAAAATACTGGCAATAAATTTAGGAAAAAAGAGATACATTTCTGAGAAATGTGGCATTTTAAGATACAATTTACAAGTACAAGAAGCTGAGTTATATTCTTTGTCTGTACCTTTACATGTTCGTCGATTTCCTTAGAGTCATGATGATTCAGCTTAAATGTCTCCTGGTCTGAATTAGATCCACCTCCACTAAGCTTTTCTCTGATCCCCTTTGCTTATATTTTTTAAGGTGATTTTTGCCCTGGAACTGTTTCCTTCCTCTAGACTATGAATTCACCAATGACACAGACTAGAACATTTAGCTTTTTATCAGACATGCATGCAAAAGTAATATAAATATTTGATGAATGAATAACTGAGTGAATGAATACATTCACTGAGTTAATAAATGAGTGAATGAATACATAGCAAAATTATCTAACATTTCAGTACAAATTAGCATAAACAATTTTTAAAATTCTCAATTCTGCTTAACTCTTCTACTGTTCTGAAAAAAAAATAAGATCTTTGAAGTTGGAGGTTTAACCCTATAATAAAAATGTATTACATACATCTCATCAAAAATGTATTACATACATCTTTACTTACAGTCTCAGGAAACTTTAAAGGAATTTTTATTTATTTCTCATAAAAAGTAAAATTTACAATATTATTCCTAGACAAAAATCAAGTCGATTAATCACAGAGGTTTAAAATTTAGTCATTAAGGCAGTTCATAAATAACATTCCCTAAATATCACCCTAAAAAATGCCTAGACATATGTTCATGACTAAGGCCTCATTATTTTAGAAGAACACACAATCCTTTGCTAAGCATATTATATTGGTTCAATTCACTCTTAAATTTTGTTTTTAAGGACATCCTAAGGAAAACACAAGAAAGTTATTTGAAATTACTTACCTGTCGGCACCAGAGTTTACGAAATATTTGCAGATAGGCCAACACCATAAGACACAGTGGTGCCATGTAGGTCACCAGAAAGAAACAGATGTGATACATCTTGGGGTAAATTTCACCTGGAATGAAAGTTAAAATAATAAAATATTATAATTCATAGACTTTTTAAAAGTACATCTGTCAATGTTTTGCCTTCAAAATTACCTTCTATATGATTTTACTGTTATGTTATATACACAAAAGGGAAAAATGATTTATAATATTAACTACTTACATTTAAGTACTAAATGCAAAGTCTTAATGTCATGTAATCTACTCAGAGAGGAAGAACAATTAGCCATTTCTTAATTTGTGTTACTACAGTCTTTCCAGTCAAGTATTCATTTATCAAAAAGCCTTTTTTTCTCTTAATTACATCTGTTTAATCAATAAAAATTAATTTGGATTGTCCAATACTTGGATTTGCAAGGAGGGACATTACTCAATCAAAACTTAATTGCTAATGTTTTTGTTAAAATGGAAAAAGACAGTAAACTAAGTTGATTCCTCTTCATTTCTCTCTTGAGAGATGAGAAAATATTCCCAGTTGTATCTCCAAATATGAATTCAGAAAGTTTTTTGAAAACTAAAACAGCAAACATTTGATAATGATTATTTTTATTGACCTACTAGGACATATACAAAATTCCTCTTTAAGTAAGTTGTGCACGTGTGTTAATGCATGTACTTTTAATAAAAATGAGATTTTTAGGGTTCTTTAAAATTAGATTTCAAACCAATATGGGTATTTTCTTTTTTTTGATATCCATCTTACTTATCAGGCATAAGCACATATAGGATTGTAGTGATTGCTTATTTGTCATTAATTCTATGTGCACAGGTAATACATATCACAGATTAGGGCATTTATAAGGAGTCAATCAATTGGCACTGTGGCTTAATATTAATTTTTAATTTTTCTAAAATATATTCATTACTGACTTTTAAAACACTTTAAGGGATATTTCCCTTTAACTAGTATTTGAATATATCACACTGATCAAGCTACTTTTACTTAAATGTAAAACAAGAAACAATATATCCTAAATGGATACCATAGACATTAAATGCCAATAATTTGATACAATTCTAACTAAATGCTAATAAAACAAAGGTTTTTTTTTTAATTCTAAAAATTACATAACTTATTTTGACTTTGATATTGGCAATGGGATTTGTTCTACACTATTATGGAAGGATGATGCTATCACTTTCATGGATTTTATTATTTTCGTTACTTCAGAAAATATGTAGAAGCATGAAGACTCGGTTATGTGGTCAAACGTGGTAAGAGCAATTTATACTGAGGATTAACCAATAATGATTATGATGATGACCATAATGACTGATAACAATTATTGAACATTCATTGAATTCTTACTGAATATATTTTCAACATATCAACATATCCTCATATCAATATGTGATACGTATTACCTGTGCACATAGAATTAATGATAAATAAGCAATCACTACAATCCTATATGTGCTTATCCCTGATAAGTAAGATGGATATCAAAAAAAGAAAATACCCATATTGGTTTGACATCTAAGTTTAAAGAACCCTAAAAATCTCATTTTTATTAAAAGTACATGCATTAACACACATGCACAACTTACTTAGAGAGGAATTTTGTATATGTTCTAGTAAGTCAACATATCCTCCACAGTATTGATTTCATAGTCTTGTCTTCTAGAGTTTAATATTCTTCTTATTTTTACTCCTAAAACTGTCTTCTTTCTCAGACAGATGTTTTTCTCCACTACAATCTTTAGAGCACACAGCAGGGTGTGTGTGCTACCAGGAGGTCTAAAAGACCAATTTGATGTGTCATTTTTAGCTTCTCTGGGGCCCAGGTGGCTCACATCTAGCTCATCAGCTTCAGTTTCTAACTTCCTTTCAAGTTTGTCCTGCAAAACAAGCCAGTTACATAAAAAGTGATAGAATCTGAGCAGCCTGACTGGAGGAATAGCAAACAGTCTTTCCCTTTGAAGTGCCGCAGCATTCAAAGTGCCATGCAGCATTTGCAGAGCCAATTTCAAAGGAGCTGGAGAGTGACCTCGGCACTTCCCAGGCACCTGAGTGGCTTTGAACTTCTATTTGTTTTGAAGAAAATGTCGTATAAGCTTCCCACAAAAAAAATATACCTTTAAAGCTTACATACCTGTGAATCCCTGATGTCTGCATCAGACAATTAAATTGAGTGAGTGGAGAAAGGTAGATTTGGTAGGTCATTTATTTTTAAACTGCAGAGATGGATACCATCGCTGTGATAACAGTCTGGAGTTTTAGACGGGAAAGAAAGCTCATTCTGCAACCAGTATATTTATAAATAGTTAGAAAAATATGTAATTGGCTGGTAAATGCATATTATGATAATGAACACCAACATAGAGAAAAATTGATCAAGCAAAATTACACTTGCAGGCTAAGATAGATTGTTTTAATAAAGAGATTATTATAGATAATTGGGGAAACATGATCGTCTTAGATTCCTCATTTCATGCTTAGAGTCTAAGCTAATTGAAAACCCAGAAATGCCATTGAAAGTTTAAATTATATGTGTTGAAACTATCTTTGAAGTTTCTCTACACTTGATAAGCAATATATTTAATATATTTTAAGACATATGTCTAGACAGTAGCTACATGAAATTTGTTCACTTAAGCATTCCCTAAATTAGAAAACAGCATTTTAAAGATTGACAACCGTTAAAATTTCGTGTCTCTACTCAACGGATGAATAGGCATAATCTGCATACATTATTGTATGTATATCAAACCAACAAATAAGGAGTAAATATGGATCTTTCTTTAGTCTTTGAAATCAGAGATTAAAGAAAAATGTCAGGTATTAGATAGATAAAGCTTAACTTCTCTTAGGTGAGTTAAGGTCCATTGTTGAGTGAACATGTTAATATAATTACCTAAAAATGACAAACATTTTCTCCTTCATGTTACACCTCTCAAGGATTCAATGGAAAATTAAGTTAAATATAATTTTCCAAATATTCAATTTGGAGAGTCTTTTCCAAGTTCATGTATCCATAAAAGTTTATCTGAATCTGTAATATATTTTATTATCTTCTCCCTAATAAGTGTTTTCAATAAATGTTCCTATTAATAAACACACATATGTATATACTTTCCAAATCTCATAATAGGCCAGATACCATAATTAGCTTGAATATAAGGAAGGGCTCCACTATTATTATTATTTTTCAGACCACCAAAGAATAATTTGGCAGTACAATCCAAGAGGAGGGAGATTATAAATCCCCGGCATCCAAAACAATGTTTGACAAACAGTACATGCTCATTAAAAGTTGGATGAATTACTAGTAAAACATATCTTGGTTTGAGTGGGAAAAGACAGTTAATTTCTTCCAATAGGATCTATCCTGTGAAACTATGCATTTACAAACCAAGCAATCAAGAAAGTATGGTTATAATTCTGGAAGAATTTTAAACTTTCAGAAGTGTGAATGGATGTGATTGATGCAAACAGTAAGCATACACAAAAGCATAATTTAAACATCATTAAAATAAATATTAACACATTTTATTTGTTTTTGAGTGTCAAGTGTGTCTGCCAAGAACTGAATAGTTTGTGGTCTTTTTTTGAACAAGCCATAGGCAATGATCAACATAATGAGTTGCAGAAGTAATGTATCCATAAAATATTACATATTTGTGGTCTTATTTCCAGTAAGACGGAGTTCTCAGTTATTTTGCACCATGAGCGAGACAGCTTTTGCAAGACTTTCCCAAAAGTTATTTGATAGATATGAATCAAGTGACCACATAGTTTACTGACTCTTTCCACATTGTAATATTGGTTGTAGGACCATAATGATATCTCTGTTTACTTTTATAACCAAATCATTGATTTAACTTAGGATAAAGATAAGAAATCAGTTTATGAGTTAATAGCAAATAAAAGATATTTCACAACAAATTTTTTAAAAATGGGACTAAATGGACTTTCAAAAGGTTTGAACTTTAGAGAGCTAACCCTGTAAAATATGATTGTCTATGGTGATTTTAAGTTGTGACTATCACATATATGTCCAAGCTTTAAAATTTTAAGTTAAACCTAGATTTATAAATAACTTATATTAACAAAGCTTATGCTAATGTAAAAATCATTAAAATAAACTAAATGTCTAATGAGCAGAATAATAAGAACCTGCTTTTAATTTTTCATATTCTTCTTAAGAACATGAAGTTATTGATAATTTCATTTAACATACGAAAAACTAATGTCACAGATTTTATTGCTTGATTTTGTGGATGATCAACTCAATTCAGCATCACTTAGCTTTTAAAATCATTTTAAGTAATTTTATGCTTATATAAAATCACTTTCAAATAGCTTTCCTAAATGACTTCTGAAGACTGAGTTTAGATTTTTAGGTATTTGACAATAATTTCTTTTTTTTAAGGAAAATATCCCTTCTATAGTTAAGTAATAAAATGTGAGAGGTTGGGATGCCTTTTATATATTTATATCTGTTGCTCAAAGTTAATTAGAAAATGATGCAGCTATTTACTTAATCATGATGACTAACAGGATTCCCTAGTTCTGCAATCCTTTTGCTCATGGGAGTTAATGCAACTTGATCATTCAGGGCAACACTAAAAAAAGGACAAGTTTATAAAATCAGTCCACAGACTTATAAATGAAATTAATTACCCAAATACTTTAGAGAAAATACTACTGACACATATTGAATAATAGGTGGGAATTTTAATCTAATTACCATCTCCGTAAACTTAAAGAATCCCAGCTTGTGAGTTGGAAGCTTCTGAAAGCAGCTCTTTTGCACCTTTCCTGTTTGCCCATTTCTGTTCCCCTCTAACCTTAAAAGAATCTAATTATAGGAATGAGATCACTAGGCAATTGAAACTAACTCCTGACTTATGCTCTCCTGAACACACACGGTGCCTTGTCTAACCTGTGGATTCTTTACCTAGATTAAAAGAAGTAAGAATGAAGAATTAAATAGTTAAAGAATGACTAGCTCTCTACCTCCAACAGCCCCCTTAGCAATCCTGCAGGCAGCCCACATGGGCAAGATAAAGAAGAGAGAGTCAGCCAGCCTACACTCAATGGAGAATGATGCAGAATCCAAACTCCTGCCTAGATGATACACTGAGATTCTGCCCCCTTTTTTCCCTTCAAAAACTGTCAGGGCTGAGCAGAATCTTTGGAGGTGGTCTCAGGACATGAGTCCACCTTCTCCCCAGATTGCCAGCTTTTCTGATTAACACACCTTTCCTTTCTACTGACACTTGCCTCTTGAGTATTGACTTCTGAGTGACGAGCAGCCAAACCCGGGTTTGGTAACACTTATATTTAAATGTGCTTCATAATATTGAGCAAATAATTTAATTTATGGTTCAGTTTCATCATGATTAACTAAGCATTCTGATCAAGAGATCTTTAGGCTCTTTTCCAAATATAACTCATTGCATAGGAATTAGATAATAATAAGAGATATGTCATATTTGGCTCCCAGCCCACCTTTTCCCAAACACAGTTCTTTAGACTGCATTCCAGAAGCTACAAGTTTGGACTCTCTTCCTTTCTTCTTCAAGGAATGGTGCCCATTGTGTGAGTTTTCCTGCTTCCTAGGACACCCTTTTCCCTCTTCCTTGTCTGGAAAAGCCCTGCTCATTTTTTTTTTTTTTTTGGTAGATTATCATCATTTAAATGGCCAAATTATTAAATTGTACATTGAAAGAGAATCACACTCATGCTAGTGAATCTCCACATTTTTAAAGTCTTTCTTAAGCTGAAAATAAGTGAGATACTTAAACATTAAGGCATAGTCAAATCAAAAGGCAAAACAAGTTCATTCTGAGAGAACAGAGTTCAAACCCTGAGCAAATGAACTGCCCCTTAAGCTTCCTCCCTGCTCATCTTTAATGCTTTGCTGAAATGTTAGCAGGTCCTTATAAACTTTTGTTCACATGGCCAGGACTGAGTCTGTCCTCTCACTTGTGCTCCTAGCACTTTGTATATAAGTATATTAAAATACTAATCACACTATAAACCTTTATTTATTTGCATTTCAGCCTCATTATATACAACGGGTTCCCTTGGGCAGAGTCTATTTCTCTTCAGGTTGGCACAATTTCTGGCATATCCTAAGTACTCAAGATGTTGTTTGAACATTAAATAAATGGGACCGAAGACACTTAAGAAATATTTCTATCATTCTGGAACTTTCTACTCATTTTGGTTTTGTCTTCATTGTTAATGGGGAAACTTGGGAAAAACTGAAGAAGATACAGAAAGAAATACAGCAAAAGAATTGCAATTGAAAGGAAGGATAAATCTCAATTTTTAAAAGGAGTATTTAATATTTACAGTAATAGATAAAGCAAATTTTGAAATTTTAATTATTATAGGTCTTTGGATAACATATGGAATAATCTCAGTGTCTTTTGAGTTTTATCTTGCTGCAGTGGAAACATATGCCTAATTTTTCAGTTCCTGATTTTCCTCTTTTCAGTGTTCCAATAAAAGAATCAAGGTAGGAATTAACATGAATTCAGAGATTCATATGCTTGAAAATACCAGGTCCATGAACAATCCTTGGTGTGCACTGCCTCTGTTGATACATCTTTCCAGTAAACAAATGCTTTCCTAATGTTTACAGTTTAAATATGAGCCATTGTAATATATTTACCCAGAAGAGAACAGATTGTTTCCTTTAAATTCCGTGTGATAATTTTGTAACTAGTGTTGAAATGCAGGATTATTTTATTTTCTTTCATCCTTTGCTGTGTCCAGATTTGTGCCACCACTAGGCATTGATAAAGGTGTTTCCACTATTACAGGAAAACCTCAAAGACTGTTGCTGAGAGTTTTGAACCAAAGGAGCATAAGGCCTCCTAACTTGATTGTTTAAATTTAACCACTGAACATATCAGATGGGAAACCAAAAAAGATTCGTAATTTCATAATTAGTGTAATTCTTAAGTCAGAAAATAATTATGCTAGTGATAAAATGTATCAGTTTACTATATTATGAATAGAGAAAACGTGTGTAGCTAATCTGACTCAGAGAACAGCATAGGTCCACGGGCAAGACATCCATGTTCCCAGGCCAGACATGGTTTTAAAATGAAAAATCCAGTTGTATTTGAAGCCCATTAGGGAACCTGACACCTGAGACAATACTATGTTCTACCATGTCATAAAATAAGTGATATTAACAAATGCCAATAAAATACACGAGGCCAGCTTTACAAGGGCTATGCAAATTAGATTTTCAATTTGCAGCTGTCATATAAATGCAAGGGCCACAATGGACTTACCGCCCCAGTGCTCATCACAGACTGTAAAGAGAGTGGTTTTATTGGCTAAGCCAGGGAGCATGGTGCTGCACTCCATGACGATGGCCTGAGGGATCATTATGATGCAGGACACAATCCAGATGATGACGATGCTGTTCCGGGCCCGCTTGGCTGTGCTCTTAAACATCAAAGGGTGACAGATCGCATACCACCGATCCAAGGCAATGCAGCTCAGTGTGAGGACAGACACAGACACTGACACGGTCTAGAGAGGAAAAGAAGGTAGTACAAGGGAAGCACTGGGTGTTACATGGACCACTCTCAGTACTTTTACCCTATCAGAAACATAGGCACACAGATAACCAGATTCAAAGTTGTCAAAAAACATTTCATGCAAGTGCTTTCTATTAAAAAAAGAAAAAACTCTGCCAAAAAATAATATTAGAAATGTATCAGGGAAAAGAATACCTTTTTTCCGTTAAACATGAAAATGTACTATACAAGCCTTGCAATCTTTTTTTATGCTAAATGTTTTAATCTATAATATGGCATTCTTTAAATAATGACAATCATGATTTTGTCTTGAAATTTTTCTATTGATAGGGGAAATCTTATCTTGGAATGAAAGAATAGTAAAATATATATGTTTAGTCTGAAATGGACAATTCTCTGTCACTTATAGAGAATAATACAATGACATGTATTTCGTTTAAATTATCATACAAGAATCTGGTTGAAATTGCATTTAATTAGTATTTTTGAATTATAGGTATCTCATTTCCTATTTTTAAATAATCAAGGTTATTTGTACATTAGTTCATTTCCAACATGTTACACCCAAAGAAAGGCATGAGTCACGATAAAAAATAATTCTCTATATGAATCTCCTTACCATAGTTTGCTCATTGCTGGAATAAGCAACCTGCCTCTAAAATTCAAATAGGTTCACCCAATCCAGATTTCTATATAATAGCACCACAAACAATACTTTAACTTGGAACTTTAAGAAAATAGTAAAGAAACACGTCAAGCATGCTTATCCCCACATGATCAGTTTATGTAATTATATTTAGTGTATTCTATACTGGATGATTGGACCATTGGTTCTAAAAAAATCAATTATCTCAAAACTCTCTCTTTAAAAACAAGCCTCTTGCTCTTTTCTGATATATCTTTTACAGATTTCTATTTATTTTCTTCTCAACATTTATAGTACAATTATTTTGTTTAATTCATTAATTTACTGTTTATCTTCTCTATTGGAACAAATACCAATGGCAGGAGGGACTGTTGTGTTCACAAAACAGTACCTGACACAGTGCTTGACGTGCTTAATAAATATTTTTTTGAATTAAGGAATAGTCATAAGCCTCAATCTAAGGTAATATACATGGCACAGTCATCTTTCTATATTTTTCTGTCCTAGTTGTACTGATCCCATAAAATGTGAATGAGCAGGTCTCTCTGCTTCTTACATCAGGACCTTCCTTGTCGATGCACTGACTGTAGGTACAGATGAGAGAGAAGGATCTAAGGGCTGGTCCAGCCCAGCAGGAAAGGCTCTGGGTTAAGGATTAAGACCACATATCCATTCTCATCTCCTCCCAGCTAGCTGCACAATATGGGTCCCCTACTTAAGAGCTGTAGGTAAAATGTGGATGGGTTATTGTTTGTTCATTTATTTTTCTATTAAATGAGTAAAATGATGGGATGAGATGCTTGTCAACTCTGATTCTTTTGATTCTCTTTGGAAAAGGCAGCAGAGTGTGGTTGGAGTCAATTCCACTACCAGGTTTCCTGGGTATGTACCCCACTGCACTTGCCAAATGCATGATCTTGGGTAAGTCACTTAACCTCTCTATGCCTCAGTTTTCTCATCTGTGTGAGAATGCCTGATAATCGTAGCTGTCCATGGAATTTTAGGAACCGTCAGTTGAGATGGGAAACACCTAGTCCAGGACTGGTATATAAATGCTGTGCAAGTGTTTGTTATTCCTTATTATGATTATGACACGATGATGGTCATTATACTATTAATATTCTCTTCTATTCCTGAGCTTGGAGTTCTAGCTTTTAATAGGAACAGACTGCTTTTCGGTGAAGTGCAGTCATAGAAATTACAAATAAAGGTGTAAACTATGCTAAATTCTTGGAGGCTAATTTCATTTTAGGTGTAATCCTAAAGGGATGAACTCTACCAGAGAAGGCTTGGTTGATGGCACTTGGCAATTCCTTGGTGCTGCCTCAGAGAGCATTCACACCTCTTTCTCAATTGTCCTCTTCTCCTCCAACTTCCATTTCTTCCCTGAGAACGTGTCAAGCACCCAGTGTCCTTCCATACCCTTGCCAACCTGGGAAAAAGACAGTGGTCTTCTAGCTCTGCACAGTTGTCGTTTCATAGTTGCTGAGCCAGGGCTATATTTATGCTCTCTAGCAATTAGAAATGTAAAATGCTCATCAAGACCTAGTGTTTTATTTTTCATGAATTCTAATCAACATGGGTGAATGGGATAGAAGTAGTGTGTTTCAAATTCTGAAGTCATTTCTATTAGTTCCCTCTACTGTTAGATAGTAATAATCAATTCAAAACAGTGCACTTGAGAGATGGCTGTCCAGTGTCAACAGTAAGCCAAGGTGCAGCGCCTTCTCATGAGAGAGCATGCTGGTTCGGTTAACCTAGCAGTAGAATCCATTGCATGGACCATTGACCATCAGTGATTTAATAGTTACTGTTTGAGTGCTACGTCTGCTGGTGTATAATATACTCTAGTATACAATTAGCATCCAATTTACATGATTTTCTTGAAGGGGATATATCATAAGTGATATATGATAAGGCACCTTATCATAAGTGATTATAAATGAGAGTTTTGTTGTTGCTTTTCACTTGTAGGAGTGCACTTAAAGGTGCCTTTTTCATTGAGATTTTAATATTAGCTCAAGTCAGCTTGATAATAAATCATTTGAGAAATGAATGTAGTGCGAACCATGAACATTGTGAGTGAAGTGAGATGATGTGAACTTTCTTTTGCTGTCGGTGCTTTATATTGCACCCATCCTATGAGTACCCTGTGTTCAGGGCAACATGGGAAGCTTTCTTTGGTAGAGGACTCAGTTTCACGCTAGCATATAAATGTGACAAAAGGGACTCAGAGATCCATGACAAGTAGAAATGGAAATTTTGCCAAATCACAAGTTTGGATGACAGGCATTAATGGATTGGAAGGTGGAGAAGTGTGACTGAGAGTGAGGGAGCCTGTCTCATCACCCGACACCTAAAACTCAGTTGGCTTTCGTTCTACTTTTGCTGGCATTTCCTGTGCAGAACCTCTTCTGCAGTTACAAAAAAATGTCATTCTGAAAAAGCAGTCAACTGCTCCTGTATGTGTGAGAAGAAAAGTGAAATATTTTATATTTTTTCTAGAAATTCATGATAATTATTCAGCAAATAGCCCAATAAATGTTACTGGTAGTAGACCTATGGAGTGATTAAAGATATAAAAGGGATATTTTAATTAGTTAGCTAAGTTTTATTATATTTGTAAGATTTTTAAGATTGATGAGAGTTTGCTGAAGTCTTACAGCATACCACTCATAAATCTAAAGGTTGCATTGAATTGTATTTAGAAGAAAAAGAACATATAAATAATAGGAAATTAGTAAATGTCCAAAGAATCTTAAATGCAACCAAATAACCTTAAAATTTGGCTGGGTGTTTTGTATATGTTTTTAAATACTCAGTAGGACATAAGTATCATATGAGGGACCATTGGTTTCAGAACATCACCATTAAGGGAAAAAAAACTACTCAGATGATTGGCTTATTGCACATTGGCCCTATTCCTTCTACTTGGGAAAATTCTATGGAAAATGGACAATAAATATTGAGAGAATTTGGAGATGTGAGTTATACCAGTGCCTCAATATTTTTGTGCGTTTACAACTTTCCATCAAGAAGTAATGTTGAATGAGGTAATGAATGGGTCAGATCTTGTGGTTATCAATAGTTTTGTCCTTGATCTATGGTGAAGAGGATCAACTGTTGATCCTCTGTTGTTTAGTCAAGTTGACTAAACTGGACACTTTATAGAGAAGCAGATAGAAGCTATCAAGAGATGAAGATGTTCTTTCAACTGTAAGACTTGTTAAGTTGTGCTGCTGGAAAGAATACTGTCATAATGAACATTAGGAGAGACCCATGCCCTGCCTCATTCATGTTTGCACATTGCTTTCAATATGTCCTTGCATCCACGTAAGAGAATCTGGAATACCTAGTCTATAAGAAGGTATTGCTGTGCATTAGAACAGGGCTGCACCTATTACAGGGTGATGCATCCCTCTCCATCACCCCACTCTCCATCAGGGAAACTTCTGGTTTGCAGAGAGAACAACTCAGCCAATAAAAGATTCTGGGCAACTTAAGCCATCTTAAAACTTAAAAAGATCCCCCAAATTTCCCCCTGGGTGGTTACTGGAACCAAGAGAAATTTAAAAAACTTTCTGGAAGCACCACAGAAATGGTGACATATTAGAATTCTCTGCTATTTATGATTTTCCCAGTGTCTCCACGTAATCATAAGACCCATTGCTTAGTGATTTTTTTCTATGGTGATATTTTTCCCTGTTGCTCAATGTACTCTTTCTCTCAAAAATTTTTGCTATAGTTTATTTTTGTAACCCACTCATGATTTTCAGACGACTGACAAAACTAGCCTTGCAGTTAAACTTAATGCTTGCAATGAGGCTTATAACTTTCATGGCATTTCCCACTTAGTAGTCTATCAGTGAGGTCTGGCCTAAAAATGTATTATTTCTTTTTATAATGAGTCATTGTAGAACTATTGAGGTAAAGGTCTCTTTGTAACATTTCAGATCCAAAAGCCTAATTTATATAATTTCTAATAATGAGCTATTTGTGGTCTCTCTCATCTTTTGTTTTTCCCAAGACTTCAGTTTTGGAGTACTTTTAAGACCACAGCAAAACTGAGGAGAAGGTACAAAGATTTCCCTATACCCCCTGTTCCCACATAGCCTCCCGCATGATCAACATCCCCCACCATAGTGGTACATTTGATATAATTGGTGAACTTACATTGGCACACCATAATCAGTACACTCTTGATGTTGTACATTTGGACAAATGTATAAGGACATGTATCCAACATTATAATATCCTACGTTATACTGCATTATAAATCCTCTGTGCTCTGCCTGTTCATCCCTTCCAACCCCTGACAACCACTCATATTTTTTACTATCTCCATAGTTTTGTCTTTTTTCCTAATGTCATGTTATTGGAATTATGCAGTACATAGCCTTCTCAGATTGGCTTCTTTCACTTAGTAATAAGTATTTAATGTTCCTCCATGTCTTTTTTTTTTTTGTGGTATGTGGGCCTCTCACTGTTGTGGCCTCTCCTGTTGCGGAGCACAGGCTCCAGATGAGCAGGCTCAACGGCCATGGCTCACGGGCCCAGTAGCTCCGTGGCATGTGGGATCTTCCCGGACCGGGGCACGAACCCATGTCCCTTGCATCAGCAGGCAGACTCTCAACCACTGCGCCACCAGGGAAGCCGCCTCCATGTCTTTTTATTGCTTGATAACTCATTTCTTTTAATCACTGAATAATATTCTATTACCGGGTTGTACCCCAGTTTATTTACCCATTCATCTACTGAAGGACATCTTGGTTACTTCCAAGTTTTAGTAATGATAGATAAAGCTGCTGTAAACATTTGCATGCAAGTTGTTGTGTGGATGTAAATTTTCAGGAATGCAATTGCTGGATCATATGTTGGGACTATGTTTAAATTTGTAAAAAAAAAATCAGTCTTCCAAAGTGGCTGTAACATTTTGCAGCATTCCTACTAGCAATGAATGAGCATTCCTGTTGCTCCACATCCTTGCCAGCTTTTGGTATTATCAGTGTTCCATAGTTTGGCCATTCTAATAGGTGTGCAGTGATATCTCATTATTTTAATTTGCATTTCGCTTATGATATGTGATGAGGGACATATTTTCCTATGTTTCTTTGCTACTTGTATATCTTCTTTGGTGAGGTGTCTGTTAAGGTCTTTGGCCCATATTTTAATTGGGTTGTTTGCTTCCATACTGTTGAACTTTAACAACTTTCTGTATATTTTAGATAAAAGTTGCTTATCATCATGTCTTTTGCAAATATTTTCTCCCAGTCTGTGCCTTGTCTTTGTATTCTCTTTACATTGACTTTTGCAAAGCAGCCATTTTCAATTTTAATGAATTCAGCTTATCAGTGATTTATTTCAATCATCAGGCTTTTGGTGTTATATATAAAAAGTCATCAAAACACCAAAGGTCATCTAGGTTTTCTTCTATGGTATCTTCTGGGAGTTTCATAGTTTTGCATTTTACATTTAGGTCTATGATCCATTTTGAGTCCATTTTCTGAAGAGCGTAAGGTCTGTATCTAGATTCAGTTGTTCTAACTTCCCCAACTTGTCATTATTGGGAGCATATTGTCATTTCCTCCAAATCTTATGAAACCAACTGGGAGCCTGGATGGAATAAATATCGGGAGGTGGAGGGTGGTCAAGGGAACAAGTAGGGAGTGGCCACCATTTCACTCACTGTCCAATTGCTAAAGAAAATCCATGTCTTTTAGAACTGTGGCCCTGGACACCAGCTTGGGAAAATATAAAGATTTTAGAGCTATCAGAATATCAATCAGAAAATTATTCTCTGGAAGTGTTTGTTCTTAATTTCTTGTAGAGAAACTAGTTATAGGAAAGCTGTTTTCAGAACTGAAAAATAAAACATCTAATTCTGATGACCATGACTGATGTTTACTGAGAACGTACTATGTTTTTATAAGGTCATTGTCTTCCAGAGAGCAATCCCTATGCCAAGTGGTTCATATAAATTATCTAAGTAAGCTAATCCAACCACCATAAGAGATAGTTATAATTAAAATTATTAATCTTTTAAAATAAGTGAATCTCAAAGAGCGTACATATTTGGCTCAATAGCATACAATAGGTGAATGGCAGAATAGAGATTGCAAAGATTCTCTACCAGATTCCCGGTAGTTTAATTCAAAACCTGCACTATAACCTGTTCCCTGTACTGCTTTGATCATATAGCTTTTGATTTCTCAGTAGTAAATGAGACAACTTATAAAAACAGATAGTCCTCAATTACTTGGACTGGGAAAGGCTGAATCATTAATTTGGTCAAGTTCCTTATTTTATAATCAGAAAATTAGAGACCAAAAATGTAAAAGGTTTGTGCAGCACTTATTGATGACTTGAGAATTCTAACACTTTATTTTTACCCAGAACTTACCTTGTTTACCTGGTATTACTTTCCTTAAGTTTACCAGTTCCTTAAGCAAGTATATTTCTCTCTTAGCTCACTAGGTAATTTACCAAAGGGCCATGAATATAATTGAAAATGACTATACTTTTTCAGTAGTTTCTGTGTTTGAACCCCAAAAGTGTGAAAAATAATTACCTGTAAATAAGGAATCACTTTACAGAGGGATTGTCCAAAGAACCAGGTCTCAGTGATGTCCACTACTAAAGTGGCTGGAAGGCAGGTGATGGTCACGAGCACGTCAGCCAGAGAAAGGTTGACGATGAAGTAATTGGTCACCGTCCTCATGTGGTGGTTCTTCCACACAGCCACACAAACTAATTTGGAAAGAAAAAGGAATAGTAACTGTTATGGACTGAATGTCTGTGCTCCGCAGAAATTCATATGTTAAGATCCTGACTGCGCCCCCCTCAAAGAAGATGTGGTACATATATACAATGGAATATTACTCAGCCATAAAAAATACTGAAATAATGCCATTTCCAACAACATGGATGCAACTAGAGATTATCATATTAAGTGAAGTAAGTCAGAAAGAGAAAGACAAATACCAAATGATATCAGTTATATGTGGAATCTAAAATATGACACAAATGAACCTATCTACAAAACAGAAACAGGCTCATAGACATAGGAACAGACTTGTGGTTGCCAAAGTGGGTGACATGGGAAGGAATAGACTGGGAGTTTGGGGTTAGCAGATGCAAAGTATTATATATAGAATGTATAAACAACAAGATCCTACTGTATAGCACAGGGAACTATATTCAATATCCTGTAATAAACCATAACGGAAAAGAATATAAAAAGAGAATGTATATATATGTATAACTTAATCACTTTGTTGTATTGCGGTAATTAACACAACATTGTAAATCAATTATACCTCAATAAAATAAAAAGATCCTCCCCCACAATGTGATGGTATTAGGAGGTGAGTCTTTGGTAAATGATTTGGTTGTGAGGGTAGAGCCCTCATGAAGGGCATTAGGTCCTTATAAAAGGAACTCCAGAGAGATCTTTTACCCCCTTCCACCATGTGAGGATACAGCAAAAAAGCTGCTGTTTATGAACCAGGAAATGGACTCTGACCACTGAATCTGCCACAGTCATGATCTTGGACTTCTCAGGCTCCAGAACTGTGAGGAAAAAAACTTCTGTTTTTTATTAGCCACTCAGTTCATGGTACTCAGTTACAGCAGGCTAGACAGACTAAGACAGTGACTAAACAAAGAAAATAACTATTGATGAGGGAACACCATCAAGCTAATTGGTACCCCTGCAAATCCACAAATAAATATTGCCAAGGGAGATAATTTAAGGCTGTCCTGTGTTTTCACCAAAATGCTCAATATGTGTGAATGTTGAATATATGCTTAAAAATCAGTTCATTTACCTTGCAAGACATTTTTCAATGGATCATAAGGCTGTGTTTATTTTTACTTGATTTTGAATTTCATTTTCCAGGAGTTAAAGAGCAATCTTTGATTTATCGTTCTACTCCTTCGGTGGTCAGCAAATACTCAAGAAATATTTACTGAGTTGAGATGAATTAGGAGTTCGCTAGTTTTCAATGAACTGCAATGTTTGCCTCATCCATGACGTTGACCCCTACCTGCTCCCAAACTCTGCCTTTGGGACATTTAAGAGATGAAGAGGCTTAAAGACAAAGTCAACAAAAAAAGTCCTTACTATTGCCATATACTGAAGTGGATGGTTCGTATCCTTAGATCGTTTAACATCAATGACAATCCCAAGGGAATTTATCATTACCAATGTTTTATATATTATGACGTCAGTGAGACACAGGAACTTGTTGAGGACAAATGGCTCATAAAACACAGAACCACAGTTACAACTGGGCTTATACACCAAGTGAAGAGCTGGTCTTTCCACCACACTGGCTACCTTCTTTTGTGAAAATGAAGGAGTTATATAAAAAAGCACATATAAATTCTAGAAACTCAATCTCTCTCCTTTCTATTACTCTTGATGGCCTCTTAACATCAGCTCAGATGAAACACACTTTCTCAGCCAAGCCTTCCTCCCTTTCCTTCAGTGTATCCCCCTGTGTAAAAGTTGTGCTATCTCATTCAGCTTCTCTTTATGGAAAGAATACATAGTTCTTTGATGCTCTGTCTGCCCTCTGAGATATCCAAAGGTTACATAATCACTGGTTCCAGAACTATATAGGTGTAAGCACTGCTACCCACATCTATTGATGGGTTTGCTTCACTGAAAGGAACTGTGAATTTACCTGGGGTATCATTACCCTGTCAGAGCTGTCGCTTATGCACCCAAATGATGCAGTGATTAGTAACCTTATGCAGTGAAGAAATAAAAGCACATTTGTTAAATTTAAGTCACTGAGTGAGGATTCCTTTTTGACAATTATGCACCAGTTTATTATGACTTTCATATGCTGAAAAATGCTTTTACTAGCTTCTGAAGCTGAAATTACCCTCAGTCACCAACAGATGCCAATTTAATGAAATACCTGAATTTCTGAGGATTTAATTGTGAAAACTTCACATCTTCCTTTAACTCCAGCACACAAGTACCAAAACCTCAAGTGAGCTTTATTAGGGTAAATCATAGTCTTTATTATCTGAAAATTCTGCTGCTGAATTATTTATTTCTCAGAAACGCTTGAAATGCTCACACACACACACACACACACAAACCCATCTTAGCAGTCGACTAACACATTATCACGGCTTGTTATGAGAAAATTGACAAAAAACATCACACTTCTGATCCTTGGTCAATAAATGGTCCAAATGGTGCAATTTGGGATCTAGAAAAGAAAACAAGACTTAAAAAGTGCAATCCATTCTAGTTTGACTCCCTATTCTCCCTATTTTGGAGGTGAGGAACGGCAATGCTGGGAGGACAGTGTTAATGCATGATGTCTAAGCAATGTGAGAACAAGTAGATTCTCAACCAACGTTTCTATAGTATTTACGATGTGCCATATCCTGTTCTAAGCAATTTAAATTATTAATCTCCATAATAACACTATGGAATGATTATTGTTAATATCCCTGTCTAACACGTGGAAAACTGAGGCTCGGGAGGTTATGGAACCTATCTAAGGATGAATAGCTAGTAAATGCCGAGCTTAGATTTAATCTTATAAACTCTGCATGCCATTCTATTATATACCAGCATCTATCATTGAAGCAGAAGGTGGAAGGCAGCTGCCAGCCTTTCTTTGGCAGGACTTTAACATACATTCATAAAATTCTGGAATTGGAGATCATTCAGTCTAACTGGATGCATAAATCAACTCTGCAGTATTCCTGATTCATTCTACTTGCATATTTTTAATAGTAGGGAATTTATGACTTGCTTAAGCCCTCAACTACGTTTTGTGTTGACTTTACCTACGAGCAAGTTCTTGTTCATGTTGAGTTGATATCTGTTTCCCTTTCAGTTCCATTCATGGGTTCTTTATTCTTTCCTGGAACCCAAGGAATAAACCTTATCTATTTTTTTCTGCATTGTACCTGTATTAGTTTCCCAGGGCTGCTTTAACAGAGTACCATAGGTTGGGTGTTTTAAAGCAACATAAACTTATTGTCCCACAGTTCTGGAGACCAGAAGTCCAAAACCAACGTGTCAGGAGGGCCAAGCTGCCTCTGAAACCTGTAGAGAAATTCTTCCTTACCTCTCTCACAGCTTCTGGTGGTTTGCTGGCTATCGTGGCCTTCCCTAGGGTGCAGCTCTGTTTCTTCAGTCTCTCTCTCCATCATAACAAGGTGTTCTCCTGCCTCTCTGTATTCACATGGCATCTTCTTATAAGGACACCAGTCATATTAGATTAGTGGCCCACTCTACTCCAGTATGACTCATTTTAACTCAACTAATCATATCTGCAATGACCTTATTTCCAAATAAGGTCACATTCTGATATTCAGAAGATTAGCACTTTCACATATTTTGGGAGAGACACAATTCAACTCATAATAGTCTGTCCTGTGACCCCTAAAAATTTGTGTTTTTCCCACATACAAAATACAATTCACTCCATCTCAACAGTCCCCAAATTCTTAACCCATTTCAGCATCAACTCTAAATCCCAAATCTCACCTATATATTATCTAAGTCAAGAATGGGTGAGATTTGGGGTACGGGTCTTCCCAGGGCAAAACTCCTCTTCATCTATGAACCAGTGAAACCTAGAAAACAAGTTATCTACTTCCAAAATGTCATCTTGGGGTAAGGATAGGGTGATATTCCCATTCTAAAATAGAGAAATTGGAAGAAAAAGCGGGTCACCAGTCTAAAGCAAGTTTTCAAGTCAGCAGGGCAAATTTCACTAAATTTTAAGGCTTAAGAAAAATTCTCTGTGTCTTGATGCTCTGTTCTTCTAGCTCAACCTATAACAGTAGCCATTGAGATATTTAAAGTCCACAGCTATTCCCCAAGCCTCTGCTTACTGAGGCTAAATATCTCCAGAACCCTCATGTGCAATGCAGGGTTTCATATCTCACATCACCCTGATCATTTTATTCTGAGCACACTCCAGATAATCATTGATGGCTCTAAATGAGCTATCTGCAACTGCACACATGTTTCCAGCTGTGGTCTAACCAGGACAGAAAAGAACAGGGTGACTGCTTTCATTAATATTTCTCTATTAAGACAGCCTGAGATCTTGTTAGATTTCTTAATAGCCAAGTCACACTTTTTTTGGATCAGACATGTATACAATTGCTAGAAATTGGTTCCCTCATGTAGATGTTTCTTTACCTCTAAATCTTAGGGAGAAAAAGAGAGGGAAAATCAATATTCTAAAAAAAACATTATTGGGATAATTGGAGAAGTTTGAATTTGGAATTTATGTTAAATAATATTACTGTGCCAATTACAATATCTTAAGTATGGTGTTTACATTATGTACATTCAAAATACTAAAGATTATGACTATGCCTGCTCCCCAAGACTTTGTTTCTCTGGGTTAAACATTGTCAGACCCTTCCTGCATAATAGCAGGATTACCTCTTTCATGACCCTGGTCTCTTTATTGTGAAAATGCTGCAGATTACCAGCAGATATCTCTGAGCTAGCTATCCAGAACTGAGCACACATCTTCAGGTGCATATCTCCTCAGTTTGAGTTGAATAAATATCCATTAGTTTATTCATTTCCCCATTCAAAATATTAAAGATATAAGGGAAACAACCTTCTCCTGGTAGCACATCAAATTTATGAAGTTAAATTCATCATCTTTTCTTATATTCTCTTCCTGGACTTTATATCTCCCTGAAATATAACATTCTTCCTTTTTCTCCCCAATACCTTATGTTTAAAATCCCTCAGATATCTCTTACCTCTATAATTGTCTTTCTATTCCTTTTGCAAATACCTGGTCAGATTGTGGTAATAATTAGCTAGGATGTTGCAATTACCTCCTAATAGTTGGTCCTGCACCCTGCCTGTCTTTACTCCTATCCATTTTATCCAGTGATACCATTCACTCCAGTTATATTAATTCTTTCATTTCAATAGGAGTCTCTCATTTTCTTTGGAATTAAGTACACAATCCTCAGGTGGCCACCCAGTTCTCATTGAACTTTCCCTCTATGTCTTGCAATGCTGCCCATAAAATACTCAGAGCTGCAGGATAAGTTTGATATCTCACTTTATAGCAAACATTCCACACCAGGCGATTGCTAATGCCATTCCTCCTTTTGGAAATGGCCACACTCAATTTCAATCCTCTTTTCAACTAATTAAATCCTACCCCAAAATAAACAAACGAAAAAACAAACCAATCAAACAAAAAAATTGGTTTCATGTAATTTCTCTTAATTAGCCTAACTCAACATGACTTCTTTCTTTTTTAAAACCATATTACACCATAAAAAAGAATGAAATAATGCCATTTGCAGCAACATAGATGGACCTAGAGTTTATCATACTATGAAGTAAGTCAGACAAAGACAAATATCATATTATATCACTTATATATGGAATCTAATACAAAATGATATAAATGAACTTATTTTAAAAAACAGAAACAGACTCACAGACTTAGAGAATGAACTAATGGTTACCAGCAGGGAAGGGTGACAGGGAGGGATAGATTGGGAGCTTGGGATTAACACATACACACTACTATATATAAAATAGTTAACAAGACCTACTGTATAGCACAGGGAACTCTACTCAATATTCTGTAATAACCTATACACACATACACACAAATATATAACTGATTCACTTTGCTGTATACCTGAAACTAACACAACATTTTAAATCAACTATACTCCAATAAAAATTTTTTTAAAAGGAAAAAAAAATTAAAACAAAGAAATAAAAACATATTACATGTTGTACCTTTCCTCGTCATGAATCACATTCTAAAATTATAATGAACTATTATGGGTATTTGTATTTTTTTTCTTATTCTTCTACTGGTTCAAAAGCTCTTTTTCATTTTGAGATGGGCTTTTCCTTTCTCTTACTCTTCTTGGTTTCGAAAGCTTTTCTCCCAACACAAACACTGCCTAAAACTTACTTTGCAATAAAAAATATTCATAACATTGATTTGTTCATCCACTTGTAGCATGTTGGTGCCTTTGGTATTGTACATTTACCCATGAGGTTCTTTAAAAGAAGAGAAAAACCCAGTGGCTGAATGGAGCATTTATTTTCCTCATTCCTTTTAAGGCCTGACATTTGACAGAGAACTTGGCTGCCTGCCAGTTATTTTCTTGGCTCTCAATTCCCCATATACTGCCTTCTGATGAGCCTTGGCAGGATGTGAGACATGAACTTGGTACTATTTTTGAAATCGGTTCTCTGAATGATCATGATCCACCAATGTTAAAGTTAGTTTGTGGTTAGTCTGCACTTACAACAGTCTGCCTGCATTAATCAGGAACAAGTGAGGAATGGTTGTGCACATGGGGGTGAAAGGTGATGCCAGAAGGCAGAGATGCAGATTGAATGAAAATCCACCTCGAACACAGATATTTTGAAAAAAAGACTTTTGAGATACAGAGGTGCCAAGAAGATAAAAGTCCATTTAGTCCTTCCTCCTTCACCCCTCAGTTGGTTCATCATCTCTTCATCTGTAAGAATCTGATGATGTATAGCTCCCATCTTTGCTCTGCAGGACCGACAGACGGAACCTGACTCCAGCTGTATGACAGCATCTGTAGTCTGTGATGTAGAGAGTGATTTAAAACATAACATAGAGATACAGTCTTTAAAAGTAGCCTGTTATTGGATGTACCAAAGATTAAACTGACTTTCAAATAGGAAAATAAAATATTGGTACAATAAAACCCTTTGCAACTTCAATCTGCACTTATGATAAACTGGCTTTTGTTTTAGTATCTAACACACTGCATATGGACAAAGTAAATCTCTCTCTCAAATCAATCCTTGCACTTGGAAAAATTTAAACTAAGGTGATATCCTGTTAATCTGTTGATGAGATTGCATCTTTTATTAAACATACACTTAGGTCTTAAAATGGCAACTAATAATTGATATTATAATATCAAGAGGAGTCTGTGCATGGTATATAATTAGCATGTTACTGAGTATCTCGAAAGATCTGTACTATATATATCAAATTATTTTAAGCATTTTCACATTTATTTAATTTTTCAACATTAAAACAAGATATAGGTGTTAAGTGACATAAGCCAGATACAAAAGGACAATGATTATATAATTCCATTTATATGAAGTACTTAGAGTAGCCAAATCCTTTAAGACAGAAAGAAGAATGTGGTTGCCAGGTCTGGGGGGAGGGGAGAATGGGCTATAATTACTTAAGAGGAAAGAATTTTAGTTTCGCAAGATGAAAAATGTTACAGAGATATATAGCGCTGATGGTTGTACAACAATGTGAATGTACTTACTGCCAATGAATTGTAAACTTAGGAATGGTTAAAGTGGTAAATTTTAAATTGTGTACACTTTATCACAATTTAAAAAAAACACTTTCCATGGAAAAAGGAGCTATAAAATGGGAAACAAAATTTTTGACCCAACAATAATGTTCCTCAAAATTCCTAAATACAGAATGAAAATTCCAGGGGACAATATTAATTGCTCATTTTATGATTTTTAAAAAACTCATGAACAGCTAAAATAATGAAAGAAAACGCAATTATTCAAATATACCTCAGTTCTAATGGCAGTATAAAAGACAGCCAACACATGATTTTTTAATACATAATTTAAATTATTTCTTTGTGAAATCAAAGTTTTGTTTGTAGTAGGTTGTGATATTGTAATTTAGATAGTGTCTTAAATGATTATGCAATGTCTTGATTGTTCTTTATTTAATGTACATATGTATGTATACAGATATGCAAGATGATAATTTCTTGATTGTTATTTGTTATATTACCCATATAAAACATGTCAGAAAACAACTTTAAAAAATACTGTAGGGCTTCCCTGGTGGTGCAGTGGTTGGGAGTCCGCCTGCCGATGCGGGAGACACGGGTTCGTGCCCCGGTCCGGGAAGATCCCACATGCCGCGGAGCGGCTGTGCCTGTAAGCCATGACCGCTGAGACTGCGAGTCCGGAGCCCGTGCTCCGCAACGGGAGAGGCCACAACAGTGAGAGGCCCGCGTACCGGAAAAAGAAAAAAAATAAAATAAAATACTGTAGTTCCACCTTTTGCCACAAAGTGTCAGTGAAAGACTTTGAAAGTGCTTACCCTGTCACTTAAGAGGTGAGTTTTAAACATTAAGTGAATTGTAATATTCTTTATAACGTATAAGTAAATACACTTGTTTCAAGTGGGATATTCTAGACCATATTCTAGACCAAAAAGAATCCTTAAGAAAGGACAAATTTGGCTAACCTCTTTTAAATTATATACAAATGAATGAGTCAAGGTGAAATACAATTATTTTTCTAAATGAAAAACAGCAAAAAAGCCATTGAATACACATAGAAGGTAGCCTCTATTTAACTCTTGTGAGGAATCTATCTTGAAAGCAGGAAAGGATTCATCCAGAATCATTACAGTGTGTAGATTTAACACATAGGAAAGTTGACTATTGGTGTGGTCCTCCAAGGGTAAAACAAACTCTCCATGAAATCCGCAGGTATTTTCCTTTTTCTCATCTTCATTGCACCTCACCTCTTTGGCCCCCCTTATTGTTACTTTTGCTTCCTTCTTTTCCTGGGAAAATATACCAATAATTCCTGACTCAGTCTCCCATCTCCACCCACACATCTTGGCAAAGTTGTCTACAAATCTCTCTGTCTGTGCTCAGAAGAGCAGCAGGCAAAGATGCCACTACTTTTCGTGCAAATCTGACAGATGGGACACTGTCAAGAAACACTTCAGTGCTGTGAAATGATCCCCCCCCCAAAAGGTTATCTAATGTTAAGAGAAAGAAAACTTAAGAAAAAGTTATTATAGAAGCAAAGACAACAATGTTCTGAATGCATTTCAGTTTTTGTTTCCTTAAGAAAATATAAAAGTCTACAGTCTGACAAAAACTTTCTCATTGGCACCTGCTCATTATTTTAACATAGGCAAGAATTCTCATGCTGATACCAATGAGGTAGTATGGGGAATAATTACAATACCACAATTAATAAATCATCTGGGAAGGGATTTTGAAAGACAGGGTCTTCACACAGGCACAAATATACCTGGAGAAACTGCATAGAAGAAGGTTATAAAAGAGAAACACAAGGGAGATGGTAATTCATAGGAATCAAGTCTAAAGGAAATTCTTCAGAAAGGAGAGTGAGAAGGTAGGCTTGACTTCTGCTGTCTGTGAGAGGTAGAGGAGGGCTCAACCACAAATTGTACCAAGGTTCTGAATAGGATCTGCCAGACACCAGAGCATCACTTCATGTTAATAAGTTTCCCCAGGCCTTTGAGGCTGGCCTTTGCGGAAGGTGAGGAGGAAGGAAGTCTCCACAGTCTTAGCATCTGCAGTTCTATTAATGGCTACATCTAGTAAGCATCAAAGGAGTTTTTCTGGGGTGGGGGGGTGTATAAATTTCTTGGTTACCCATGTCTTTTTACTCTTTACAGGTAAATCACTATGAATGTTTGTTCCCGGTGCAGCCTCTCAAAATTCCATCTGGATCTCTACCCTGTCCTCAGAGCTCTTTAGGGATATATGGTCAATCTTTGTCTTGGCCCTTTTGCTTTAATTAGCACATATAAGTGACCTATCCTTCCCCTGGCACTTGACTTCTGTTTATCATACTGCCTGCAATGAACTTAATTTTTTGGATTCCTTTGTAGGACTATTTTCCCTCTTTCACTCCATGTATATCTTCAACCATCCTGTCTTTTTCTTCCATGTTCTTTTCTTTTTTGTTATTATCTACTCTTACAACTTCAATTCTCATCTCTAGGAGACTAATTTCCAAAGTTATAACTCTAGTTCTTGGTTCAGTCTTGCTTTCCATAACAAAATTTCAAACTACATTTTGTTCATCTTTTATATATTTTGTCTTTGATTCACACTCAACTCATGATTATAAAATGTATACATACCAAATTAAAGCATTTTGACATTGTCCTGAAGATTAGGGAGAATCACTGAAAGATTTTAAGCAAGGGAGTGACAAGACCCCATTTCTATTTTTCAAAGATGACTTGGGAGAATGTGGAAATTATATATGCTCTTAAACCGGAAGCAGGGGAGCCAGTTTTGAAACTTTTTAGAACTCCAAGGAAATAAGGTGAGGACAAAAGAATGGGGAAAAAATGAATGAATTCCAGAAATAATAATGAAGTTGAAATAAAAAACTGTGGTGAGTGATTAGATATGAAGATGAAGAAGGTAAGAAGAACTGAGGATGATTACCAGGTACATTGCTTGGCAGGTGGGGAGAAGATCCTATTGCTCACTGAGTTATGAAATAGAGGAGAATGAGGCAGCTTCATCTGGAAGTAGGGACAGAAGATGAGAAATTCCATTTTGTATATGTGAGTTTGAAACACTTGTGAGTTATCTCGCTGTCAGTATCCATTTGGCATTGGGATTTATGCATCTATATTTCAGGAGATATATTTCAGTTACAGGTGCATATTTGGGATTCATCGGAATAGCCATACTGTTTAAAGCCAGTTGAGTGGATAAGGTCAAGCAGGGATAGATTAGAGTAAGAAGGGAACAACCTAAGTCATTTCCAGAGAATTGTGCAATTTCAGCCAAATAGTCTTGGTTGGCAAATATCCAAAGGTGCCAATTTTCTCTGAAGTACTAAATATTATAGTATTGAATGGTACATTGGTTTTACTAGTAGAAAATAGTATACAGTTCTGGTTATGACAGATAAGCTTGCTGCAGAGCAAACCTCCCATCCAAAACAACCATGGAGCAGTTGGAGTGTCACACATGTCTTTACAACATTGGAAAGCTTATGAGAGAGTGAAGACTTGAAGGGCCAATATCCTGGAGAAAAGGAAAGAAGACAGATGTACACTGACATTCAGCACCTCTTTTCTGCTCAAAGCTTTTGGCAGTTTGCAGGCACCAACTAAGGGCTGAGAGTAAAAAGTAGCAGCCAATAATATGAGAAGTTGAGCAGGAACTTGAACAGTCTTGTTGAACAGAGGGCAGTCATTCAATCAACCTGAGGTGAACAACCCTGGCTTTCAGCGGCAACCCCAAAGAGCAAACTGTAGCAGAGATAAGCCTGAAGGAGACATGCTCTCCTAAAGGATGAAGCCCAGCTCCAAATACCTTCACTTACTGACTGGATAGAGGTTTTCTGTCTCAATACGAACTGCCTGCCAAAGCAAAAGCAAATTCTCTGTGTAAGAATATATATTATCTAGAGCATCAAATGATTTCATCCAAAGTTTTCATATGAAATGTGACTCATTCAATAGAAAAGTCATCAGGCAGACACAAAGGCAACACCAAAAGACCAAAGCCTATAGGAAAAGAAAAGAAAAGAAAAGAATAAAGCTTTCAGAAATGTTAAAATAATTCGATTAAAAAGTTCAAGAAATTATGTGATATATGTAGACTATTAATGAAAAATTGAAAAAAATATTTAAGGGGAAACTGTAGACCTCAAAAATGTTTTAACTGGAAACACAACAATGGATTCAATAGAAGATTAGATGGATAGAGCCAATCAGTAGAACTATCCAAACTAATAGAAAAGTATTCAAACTAAACAATACAGAGAAAAAAATTGAAAATGCAGAAAATAATATGAATAATACATGCTTTAAATACTAAAATACATGTAATTGGGTTCTCAATATGTGAGAAGAAAAGTAAAATGAAGCAGAAACAATATTTAAAAATATACTAGCCAAGGAGAGATGTTATCTGATAATTTTTTAAGACTAATTAAAAACCAAAGGTAGAGTCCTGTGACATATCACTAGAGACTTCATTCCAGATTAACATTAGTAATTAATCAATATTACATATATCTTATTATTATTCAACATTTTAGCAATTATTTAAAAGTTGAAATAGAAGGGCATATTTGTTAAACTTGAAGATAGCACATAACTGAGAGATATAGTTAATATTTTGGGTTCCACATGGCTCAAAAGTTCTTGCCAGGCCAGAGCAATGGGGGAAATATAATATGAGATATAACAAGAATAAATGTAACCCTGCATTTAAGATCAAAATCTGTTTTAGGTACATTACATTTTACCAGGAAAAAAATAAAACTAATTAAAGGCAACTATACACAGATATCTGAAGTGTCACAAATCTCAACCAGGATAAATATAAGAGAAAACTACACACAGTTATATTTTAATAAAGCTTCTGAAAACCAGCAATGAAGAGAAAAATCTTAATTCAGATAAAAAGCATATCACCATCAAAACATAATACTGGGATTGACAGCTAAATTTTCAAAAGAAAAAAATCTAAAGTATAACAAAATGTCATTTTCATGCTGAGAGTAAGAACAATTTAGAATTGTATAGTCAATGAAAACATATCTGATAAATGAAGATGAAATAAAGTCCTTTTCAGACAAACAGAAGATGAGAGAATTTGTCAACAACATTCTCGAACCAGAGAAAAATGAAAGGGAGTTAGACAGAAAGAAAATGATCAGTTGGAAGTACAAAATGAAGAGAGGAATGAAGAATAATGGAAATTATAAATATGTGAATAAATATCAATTATAAATGGCTAAATAAAATAATAAACATCATCATCATCATGTTTTGTGAGGTTTAAATAACTGCAGCAGAAAGGAAGCAGTGGTAAACAGAGTTAAGGCAGTGTTTCAAGTTTATTTCAGTGTTCAGCAAGTGTTAAAAATACTAATTTATCAATATATTAAAATGCATTATCAATGACATACATTTTCATCACTAGGGAAATCTCTAAAAGAATAGTAAGTGAATATGTAACAAGCTAAAGAGGAAAGAAATAATAATTTTAAAAGGTAAAAGGCAAGAAAAAATTTGAACAAGGGGAACTAAAAGAAAGCAAATGAGATGATAGGTATAAACACAAATATACCAATAATTACATTAAATACAAAGGAACCTAAAACTTCAGTTAAAAGACAAAGGTTATTGGGCAGGATTAAAAAAAAGACTCAATCATATACTTCTTAAACAAGCAACATACTTTTAATAAAATGACACAACAAAATAGAAAATGCAAGAATTCGAATATTAATTTGAAGAATGATGGTGTAGCTAAATTAATTTTAGACCGAATTTTAAAGCAATTTAAAAATGTTAAATTTAAAATTTGGACAAGATTTTGAGGTAAGAAGCATTACTAGAGCTAAAGAGGGAAATTTTATAATGATTAAAGGATCAATTCACTAGGAAGATATAACAATTCTAATACTGCAGCCTCTACAATATACGAAGCAAAAGATGATACAACCAAAGTGGGAATCATAGAGGGATATTATAATAGATCTTTCTAAGTAACTAATAGAATAAACAAACAACAAACTCCATTTCAGATTTATGTAATTAACAAACTTTACTTAATATATTTGTAAATCTTAATTTATATCTATCTGGAATATTATACCCCAAACTGAAGAGTACACATTATTTCAGAGTATGCATAGTACTTGGACAAAAATTTACCATATTCTGGAATATAAGTAAACCTCAACAAACTTCAGAGTATGGAAATCACAATGGATTTTTTAAAATTAATTTTTATTGGAGTATAGTTGATTTATAATGTGTTATTTTCTGCTGTACAGCAAAGTGAATCAGTTATACATATATACACTCTTTTTTAGATTCTATTCCCATATACATATGAATATTTTAACTGAACTTGGTAGAATTAAGCAAAAAATCAACAAAAATATTGGGAAAACCCCACAAATGTTTGAATTTTAGGTAATGCACTCCTAAATAACTCATGATACTTAAGCTAAATTACAATACAGATTAAATTATTTTCAACTGAATGATAGCTAAATACAAACTATCAAAAACTATTCAAAAAAAACTATCAAAATGAAGTTAAAGATATACTCAAAAAATATGAATAATCTTAAATGAATCTACTGGAAAACAAAAACTGAAAATCAGTAATATAATTATTTATCTCAAAAAGTTTAAAAAAGGAACAAAAATTAAAGCATTAAAATTAAAGGAGGTAGAAAGAAATAAAGGATAGAAATAATGAATTAAAGAATATGCAAGAGCAAGAACTAAAAAGCCAAAATTTGTTTTTTTTGTGAAAATTAGTAAAATTATTAACTTCATAGTAAGATAAATAAAAAACAGAGAAGTCACAAATATTGAAATCAGAAATAAAATTGGAACTTTACTCACATCTTTTTATTTACTTTTGTTTTTAACTGGGGTACAGTTGTTTTACAATGTTGTATTAGTTTCTACTATAAAGCAAGGTGGAGTAGAGTTTACTCACATCTTATGCACATTAAAGTATAGAGAATATAAGAAAAATGTATGTCATTAAATTAAAAACTTAAATGAAGTAGACAACTTCCCTAAAAATACAGCTTGTCACAGCTGATACAAGAAAAAGAAAATCTGAGGTGACTTATATCAATTTAAAAAGTTGAATCTATAATTGGAAAAAAATTTTTCCACAAAGAAAGCTCCAAGTCGATAGGGCTTCTCCAATGAATTCTTCTGAACATTAAAGAAAGAAATTGTTTTTCAAAAAAACCTATAGAATTAAAGCAAAGTGCACACTTCCAGATCTTTTAAGCAGGTAGCAAAAGTGTTGATACAAAAGACCTGAAAAGGATATTTCCTGATCTAAGGAACTCTTTTGAAAATAAATGCTAAAAGCTTAACATATGCTCACCTTATTTTTTATAAAGAAGGCAAGAATATACAATGAAGAAAAGACAGCCTCTTCAATAAGTGGTGCTGGGAAAACTGGACAGCTACATGTAAAAGAATGAAATTAGGACACTCCCTAAAACCACACACAAAAATAAACTCAAAATGGATTAAAGACCTAAACATAAGGCCAGACACTATAAAACTATTAGGGGAAGACATAGGCAGAACACTCTATGACATAAATCACAGCAAGATACTTTTTGACCCACCTCCTAGAGAAATGGAAATGAAAATAAAAATAAACAAACGGAACCTAATGAAACTTAAAATCTTTTGCACAGCAAAGGAAACCATAAACAAAACCAAAAGACAACCCTCAGTATGGGAGAAAATATTTGCAAATGAAGCAACTGACAAAGGATTAATCTCCAAAATCTACAAGCAGCCCGTGGAGCTCAATAGCAAAACAACAAACAAACCAATCCAAAAATGGGCAGAAGAGCTAAATAGACATTTCTCCAAAGAAGATATACATATTGCCAACAAACACATGAAAGCATACTCAACATCACTAATCATTAGACAAATGCAAATCAAAACTACAATGAGGTAATCACCTCACACCAGTCAGAATGGCCATCATCAAAAAATCTAGAAACAATAAATGCTGGAGAGGGTGTGGAGAAAAGGGAACCCTATTGCAATGTTGGTGGGAATGTAAATTGATACAGCTGTTATGGAGAACAGTACGGAGGTTCCTTAAAAAACTAAAAATAGAATTACCATATGACCCAGCAATCCCACTCCTGGGCATATACCCTGAAAAAATCATAATTCAAAAATCTACATGTGGAATGTTGGCTGCTCCCGCTGCCACTGCCGCTCTCAGTGCTGCTCCGGGACTCGGCTGCTCACACCCTGCACTGTTGGGACGTTTTCCGGTGGGTGGAGATGCCCACTGCAGCCAGGGGCTCGGCCGGGCCATACAGGCCTGCACAGCCTGAGTTTTATTGAGATAATTCATATACTATACAATTCACCCATTTAAAGTGTACAGTTCAGTGATGGTGGAAGAGTAAGACGTGGAGATCACCTTCCTCCCCACAGATACATCAGAAATACATCTACACGTGGAACAACTCCTACAGAACACCTACTGAACGCTGGCAGAAGAACTAAGACCTCCCAAAAGGTAAGAATTTCCCCACGTACCTGGGTAGGGCAAAAGAAAAAGGAATAAGCAGAGACAAAAGAATAAGGACGGGACCTGCACCAGTGGGAGGAAGCCATGAAGGAGGAAAGGTTTCCACACACTAGAAGCCCCTTCCCGGGCAAAGAAGAAAGTGGTGGAGCGGGGGAGCTTCAGAACCGCAGAGGACAGCGTAGCCACAGGGGTGCGGAGGGCAAAGCGGGGAGATTCCCGCACAGAGGATCGGTGCCAACCAGCACTCACCAGCCCGAGAGGCTTGCCTGCTCACCTGCCGGGGCGGGTGGAGCTGGGAGCTGAGGCTCGGGCTTCGGTCGGAGCACAGGGAGAGGACTGGCAGCGTGAACACAGCCTGAAGAGATTAGTGCACCACGGCTAGCCGGGATGGAGTCCGGGAAGAAGTCTGGACCTGCCGAAGAAGCAAGAGACTTTTTCGTCCCTCTTTGTTTCCTGGTGCATTAGGAGAGGGGATTAAGAGTGCTGCTAAAAGGAGCTCCAGAGGCGAGCGCAAGCCGCGGCTAACAGCACGGATCACAGAGACAGGCATGAGATGCTAAGGTCGCTGCTGCTGCCACCAAGAAGCCCATGTGTGAGCACAGGTCACTCTCCACACCTCCCTTCCGGGAGCCTGTGCAGCCTGCCACTGCCAGGGTCCCGTGACCCAGGGACAACTTCCCCAGGAGAACGCACACACGCCTCAGGCTGGTGCAATATCATTCCAGCCTCTGCCGCGCAGGCTCACCCAGCACTCCCTACCCTCCCTACCCCTGGCATGAGTGAGCCAGAGGCCCTGAATCAGCAGTCCCTTAAACCCCGTCCTGTCTGAACGAAGAACAGACACCCTCTGGCGACCTACATGCAGAGGCAGGGTCAAATCCAAAGCTGAACTCCGGGAGCTGTGCAAACAAAGAAGAGAAAGGGAAATCTCTCCCAGTAGCCTCAGGAGCAGTGGATTAAAACTCCACAATCAACTTTTTTATTTTTATTTTTTTGCGGTACGCAGGCCTCTCACTGTTGTGGCCATTCCCGTTGTGGAACACAGGTTCTGGACGCACAGGCTCAGAGGCCATGGCTCACGGGACCAGCCGCTCCACAGCATGAGGGATCTTCCCGGACCGGGGCATGAACCCATGTCCCCTGCATCAACAGGGGGACTCTCAACAACTAAGGCACCAGGGAAGCCCTCCACAATCAACTTGATGTACCCAGCATCTGTGGAATACCTGAATAGACAGCGAATCATCCCAAATTGAAGAGGTGGACTTTGAGAACAAGATTTATTATTTTTTCCCCTTTTCCTCTTTTTGTGAGTGTGTATGTGTATGCTTCTGTGTGAGATCTTGTCTGTATAGCTTTGCTTTCACGATTTGTCCTAGGGTTCTATCCATCTATTTTAAATTTTTTTTATATATATATTTTTTTAACTTTTGAAAAAGATTTTTTCTTAATAATTTTTTTATATTAATAATTTTATTTTACCTTATTTTATTTTATTTTATCCTCGTTCTTTCGTTCTTTCTTTCTTTCTTTCTTTCTTTCTTTCTTTCTTTCTTTCTACTTTTTCTCCCTTTTATTCTGAGCCGTGTGGATGAAAAGCTCTTGGTGATGCAGCCAAGAGTCAGTGCTGTGCATCGGAGGTTGGAGAGCCAACTTCAGGACACAGGACCACAAGAGATTTCCCAGCTCCATGTAACATCAAAAGGTGAAAATCTCCCAGAGATCTCCATCTCAACACAAACACCCAGCTTCACTCAATGACCAGAAAGCTACAGTGCTGGACACCCTATGCCAAACAACTAGCAAGACAGGAACACAACCCAACCCATTAGAAGAGAGGCTGCCTAAAATCATAATAAGTCCACAGACACCCAAAAACACACCACCAGACATGGACCTGCCCACCAGAAAGAGAAGATCCAGCCTCATCCACCAGAACACAGGCACTAGTCCCCTGCACAAGGAAGCCTACACAACCTACTGAGCCAACATTAGCCACTGGGGACAGACACCAAAAACAATGGGAAATACGAACCTGCAGCCTGCAAAAAGGAGACTCCAAACACAGTACGATAAGCAAAATGAGAAGGCAGAGAAACACACAGCAGATGAAGGAGCAAGATAAAAACCCAGCAGACCTAACAAATGACGAGGAAATAGGCAGTCTACCTGAAAAAGAATTCAGAATAATGATAGTAAAGATGATCCAAAATCTTGGAAATAGAATAAAGAAAATGCAAGAAACATTTAACAAGGACCTAGAAGAACTAAAGATGAAACAAGCAATGATAAACAACACAATAAATGAAATTAAAAATACTCTAGATGGGATCAATAGCAGAATAACTGAGACAGAAGAACGGATAAGTGACCTGGAAGATAAAATAGTGGAAATAACTACTGCAGAGCAGAATAAAGAAAAAAAGAATGAAAAGAACTGAGGACAGTCTCAGAGACTTCTGGGACACATTAAATGCACCAATATTCGAATTATAGGGGTTCCACAAGAAGAAGAGAAAAAGAAAGGGACTAAGAAAATATTTCAAGAGATTATAGTTGAAAACTTCCCTAATATGGGAAAGGAAAGAGTTAATCAAGTTCAGGAAGCACAGAGAGTCCATAGAGGAAAAATCCAAGGAGAAACACACCAAGACACATATTAAACAATCAAAAATTAAATACAGAGAAAACATATTAAAAGCAGAAAAGGAAAATCAACAAATAACACACATGGGAATCCCCATAAGGTTAACAGCTGATCTTTCAGCAGAAACTCTGCAAGCCAGAAGGGACTGGCAGGACATATTTAAAGTGATGAAGGAGAAAAACCTGCAACCAAGATTACTCTACCCAGCAAGGATCTCATTCAGATTTGATGGAGAAATCAAAAACTTTCCAGACAAGCAAAAGCTGAGAGTGTTCAGCACCACCAAACCAGCTTTACAACAAATGCTAAAGGATCTACTCTAGGCAAGAAACACAAGGAACAAAAAGACCTATAATAACAAACCCAAAACAATTAAGAAAATGGTAATAGGAACATACATGTCAATAATTACCTTAAATGTAAATGGATTAAATGCTCCCACCAAAAGACACAGACTAGCTGAATGGATACAAAAACAAGAACCATATATATGCAGTCTACAAGAGACCCACTTCAGACCTAGGGACACATACAGACTGAAAGTGAGGGGATGGAAAAAGATTTTCCATGCAAATGGAAATCAAAAGAAAGCTGGAGTAGCAATTCTCATATCAGACAAAATAGACTTTAAAATAAAGACTATTAGAAGAGACAAAGAAGAACACTACATAATGATCAAGGGATCAATCCAAGAAGAAGATATAACAGCTGTAAACATTTATGCACCTAACATAGGAGCACCTCAATACATCAGGCAACTACTAACAGCCATAAAAGGGGAAATAGACAGTAACACATTCATAGTAGGGGACTTTAACACCCCACTTTCACCCATGGACAGATCATCCAAAATGAAAATAAATAAGGAAACACAAGCTTTAAATGATACATTAAACAAGATGGACTTCATTGATATTTATAGGACATTCCATCCAAAAACAACAGAATGCACATTTTTCTCAAGTGCTCATGGAACATTCTCCAGGATACATCATATCTTGGGTCACAAATCAAGCCTTGGTAAATTTAAGAAAATTGAAATTGTATCAAGTTTCTTTCCTGACCACAATACTATGAGACTAGACATCAATTAAAAGAAAAGGTCTATAAAAATACAAACACATGGAGGCTAAATAATACACTACTTAGCGAAGTGATCACTGAAGAAATCAAAGAAGAAATTAAAAAATACCTAGAAACAAATGACAATAGAGACACGATGAACCAAAACCTATGGGATGCAGCAAAAGCAGTTCTAAGAGGGAAGTTTAGAGCAATACAATACTAACTTAAGAAACAGGAAACATCTCAAATACAAAACCTAACCTTGCACCTAAAGCAATTAGAGAAAGAATAACAAAAAAACCCCAAAGTTAGCAAAAGAACAGAAATCATAAAGATCAGATCAGAAATAAATGAAAAAGAAATGAAGGAAAAGATCAAAGATAAATAAAACTAGAAGCTGGTTCTTTGAGAATATAAACAAAATTGATAAACCATTAGCCAGACTCATCAAGAAAAAAAGGGAGAAGACCCAAATCAGTAGAATTAGAAATGAAAAAGGAGAAGTAACAACTGAAACTGCAGAAATACAAAAGATGATGAGAGATTACTACAAGCAACTCTATGCCAATAAAATGGACAACCTGGAAGAAATGGACAAATTCTTAGAAATGCACAACCTGCCAAGACTGAATCAGGAAGAAATAGAAAATATGAACGGAACAATCACAAGCAATGAAATTGAAACTGTGATTAAAAATCTTCCAACAAACAAAAACCCAGGACCACATGGCTTCAGGCGAATTCTATCAAACATTTAGAGAAGAGCTAACACCTATCCTTTTCAAACTCTTCCAAGATATAGCAGAGGGAGGGACACTCCCAAACTCATTCTACAAGGCCATCACCTTGATACCAAAACCAGACAAGGATGTCACAAAGAAAGAAAACAAACCAATATCACTGATGAACATAGATGCAAAAATCCTCAACAAAATACTAGCAAACAGAATCCAACAGCACATTAAAAGGATGATACACCATGATCAAATGGAGTTTACTCCAGAAATGCAAGGATTCTTCAATATGCGCAAATCAATCAATGTGATACACCATATTAACAAATTGAAGGAGAAAATCCATATGGAAATCTCAATAGATGCAGAGAAAGCTTTCAACAAAATCCAACACCCATTTATGATAAAAACCCTCCAGGAACTAGGCACAGAGGGAACTTTCCTTAACATAATAAAGGCCATATATGACAAACCCACAGCCAACATCATCCTCAATGGTGAAAAACTGAAACCATTTCCACTAAGAGCAGGAAGAAGACAAGGTTGCCCACTCTCTCCACTCTTATTCAACATAGTTTCAGAAGCTTTAGCCACAGCAATCAGAGAAGAAAAGGAAATAAAAGGAATCGAAATCGGAAAAGAAGAAGTAAAGCTGTCACTGTTTGCAGATGACATGATACTATACATAGAGCATCCTAAAGATGCTACCAGAAAACTACTAGAACTAATCAATGAGTTTGATAAAGTAGCAGATTATGCAATTAATGCACAGAAATCTCTGTCATTCCTATACACTAATGATGAAAAATCTGAAAATGAGATCAAGAGAACACTCCTATTTACTATTGCAACAAAAAGAATAAAATATCTAGGAATAAACCTACCTAAGGAGAAAAAAGACCTGTATGCAGAAAAATATAAGACACTGATGAAAGAAATTAAAGATGATACAAATAGATGGAGAGATATACCATGTTCTTGGATTGGAAGAATCAACATTGTGAAAATGACTCTATTACCCAAAGCAATCTACAGATTCAATGCAATCCCTATCAAACTACCTCTGGCATTTTTCACAGAAATACAACAAAAAATTTCACAATTTGTATGGAAACACAAAAGACCCTGAATAGCCAAAGCAGTCTTGAGAACGAAAAATGGAGCTGGAGGAATCAGGCTCCCTGACTTTAGACTATACTACAAAGCTACAGTAATCAAGACAGCATGGTACTGGCAAAAAAACAGAAAGATAGATCTATGGAACATGATAGAAAACTCAGAGATAAACCCACGCACATATGGTCAGCTTATCTTTGATAAAGGAGGCAGGAATGTACAGTGGAAAAGGGACAGCCTCTTCAATAAGTGGTGCTGGGAAAACTGGACAGGTACATTTAAAAGTATGAGATTAGATCACTCCCTAACACCAGACACCGAAATAAGATCAAGGTGGATTATAGACCTAAATGTAAGGCCAGGAAAACATAGGCAGAAAACTCTATGACATAAATCACAGCAAGACCCTTTTTGACCCACCTCCTAGAGAAATGGAAATAGAAACAAAAATAAACAAATGGGACCTAATGAAACTGCAAAGCTTTTGCACAGCAAAGGAAACCATAAACAAGACGAAAAGACAACCCTCAGAATGGGAGAAAATATTTGCAAATGAAGCAACTGACAAAGGATTAATCTCCAAAATTTACAAGCAGCTCAATAACAAAAAAACAAACAACCCAATCCAAAAATGGGCAGAAGATCTAAATAGACATTTCTCCAAAGAAGATATACAGACTGGCAACAAACACATGAAAGAATGCTCAACATCATTAATCATTATAGAAATGCAAATCAGAACTACAATGAGTTCTCACACCAGTCAGAATGGCCATCATCAAAAAATCTAGAAACAATAAATGCTGGAGAGGGTGTGGAGAAAAGGGAACACTCTTGCACTGCTGGTGGGAATGTGAATTGGTACAGCCACTATGGAGGTTCCTTCAACAACTACAAATAGAACTACCATATGACCCAGCAATCTCAGTAGTGGGCATATACTCTGAGAAACCATAATTCAAAAAGAGTCATGTACCAAAATGTTCATTGCAGCTCTACTTACAATAGCCAGGAGATGGAAGCAACCTAAGTGTCCATCATCAGCTGAATGGATAAAGAAGATGTGGCATATATATACAATGGAATATTACTCAGCCATAAAAGAAACGAAATTGAGCTATTTGTAATGAGGTGGATGGACATAGAGTCTGTCATACAGAGTGAAGTAAGTCAGAAAGAGAGAGAGAAATACCGTATGCTAACACATATATATGGAATTAAAAAAAAAAAAAAGAATGTCATGAAGAACCTAGGGGCAAGACAGGAACAAAGGCACAGACCTACTAGAGAATGGACTTGAGGATATGGGGAGGGTGAAGGGTAAGCTGTGACAAAGTAAGAGAGTGGCATGGACATATATACACTACCAAACATAAAATAGATAGCTAGTGGGAAGCAGCCGCATAGCACAGGGAGATCAGCTCGTTGATTTGTGAATACCTAGAGGGGTGGGATAGGGAGGGTGGGAGGGAGGGAGATGCAAGAAGAGATATGGGTACATATGTATGTGTATAACTGATCTACTTTTTTATAAAGCAGAAACTAACACACCATTGTAAAGCAATTATACTCCAATAAAGATGTTAATATAAAAAAAAATGCTAAAGGTTTAAACAAAACATCAGCAAAACAAATCTAGAAGTATGTGTAATAAGAAAAATCCATCCATCATTACCAACTAGGAGCTTGTTTCAGGAATATAAATTTGGTTTAACATGCAGAAATCACTCAATGTAATTCTCAATATTAACAGAAAAATCCTTAAATTCTATATGCTCTCTCAATAAATGGAGGAAAACCATTTGCTATAATTCAGCACCCACTAATAGGTTTGTAGCACACAAGGAATAGAAGATCTCTTCCTTAGTCTGAGAAATACTAACAATAAAAAATTTCACTAATTCTCATATAGTCTCTCCCTGAAAGATCAGAAATGAGTAAACGATTCCTCCGAATGTCCATTTCTATTCAGCATCGTGCTGGAGCTAGTGCAATAAAGTAATAAAAAGAAATAAAAGTCATAGAGGTTAGAAAGAATGCAGTAAAACCTATTACTATTCACAGAGGGCATAATTTTGTAAGTAAAAGTGTGGAGAAATCTCCAGATAAATTATTAATCTTACTAAATGAATTCATCACATTTGCTGGTAGTACATGCTATACAAAGTATACAAAATCAATATACAAAATAACAACAAATAGAGAAATCAATTTTTTCCTATAAACAAAAAATAACTAACTAGAAAATGCAATTTTAAAAGATACCATTTATAAGAGCCTCAAAAATATTGAATATCTAGGAAAATTTTAATGAGAGATGCAAATAACTTCTCCATAGAAAATCATAAAATATAAAAATATTGAAAAATAATCTAAATAAATGGAAGGATAAACGATATTCATAGAAGAATGAGTATTATAAAGATGTGAATTTTCTCTAAAATTGTTGTATATATTCTATGTATTCCCAATCAAAATCTCAGCATCGTTTTGGTGAAGACTGACAAGCTGATATTAAAATTTACATGAAAATGCAATGGGCCCCAAATAGCCAAGATGATATTGAAGAAGAACAGATTTAAAGGATTACACTCTACCAGCTATCAAATCTTATTATAAACCTTCAGTAAACAAAACAGTACAATATTGGTACAAAGAAAAATAGATCAAGAAAACAGAATTAAAAGTTGAAAAACTGACCTACACATATATGGACTCATGATGTATGGAAAAGTGGCCCTTCTGCATATGAAAGGATTGCTTTTTCTATAAATGGTTCTGAGTATATTGATATCTACATGTAATAAATGAAATTTGATTGCTACATCACACCATACACAAATATTAAACCCAGGTCAATTATAAATCTAAATATAAAAGATGAAAATTAAATCTCCCATCATTATGATTTTGGAGTAGATAAGCGTGTCTTGAACAAATTCCCTCAAATATATTAAACATAAATGGAAAGTTTGATAAATTAAACAACCCTAAAATTAAGGTACATCAAAAGAGTATGAAAATAATGCCACAGAGTGAGAGAAGATATTTTTAAAGGTCAGTTTGCATAATTTTTTCTTACAGTTAATGGGTTTTGTTGTTGCTGCTGCTATTGCTTTTATTGCTTTTAACTTACTTTTTATTGAAGCATCTCACATGTAGAAAAATGTTCAAATATACCACCAGACAAAATGTACACACCCTCAAGACCAAGTGTATATAACATATACACAACTGTACGTGTGGTCTTAAGTAAGACCAAGAAATAGAATATGACCAGAATCTCAACAGCTCTCGTCACATTTCCTTTCCACCAATGTGTGACCAAAAGCAAACCCATATCCTGATTGGTAACACCATAGACTATTACTTACCTCTTTTTAATTTTACTTAAGTGGAATCAAAATGCATGTGTTATTTTGTGTCTGACTTCTTTCTCCCACCATTATGTTCCTGAGTCCTTCCGTGTTGTATGTATAGCTGTAGTTCTATAATTTTCCTTCCTGTATAGTGTTCCAATGCATGATTAGATTATGATTTACCTACAATCCATGGATGTTTTTGTTGGTTCTAATTCAAGACTATTGTAAACAATAGTCTATTAACATTTGTGTGTGTGCCTTTTGGTGGACATATGTATGGGTTTCTGGCAGTTATTGATCTGAGACAAATTGCTCTCTGAGGTATGCATATGACCACTGTTAATACATAGTTGATAAAATATTTACCAAAATGCTGGCTGCACCACAGTTCTTAATCTCACCAGTGGATGTGAGTGTCCTAGCTGCTCTATGTATTTGCTAATACTTGGTAGTATCAGTCTTTTTTTTAAGTTAGATATTTTATTGAGTCAAGTTTAACATGTTCATTGGCCCTTTAGAAATGGAAGAGAACATTACTCTCCAGAATTTTTGTCATTTTAAGGAAGTCTTATTAAAAATTTTATGGGGCAATTTGTTGGCTACTTCAGGATGTGATTTCTTTCGGAAGTAACATTATGGTTCTCTGGTTTAAATCTGGACTTATTTTAAAACTAGGTACTCTTCAAATTAATCCAGCCATTTCTCTTCCTTCTTCCTATAGTAGTTTTAAACATTTTTATATTTTTAACCATCTGATATAGTCTCTTGTACCTTAAATTATACATATCATGAGTGAATCTAATTTTATCTTTTATCTTCTAAATTCAGGGCCTCTATTCTGAATATAGAAGATGCCCAGTGAATGATTGCTGAGTGACAGATTGATTATGTGAAATTTGCATGACTCATTTTGTTTTTGACATTAGAGAATTTATCATGACTATTTGATCCTGGAAAGAAAAAAAAATCAATATGGGTAACTCATGCTACCTACTACTCCTTTGGCACTTTATATCTTTTCTGCTCACATAAATCCCTGAAATCGTGTCTGAGAGTGTCTTAGATGAAGACTGAAAACAACAGAATGACCTTTTAGATAATAGGATGGACCACATCAAATGTGTTTGCACCTAAGCTTGAGACTGAAGGAAAACCTTCCTGTCTGAGCATAGGTATTACAATTATGAAAAGATCAATCTCTTACAAACCATGTTGATTTCTATTTTATGGCAATTTATATTTAATAAACCTAAGTGGATCTGCTACTTATTACTACATGCTTAACTTTACTAAATAATTTTAAATCCTATTTTCTTTCCTACCTCTGAATATAGTGGCAATAACTGAGTAAGTAAGTATAAGGAAAGGCCATTTGCATCTTCCCCAGATCTTACTAATTTTAGGCTTGTCTAAGATCGTGACATTCCCATGAAGTCTGATAACATTGTACACTAACACTTTTTTAAAAATAGCTTTTTTAATTTTCAAAAATGCATCTTTGTCTCCCACTCGGCCTTATAAAATATATCTCATTTTTCTTGGATCGTAAGACATTCAGTTCTCCAAATCACTGCTGAAAGCATGGAGGTATAAAAACATTGTTTTCTGAAAGAAAAATAAAAATTAAAAGGTAGCCTACATTTTTTAATCCTTAATTCATTTATATTAAAAATCTCTTCAAACATAAATAGATTTTATAGAGGTAAATATCATATATTTTAGAATTAAAAAACCTAATTCAGATTTCACCTTCAATATCCTTTAACCTTGGGCAAGTCACTTAACCTTGCTGTGCTTCAGCTTTGACTGAAGACTGAGATACTTGTACCTATCTCATAGAATTGTTTTAATGAACATAAAAATACTTGGCACAGAGCTTGCAGCAGGAATGCATGATAGATGTTCACTAAAAATTATACATTTTTCAACAGAGTGAAACAATAAAATTTTCCACAAATTATCTCTGTCACCCAACAATATAGACTTCTAGTACTGGGTATTTTAAGATTTCACTGGAGACTGTGATCTTTGTTTGTTAGATAAACTTGACCTACAATCTATGATCAATAAACATGTCCTAGTTTTAGGGCTCACACTGAATAAGGTAAGGTGACATCCTTTCAGAGAACATGTCAGAGAAAGTGAGACTTTTTATTCTTAATGAAGAGAAAGAAAAAAAGTATTTTAAAGAATATGTACCTGGCTCTTCTAGACGAGAAGAGCAATGGCGTAAACGGCCACAGCTGTTCAAAATTCACATCCCATGGATTCAGTGAGAAGTCCCAAGGAAATAGGAATTATGCAGTGCATTTTAATAAGTGAATATGTAAAGACTGTATTAATTAATTGACTATTTGACTAAGTAATATTCATAACCTAGTGAATGAGTATGAAAGTGAATTACATGCAAATGAATGTAAATACTTGCACATTGACAAAGAGAGGATGCTCTTTGAAGCAACTATTAGTATTGTTAAGTTGTTAATTATAAGCGGAGGCCAAATGTTTGTCAGAATAGATCTTTGAAGTAAAAAAGGAAATAATTTGATATACAAAAATTTGTTTAGGAAAATGGGTTAGGACACATATGTTTTGTGGAAGATGGTGGACAATTAACAAAGATGGAGAAATTAATCACAGTAGGACAAGCAGAGTGGAGGTGAGAAGTTTATAAATTCCATTTTGAACACATTACATTTGATGTGTTTAAGGAACATCCATCAGCAACAGCAACAGAATGCATGATTAAAGATAGAAACTCGCCTAAGGTGATGTAACATTTATTAAAGGGGAAGCTTGTTATGTTAAAATAGCTCACGATGGCTTGTCTTTAGTTTGTCATTCACCACTTCATAATTTTGCCAGTCTTGGTAATCTTTTTCCTTTAATGACTGAGCCCTTTGTTTTTTCTTCTTTTCCTTTCATTCATTTTGTTGTTGTTCAAATAATACTTTATGATAACTGAACCTGCTATAGTAGGGTCATACATTTCTAATTTGAAAAGACAGGACGTAGACACTTGTTTAGAAATCAACAAGTCTGACACTTTTAGTTGTGAAAGTGGGAGTTTCTTTTAATTCTGTTCCCCATTAAAACAAAGAAGATGATCCATTTTATATGGATAATTTGTCCTTGCTTCTCTTCTTAAAAGAGTATCATTCTCTCTCCACACATTTCTAATTTTGTTACAGTAACTTAAAATGTTGAAAATGTATATTTAATTTTTTTCTTGTCAAAGATTAAAAAGTACCCTTAATAGAACGTCTAAGTCTATACTTATTATTATAAATAAAATTGATTGAAATTTTTAAATTTCATACATTTTTGCTTAGTTACTGAAATATGTGTAGATGACTAGTGTAAGTAGGATATTGACTGGACCTTGTTTTTCAGAAAAATTGTGTCTTTTTCCTATTGCTAACTCATACCACATCCCAGAATGACACTATTGTCGAGCCTGGGAAACAGCCTAGGGGCATGGGAGTTGTGAGAAGTAGCAATCACCTGGGTTAATAATGGAACATATTAAATTACCTGATCTTTCTCACTGACTCACAGCTCCGAGTAAGGGATGTTATACAGAGATGAAGTAAATTCCCTGTTATTCCAGGCATATGCCTTGAAGCTGGGGTAAGGAGTCAGGGGTTGGTTCTGAAGCAGGGAAAGCACAGAGGCTACTATGTGGTATGGACCTTGGTCTGGTTGGCTAGACATGAACTAGAAAGGAAGTCTTCGAGATGATTTTTTGGGTAATGGCATTCAGATGACTGAGCCACACTTGAGTTTCTGCCTGAATTCTTATTCATTCATTCATTCTTTAACATATATTTATTGAAGGTAATATTTGCTTGCAAAAATCCCTTACACGTTTTAACATATCATTGTTCATTTTGTGCCAAAATACAAAACTATATATTGCAGTTTGGATTCTTTTAAATCTCTTTCCAAATATCATGTATCCATTCATGTTAAGTGGAAACATATAGAAATAATATATGTCAGTCACTATGCCAGGTGATGGTGAAAATATTTTGACGTCATTCCTTGAATACTGCCCCCTCCACATGCTGGAATAGATCAATTCAGGAGAAATAATGTAATTTCCCTAACTCACCTTTTTGTTAACTCATATTAGACACTATATATTCATTTTAATTCATTTAAATGGATTTCATTTAAATTCAAGCATAAACTCTTTTTAATTTATATTATACATTTTGAAAAATATTTTGATGCTTCTGGATTAGATAATTGCTGCTGGTCTATAAATCAAGAGTAATGAAGCTCTAAGGATCTCAAATTCTTTTTCCATTGTTGACTTTGTTATTATTAGTATTATAGAGATTTTAGTGCAAATGCCACCTATAAAAACAAATTACTTATTAAGTTTACGCTATTAGTCAAATCTTAGTAGCTGTTTATGTCTAGGTCTATATACTACAGAATTTAAAATGGAATGAAGAAAATTTAAAAAGCTTTCAGTTGTTTAATTATTAATTGTTGTTTTCTATCTTTTTTAGAAAAAAATAGAAAGATATTTATCTATCTTTCTAGATAAATAATCTAGAAAGAGTTAAGAATACAAATGAACTTATTGTCTAAGAAAGTTGTTTCCACTTCATACAGCAAGTTGAACGAGACCTCAACAGAAAAATGGAATGTAGATGAGATCTCAGGGGCTATTTGTCTGATGGCTGCAAAACAATGGAACGTGTTATTGGAAAAAAATTTGGTTCACTTATAATGAACCAAAACGTTAACTAGTTATCAACATTATAACTAGTAATTTACTGAGGAAGTCAATGTGGTTCCAGTGGAAAAGAATGTATGTAATGAGTATTAGGACCCTGAATTTTCAGTAGTCATGGACTACAAGGTGCAGGATATCTTACCTTTCCATCTACATTGTGAGTTAAGGATGCTATAAAACAGCATCACAGACTGAATTTACAAGCTCAGGGTGACCAAATCCTGTAATACTACACTACACAGTGAACTTTTATATTTTTTGTTTATAAAACTCATATTCTTTCAAAATTGGAACTAAAAATTCTTTGTTCTCCAGGTTTTAACTTTCTCCTTTGAACTCACATAAAAATTTCAAACATTTTTTTCTGCCCCTATTCTGCTTGAATTATTTCCCCCAGTCTGTCATTCTTCATGTTCTGCTATGAATCCTCATGTGTCTCTGCTGTGACTCTGGTATTTATCGCTACTCTGGTAGTCCTCTCTCTACTTCAGCTGTGACTTTTTCCCTGCTCTGGGTCTTAACTGACTCCTCTCTCACTGTCTGTTTGCACCACAATGCCTTAGGCCCAACAAACCAAGCCACTGAATCATCTTCCAGACTCTAACCAGGGCCCAAATAATGTCTTGTCTTCCAACTGTCAAATGACTAACTTATTTGGAGAAATATAATTGTTATGTCCATCTTTATATATCTTCTCTGAACTCTCTGTCCCAGGATATTGATGCCTCCATTATATAGATTTATCTATACTCTTAAATCTTAATTTCATTTTGTTTAGTTCCATTTATCTTTCCTTCTTCTCCGTTCCTTGTTCACAATATAAATTGACTTCTCATTTTTAATTGCCCCTCTTCTCCCCACCAAGGATAACCAAGAACATCTGCTTTGAATCAAGGATTCACACCATAGGGAAACTAGAGAGGAATACAATGCAGCACCTGTCTTCAGAATAATATGGTTTCCATGGGAATAGACTACAACTATAGGAACACACAAGGACAGTCTATAGTCAAATATTTAATTCTCTGTGATTGGCTAGGTATATGTACAAGAATAGCTTTTTATGCAGTACCAAATTCCTCATTCAAACATGGATCTAAAACAATTAATCATGTTACAGAAAATTAGGATGGGTTTTTGTGTGTGTGCACACAGACGCACACACATACACACATTCAAAAGGTGCAGGAGAGATATTGGAGTCGGATAGAACTGGATTCTAGTTCAGGTTCCAACATGGAATAGTTCTGTGTCTTGAGTCAACCTATTTCAGTGATACAAAATTAATGAGGACACTAATTCTTACCCCATGGAATTATTGTAAAAATTAACTGAAATACTCATGTTGATCTCTCCATGCCTGACTCCCAGTAAGCAATCAATAATTATTGCCCAATTGAATGAGTGTCAACCACTTATTACTAGTGTATAACCTTGCTAGTCACTTAAACCTCTCTTAAGCCCTACCTGTAACACTGGGATAAAAATAGTACTGAGCTCATAGAAAGCTGGAAGAGCTAAGTGAGAAAATCCAAGTAACAGAAAAATGTCTGGCATCTAATGGGTATACTCAGTAAACATCAATTATTATTATTATTAGATTATGCTAATTCTCCCTTGTTTTACTCCATCCATATCTCAAAATTTAAATTCTATCACTTTTATAAAATACACACATTACATTTGAAATAAGAAAAGTTAGTTTTTGTTTGCTTTTTTTTTTTAGTTTTATTTTTTTAGTTTTTTTAATAATAAAAAAAAAGTTTCAGTTATCTCCACATCCTGTTTTCTGGGATTTGATATCACTCCACAAGCTCAGATGGCTCAGAGCTTGAACATAAAAGTACAGTGAATTTAAATGTGGCTAAACTTCCCTAATTCCATAAGAATCAATTTTTTTCTTTCATACTCCAACTTAAAGAAATAGAAAGCACTTTAGAGCACTTTGATTTATATTTTACTGTAATATGGGCTTAACCAAGGCCATGAAGCCACAGTGTGAAAAAGAAAAAGAAGAAAGGAAGGAGAAAATCAAGAAGAAAGGCATGAGGATCAGCACACTCTCTAAAGATATATGCATTGGTGACATTTGACAACTGTTGCTCTGATAAACCTCCCAAGGATTCTGTGACCTGATGTCTCTGAATTTAACATGCATTAAAACTTGTTGGCCCCTCCCATTGCACATCAATGTCCAAATAGGGAAGAAGGTGTGTGTTGGGGACCAAATGAAAATGCTCTGTCAACAATAATCATGCAAAGTAGGGCTTACCAAACATTCCAAGTACAAATACATGTATGTAAGGCAAAAAATATCAAAGGCATTTAATAGCAGTTATAGTTAAAAGAAATTATGCTGAACAGAAATTATACTTTTAGTTTCTGTTGATCAGGAAAATGCTAATTACAATTTCAATGTATTATCTTAAAATGTTTAAATGTGTTTACAGTGTGTTAATTATAACATCATTCTTCATACATTCGAAAAACATATGTATATGGAATTGTATTTATTTATTTTTGCCAAACAAAAGAACCATAGCTTTTACTTATTTCTTTTTTCATTTTAACATCTTTATTGGAGTATAATTGCTTTACAATGGTATGTTAGTTTCAGCTTCACAACAAAATGAATCAGTTATATATATACATATGTTCCCATATCTCTTCCCGCTTGCATCTCCCTCCCTCCCACCCTCCCTATCCCACCCCTCGGTCACAAAGCACCGAGCTGATCTCCCTGTGCTATGTGGCTGCTTCCCACTAGCTATCTACCTTAGGTTTGGTAGTGTATATATGTCCATGCCGCCCTCTCGCTTTGTCACTTACCCTTCCCCCTCCCCATATCCTCAAGTCCATTCTCTAGTAAGTCTGTGTCTTTATTCCTGTTTCACCCCTAGGTTCTTCATGACATTTTTTTTCATAAATTCCATATATATGTGTTAGCATACGGTATTTGCCTATCTCTTTCTGACTTACTTCACTCTGTATGACAAACTCTAGGTCTATCCACCTCATTACAAATAGCTCAATTTTATTTCTTTTTATGGCTGAGTAATATTCCATTGTATATATGTGCCACATCTTCTTTATCCATTCATCTGATGATGGACACTTAGGTTGCTTCCATCTCCAGGCTATTGTAAATAGAGCTGCAATGAACATTTTGGTACATGATTCTTTTTAAATTATGGTTTTCTCAAGGTATATGCCTAGTAGTGGGATTGCTGGGTCTTATGGTAGTTCTATTTGTAGTTGTTGAAGGAACTTCCACACTGTTTTCTATAGTGGCTGTACCAATTCACATTCCCACCAGCAGTGCAAGAGTGTTCCCTTTTCTCCACACCCTCTCCAGCATTTATTGTTTCTAGATTTTTTGATGATGGCCATTCTGACTGGTGTGAGATGATATCTCATTGTAGTTTTCATTTGCATTTCTCTAATGATTAGTGATGTTGAGCATTCTTCATGTGTTTGTTGGTAGTCTGTATATCTTCTTTGGAGAAATGTCTATTTAGGTCTTCTGCCCATTTTTGGATTGGGTTTTTGTTTTCTTGTTATTAAGCTGCATGAGCTGCTTGTAAATTTTGGGGATTAATCCTTTGTCAGTTGCTTCATTTGCAAATATTTTCTCTCATTCTGAGGGTTGTCTTTTTGTCTTGTTTATGGTTTCCTTTGCTGTGCAAAAGATTTTAAGTTTCATTAGGTCCCATTTGTTTATTTTTGTTTTTATTTCCATTTCTCTAGGAGGTGGGTCAAAAAGGACCTTGCTGTGATTTATGTCATAGAGTGTCCTGCCTATGTTTTCCTCTAAGAGTTTGATAGGTTCTGGCCTTACATTTAGGTCTTTAATCCATTTTGAGCTTATTTTTGTGTATGGTGTTAGGGAGTGATCTAATCTCATACTTTTACATGTATCTGTCTAGTTTTCCCAGCACCACTTATTGAAGAGGCTGTCCTTTCTCCACTGTATATTCCTGCCTCCCTTATCAAAGATAAGGTGACCATATGTGTGTGGATTTATCTCTGGGCTTTCTATACTGTTCCATTGATCTATATTTCTGTTTTTGTGCCAGTACCATACTGTCTTGATTATTGTAGCTTTGTAGTATAGTCTGAAGTCAGGGAGCCTGATTCCTCCATCTCCATTTTTCGTTTTCAAGACTGCTTTGGCTATTTGGGGTCTTTTGTATTTCCATACAAATTGTGAAAATTTTTTGTTCTAGTTCTGTGAAAAATGCTAGTGGTAGTTTGATAGGGATTGCATTGAATCTGTAGGTTGCTTTGGGTAGTATAGTCATTTTCACAATGTTGATTCTTCCAATCCAAGAACATGGTATATCTCTCCATCTATTTGTATCATCTTTAATTTCTTTCATCAGTGTCTTATATTTTTCTGCATACAGGTATTTTGTCTCCTTAGGTAGGTTTATTCCTAGATATTTTATTCTTTTTGTTGCAATGGTAAATGGGAGAGTTTTCTTGATTTCACTTTCAGAATTTTCATTATTAGTGTATAGAAATGCCAGAGATTTCTGTGCATTAATTTTGTATCCTGCTACTTTACCAAATTCACTGATTAGCTCTACTAGTTTTCTGGTAGCATCTTTAGGATTCTCTATGTATAGTATCATGTCATCTGCAAACAGTGACAGCTTTACATTTCTTTTCCAATTTGGCTTCCTTTTATTTCCTTTTCTTCTCTGATTGCTGTGGCTAAAACTTCTGAAACTATGTTGAATAAGAGTGGAGAGCGTGCACAACCTTGTCATGTTCCTGATCTTAGTGGAAATGCTTTCAGTTTTTCACCATTGAGGACAATATTGGATGTGGGTTTGTCATATATGGTCTTTATTATGTTGAGGAAATTTCTCTCTATGCCTACTTTCTGGAGGACTTTTTATCATAAATGGGTGTTGAATTTTGTTGAAAGCTTTCACTGCGTCTGTTGATATGATCATATGTTTTTCTCCTTCCATTTGTTAATATGGTGTATCATGTTGATGGATTTGCATATATTGAAGAATCTTTGCATCCTGGAAAGAAACACACTTGATCATGGTGTATGATCCTTTTAATGTGCTGTTGGATCCTGTTTGCTAGTATTTTGTTGAGGATTTTTGCATCTATGTTCATCAGTGATATTGCCTGTAGTTTTCTTTATTTGAGCCATACTTGTCTGGTTTTGGTATCAGGGTGATGGTGACCTCGTAGAATGAGTTTGGGAGTGTTCCTCCCCCTACTATATTTTGGAAGAGTTTGAGAAGGATAGGTGTTAGCTCTTCTCTAAATGTTTGATAGAATTCGCCTGTGAAGCCATCTGGTCCTGGGCTTTTGTTTGTTGGAAGGTTTTTAATACAGTTTCAATTTCAGTGCTTGTGATTGGTCTCTTCACATTTTCTATTTCTTATTGATTCAGTCTTGGCAGGTTGTGCATTTCTAAGAATTTTTCCATTTCTTCCTGGTTGTCCATTTTATTGGCATAGAGTTCCTTGTAGTAATCTCTCATGATCTTTTGTATTTCTGCAGTGTCAGTTGTTACTTTTCCTTTGTCATTTGTAATTCTATTGATTTGAGTCTTCTCCATTTTTTTCTTGATGAGTCTGGCTAATGGTTTATCAATTTTGTTTATCTTCTCAAAGAACCAGCTTTTAGTTTTATTGATTTTGCTATCATTTCCTTCATTTCTTTTTCATTTATTTCTGATCTGATCTTTATGATTTCTTTCCTTCCGCTGATTTTGGGATTTTTTTGTTCTTCTTTCTCGAATTGCTTTAGGTGCAAGATGAGGTTATTTATTCATGATGTTTCCTGTTTCTTAAGGTAGGATTGTATTGCTATAATCTTCCCTCTTAGAACTGCTTTTGCTGCATCCCATAGGTTTTGGGTCATCGTGTCCTCATTTTCGTTTGTTTCTAGGTATTTATTGATTTCCTCTTTGATTTCTTCAGTGATCACTTCGTTATTAAGTAGATTATTGCTTAGCCTCCATGTGTTTGTATTTTTTTACTGATCTTTTCCTGTAATTGATATCTAGTCTCATAGCTTTGTGGTCAGAAAAGATACTTGATACAATTTCAATTTTCATTAAATTTACCAAGGCTTGATTTGTGACCCAAGAAATTATCTTTCCTGTAGAATGTTCCATGAGTTCTAAAAAAAATGTGTACTCTGTTGTTTTCAGATGGAATGTCCTATAAATATCAACTAAGTCCATCTTGTTTAATATATCATTTAAAACTTGTGTTTCTTTATTTATTTTCATTTTGGAAGATCTGTCCATTGGTGAAAGTGGGGTGTTAAAGTCCCCTACTATGAATGTGCTACTGTCAATTTCTCCTTTTATGGCTGTTAGTATTTGCCTTATGTATTGAGGTGGTACTATGTTGGGTGCATAAATGTTTACAATTGTAATATCTTCCTCTTCGATCGATCCCTTGATCATTATGTAGTGTCCTTCTTTGTCTTTTCTAATAGTCTTTATTTTAAAGTCTATTTTGTCTGATATTAGAATTGCTACTTCAGCTTTCTTTTGGTTTCCATTTGCATGGAATATCTTTTTCCATCCCCTCACTTTCAGTCTGTATGTGTCTCTACATCTGAACTGGGTCTCTTGTAGACTGCATATATATGGGTCTTGTTTTTGTATCCATTCAGCCAGTCTGTTTCTTTTGGTGGGAACATTTAGTCCATTTACATTTAAGGTAATTATCGATATGTATGTTCCTATTCCCATTTTCTTATTTGTTTTGGATTTGTTATTGTAGGTCTTTTCCTTCTCTTGTGTTTCTTGCCTAGAGAAGTTCCTTTAGCATTTGTTGAAAAGCTGGTTTGGTGGTGCTGAACTCTCTCAGCTTTTGCTTGTCTGTAAAGCTTTTAATTTCTCTATCACATGAGATCCTTGCTGGATAGAGTAATCTTGGTTGCAGGTTTTTCTCCTTCATCACTTTAAATATGTCCTGCCAGTCCTTTCTGGCTTACAGAGTTTCTGCTGAAAGATCAGCTGTTAACCTTATGGGGATTCCCTTATGTGTTATTTGTTGTTTTTCCCTTGCTGCTTTTAATATGCTTTCTTTGTGTTTAATTTTTGACAGTTTGATTAATATGTGTCTTGGCGTGTTTCTCCTTGGATTTTTCCTGTATGGACTCTCTGTGCTTCCTGAACTTGATTAACTCTTTCCTTTCCCATATTAGGGAATTTTTCAATTATAATCTCTTCAAATATTTTCTCAGTCCCTTTATTTTTCTCTTCTTCATCTGGAACCCTATAATTCACATGTTGGTGCATTTAATTTTGTACTAGAGGTCTCTGAGACACTCATTAGTTATTTTCATTCTTTTTTCTTTATTCTGCTCTGCAGTAGTTATTTCCACTATTTTATCTTCCAAGTCACTTATCCGTTCTTCTATCTCAGTTATTCTGCTATTGATCCCATCTAGAGTATTTTTAATTTCATTTATTGTGTTTTTCATCATTGCTTGTTTCATCTTTAGTTCTTCTAGGTCCTTGTTAAATGTTTCTGGCATTTTCTTTATTCTATTTCCAAGATTTTGGATCATCTTTACTATTAGTATTCTGAATTCTTTTTCAGGTAGACTGCCTATTTCCTCTTCATTTGTTAGGTCTGCTGGGTTTTTATATTGCTCCTTCATCTGCTGTGTGTTTCTCTGTCTTCTCATTTTGCTTATCTTACTGTGTTTGGGGTCTCCTTTTTGCAGGCTGCAGGTTTGTAGTTCCCGTTGTTTTTGGTGTCTGTCCCCAGGGTCTAAAATTGGTTCAGTGGGTTGTGTAGGCTTCCTTGTGCAGGGGACTAGTGCATGTTTTCTGGTGGTTGAGGCTGGATCTTGTCTTTCTGGTGGGCAGGTCCACGTCTGGTGGTGTGTTTTGGGGTGTCTATGGATTTATTATGATTTTAGGCATCCTCTCTGCTAATGGGTGAGGTTGTGTCCCTGTCTTACTAGTTGTTTGGCATAGGGTGTCCAGCACTGTAGCTTGCTGGTCATTGAGTGAAGCTGGGTGCTGGTATTGAGATGGAGATCTCTGGGATATTTTCGCTGTTTGATATTATGTGGAGTTGGGAAGTTTCTTGTGGACCTGTGTCCTGAAGTTGGCTCTCCCACCTCAGAGGCACAGCACTGACTCCTTGCTTCAGCACCAAGAGACTTTCATCTACACGGCTCAGAATTAAAGGGAGAAAAAGTAGAAAGAAGAAAGAAAGGAAGAAAGAAAGAAAGAGGATAAAATAAAATAAGATAAAATAAAATAGTTATTAAAATAAAAAATAATTATTAAGAAAAATTATTTAAAAAAACGGATGGATAGAACCCTAGGGCAAATGGTGGAAGCAAATGTATACAGACAAAATCTCACACAGAAGCATACACATACATACTCAAAAAAGGAGGAAAAGGGGAAAATATAATAAATCTTGCTCTCAAGGTCCACCTCCTCAATTTGGAATGATTCTTTGTCTATTCATATATTCCACAGATGCAGGGTACATCAAGTTGATTGTGGAGATTTAATCCACTGCTCCTGAGGCTGCTGGGAGAGATTTCCCTTTATCTTCTTTGTTCTCACAGCTCCCGGGGCTCGGCTTTGGATTTGGCCCCGCTTCTGCGTGTAGGTCGCTGGAGGATGTCTGTTCTTCGCTCAGATAGGGTGAGGTTAAAGGAGCAGCTGCTTCTGGGACTCTGGCTCACTCAGGCTGTGGGAAGGGAGGGGCACGGAGTGCGGGGCGAGCCTGTGGCGGCAGAGGCCAGTGTGACTTTGCACCAGCCTGAGGCACGCCGTGCGTTCTCCCAGGGAAGTTGTCCCTGGATCCCGGGACCCTGGCAGTGGCAGGCTTCACAGACTCCCCAGAAGGGGGGTGTGGATTGTGACCTGTGCTCACACATGGGCTTCTTGGTGGTGGCAGCAGCAGCCTTAGCGTCTCATGCCCATCTCTGTGGTATGCACTGTTAGCTGCGGCTCGCGCCTGTCTCTGCAGCTCCTTTAAGCGGCACTATTAATCCCCTCTCCTCGTGCACCAGGAAACAAAGAGGGAAGAAAAAGTCTCTTGCCTCTTCGGCAGGTCCAGACTTTTCCCCGGACTCCCTCCTGGCTAGCCGTGGTGCACTAATCCCCTGCAGGCTGTGTTCACGCCACCAACACCAGTCCTCTCCCTACACTCCGACCAAAGCCCGAGCCTCAGCTCCCAGCCCCGCCCGCCCCGGAGCGTGAGCAGACAAACCTCTTTGGCTGGTGAGTGCCGGTCGGCACCGTTCCTCTGTGTGGGAATCTCTCCCCTTTGCCCTCCTCACCTCTGTTGCTGTGCTCTCTACCGCGGCTCCGAAGTTTTCCCCCTCCGCGACCTGCAGTCTCCGCCCACGAAGGGGCTTCCTAGTGTGTGGAAACCTTTCCTCCTTCACAGCTCCCTCCCACTGGTGCAGGTCCCGTTCCTATCCTTTTGTCTCTGTTTATTCTTTTTTCTTTTGCCCTACTCAGGTACGTGGGGACTTTCTTGACTTTTGGGAGGTCTGAGGTCTTCTGCCAGCATTCAGTAGGTGTTCCGTAGGAGTTGTTCCATGTGTAGATGTATTTCTGGTGTATCTATGGGGAGGAAGGTGATCTCCGCGTCTTACTCTTCCGCCATCTTCCCCTCCCTGGAATTGTATTTAATACACTGCATTGGCATTACCAGGTATTTGAACATGGTTGAATGAATGCATGCAAGTGACTGAGCTATGTTCACATTTTTATTCTCCACGTTTTGCACAGGTTCTTGAATATATCATATCAGAAACTTTCCAGAAGCATTTGCTGAGTTATTTCCTTTGACTACACAGATCACACTTGCAATACATGCCTTTGGCTCACCCTTTGGGAGTAGAGCACTGCACCACTACTCTGGATTATCATCAATAATTCAACTTATAGAAAGTTAGGAGCAAGAATGAGAAGAGCAAGTTTTATTTTTTTAAAGTACTGGAGTCAAAAACATAAGGACGGAGATAAAAGAACATGTGCACCATTTGTAAAGTCCCATTTTTGTTTGTATATTTGTATAATAAAGGAAACAAATGCATATATGAATATAGACCAGTAGTATATATATATACACTATAAATAATTTTCACATCTTAATTCCTGAATTCATTTATCTAAAGTAATGTCTAGAAACCAAAATTTACTTAGAAAAATAGAATGCTTTAAATTAAATTTAAATTAAGGCTAAAGAATACTCACAAGATAACTCTAAACCTGAAAAGATACCTCATCATGTAAATAGAGGCTAAGATCACACATTTGAAAAAATGTCAGCAACTGTCTCTCAAATGTGAGTTACAGAAAGTGCACCCACTTGGATATATGCATTTGTTCATCTATAACACTTAGTAGGTAGAGATTTGGCTTAGAGTTTACTGCTATTAATGGTGCTTAATATGAGTAATTTCCTCCTTATCCATAATGAATAAAATTATTTTAAAATGATCAATTAGGTAAAAGTGAATATGTGATGTGTGTGAATTAAGTGTGGTTACATTTTATGCTAGGTGAAATGTTGGAGAATTTTTCTTTATCTTTCTCCATGACAGTCAGATTTTTAGTTAAACTTATAGTTTAAGGACTTCCCTGGTGGTCCAATGGTTAAGATTTCACCTTCCAATGCAAGGGATGGTGGTTTGATCCCTGGTCAAGGAGCTAAGATCCTACATGCCTAGTGGCCAAAAAACCAAAACATAAAACAGAAGCAATATTGTAACAAATTCAATAAAGACTTAAAAAAAATGATCCACATCAATCAATCAATCAATAAACCTATGGTTTATCCTAAATTTGAAAGAGTTAAACACCATATAGAAAGTTGAAAGAATATAGTATAAAAAATATTCAAGTGATAAAATATCAACAGTTAACATACCTAGAGTTAAGTTTAGAAATGAGGTTTAACATATAATATATAAGTAATAAAAGTAGTGACAAACAGTCATAAAAGATCTCCCCCCAACCTGCATCAACTAAAAGTTAATTAGGGTCAAAGAACACCAAACATATACCATTTCGTGGTGCTAAAAATTTCTTCAGGAAGTTCACAGGTAATGTTGTATTTTTAATTCATGCTTATGGGATAATGATAATTCAGAGAAAGCATAAAGGAAAACTGAGTAAGAGCCTGTTCACCAAAGTAGCCAGATGGACCATTGTCACAGAACTGACCACGTCTACTAATTGCTTGGCTGTACATAGATACAACTGAAAGGTTCCCAGTTGCTGATAGAGAATTTAGCAAAATGTCAAATATGGTGTCAATAATTTAGGTAAATTACCAGTTCAGTTACAAAAAAATGGGGAATAAACCAGAAAAAATGGGTCATTGGAACAAAAAAGTACTTTATATACTTAGCTTCAGTAAAAATTCCCTAAAATGGCAATAGAGATACATTGACAAATTAAATAGACTCTAGTCTCTCTTTTTTTTAGCAGCATCTTATATGAACTCAAGTTACTACAAGTACATTTGTCAGATTTTCGAGCAATTGATTTTTTAAATTATTATCATGATAAACACATGAAAACATGAAACCTATTCCCTTAACAAAATTTTAATGTACAATATTGTTAACTCTATGCTCATAGTTTTACATCAGGTATTTAGAACTTTTCATAATGCATGATTGAAACTCTATACCCACTGAAGAGCAACTCCTCATTTTCCCCTTCCACCAGCCCTGGTAATCACTGTTCTACTCTCTGATTTTATGAATTTATTTAAGAAACATCATATAAGTGGAAGCGTGCAGTATTTGTCTTTCTATGACTGAATTATTTCACTTAGCATAATGTCCTCAAAGTTCATCCATGTTGTAGCTTATAGTATATTTAAGGCTGAGTAATATTCCATTGCATGTATATGCCATATTTTTTTCTACCCTTGGCTATTGAAAATAATACTGCAATGAACATGAGAGTGCAAATATCTCTTCTAGATCTTGTTTTCAATTCTTCTGGATAAATACACAGAATTGGGATTGCTGTATCATATGGCAGTTCTATTTTCAATTATTTGAGGAGACTCCATACTGTTTTCCATAGCATCTGCATCATTTTACATTCCTAACAACAGTGTACAAGTGTTCCAATTAATCTACAACCTTGCTGACATATTTTTTTTTCCTTTTTTAAAAAGTAATGGCCATTGTATCAGGTATGAGATGATATCTCATTGTGGTTTTGATTTGCATTTCCCTAATGATTAGTGATGTCGACTATTCTTTTTCATACACCTGTTGGCCAGTTATATGTCTTCCTTGGAAAAATGTCTACTCAGGTCCTTTGCCCATTAAAAAAATTATATATATATATATATATATATATATATATATAGCTACTGAGTTATAGGAGTTCTTTCTATATTTTGTATATTAACCACTTAAAAGATATACAGTTTGCAAATATTTTCTCCCACACTTTAAGACAATCTTTTTTGGGGGAGTTTAGGTTCACAATGAAGTTGAGAGAAAGGTACACAGATTTCCCATATATATGCCCTGCCCCCACTCATGCATAACCTCTCCCACTCCTCAAAATGGTATAATTTTACCAAGAATGAATCTACATTGACACATCATAATCACCCAATTTCCATAGTACATTTTAGAGCTCACTCTTGATATTGTACATTCTGTGGTTTTGACAAGTGTATAATGTATCTATCATTATACTATCATACAGAATATTTTCATTGCCCTAAATATTTTCTGTACTCCACCTATTCATCTCTCCTTCCATGCTCCTGGCAACCACTATCTTTTTGCTGTCATCAAAGTTTTACCTTTTCTAGAATGTCATATTATGGAAATCATGATATTTCCAGAATCAAAAAGTATTTAGCCTCCTGGGATTGTCTTCTTTCATAAATATAGTATGCATTTACAATTCCTCCATTTATTTTCATGACTCGATAGCTCCTTTTGTTTTAGTGCTGAATAATATTTCATAGTCCAGATATACCACAGTTTATTTATCCATTCACCTACTGAAGGACATCTTGGTTGCTTCCAAATTTTGGTAATTATGAATAAAGCTGATATAAGCATTTGTGTGCAAGTTTTTGCATGGGTATAAGTTTTCAGCTCACTTGGGTAAATACCAAGGAGTGCAATTACTGTGTCATATGGTGGGATATTAACCTCTTATAGATATATCATTTGCAAATACCTTTTCACATTTAGTAAGTTGCCTTTTCGATTTATTGATGGTTTCCTTTGATGTGCAACAGCTTTTAAGTTCAATTGGGTCACTTTTGCTCTTGTTTTCCTTGCCCGAGGAGACATTTCCAAAAAATATTGCTGAGGCTGATATCAGAGTGAACTGCCCATGTTTTCTACTAGGAATTTTGTGGTTTCAGGTCTTACATTTAGGTCTTTAATCCATTTGGAGTTTATTTTTTTGTATATAGTGTGAGAAGATGTTCTAATTTCATTCTTTTACATGTAGCTGTCTAGTTTTCCCAACACCACTTATTGAAGAGACAGTCTTTTCCCCATTGTATATTCTTGCCTCCTTTGTTGTAGATTAATTGACCACATGTGCATGGGTTTATTTCTGGGTTCTCTATTTTGTTCCATCGATCTACATATCTGTTTTGTGACAGCACCATACTGTTTTGTACTATAGGTTTTTAGTATAGTCTGAAGTTAGGGAGCATGACGTTTTGTCCTGTTTTCTTAAGAGTTCTTTGGCTATTTGGGCTTTCTGTGGTTTCATACATACTGGAGTCTGTGTTTGTATTAATTAACTCTCATTGTGGTGGTGGTGGCACACTTATCTACAGAGAGACTTTGTGCTAAATAGGGGACAAGGGAGCCATAATCTCTGTTCTCACAGGACTCACGGGCTAGCTGGTGAGACATCACTGGACAAATAATAACAATAAAATGCAGTAGGTGTTGTGACAGACAATCTGCTTGCTGTAGGACTACACATCCCAGTTCCTTGAGAATCACAGCAGATTTCCCAGAGGAAGTGATGTTCAAACTGAGACCCAAAGCAGAAGTGAGAGTTGGCCAAGCAGCTCCAAATCAAGAACACTGTAAGTTCAAAGGCTCAGGGAAAGTGGTGTATTCACAGAAACAGGGAAATCCAACATGTTTGGAGGGCAGAGTTGGAGAGGAAAGTCATAAAAGATGGGGCTAAGTCATGAAGGGCTTTTAAAAATACCAAGGCGTTTGGAATTTGTCCCCACTCCACAACATATAAAGGCAGGCAACAGACAACTCCTGAATTAAATAAAATACTGAGCAAAATGAAGACTGCAGGAATAGGGGAAAGAAGATCCATATTTTTCTGTCAATACAGAGTATTGATTCCAGGTGTTTTAGCAGTGATATGAATTATACTCGATTGATACTTTGTAAAATACTTGTGAGGTCAAAGGTCCAGAACATTCACAGTTTGAAATTTACTGTACCTTTGACAGTTTTACTTATTGTCAGTGACCTCTTGATCAAATGCCATAAAATAAAGTAGATTTGATAATATTATTAAGACATAAAGATGTCAATTGATTTGCAAAAGTGCTTTTAAATCCAGAAGAACGTGGCAAAGTCAGGTTGTACCAGTCCAGGTCTTTTTGTTGCAAGTAAAAGAAAAAAACTCTAGCTTATGAACAGAAATAGAAATATGATGTAAGGATGCAGATATGCCTTACAGAGCCCAGAGGCAAGTTTATATCTGGCCCTGGCCACAGGAAGGCCATGTGGTCAGAAAATGGAAAACCATCAGGGTCATCTCTGTGTGTTGTTCTCTTTCCTGTCCTCACTTAACTATTCTCTTTTGCTCTCCCCCTGGACTGGGTTTCTCAAATCCCCAGTGTGACAGTGGAATGAGTAACTATCCTCAAATCCCCAGTGTGACAGTGGAATGAGTAACTATCTTGTTCTAATGGAAGTGGTGGCAAAGACACATCACAACTTCTCCCTTCACACTATAAATTTCAAGAAGAAAACCTTTGAGTGGCCCCAGAACAGATGTCCACACTTAGTCTATTCAGTGAGCATCAGAATTACAGGGTTACAGAGTTCACGTCTCCTGGCCATCGAGGCCTATGTATTTGGAGAGCTGGTCCCCTGAAAGGTGTCACTTTGAACTAGGAAGAAACCTCAAAATTCTATACAGCACTAACAAACTAAAGACTTCTATTCTAATAATTGTGTTATTAATTGTATTTAGTAATTTAAAGTGTGCAGCTGTACTATGTCTATTAACATATCTGCCTAAGGTATAATACATTTTTAATAATCTTCTTTATGTATTTTATCTGTTGACACAAGAGAAGCTATACTGAGTTAGATAGTGTGGAATGATGCCATTCTGAAGGAGAAGCCAAAGGATATTTTGTGTGAGAACTGTTACACTCAGTGAGGTATTCTATAATCTTTCTGTAAATAAATTTTCTTAATAAAACTTTTTCAATGACACAAATAGCACGATTAAGTCTCCTTTATTATATGACTCATTAGTATGTGAATTTAGGTAACCTAGAGATTGAATCATATCTTGAGCATGCCAATAACATAATATAACTCCCTTAGGGGGCTTTAATGGATTTAGAAAACAGTCTGGTTTACCTTATCATCATGTTAATATAGCACAAAACTTTAATATGCAAAGAGTTAACTTAGAAAATACATCTATAATAAAAGAATCATGGTAAGTACAATAATAATAATTGTTCAACTTGAAAATATTTTTCAGTATTTCACATCTCATTTCTGGGAGATGCCTCAGCAGCAGTACCCATTATTTGGACCTTGAATTGAGGCCCAAAAAACCATGATTTAAATTACAATGTAATTCAAGATGGTCCTTATGTTCTAAGTACTGTGCTCCACGTGAACTCCAGTAAGTAATACTTTTTCACAGATGTCAACTCAATGCATGATTCTTTCATTTAAGTAGTTCATCTAAGTCTGATGTTGATTAAGACACAACTCATCATTAAGCTCATCTAAATATACCTATAAATATTTATCATGGCTGAATTCCATTCAGATTTAATCTGGAGGTCCTAAAATGCACATCACAGCAGAAAATGCAAAGAATGACACTAACTTAGGGTGTGAGATGAAACTTCATCCATATGAATCACTGCAGAAGTCAATAGATGACATGGGTAACAACCTGGAATAGCTTTCCTGTTCCCATCAAAATGTATATCCCTGAAGGTTTAGATTTAATCAGTAATGAGGCAAATCTATGAGTAACCTTCTTAGATGGGGTTTATAGATAAAATTCAGAATTCTGCTTCTTTGGCTAAACAAAAAATAGCTCTTGGGCTTCCCTGGTGGCGCAGTGGTTGAGAGTCCTCCTGCTGATGCAGGGGACACGGGTTCGTGCCCCGGTCCGGGAAGATCCACATGCCGCGGAGCGGCTGGCCCCGTGAGCCATGGCCGCTGAGCCTGCGCGTCCAGAGCCTGTGCTCCGCAACGGGAGAGGCCCCAACAGTGAGAGGCCCGCGTACAGCAAAAAAAAAAAAAAAAAAAAAAAGAAAGAAAAAGTCAAAAAAGTCAAAAAATAGATCTTGTTAAAAAGATTGAATGTTACCTCGTAAAGGTAGCAATTCATGGTTGTTCAAAGTTTTTCCAAACATAAATCTCAAGCCATATCCAATGATAATGCTATTAAAGCTTAGCTAGATCCAAGGAAGACGTATTAAACCAAGAAATGGTGGCATCATTTTAAAAGCTAAATTTGTCCTAGGATCACATAGATAAATTGTTTCTTTCAATATCTGGAGTTGTAGCAGATTTTTTTAAATGAATGCAGATATATTGACATTAAGCGGTGGTTTATTAAATTCCACTCTTGATATTAGATACTTATAGAGGATAGAAAAAAAGTGAGTTGTGCTATTTTACTGTTAGAAGAAACTGTATAGGTCACCCTGTCTGACCTCCCACTCAAGGCAAAAGCTTTAGTACAATAGCCCTGTTACTGTGTATTGTTTAAAGATTTGAAGTGTTTCGGAGCTGATGTCATTATTTTAGCCTATTTCATCATTTACAATTCTTAGAAGTTCCTCCCTATTGTAAGCTACAATGTTCTACTTATTGTTTCCACCATTTTGTCCTAATAAAACTTCATAAAACTATCAATTTTGTCCTTGCCTCCCAGATGCTCATAATCTAATTGGATTTTAAGGTTTACTTCAAATGGCAAGTTTCAAAGAAATTGTATCCATATTTTTCAGACCTGATATGGAAACCATTGAAAAGAAAGATAATAATCATTAAATCCATGGAAAATTCAAATCCTTAACTTAATAATTTCTACATTTAACTGAGTTCAAAGCAAAGAAAACATTGTTTTACATATTACATATTTCATTTAGAATGCCAACAAATGCTTTCATAATTGAGTGTTTTTATTTACAAGCTAGGAACCCACATTGGTAAAATATTTTTTTCTTATCTTATTAGTTAAATGTATTTATTTATTGATGAATATAAGTTGGACCAAATTCAGAATTGATTTTCAACCCTGCTATGAAGCATAGTAAGAGAACTCAATCTCAGTAATCTATGAATTTCCATATGTAATTGCAAGGGTTATTTCATTTATGAGATAATTTGGAAGTTATCTTTAATCTTCCTATTTTCTAGAAAAGCAAACCAAGGCCAGGAAAAATAAGCATATTTTATATGCTCACACATCAATTACTTGTAAGGGCAGAAATATAATAACATCTCCTGTCTTCTAAACAAGTTCTTTTTTTCTTTCTTTCATTGCATGATAAATCCTGAACTTGGAAACTTACCCAAAGTTACTGATAATACTCACATACCAAAAAATTATTCTACAATAACTATTAAATTATTTTTGCCTCTTTTGATGTGATCTTTAAAGAGGAATCAGTTATGTTAAAAAGTTTTTAAAATTAATTAAATGATAAAAAATCTTTCTGATGTATAATAATATATACAAAACCTTTTATATTTTCAATAAATGTTACATATCTTATTTTTGCAGCCATTATTTTTGTTTTAGTTAGATGAGCCAAGGATGTGAACCTGAATTCTCAGTTTGTTTATATTTTTTTCAACATCAGTGGCTTTACAAATACTAATAGGTAGATGCTATTTTTCATCATATTCCTTGCATTCATTTTTTAAAAAATAAACCAAATGCTTATTAAATTCTTAATAGCCTCACACAGTTTCCATTATCTCCAATTTTTGTTTGAAAATCTGTGTCATTTCTCATGCTTTATCTTAGCTCATCTTTTGAATACACAGCTAGATTCAGAAAATAAATATTATATAAATAGGAGATTAAATATTTTTCTCTCAGAGAAGATGAGGAAAATATCCAGGTGCAATCTCAGTCATGACATCTTTCTGTGTTTATAATTATCTTGGCATTTTACATTTTTATAATTATTCCTTAAGGTTCTCTAAGTTTTAAATTATTTCAAATCTTGTAAATTCAAATAAATATTTTAATTAAAAATTAATTGGTGATTTGTGTAACTACACCCACACCTGTATTAAAATTGTTTGAGCCATAACTTAGTTATTTCTACTATCAAAAAATCTGAAATTTTCTTCAACCAATACTTGGTTTTCTTTTAGTCTTATTAAATGCTTCTCAAAGCCTTAGTAAATATTTATTTAGGTCCCAATTTTCTGAAAAGAAAAAAGAATGTTTTCAATAAGTGAAAAAGTCCATAAACATAATTTAACAAACATAAAAATATCATTAAAATTTTGAAAACAAAGTATAAATATCATAAGTGTATGAGAAAATCCAGGCTACATAAGCTATAATAGATTAACAATAAATACAGATGTGTTATACCAGGCAGCCTGAGCAAGGATTAAAATATGGATAAGAACACAAGTGATGATATTTCTCTCATCTAAAAAACAAACATGAAGCAACCAAAATACCAAAAATCAAGAAATCACTTTTGAGGCTGTTTTGTTCCAAGCACTTACAAAACACTTCTTGTTTTTGTTTGTTTGTTTTTCCCTCTTTAATTGTAAAACTCATTGAAAGAATTGTCTGTATCAAAGTCTCTAATTCTCCTCCCCCTATTTTTTCTTAAATCCACTCTACTCATCCTCCCCCTACCCCATCACTACACAAAAGCATTCTCCATAAAGCCATTAATGGTCCTCATAGTGCTGAATCCCAGGGCACATTCTCACTGCACATCTCCCTTGACTTATCATCAGCATTTGACACAGTAGCTGAGTATTCTCTCTTTAAAACAGGTAAATATCTTGGTTCTCTTAGATTTCTTCTTCATTGGTCATTCTTCTCAGTCTCCTCTCATGTTTTATTGTTTTCCTAATGTCTATTGGAGTACTCCACACCTCAGTCCTTGGGTGTTTTCTCTTCTTTATATACATTCACCTACTTAATGATCTCATCCAAGCTCATCACTTTAAATATCAAGTACCTACTGGAATTTCTCAAATATCATATATATATATATATATATATATATATTCAACCTGGATGTTGCTACCATACTCCACTCTCACATATTTAAGTATCTACTTAGCTTCTCCACTTGGATATCTAATAGACATCTCAAATTCAAATATCCGAAAATGAAGTTTAATATCCTTGAATTTGAAAACTCCCAAATCCAAGCTTCCACTTTCTTAGGACAAAACTTTGGTGACATCTTTGAGTTCTCTCTTTCTTTTTTTAAATCACTTTCCACAATCCATTTGTCAATAAATATTTTTCACTTTGCTTTCAAAATATGTCTGGAGAATGAGACTTCTCACTATTTCCATTTCTCACACCTTGATCCAAGCTACTGTGCTCTCTTCTTGTAATATGGCAGTAGCCTATAAAGTATTTCCCTGCTCCCCACTCTTGGGCCCAGTCTTAGCTCAGCCCAATCTTCCCTACAAGAAGATTCTAAGAAAAGTATTCAAGCAAATGCAGTTTATTTGGGAGGTGTTCCCCAGAAACACTGTTGAGAAATGGAGAAGTGAGGTGTGAAGGGAAGAAAATTAATTAAACTTATGTCATGAGCAAGATACCACTGGCAGTAATTTGAGCCTAATTAAGAAGGGGCCACCATGGTGATGCTGTGGAACACACATCTCAGAGTTATCCCTGCCAAGGAGTGAGAGAGCCTGGGTATTTATCCACCAACAACCATGAGCCATAGCTTGAGAGTGCTTCTGATTTGTGCTCTATGGAACTTTTAATTGGCTGAGTATGTGGGCAGGTTATGTTCTCATATCCTTTAAGAGAGGGCATAGAGAAAGACTTTATGGAAAAAGTCACAGGAATTGGAAGTCAAGCTGGTGAGTTAAGCACTGAGCAGGGAGTGCTGATAAGAGTGGAGTCAATACAGCATTTGATATATGCCCTTACAGGCTAATTTTAAATCCAGCAACAGTGATCCTGTAAAACATAAATCAGATCATTCACTTCTCTGCTCGAATCCTTCTAATGGTTTCCCATCTCACTTGGATAAAACAAAACCTTAAGTCCACTCAATGGCTTACAAGACCTTATCAGATATTCCATCTGGTCCCCAACTACATATCTTTTCCCTGCCATTAACTCCTTGCTTTTCCACACATACCCTAGGTATGATTCTACATCAGGGCTTTTGCCATAGCAGTTTCCTTTGTTGGAAATGTTCTTTCCTGGAGTATCTGTATGGGGTTCTCTCTCCCTTCTAAAGATCTTTGCTCAATTGAGAACTTTCCTGACCATCCAATTGTAAAATGAACCCTTCCTTACCAAGCATTTCCTAACCCACCCCCTGCTGTTTTATTTTTTTCCACAGCACTTAACTTCATCTAAATTTTGAATATACATATTTTACTTATTGCTTTTGTTCACTGTCTCTCAACTCCCAATAGATATGAGCTCCACAAGGACAGGGATTGTTTCTGTCTTGTTCATTTTTCTATCACCTATCCTTCTAACACAACTGGACATAACTTACCCACAAGGAAAAGACAAAAAAGCCAAAAACCCCAACCATGAGTATGACATTAAATACCATTGAATATCATTACTTAATAAGGGAGAGAGCAAATAATCAGGAAAAATATTAACTTTCTCAATCTTTGAACTATGTATGTTATTTTAAAATGAGTTTTTATAAATAGGACAAAGGAAAAATTTATATCCTTCAGAAAATTTTTATTTTATACACTCATACATAGATATTCTCTTTATAAAGCTTAGGGCATACAGTTTATCTCTTTATACAGGCAATCTTAGAGAAGGGGTTCAGGGTACCTTAACCTAATTATGTTTCCAGTTCTTATTTGGCATATCAATAAAACATGGAGAACTCTGAATAATAAAAGATGACTATTGTTCCTAACCCAGTTTTTTTCACATTTTTAAAGTAAAAGAAATATTAAAACCACTTTGATGCAGAACTAAATATGACAGAGATAAAATTTGAGCTGTGTGTGGAGGGCTGGCTATTGCCTCCTGTTCCATTTGTCCCTGCCATGCTTTTGACAGGGTCATATCCAGAAAAAAGTCATTCCTTGAAGATAGTTCAGCTCTTGAAGTCAGGCATATATAAGGGAAAGATGATGAAGGCTAGAATTCAGATTGTTCCTTTAATGGTGGTCTATTACCTCCACAAAAAGTAGACCTCTTGGTTATGGATATTCAGTACTTTCCAATGGGATTTAATTTTGTGACTGAGAAAAAAAGAGGAAGAATGAGTGATAGAAAAGAAACAGATCTATGCAGGTATCAAGTGTCATTTCCTGCATGAATAGCAAAAATAGAAAATTTTAAAAACCTTTATTTTATATAGATTATAAATGATTTTCTTTAAAATGTAATTTATATATTATTTGATCTGAAAAGTTTTTTCTACCCTTCTTCCCAAATCTGAGAGCCTATGAGCTCTCATATAACCTTGAATTTACCTCTACTGTGAGTACAAGAACTTTTGTTTAATTTTTCTAACATTGTTTTATCTCAAGTTCTTTTCTAATATTAGATTCTTAACATTGCTTCTTGAATAAATTCATTATCTGGATCTATGGCAAGAAACATTTCAAACCAATACAGTTATCATATCATAAATCTGAGCAATATAAGTAGATGTTAATAGATGATATTTCTGGCTTGCTTTTCTAGATACTTGCTGTAAAATTTCAGTTTGTGGATCTAAATAATTTAGAAAAAAACTAGGTCCACCCAAAATTTTCTTGATGTATAGAATATTAAATTAAGCTACAGCTAGGTGGGAGGTGGAATGTAACTATTAGATTTACATAAATTCCTCCTAAGCATTGTATATGGCATTTATAGGTTCATTTATACTCATGAAAAATGAGTTTCGCCTGACTTTTTCTTCTGCTGCTAATAAACCAATGTAGCTAAGCAAGAAGAAGGATAATTTATGTATTGTGTTTACCATTTAATAATATATTTATAAATACACAAAGAATTACCCAAAAATCACTTCATATTTTCCCATTGAAATTAGAATTTTGTCATTAAAATTTACTTTTAGAATTTCATGCACAAGTGTTTTTGAACTGAACATATGTGCAATTTGTTGTACCTTCTCTAAGCTTTCTATTCTTAGTTGCTAGAATAGTTAGCATGACCTAAACACAAATAGAGAAAAAAAGAACAGCAAAGGTCTAAGTCTGAATGGAATTTTACTAACTGCATCATTGATGAAGCTGCATGGAAATTCTTGGGCTACATGTTCTTCTTTGCCTAAAGCAAAGTAAGACACAGCACCAAGGAAGACAGAGGAAGTCTAATACAACTGTTCTGTCTGCACCTAACTCCAGATACAAGGAGCTCCAATGACCAAGGGGGAAAAGAAGATGATTATCCTCTAAAATTAGGGAAACCTTACCAAGCATGTCTATCTTAATTGCTATTCTCATCAGCTCAACTCTTTCTATACCCATGCAAGCATGCAATGTGGAGGCAAACAGGAGGGAAATGGGATTCTTATTTAACCAAGTGAAAAATTGCAAATAAAGGTAGAACAAGAGAGAAAGAGAGGTGGAATCAATATTTGCTGGATGATTTTATCTTTTTTTAATCTTTTAGGCTCAACTTTATTTCAAGAATTTAAAACTGCAGCTAACTCTATTTGAGTTAGAGTATTTCATAGTTTGTAGAGAAAAGACTTCAATATTAGCCCCAAATGCCCACCTTATAAATTTCTTAAACTTAGATAGGTGCTGTGCTCATAAACTTGACCTTGTAGATTGAATCTGAGAAGGAAGAGTTGCCAGCACTCAAATGGGCAGCAAGGGAAAGTAAAACCTCTCTGGAGTTCACCATTGTGGGGAGGGAAAGGGGTTGGATATCAACTCTCAAATAAAAAATGAATGATCGGGGTGGAGGGAGAAAAGATACATGAGTAAAGAAAAAAAATTGGATTGAAGACTCAAAAACAGGATATAGTTTAAAATTATTCTACAAAGCAGATGAAAATCTTGGAAAAATTATTGCTTGAGATTTTCCAAAAGTGGAAGAGGATGGTGGCCTCTCTGGAAAAAGCATAAGTACTCATTAATGAGCTAAGACAAAGGCAGAGAACAAAAAAATGGATGAATTAAAAATAAAACAGACACATTCTAAAAAAAAATCTACATTTTCTTACTCCCCTTCCCCACATTTTATGATTTTGATGGCTTATTTTACACCTTCATGTTTATCTTTTTGCTATTTATTGTAGTTATAATCGCTTTCATAATTTTTTCTGATTTAAAAAAATTCTATGTGTTGGCTTATTTAAGTGATCTATCAATATAATTCTTTAATATATTTGCTTTTCCTATTGTGAATTTCCCTTTTCTATAGATTCTTGCTTCTTTTCTATTTAGAGAAAAACTTTAAATATTTCTTTTAGGATAGGCTTAGTATTGCTGTATTAGTTTAGGTTTTTCTGAGAAATTGTTTATCTCTCCTATTCTAAATGATAAGCTTGCTGGGTAGAGTATCCTAAGTTGCAGGTTTTTCCCTTTCTGGACTTTGAATATATCTTACCACTTCTTTCTGGCAAGTCCTAAGTCCTCATCTATTAATTATCTTCTTAACTGTAAGTGTATTGAATCCACCAATCAAAAGACACTGGATGAAAATAAAAGTTGCTGGATGAAAAAATAAGACCCAACTATACGTTGTCTCCAGGAGACTCACCTCAATTCTAAAGAAAAACAGAGGCACCAAGTGAAGGGATGGAAATGATATTCCAAGCCAATGGTAACCAAACGATAGTGGACATAGCCATACTTGTATAAGACAAAACAGACTGTAAGCCAAAAAAGGTGACAAGAGACAAAGATGGACAGTATGTAATGATAAAGTGGACAATTCACCAGAAAGACATAACAGTTATTAATATATATGCACCTAACATAGGAGCACCAGAATATATAACAATTATTAACAGACCTAAAGGGAGAAATTGAAAGCAACATAATAATATTAGGGGATTTTAACACCCCACATCAATGAATAGATGATCCAGAAAGAAAGTCAACAAGGAAACAGCAGTTGTATATGAAACATTAGACCAGATGGATTTGATAGATTTGTACAGAACATTCCATCCAAATGCAGCAGAATACACATTCTTCTCAAGTGCACATGGAATTTTCTCAAGGATACACCCTACAATGGAATACTACTCAGCCATTAAGAAGATGAAATATTGCCATTGGTGACAACATGGATGGACCTTGAGTGTAATATACTAAGTGAAATAAGTCAGAAGGAGAAAGACAAATACCATGTAATTTCACTCATATGTGCAATATAAAAAACAAACAACAACAAAGCCCAAAATAAATAAACAAATCAAACCAAACCAAAACAAACATTCAGATACAAGGAACAGATTAGTGGTTACCAGAGGGGAAGGGTTGGGAGGGAGGGTGAAATGGGTAAAAGGATCAACTGTATGTGATGGATGGAAACTAAATTTTTAGTGGTGTATACAGAAGTAGAAACATAATGTTGGACACATGAAATAGATAATGTTATAAACCAGTGTTACCTCAATAAAAATAAATTTAAAATAAAATAAAAAATAGAACAGTGAAATGAGACTTGAAACTCAAGGGAAGAATTTAAAAACACTCACCAGAGGCACTAGAAACTAGAACCAACACTGAGCTGAGAAATAACCCAGACTTCAGAAGAAAAAGAGAATGAAATAAAACTGTGTAAGGGACGATAATAGCTAGAACAGACACAGGTACAGTTTAAGGATTATATCAACTATTGAAGAAAATTCAGCATTAAGCAAAGTATAAAAATATTTTCTAAACATGAGACTCAAATCAGATGACATAATTTCATACTATTTTAGATAATATGAGTAACTACCAGGGAGGGAAAAAAACATGCTACTTCTCAAAAAGCAAAATATTATGTTTGACTAAAATGATTTATTCACAGAACTAAAGTGCAAAGACCTTTGGAAAAATATGTACAGAATCTGATTTTAAAACTTTATAGCTAAATAAGTTTATGTCCAATCAATCTTACATTCACTTGCTAAGCTTGCAAAATTACACTCTCTGCCAGGAAAGAGGAATTTGGATCCACAAAATCAATACACATATCAAAATCAAGACATGAACACTGGGAAAAAAAAAAGTGTGAGTAAATATAGTTGAATACTAAGACCATTTATATTATACAGTAACAACAAATAATTTGTAAATATTTATACCAAATTCAAAGGAAATGCTGAAAGCTATTATACAAAACACAATTTATAAATTATACAATAAAATTGTATAAAATATATTGCGCCTGCAGTTGCAAACAAGAAGAGTAAAAATTATACTATATGTCATCAGTGGCAAAAATCTGAAATTACTCTATGGATTTTAATTTTGAGAATGGTATAAAGGAACTTGTAAAGAGATATATGGAATCATGAAAAATTATAGGCAGGACAGAGGGAGAAAGAGCAGTAGACACGTTTACTAAAAAATTGATAGACTTAAAAACAACTGTGGTAGAATTAAGTTTGCAAGTGTCATTTTCAAAATCACTAAAAATGATTTCAGAAAACAAACAAGAACAAAAGCATAAAGTAAAATTAGAAAAAAAGGACATTTTAAGGATAGAGGTTACATACAATAAAAGAACATCTAGATTCAGCTAAAATTTTTTTACAAAAAGACCTTAAATAATATGCATTTTCATCTTGATTGCTGCAACCAAAGTGAAATTTTCAGGTGGAGAAATCAGATGGGTGGGAATGTTTACCTGTGGTAGTGAGTGGCAGAGCCCAGGTTTGTCAGACACCAAATGCCAACCTTTAACCCACTATGCTGTACAGGCATACCTCAAAGATATTGCGGGTTCTGTCCAGACCACTGCAATCAAGCAAATATTGCAATAAAGCCAAGTCACGTTATTTTTCAGGTTTCCTAGTGCACATAAAAAATGTATATTTACTCTATACTGTATGTAGTCTATTAAGTGTGCAATAGCATTATGTGTAAAAAATAATGAATATGCCTCCATGTTGGTGTCTGCTTGGTGGTTGCTGAAGGCTGGGCTGACTATGGCAATTTCTTAAAATAAGACAACAAAGAAGTTTGCCTCATTGATTGACTCTTCCTTTCACAAAAGATTTCTTTGTTGCATACAATGCTGTTTGATAGCATTTTACCCACAGTAGAACTTCTTTCAAGGTTGAACTCAATCCTTTCAAACCCTGCCTCTGTTTTATCAACTTAGTTTATGTAATATTCTAAATCCTTTGTTGTCATTTCAACAATCTTCATAGCATCTTCACATAAGTAGATCCCATCCAAAGAAACCATTTTCTTTGCTCATCCATAAGAAGCAACTCTTCATCTGTTCAAGTTTTATCCTGAGATTGCAGCAATTCAGTCATATCTTAAGGCTCCACTTCTAATTCTAGTTATCTTGCTATTTCCACCACATCTGCAGTTACTTGCCCCACTGAAGTCTTGAACCCCTCGAAGTCATCTATGAGGGTTGGAATTACCTTCTTCCAAACTCTTGTGATGTTGATATTTTGACCTCTTCCTATGAAATCACGAATGTTCCTAATGGCTTCTAGAATGGTGAATTTTTTACAGAAGGTTTTCAATTTACTTTGCCCAGGTCCCCCAGAGGAATCATCATCTATGTACAGTAGCTTTAGCCTCATGAAATATGTTTCTTAAATAAGACTTAAAAGTCAAAATTATTCCTTGATCCATGGGCTGCAGAAAGAATGCTGTGTTAGCAGGAAGGAAAACAACATGAATCTCCTTGTACATCTTCATCAGAGCTCTTGAGTAACCAAGTGCATTCTCATATTTTGAAAGGAATCTTTTTTTCTGAGCAGCAGGTTTCAATAGGGGCTTAAAATATTCAGCAAACCATGTCATAAGCAGGTGTGATGTCATCCCGGATTTTTAGTTCCATTTACAGAGCACAGGCAGAATAGATTTAGCATAATTCTTAAGGGTCCTAGAATTTTCAAATACTAAATGAGCATTGGCTTCAATTCCAAGTGACCACTTGCATTAGCCCCTAAGAAGAGTCAGCCTATCATTTGAAGCCAGGCATTGACTTCTCTTTAGCTATGAAAGTCCTAGATGGCATCTTTTTCCAATAGATGTTTCATCTACATTGAAAATCTATTGCTTAGTGTAGCCACCTTCATTCATTATCTTAACTAGACCTTCTGGATAACTTTCTGCAGCTTCTACATCAGCACTTGCTGCTTCACTTCGCACTTTTACATTATGGAGTCGCTTCTTTCCTTAAACTTCATGAACCAACCTCTGCTAGCTTCAAATTTCTTCTGCAACTTCCTCACCTCTCTCAGTCTTCATAGAATTGAAGAGGGTTAAGCCTTGCTCTAGATTAGGCCTTGACTTAAGGGGAATGTTGTGGCTGGTTTGATCTTCTATCCAGACGCTAAAACTTTCTCCATATCAGCAAAAAGGTTGTTTCACTTTCTTATCATTCCTAGGTTCACTGGAGCAGCACTTTGAATTTCCTTCAAGAGCTTTCCATTTGCACTCACAGCTTGGATAACAGTTTGGCACAAGAGGCTTAACTCTTGGCTTATCTCTGCTTTCAACACACCTTCCTCACTAAGTTTAATCATTTCTAACTTTTGATTTAAAGTGAGAGACGTGCATCTCTTCATTTCACTTGAACACTTAGAGGATGTTGTAAAGTTATTAACTGGCCTAATTTCAATATTTTTGTGTCTCAGGGAATAGGGAGGCCCAAGGAGAGGGAGAAAGATGGGGGATTGGCCTGTCGGTAAACAGTAAGAACATGCACATTTATTATGTTTACCATCTTACATGCGTGTGGTTCCTGGCACCCCCAAATAATTACAATAGTACATTAAAGATCACTGATCACAGATCACCATAAAGTATAATAATAATAAAAAAGTTTAAAATATTGTGAGAATTACCAAAATGTGACACAGAATACAAATTGTACAAGTGCTGTTGGAAAAATGGTGCTGATAGACTTGCTCAATGTGGGGTTGTCACAAACTTTCAATTAAAAAAAAATGCAATATCTGAGAAGTTAATAAAGCAAAGTGCAGTAAAACGAGGTACCCCTGTACTCATTCACATTCATAGCACAAAATGTAGATTTTTTAAATGTAATCATTCAAGCCCCAAGCACATTGACAGTATGCAGTGAATAGTGTTTTGATGGATTTAGATTTCTGACAGACTGATTAAATCCTTCCCTTATGAATTTTTCATTTCATTCACACAAACAGGGGAGAAACCTGGAATTTTAATATAATATTTTTCTGACATCATCGATTATAGTGAATATTTTTTTCCTAGCTTTAAATTATCCTCAGATTACCTCTTTTTGTTAATTTTTTTCAAAATAAAACAAATGTAATTATTTTAAAGTTTACATAAGAGATATTGAACACTGTTATCCTTAAATGGATAATTGTATTTTGTATTTACTTTCCCATTGCTTTTTTTGATAGATAAAATGTAATATTAGAAAAAACAGTTTAGTACATGAATTTGAATATGTTTACTGAGGTGGATAAATTAGAAGAAGAAAGGAGATAAAGACTAAAAAAATAAAAGTATTAAAGAATTAGAGAAAACAAAGTCATGAATCAATTTTTCCCAGCAAGCACCTACATTACCCAAGATATAAGGCCACTGTTTACATTCCTGAAAGTATTCAATCCTTTCCTTTCTAAACATCTTTATTAGTCTCCAAATTTTCAAGAAGGTGACCATCCCTAATTTTGTGATATGTTGCATTAAAAAAATAGTCAAACCTACACTATCCTCATTCCTAAAATTAGAAATTTCAGCTAGATGGTAATCAAGGGGAATTCTTCCTCAAAATTTTTAGTGGACATTTGTGCTTTTTGTCATCCAGCATCCATATCTCTTTCTCCTGTTGGTAGTAACCTGATTTTTCTTTAGCAGACCTCCCCCCTGCCCAAAGCTCCTGCTCTTTATATAAGTGCATCCAGTGACATTGGTCCTGTTCCTGGGAGTAGGCATGAGGTTTAGAGCTGGCCAATCAGAACATCATGTCAATTTGATTATGATAGTTATGGATGGCAGTCTGACCCAAGCAAAGTTAACAATGTTCAATTTAAATAAATCCTGGGATTTAGGCTTGAGCAACGAGAAAAAGAGGAGGACTGTTTTCCACTGGAGTTGATCCTAGTGCACAGGAACTTTGAAAACCAATGGAAAAGAGAGAAGAGTCTGGAGTTGGAAACAGAACAGATCCTGATGGCAGCATTGGGACCTCTGGATCCAGGTATCTGTGAAATGCATCCTGGACTTTTCAGTTCCTCGAACCAATAACTCCCCCACCCCAATACAACACACACACACACACACACACACACACACACACACACGTATTTCTTGTTTGTTAGCTGGTTTTCTGGGTTGTGTCACGTGCAGCAGAGAAAATCCTGGATAATGTAATAGTTATCAGACCCTGATTCCACAGTGCTCTTTCCTGATTCATTATCAGAATGCAGTGAGGAAAGTCAGAAGATAGCAGAGCAAAGCAGTGGTGCTTAGAGCACTAGTGGGTGCTAAAATAATTATGGATCAGGTTTGGAATCATGGTTGGGGTTAGAGGCAGGAATTGGGTTAGTATTAGAGGTAGAGGTAGGTTTGGGGTTAATGTTAGGGTTCGAATTAGAGATAGTTCTGGGATTAATTTTAAGGTTCAGGTATAAGAATTGGGTTTGGGTTTATTTTTACAGTTGGTTTTCAGGTCAGAATCAGAGTTAGTTGTGGAGTTATTGTTAGATTAGCTTAGAGGTAGGATTGTTGACTGTGTGAGGTTAGGGTTCTAGGAAAGATCAGGTGCATTGGTCATGTTACAGTGTGGCATAAAGGTAGATTTGAAGTTCCTGAGGGAACAGCATACTCCTTGACCTGTTTAGTCAGGGCTTCCTGGAGGACAACCCAGGCTACATGCTTGTGTATCATCTTCATCCTCTGCATAAACTTAGATAAGACCAATCTCTGACCAGTGTAAACTATGTCAGAAAATAAAGGTAGTCAGAGCTTCTCACTTTTGTCTCCTTTTTTTCGTTAACTTTCATTTTCTCTCTCCTTTCTCCTTCTCACTGCCTGTATGATGAGGGTTTGGATTTAAACTTCCTGTTTTAATTAGTACTTTGCAGTCCAACCATCCAAATCTAATGAATGTAAACAAAATAAAGTTCATGTACCTGAGAAGGAGTCGTCTGATTAGGTCTATGGAGTTCAACAAATATCATTAGGGTTCTTTCCATCTCTTGGTCTCTATCTGTAGAAGCTGGTCTAATTCTGCTCTATAAATGATTTTCTTCTATGTGGCCAAGGAAAGATCTTAGGCATCTCTAGGTCTAATCATCCCTAGTAGCAAAATCTTAGATTAAAAAAGTTCATTTATCTCCCATAAGTGATATGTAAAAATTCAACAGAAAAACTGATTATTTCCATTCGGATCAAATTATTATCCTTTTGCCAAGCATGGTGGTTAGGGAATGGGGAATGACTGGCCCTTCTGTCTCTGATCCTGCGGAGCGGGGATACTTTGATTAGCAGTTTCTTCCCTCTCCCAATCATATTTACATGGAGTGGGAAATAATGTTTCCTAAAGGTAGAGCTAGTGCTGATACGGAAAGAAGAAATGTTCCTTCCGGGGAGACAAAAAGCAACAGCTGTCTATTACAGATCTCTATGCTGTAGTGAAATTTTAAATTCTTGACATTTTCCGCATTGTTGAGATATAGAGGATTATGTTTTTTGTTTTTTTTTTGCGGTACGCGGGCCTCTCACTTCTTGTGGCCTCTCCCGTTGCGGAGCACAGGCTCCGGACGCGCAGGCTCAGCGGCCATGGCTCACGGGCCCAGCTGCTCCGCGGCATGTGGGATTTTCCCAGACCGGGGCACGAACCCGTGTCCCCTGCATCGGCAAGTGGACTCCCAACCACTGCGCCACCAGGGAAGCCCTGTTTCTTTTTATCTTCTGTACTTTTTACCATGCCTATTTCAGCTACCCTAATTCTCTCTGATTTTTTTTTAACTTTTAATTTTATTTTGGAGTATAGTTGATTTACAGTGTTGTGGTATATATGTATAGTTTATATTCTTGATATCAATCATAGACAACATATACATTATGAATGTCTTCTGGTGAGTGGCTTCTATTTTGTTTTTTGTTTTTTTTGGCTGCACCATGTGGCATGTGGGATCTTAGTTCCCTGACCAGGAATCGAATTGGTGTCCCCTGCATTGGAAGTGCAGAGTCTTAACCACTGGACCACCAGGAAAGTCCCTCTCTTTAAATTTAAGCCATTTCCTCTGGTTTTATCTTCCTTGGGTACCTAGAACAACTTGATACAGCACTTGCCTCATGATCCCATCACCTAAATACATTTCCAAAGTTTTAATTCAGTCTTCAAGTAATTTTGGTATGCTTTTCCTTTCACTATATTATTTTGGGTTTTGTGTGTGTGTGATGTTTCCCTTCCTGAGGTGTCTCATATTGTGATGTTTCTGTCTTTTAAAAGTCAGTATCCTATTAATATTTCATTTTATCTTCAATTACTATTTCAATTACTATTTCTGTTCTATATTGTTATTGGGTATCTTCTCCACTCATTCTTCTCTTCCTGCCCTTTATTCTGAAAGTTAATAACTTCATAAATATCATTTCCGCACTGTTTTTGGTAAAAATTTGTTGGAAAACATGACTAGAGGTAACAATGTGTCTGCATTATTAGATTTTTAAATATTTTATATGAATCACTCCATGTTTATTTTTTCTAATTTTATCTTCCCATATGATTGTATTTTCATTAAAAGCCATATTTTTTGTTTTACAGAGATCCAAGAGGCCAAAATCTCTTTCATTAAAAAAGCACCAGATTCGTGATAAAGAACTGTCATTAATATCTCATTGTTTTGGGTCCCAATAGTCATAATTCCAGCCCGCTCAGTGACAAAGATACATAATTAAATACCAAACTTACAGAAATGGAATATTGGGAAGCTGAACAGAACAGAACAGAATCTCCCAAAGTAAATCTCATCTCTTTCTATGACTTTGTTCATCGTGTTTATTATAAAATTAGACTTTAATATTAATATTTTAAGCCCTATAGTGTTCATAGTGAAGTAGGAATAACATAATTAGAGGATAGTTACCATCTCAGATATATTTTCTGATTTGAAATTTGAAAAGGAATGCCCATATTTAATTATGTATCAAATCATTTTCAAAATTCCACTAAATGATCAGGATTTCCTGCTGACAAAACAGGTTATAATATAAAAACATATGTTTAAAATCAATTCTACTTCTTTTACTATTGTTGTTCAATAATGAAGCTTTAGTCCCTTTTGAAGGGAGGTCACTTAATTACTCAGCAACAAAATATTTTCTCCTATTAGAATTTCAAAACAATGAATTGCAAATAAATGATGTTTCCAATAATACCATACGCATGCTAAAGCTATTGCAAATAAGTAAAACTCAAACATTTAAGCTAGCTATAAAAACTTCCATTCTAAGATTTGTAAAATTCTGCTCCTGTTCCTAATAATGTTAAGTTAATAATGCAAATGTAGGAGATACTGTCCTTTTAACTCAACTATCTAGGGCCATGGAAAATAAAGAGTATTTAGACAAATGAAACAAAAACTTACTTAGGGCACTCGTTTTAAATCTGTTATGAAAAAAAAAAACTTTGGTGCTACAGAGGCAGATAACCAACTTGAGAATTTTTGCCCATTTATGTCCCATTGCTGAAGTGTTAACCAGTTGAGAACCAGCCTTAAGGCAGGAACAGAGGAGGAAAGGACACGCAGAGGTCAGAAGGCCAATGGCATTAACTTATCCATTAAGGGAATTAACTCTGTAGTACTGGAGTCTGACATTGATAAAATTAGTGATGCTAATGCTGAAGGATTTATTTTTAAAGATCAATTTAAAAGAAAGTAATAATAAAACAATCAAACTATTATATTGGATGAGAAATTTGGAGGTAATGATACTTTAACCAAGTCTCATAGGTAAGCAGGAGAATGGGTTGGGGGCAATGGGAATTCCTCTGTAAACTGTGGTTTGCCAGAGAGGTGAAAAACCCTAAGGTTTGCTACTTTGAGTAGAAGGCAACACAGTTTCTCAAGGAACAAGACCTTTTTTGTGATTCTGAGGATACAAAAACCTGAAGTTAGCAAAAATTTAGTTTGTTTTTGCCCTCCCTGCCACTATAGCAGTTTTTGCTTCATCTTTTGTCCTTCTTGTTATTCACTGCCAGATGCACAAACCTCCTGTGTTTATGTTTCCATTAAGCTAATTTGGTACACATATTTTATATGCAGTACACTGTTCATATCTCTTTAATAGTAGACACCAAATGGCCTTTTTCTTCCATACATTGTATTTCTGCTCTTCCTGGGAGACTAGTAACTCCTTGAGGACAATAATGATATCTTTTTCATCTTTGGTTTTCTAGTGTCAAGAAGAATGCCTGCCAATAAATATATGTTCAATAATCATTTAATGAATGAATGAATGAATGTTCTCCCATTACTCAGATTTAATTCATACCCATTCAACAGTAGCTTACCACACAAACTAGATCTCTGGAGAATATCAGGATCCAGGCTGCATAATTCTGACCTTCTCTCTCAAGAAAATGGTACTCCGTGAACTTCCAAAGGAATCAGTCCCTACCTCCTTGCAATCATTATCCGGAAACCTTCAGTAACTTTTCTTCACTCCTTAAACTGAGCACAGATCATGTTTTCTTACAATCACACGATGCTAAAAGTAGAACTCTAAGCACTTAACTAAAATGTTGAATAGAAAAATAAGCATAAGAACTACAGCATATATCCTGTCCCTGTTTATATTCAGGGTACGGAGAGTAGTTAGAGATTGACTGCAAAAGAGGAAGACAGTCAGATTTAATAACAACTGAGTTTTAAAAGTTTTATCAATCAATACTTATCTTGCATATCAATATTCTAAGTAAACACAAAATAATAACTTGCAGGATCCAGTTGCAGGAAAGTTAAAGATAATGGCTTTCTTAATAAAAGACGAGATTGATTCTAAATATTTTTCTTGAAATGAAAATGGATGCTTTAAATTTGAGTTGATTGAATTGAATATAAAGAAGACTCAAATTATCTACAACTAATGCCACTAATAACTCCTTAAAACACACGTGAGTCAACACAGTTTTTTTGTGTATATATACAACATGTATGCAATGTATAGGAAAAGAATTAGACTTACATATTCCAAATCTGAATTACTGTAGTCCAAAATAAAAATGTCTCTTCTCTAACCTGCTATAGACAAATATATCTCATGTCTCATAAATCTTTTGCAGTATTTTTGTAACACCTACTCTTTGGAGTTAGAATATTTGCAAACTCCAGTATATTGAAGAAAAGAGTAGGTAACCATCTGTCTGCAGTGATTAGATAGAGCTTGCTAGTGTCTTATTACTTCCTCCTTGTTTCCATATAGAGGATTAAAGATATTTCAGTGAAAATTTGCATTTCTAAAATCTTAGTGTGGACAAGTCCTTCGAGGACAGTTTTTAATTCCTTGTCTTAATCCATATCTTTTCAGTGTTTCCATACCTTCAGTATTATTGCTGAAAAGTTTTTTATGTTTTTAGAATGTCACATAACCTTAGTATCTATTCTGTGACCAATAACTCCTGACATTTAAAATTTAATAAATCAGCAGCACAATATCTAAATCAGAGGCTGACCTTCACATGCTTTTGTGTGGTCAAACACCTTTTATTTTCATAGCAGCCATCCAATTCTCTCCATGACATCGATTAACCACATTTGTTTAATGGTTTAAGGAATACATGGTAAAAGGAAGTAAATTTTGTTTTAATCCTGAAACAATGACTTCATATAGAAAATCATAAATTAGAAAATATAGAAAAAGCCTTTGCACTATTAATTCTATTTTTGTCTAGAATTTTTCTGTCTTTGCAGTACTAATTCTAAATGCAGTGAATTCTGCTTATCATGCCAGACTTCTGAAATGTCCTTTTCTGGTAAAGTTGTATAACAATGAGTATATACTGGCTACAACAATAATAAACTGAGACACAGTGCACACCGACACCTTGGCTTAAAATATTATAACGAAGTACTACTTCAACGTTATCACTGAGAGAAATCTTGGGGCTTCCACACATTTAACCCTTCCTTTTTCTCCTTTAACTCCTCCTCTTGGTCTTTTTGCTGCATTTTCTTGTTTTCCTGCTTGATCCCATTTGAAAGCAGGTCTTTTAATTTTCTCTCCTCTGATAGCTCTTTACTGACACAATTGAATTTGTGTCAAATGTAAAAGCACCAGGTTTTCATTTTGGTCTCCAAAAATAGGAGGTCTCAAATAATAAGTGGCTCAGCTTTACTTTTCCTATAGCAGTAATTCTCATATTCAGTGTAGTGGGGCCCTATTTAAAATGTAGATTCTAGAGACAACACCACTGAAATTCTGACTCAGTAAGTCATGCATGCGCACTGAAATCAAAATTTTTACCATGTCCCCCAGCTTTTTGTTTTCATTTTTGTTTCTAACACACAGTTCGAGGTGATCTTTTTCAAGATTTAAGGAAATATAGCTGTGATGTTTTCATACAGTAAAAATCCAAGAGTAAAATAATCTGTAAGAAATAACTTTTTATTCACTGTGAAGCTTCTCCTACAGTCTTTCATATCTGTGGGGAATATGTTAAAATATATGGACATAAAAGATGATATTGCTTATAGAACTCAGGTTTATTTCACCTGGCTTGACTTTTTATTTAAACTCTTGACTGCATATTCAAATGTTCACAGTACACCTACCAATACTATCTCACATTTAGACTGTCTGACATCAAACTTTTGATTCTCTCTCCTTCTCTACATCTAACTAACCTGCACCTCCCCCAGGATCCTGTATCTCAATAAATGGCCCCACCACCCTTCTACCTGGCATGAAAATGTTGACTCCCTTCTTTTTCTCACACCCATATGCAATCCATCAATAAATCCTCTTGGTTCTACTGTCAAAATATATCCTCAATATCACCATTAGAATATAAACTTCCTAAAAGAAAAAGCCTTGTTTATTTTGTTTGCTGCTATAAGCACACAATAAATATTTTTGAAACAATGAATTTATTCAGTGTTGCATAAAAGGTCTCTCCATTTGATGTACCCATTAAGAAATTTACATTCCCTTATAAAATTTAAATTATTCCAGAAGTCTAAGTAATTCCCACATAAACTGTATACATTGCTTGCAGTCACAAAGAAAAAAATCTCTCAGAGTAGCGAACTAATTGTGAGTGGCATGTAAGAGAACCAGCCCTACTTCCTACTGGATAGCTTTATACGTATATTCCTCTAACAATGCAAACTCAACTTGCCTTGGCAGAATTCATCATGACCTCTCTACTCACAATGCTTGATTTTCTTTCTATATGGTCTGTCCATCTTAAGAAAAATACAAATAACGCAATAATTGTACTTTCTTTGGCCAAAAACTTGTATTAATCAGAAGATTCTTTTCTGTTCCTATCCATTTCCCACATCTGATGAGTAGTCTATTTCCAGAATGTCTCATATTTTTTTTCATATTTGATTTCACTGTGCTGTTTTTACCCTCATAATCACTTTCCTGAAGAGTCTCAACAGGCTTCCCAGTGTCTGGTCTCATAAATTCAACCCATTCTCACCATTGCCCCAGATTCATCTTCCTCTGGGAAGCTCTGATCCATCAGAACTCATTTTAAGATAACTCCAGGGATTTCAAACTTTTAAAATCCAATCCACCATGACATAAAATACAGGTGAGACTTGGCAAATACCCACAAAAAAAGTAGCCCATGAAAGCAATGCAAAGCATCAAAAAAGATTACTTGAGGTCTCTATTCCTTGAAATTTCAAAAAAAAAGTGTTCACAAAAGCCTATGTTTTACTGGAGTTCCCTGAATGATATTTTCAGCATAGCTATGTATATCTGAGAGCAATCATAAATGTACTACTTCATCAACTTGGGTGTAATTTCTTTTCATCCTTTGGAACTTTTCAAAATTATACTCACATGTCAACAAAACCACAAATGCTACGTCCTCAGGGAAAGAGTGCTTCCTACCCCCAATCAAATCCAACTTTTATGTTTCTATGTTCTAATACTTAGCATACACCTCTCCAATAACCCTCATGCTATAGAGTATTGTTGACATGTCAGTCTCTCTCCCAAGATTAGAAATTCCTTGTGGGTAAGGACCATGCCCCCTTCACTCTGTATTTCCTCCACAGAATGTAATAGAACAGATTACATGTTGTGGGTGCTCAATAAATATTTGCTGAATGAAATAAGAAAAGGAAATAGCTCCAAATTAGATAAGCCCTAGAAAACCAGTGTGTTGGTTCAGGCTGCTTTATTTTTTTGTGTGCCTTTTTCTGCTATAGTTGGACCGAGCCCTCTGCTTCTCTATGCTGCCTTTAGCTCCATTTGGATGATAAAAATATATTTCCATGACTTCAAATTTCTACATATACTGTCACTGTTGCTGATGGTGACTCAGCACTCAGAGAAGTCTTATAAACTCTTATTTACCAGAAGAGAAAATCCACGCCCAGAGAAAATCTTGACTCTTGCTGCCACCCCTCTGATCTCTGTGGCCAGGTACCTATGATGAGTTTTAGTGATTAGTCATTGAAACTCAAGTCCATTTCAGTTGAGTTTACCAAAAAAAACTATGCATGAGAATTTGTTTTTCTTAAATTACACACCTTTTTTTAAACTTGCTATGCACACTAGCATGGATAAACTAGCAATGGAAGAATGGAAATGGAGAACATTATATTTACTTACAGTTCAGGAAGGGAGAGGTCAAGTGATAACATGTAAATCTATTCAAACCCCTAACACAATAACAGCTCTCTAGTACTAAATTCCACTACCTGGGAAAAGGAGTGAATAATAGCCCTATCACACAGGTTGTTATAGGAGCTATTTAGACGGTGGATGACAAATACTGCTCTTGAGGAGTTAGGTAATTATGGAAATATAACAACTCCCAAAAAGCCTAACATGTAAATTCTACTGTAATTCAGTTGATTCACGATAATGAGAAATATTGATAATATTCTTTTAACTGGTTACATGTCTGCTAGAATTAGCAATGCCTCCCATCTCTGGGCAAGACTGTACTTTTATTTTTCAAAAATTTATAATTTGATTGATAGTTCAGGAAATTGAGGACCAGAATTAGTCAATATGTTTATTGTTTCTCTTATTCCCCATTAAAAGAAGTGTCTAGAACTCTCCAATTATTACCAACATTGCTCTTGGGCTCCACCTGAAAATATATTTTTTTCAATTGTCTGCACAGTATTTTGTCACTGGCAGTGGGGAAAAATGACAAAGGATTCCTAAAGCTGAGACTCTGTGGGCATTCCTGAATCATACTGGGCTCATGTGGAGATATGTTTCGCCCTTTTATTTTTGCAGAAAGTATGGGGTCGTGATAAAATTCAGTCTCAGCTCTCTTATCCCATCTGGGACACAAATGGTCAAATATTTCCTTAGACATCTATAAAAACATAGAAAACAACTAAGAATCACTTTGAAACAAAGAAGGCTTAAGTAAGAGTTTTATACATTATATGTTCTCAGTAATTTCAGGAATATAGCATGTTATTTGGAAGCATATTTATGTAACTTCCTTGAAGAAAAAAAATAGCTGCCACAGTTTGTAAATCTCATTTGCTCTTCAAGAGAAGAGCAAAATAGTTTCCTGGTAAAGTCAAGGGGATTACAGTGCTGAGGAGAGATTTTACAAATGGTCTCCCATAATCATTACTTTAGTGACTATATATTTATTTTAATGTGTGTGTTGTTTAAGATATTGAAAAAAGTTATCACAAACATGATTCAAATTATTGAGGTTTTATTTTAAGATTTTATATAGAAGAAATTTAAAGCCTACAAATGCCTAATTTAAAAAATGTGCTTATATCTAAAGTATTCCTCCTGGTGGAAATCTAACACTTAAATTCATTTAGTAGCAAAACATTGCTGTAAGCCCGGCACTGTTCTAGAAGCTGAGGATGCACCTGCAAAAACAAAAAATAAAGGAACTACTGTCTTGGAACTTATATGTTACTTAAGGGAGACAGTAGTAAAATTAAAAAACAAACCAACAATATAATTTCTAATAGTAATAAGTTCTATGAGAGAAACAAAATGGGCTGCTAACATAGAGGGTAGAGATTCAGACTGGCCTCCTCAGAGACTGTCTCTGAATATGTGACAATGTGAGCTGAGCAGGAACCAGCCAGGAGAGGGCCAGAGGGGATTAGAGAGTGTGAAGATGCTAAAGCAGGAATATATTCAGTCTGTTCGAAGAATATAGATTTTGCTACAAAGATCAATCACCTAAGGGGTGCTCCTTCTTACATGGATGTTAATTCAAGGACATCCTCATCTCTAGTGTATTTATCATTTTGGCTTTCCTAAAGTCTAGTTCATTCACTCAGGGAATAGTTGAAAATATCTCTTGACTTTGGGAAAGTCAAGGCCTTATATCCAGTTTCTTTTTCGGCATTTTTAAAGTTTGGAAGGTAGCTTCTTAATCCTGCATGAAAAGCTAGTGTGCATTAAAATCATATTATTCAGGTAATGCAATCTCCAAAATGTGTGTGTGTGTGTGCATGAGTGTGCACATGTTTTTATTTATGTGTTTTTAACTTCTTAAATCCTTATTTTCCCCTTTTCCACTGAGATAGTTTGGCTTCCTGTCAGTGACCGATTGCAATGTTCATTATGCCTGGGGAAGAAAAACACATAAATTTATGAGCTAGGATAATCTTACTGACTTTCAGGAATCTATGAGTCACCATCACCATCTCTGATGATTTCAAAGAACAAAGCTTTCTAGGCTTCCCTGTGGCTGAAATATAAATCAAGCCCCAGCACATAAATGTCCCAACAATTATGAAGTTCTTTTCCTGTACCAGCTGGTGAGATTTGTTAATGTATTTGTTTTTCAGCTTTCTAAACTTGGGGAATTTTTGTATTAAGTATTCTAATTGGAGAGATTAAGTTTTAGCTATTTTTTTCACAATGAAATGTTGACTCAGTTTCACCCAATGACAAAATGGCTTCATAAGCACATAACCACATCTCTCTACTTCTGTCCCAGAAAGATTAGCACAATCTACACATTTTAAGAAAGACAAGTTGGCCTCAAAATGGTATTTATAAGCAATATGGTTCTCTACCGAAGTATATGATGATCAAATTTATTCTGAATTTATGAAATTAATTACTATAGACAGTGGTTTTCTGACCCCAATTATGATTTTATAATAATAAAATCAACCACATGGTTGTAAACCATGTGCTTTATAAATTCATCTTAGTGTCACCAAGTAGGAATAAAAACTCACTGAAAATCTAGAAAAGGATATTACAATTTTTCAGCAGTGCTGTATTCCCCTTGTGAGTTAGGAATAGCAAACAAAAGTTTTTAAAGTAACCACAGTTTTAGAAATTTTGATGCATTACCATGTGAACTTGCAGAGACATGCTTATGGTAATTCCCTAAAGGCTGACCTGGGGTCAATGTAATACCTTCAATTATTATTGGAATGATAAAACTGCCATATAAGATAAATTTTCAAATGAGCATATTTAGAAGCTTGCAGGAAATCTGGAGTAGAAATTTGGGGATTTAGTTGGAAAATATGAAAAAATTTCCATAAGATCTCAAATTTGTCATCTTTTGGGTTTTAGTGTGAGGCCAAAATATGATCTAGTTTCAAGTGATGGATGGCTAGGAGCATAGTGACCCATTGAAACCCCAAAAATAGGTTAATACAAAAACAATTTTAGTGAAAAACTATATAGAATATTGGAAAATATTAATAGAGCTATGACACGTGAGACTAGGTGCATCTTTCAGAAAAGAAATATGAAAAAACATTTTAAAGAGAAATTTCTTCTCAAATTTAATTATTCAGCAAAGCAAACACAGTAACACTTTTTCCTATATTTTAATCTTCTTTCTTTCGCTTCTTTTCTTTATTTCTTTGTTTTCATTTTCTCACTTTCTCCTTTTCTCCCTCATGCAGCACATGGAAAGCCTCCTAGAAGAATTTTGATTGCCTTTTCTTATCAGTTTTTTTTCATTAAAGTAGGCTTGATTAAGTGAGCCCCAAACAGGGCACAAACTCCAGTGTGAAAACCGTCCTGAGTCTCCCAATGACAGCACGCTCCTTAAAGTCTTAGAAGGGCTCCCTTTCAGCTGCAGTGTCAGAGCCAGCTAAGACCCTATCTAATGCCTCAGTTCCATCCCTAGACTGTCCTCTTCTGCACTTACCCAATTGCTTAACATTCTCTGCATGGCCTATGCTATTTCACGCCTCTTTGATTTTGCTCTAGTTGTTTCCTCTGCCTAGAACACCTTGCTCTATTTTCCTCACCTGTGTGACTTGCATTCATGCATTAAAACTCCATTTAGGAGTCATCTTCTCCTGAATCTCTCTCTAATCCCCTCAATGGAACTAAGTGTCCTTATATGCTTCCACTACATCTTATAACTCATCTATCAGAGTATTTGACATATTATATTGAAATTATCTGTTATGTTTGTCTCTTCACCTAAAGTATAGGTTCCTTGGTTTCCATTATCTTTGTTCCCTGGATTCTTATTCCAGTAATTGGCACAAACTCTTCCAATATTATAAGTTACTTCTATTAGCAGAGATCCAAAGTGTAAAATGGAAATATCTATCAGATTATCTTAGTCTTATGCCATTAAATGCTTGATTCCTCTAAATTCCCTTGTTCTGAGACTATGGTAGTTAAAAATACTTTTAACTATTGTCTGATTCCTGTGACAGAGACAGTGTTCCCTTATACTTTCCAACCCCACTTGTAGTTAAGCTGATACAATGAGATTGGTTTTGGTCAAATGATTATGGGCATGACAGACATGTGTTGCTTTTTGGCAAAGGTAGTTAAGAGCCAGTATATATTTCCCAGTTCACTCCTCTCCAGCCATGACAACGTTAGAGGCTGTAAAATGACTTATCCCCAAATTGAAAAAAAATAAAACAACAAACATTTATCTCATCACTTCTAAATCCTCCTCAGGAACTGCGAGAAACTTAACTAGATAATTCTGTCTCAGAGCCTGTCATTAAGTCAAGCTGGTGGGGGCAGGGGAGGGTGCTGTTGGCATCATATCATGACTCTTTCTGGCCAAAGGATTTGCTTCTAAGATCACACATGTGGTTGTTAGCAGGCTACATTTCCTCTATGGTGGTAGGCTGGATATTTTAATTCCTCACCATGTGGGTTGCTCTCAACAAGGAAACTTACTTTCTCCAGAGCAAGAAATCCAAGAGCAAGAGAGTGGGAACTCAAGGCAGAAGCTGTAATCTTTTATAATATAATTTTGAAAGTGACATACTATCACTTCTGCTATATGTTACTGTATGCTGCTATAGACCACTTCTGGCATGATATGGAAAGGAACTAAATAGGGTGTGAATACCAGGCAGTGGGGGACACTGAGACCCATCGTGGAGGCTTGTTTCACAGAGGCTGCATGTTGAGGTGGTCCATGAACAGAAAGGACATCTGGACCTTGAGATACAATGGACTCTCCAACCCACATTAGATGTCAATTAGATGTCAAATAGACAAGAAATAAACTTCTGTGATGCTAAGCCAATGAACATTTAGGGTTTATTTGCCACTATAGCACAGCCTACCTTTTCAGAACAATAAAGCTCTTCACATAGTTATGTCTACAGAAAGAGACAGTGAAGATTGAAAGAGCTTCAAGTGTTCTGTGACTTTTAAGATTAACTTCTTGGGGGATTCAAGATGGTGGCGGAATATGAGGACATGGAGTTCATCTCTCTCCATGCATGCATCAGGAATACATCTATAGATGCAACAATTCTCACAGAAGACTGGCTGAAAACAAGCTAAAGACCTTGGACACCGGAAAGAACTGTAAAGATCCCTGCATAACTGGGTAGGATGGAAAAAAGAAGGGAGAAGGAGGAGGAAAGGAAGCAGGACAGGACAGGGCAGGGGAGCTAAAGTAGAGGAGAGATTCCCGAATTCGGGGAAACTCCCTCTCTGACGGGGGAATCGATTGGGACAGAAGGGAAGCATTTGAGGCTGTCAGAAGAGGGTGAAGCAGCAAATTGGTAGCAGATGGGAAAGAGTGAGAAATACACCGACCGTCTGTACTGTGGCTCTCTGTGCCCTGGACTGGGATGTGTGTTCACAGTTATGCAAGGGGGCTGGGAGCTGGAGTGTGGGGATTGGGGAACAGGCCAGGAGTGAGAACTGCTGTTGGTCAATCAATTAGAGAAAGAAGAACAAAAAAAGCCCAAAGTTAACAGAAGGAAGAAAATTATAAAGATCGGATAAGAAATAAATGAAAAAGAAATGAATGAAACAATAGCAAAGATCAATAAAACTAAAAGATGGTTCTTTAAGGAGATAAACAAAAATGATAAACCATTACCCAGACTCATCAGGAAAAAAAGGGAGAAGACTCAACTCAAGAGGATTAGAAAGGAAAAAGGAGAAGTAATAACTGATACTGCAGAAATTCAAAGGATCATGAGAGACTACTACAAGCAACTATATGACAATAAATGGGCAACCTGGAAGAAATGGACAAATTCTTAGAAATGCACAACCTTCCAAGACTGAACCATGAAGAAAGAGAAAATATAAACAGACCAATCACAAGCACTGAAATTGAAACTGTGATTAAAAATCTTCCAACAAACAAAAGCCCAGGATCATATGGCTTCACAGGAGAATTCTATCAAACATTTAGAGAAGAGTTAACACCCATTCTTCTCAAACTCTTCCAAAGTGTATCAGAGGGAGGAACACACTGAAACTCTTTCTACAAGACCACTATCACCCTGATATCAAAACCAGAAAAAAGGTATCACAAAAAAAGAAAATTACAGGCCAGTGTCACTGATGAACATAGATGCAAAAATCCTCAACAAAATATTAGCAAACAGAATCCAACAGCACATTAAAAGGATCATACCCCACGATCAAGTGTGGTTTATCCCAGGAATGCAAGGTTTCTTCAATATACACATATCAATCAATGTGATACACCGCATTGACAAGTTGAAGAATAAAAAGCATACGATCATCTCAACAGATGCAGAAAAAACTTTTGACAAAATTGAACACCTATTTTTGATAAAAACTCTCCAGAAAGTGCACATACAGGGAACCTATATCAACGTAATAAAGGCCATATAAGACAAACCCAGAGCCAACATCATTCTCAATGGCTAAAAACTGAAACCATTTCCTCTAAGATCAGGAAAAAGACAAGGTTGCCCACACTCACCACTGTTATTCAACATAGTTTTGGAAGTTTTAGCTACAGCAGTCAAAGAAGAAAAAGAAATAAAAGGAATTGAAATTGGAAAAGAAGAAGTAATACTGTCACTGTTTGCAGATGACATGATACTATACAGAGAAAATCCTAAAGATGTCAACAGAAAACTACTAGAGCTAATCAGTGAATTTGATAGAGTAGCAGGATACAAAATCTCTGGCATTCTTATACTCTAACAACAAAAAACCCAAAAGTGAAATTAAGGAAACACTCCCATTTAACATTGCAACAAAAAGAATAAAATACTTAGGAATAAACCTACCTAAGGAGGTGAAAGACCTGTATGCAGAAAACTATAAGACAGTGATGAAAGAAGTAAAGGCAATACAAACAGATGGAGAGACATACCATGTTCTTGGATTGGAAGAATCAACATTGTGAAAATGACTACACTACCCAAAGCAATCTACCAATTCAATGCAATCCCTTTCAAATTACTAATGACATTTTTCACAGAACTAGAACAAAAAAATTCACAATTTGCATGGAAACACAAAGAACCCCAAATAGTCAAAGAAATCTTGAGAAAGAAAAATGTAGCGGAGGAATCGGGCTCCTGGACTTCAGACTACACTACAAAGCTACAGTAACCAAGACAGTATGTTACTGGCACAAAAACAGAAATATAGACAAATGGAACAGGATAGAAAGGCCAGGGATAAACCCACACACATATGGTCACCTTATCTTTGACAGAGGAAGCAAGAATATACAATGGAGAAAAAACAGCCTCTTCAATAAGTGGTGCTGGGAAACATGGATAGATACATGTAAAAGAATGAAATTAGAACACACCCTAACACCATACACAAAAATAAACTCAGAATGGTTTAAAGACCCAAATGTAAGGCCACACACTATAAAACTCTTAGAGGAAAACATAGGAAGAACACTCTTTGACATAGATCACAGCAAGATCCTTTTTGGCTCACCTCCTAGAGAAATGAAAATAAAAACAACAATAAACTAATGGGACCTAATGAAACTTAAAAGCTCTTGTACAGTAAAGCAAACCATAAACCAGACAAAAAGATAACCCTGAGAATGGGAGAAAATATTTGCAAATGAAGAAAGTAACAAAGGATTAATCTACAAAATATAGAAGCAGCTCATGCAGCTCAAGGTCAAAAGAACCCAGCCCAATCCAAAAATGGGTGGGAGACCTAAATAGGCATTTTTTCCAAGGAAGACATACAGATGGCCAACAAACACATGAAAAGCTGCTCAACATCACTAATCATTAGAGAAATGCAAATCAAAACCACAATGAGGTATTACCTAACACCAGTCAGAATGGCCATCATTAAAAAATCTAGAACAATAAATGCTGGAGAGGGTGTGCAGAAAAGGGAACCCTCTTGTACTTTTGGTCGGAATTTAAATTGATACAACCACTATGGAGAACAGTATGGAGGTTCCTAAAAAAACTACAAATAGAACTACCATACAACCCAGCAATCCCACTACTGGATATATACCCCGAGAAAACCATAATTCGAAAAGAGTAATGTACCACACTGTTCATTTCAGGACTATTTACAATAGCCAGGACATGGAAGCAACCTAAGTGTCCATCGACAGATGAATGGATAAAGAAGGTATGGCACATATATACAATGGAATATTACTCAGCCATAAAGTGGAAAGAAATTGAGTTCTTTGTAATGAGGTGGATGGACCTAGAGTCTGTCATACAGAGTGAAGTAAGTCAGAAAGAGAAAAACAAATACTGTATGCTAACGCATGTATATGGAGTCTAAAAAAACAGTACTGATGAACCTAGTGGCAGGGCAGTAATAAAGACACAGACATAGAGAACGGACTTGAGGATACGGGGCAGGGAAAGGGAAGCTGGGACGAAGTGAGAGAGTAGCACTGACATATATACACTACCAAATGTAAAATAGATAGCTAGTGGGAAGCTCCTGCATAGCACAGGGAGACCACTTTGATGCTTTGTGATGACCTAGAGGGTGGGATGGGGAGGGTGGGAGGGAGGCTTAAGAGGGAGGGGATATGGGTGTATATGTATACATATAGCTGATTCACTTTGTTGTACAGCAGAAACTAACACAACATTGTAAAGCAATTATACTCCATTAAAAATGAAGAAAAAAAGCTAAGACATCAAAAAAAAAAAGAAGTAACTTCTTATTTTAAATTAAAATATTGGATTTATTTATTTTCTTATGTGCCAATTTTGTAAATCTGGTTAATGTGCATCTGTACTCAGAATGTTGACAAAATCAGGTACCAAAGACATTGTAGCCGAAGGTCAGACAAAGGGAGTTAATATTCTTATCCTGACTTCTTGGAATACAGGACACTGGTAAGGTTTTCCAAAGCAGACACATAATCCCTGGATATTTCTATGCAGTCAAACTTTTCTTTTAAATTGATTTCAAATCATTTCAGGCACATAAATTTTTACACTAAATACAACCTACCTCATTAGATTGTTCTGAAGAATAAATGAGGCAATGTATGTAACAATGTCTTCTGAAGAGTAAAATAATATGTAAACATTAAACATTGTTCATATGTATGTGATATCGAAAGCAAATTACTGGAAAAGACTCAATGATAGTAATCCAAAAATACTTTCAAGAATAGAGTACATATTTATTCTGAATAGTTTTGATTTTTTGTTTATGGGGAAACAGTTCAAATGGAAAAAAATTTAATGGTATTTAAATATATATCCAACCCATTTACTTGGTCAAGAGATGATCTCTCATTGGGAATAAAGATGAAATCAATAAATTCAGTCCTAAGAGTCAGCTATCCAAAAGACTGGTCATATACATCATGTATTTCATCTGATAGCCTCTCAAACTGTTCCACTGTCAGTGTCTAAAGTTCATTTCATTTATGGTGTTATGGGTAATGCCTCTTTGGACATATAAAATACCATTGTGCTCCAGGAGCACTATTATGTGATATAAAGATTGACCTATGCAGTCAAATCAATAGAAACTTATGATTTTTTTTAAAAAGTTAACATTAATTCCATCAGAGAAAGATAAAAAGAAATGTGTGAGTAGGTTTGAAAGCCAAAGGAGGAACAAAACAATCTTTAGATTATCTGAGATAGTAAATGTTTAGGTCCTCAGTCTTTAATGGTCTCTAAAGACAGCACCTTCAGTAACAAAATAATCCTTGGCCACAATTATCTAACGTTTATCCAGAGAGTCACCCCCCTGAACAGGCAAAAACCTTTTTGACAACATCTATTTTTACCTTGAAATTTTCTCTTGTAAAGTAACCCTAGCCTGACCTTGATTAACTTATCAAATGAGCTCATCCTCCAAGCTGAAGGACTATAATCAATCAAAGGAATAGCATGGCAACTGGCCAGCACAGCTCCATAGATCGTCTGGAGGGCACACCTCGGTAACATTCCCATTCTCTCTTTTCTTTCCTTTTTCTTGGTCAGGATTAGAAGCATGGGACAGAGTCAGGATGACACAGGTGGACCATGGAACCAGATAAATCTGTATTAGAAACCTAGTGCTGATACTTACAGTCTGACTAAACTTTGGAACTAGTTAAAATAGCTTTTTGAATTTCATGTTTCTCATTTGTAAATCAAAGCTATTAATCTCCTTGTTATAAGTTTGTCATGAGGCATCAAGGAAATATATATATTCATCGTGGAACGTAGCTTCCAAGACCTGGCATATAGTACTCCATAAATATTCTTCATTTTCCTTTGCAGCTAGAAGAGGAGTTGCAGACGAATAACTACCCTTTGTTTCACCCATCACATGTCATTAACTGGACCTCACCAGTGAGACGTTATTCAACAGAGCCAGCATCCCTAAGGTTGGGGGGTATGTCAGAATTCTACAAGAAGAAGGATGGAAAGGTCATCTCTCACCAGTGAAATAACACCAGTGATGGATACTCCTGAAATCTGAGGAGCTGAGTAAGAATTCAGGGACTTTGTAATGCTAATGTAACTGTAGTACGTGATGATTTGCAAATACGTTCTGAAACATGAATTAATAAAAATTCATGTAAACATATAAAACACATATGTATGCCCTAATAAAAATTTTATAAAACTTCATGTATTTGTATGTTAGATTTAGCCTGTCTTATACATTGGTAACATTTTCATTTATTTCACTTTCCTCAATTTTTTTCAAATATAGAAAAAACCCATTCCATTTAAATTATCAGTAGCACATGTTATTTCATTATTGTCTTCCCATGGTAAATGTTGCTGTTATCTATGAGAGAGCCATTTAAAAAGTTATCCCTGAGATTCTGTTCAAGTCAAAAACATGATTTATTTTACCCGGTAAAACTAAGTGGCTATGATTTGTTAGAAAGGTGGAGGTGTCAGTTTAACTCTTATTCAGGTAAGCATGCTTTGCATTCTGTAACTAAAATCATACGAGTTTAAAGCTTAGTGGCTAACCTTACCTTTTACGGTTACTGTTCATGACTTCTATCGGGTCTTGGCAGAGATCAGTAATGTATTATCTCTAACCTCTTTCTGCTTCCTGTGTATGAAAGAGTGGGTTTTAAAAGACCCACAGAGCTGAGATGGGCTTTGGGACAAGTAGAGAAGAAAGGTCTCAGACTTAGGAGCAGCGGGAACTTGCGACTCTGCCATTGTCATGTCTGGGGCATATGATTAGCTCTGTAAGAAGCAATCCAATTACAGGTATTCCCCCCATCCCACTTACCCAGTTTAGTTTAACTCTTATTAGATATATTTATTAATGGGTAGTGTGCTTTAACTGAGTTAAATCAACATATTATCTCTGTGTGTGTGTACGGGCACGCTGTTTAAAACATTAGTAGTGATAGACTGGCCAGCTAACGTTTCAGAAACTCTTGAGTTAATAGAACCTAGAGCAGGGAAATGTAAACTGAGAGAAAGAGAGACAATCATCATGATGGTTAGGAATGACTTTCACATAGAGGTGGGAAGGCAATGTTAAGTAGTCAGTATGATGCACTAAACATCTAATTGGTGTGGGAGGGTGGAGCTGGTATGGAAAAGAAGAGTAACAGGTGCCAACACCATGTCACTAACAGCTTTTATGAAAACACTCAATTAGAAAAATGCCAGAGTAGAGGCCATAAAGAGTTACAGAGCTACAGATTGGCCATGGAGGAACAGGATGGCTACCAATCACACCAAGGAGAGATTTCCATAGTGGGAATGAAGGGATAGAAATTGGCATTTAGTATCTACTGTGTCAAGAAAAGAAAAAAATGTATATATTTGTGTACACCCCTCTAAATATCTCTGTAGAGGATGCTCATATATATATCCTCATAGGATTTCTATAAGGCAGGATTTATTTTTTCAATTTATTTGATTCAAGTATAGTTGATTTACAATGTTGTATTTATTTCTGCTGTACAGCAAAGTGATTCTGTTATAGACATATAGATATTCTTTTTCATATTCTTTTCCACTATGGTTTATCACAAGATATTGAATATAGTTCCATGTGCTGTACAGTAGGACCTTGTTGTCTATCCATTCTCTATATAATAGTTTGCATCTGCTAACCCCAAACTCCCAATAATCCATCCCTCCCTCCCCACCTCTCCCCCTTGGCAACCACAAGTCTATTCTCTGTGTCTGTGAGTCAAGGCAGCCATTATTAACCATAATTTTCAGTTGGAAAAAACAGGCTCAGAGAGTTTGTTAACTTGCTAATGCCACATAAGAGGTGAGAAGCACAGTTGGACTGATGTCATTTGTTGACTGTTCTCCTCATTTTTTCATATGAAGATGACAACAGGGAAGATAGAAGCATTCCAGGTGAAAATCATATATTTGAAAGTGGAAGTAAGAGAAGCAGAGAATTGCTCATTTCCTCCAGATGTTTAACACTTGAACTGACTAGAACCCATCTCTCCATCCAGTTTCTACTCAAGGAATAGTAGGAATGACATCAAACATATTCCCTTGAGTGTCCCCAAGAACACTTTCCCCCTACACACATTAATTTTAAAAACATAACATTGCTCAAAATGTACTGGTCAAATAACTGAATGCATCTACTCGTCTAAAGTACAAGACATCCTTAGGAATAGGTTATATGTGACATAATTTTGAAGATACTGGAAAAACACTGCTTCCAGAAAGAACCTGTCCCATCTTTCTTCCTAGGATTTAAAATTCTATAATTAGACATGTACATGTTTTTATTAGGATGCATATAATCATGAAATTGCATGTAGAGTAATTTTTTGCCTTATTTTGAATGACTTTTGTCAAAATTTTTTCCAATAAACTGCTTTCTAGCTTGGGAAAGAAGCATCTGATAATGGGGAGGGTATATAATGAGAGAGGCACCATGGAGAGCAGAAAAATAGGTAGGTATGATCAAGACCTTGTCATTCTGCTCACAAAAGGACATTGTGGGAGTAATGACTGCTAACTGATTACACTATATTTGTAAGTTCAAGAAGGTTGAGATTTTCCAAGTAGTTAGTTACATGAAAGTACAAGTGGTAAGTGGACCTGAAGGGTCAGTGATTACATCCACTGCTTACATGGTGGTATTTCACCTTCATACCCAATGTTGACTCTTTTATCTTGCATGAATAATGTGATTTCTTGTCCTGCCATTCTCTGCATAAAATGACATACCAGGGGGGCAAAAAAGCAATTCTCAATCTAATCTGTTTTGCAAATTTGACAGTGACTTAAAAGAGCAGGAAGTTGTCTGTGAGTAATGACACTGCTTATTTGTTTAAATGTCAAACTTGAACCTCATCAACTTTCAGGGAATACGTCCATAAAGAATATGGGTTTCAGTGCAGCCAGAGAGGATTTCAGTGTCATTCATTTCTGAGGAAAACAGCTGTCAGTTTCATGAAAACAAAGAGCTTTGAGTATATCTTTTTTTTTTTTAAGTTGAATAAAATTGGACATTTCAGCACTTGGGGCTGTGGACAGTGCTCTCTCACTTGACATTATGAAACATCTACTCTAGAGATGTTTCTTTCCTGAGACTAAAGCACTCCTCAGGCTAGCAAACATGCACCCCTAAACTATGCAATTAGGATATGAAAACCATGCATCACAGGTCTGTGCAAGCCAGAATAAAATAACAGCAAAAAGGAGCAAATTTTATCACAGAGGTTAAGCCTAAAATAAAATTAGGGAAGGAAAATAATTATGATTTGTAGCTATTCCTGAAAAACACGTCAAAATTTTACTGCAATGCAATAACATTCCTCCCTCAGTGGGTTTTTGTTGGAGAGAATCACAGAACCATTAACCCCTCATGGTAATTTATTAATAGTGGACATAGATGCAAGGGAGAAAAGGAAATACATTTAATAGGCTTGCAGACACTGGGAGAAAAGAATTAATTCTCTGTATGTTTTCTAAATCTAGAGTGGAATATCAGTGAAGATTTCTGGACCTGAGGTCAGAAGAAATGGAACTGAATCTGAATGATGTTCCTTAATAAGTCATTTTATTTCTCTAAGTCTTGCTTCTTCTGTCAAATGTGGGTTACTCTGAGGTTAAGTGAGAGAGTGTATGGGAAGGAGTCTGGCACAGAGTAGGTATTCATAGATGTTCAATTTTGATTATTCACTTATCATTAAGTATTAGCATAATGCAGTGAAATGTTGCTATGCTAGTAGCCATGTATCTTAATTATTGTAACTCTAAGCATGGATGACAAGGAGAAGGGAAACAAGAAAATCATTATGATTAACAGACTTAACCTTACAACTGGTCCTAACCATGTGTATTTCCACCTTTCACATTTTCTGCCTCATCAAAACATTTCCTTTATGTTTGCCTTTAAAAAACTGCAACAACTTTAAAATAGCCTGAAAAAATATACAGACAGAGCCAACTAAAGTTCTCAGAGGATTCTTATCTTTCTTGTCAAATAATATTCTACCAGCTCTCTCAGGAATGCCTTTCAGTCACATACTACCAACTATTCTGCCTCCTGAATTGGCAAGGGACTACTGTGACTGCTTCTTACCCAGACTGACACATATGGGGAGAGAAGGTAAAAATCAGGCTAGCGCTGAGAGCCTGATAATTCTCTTATCATCCTCCACTGCAGCTAAAGTCTCTACTTTGGACTTCAACACCTCCCAGCCTATTCCACCTCGCTCATCTTCTCCCCCTTTTTGTAACTGAAAATCTAGAGCATCTTCTCCTAGCCCCCCCCATCTCCTGTCATTTTCCACAGAGATTCCCTCCACACTGCCCTCTGCATTTAAACGCCTCCTACTCTCCATTCATCTAGGTGCACGCTCCTTCCATTCACAATTTATGTTCAATCGTCCCTCCCTTCCAAAGCCCCTGTTTTTTGTTTTTTAAGTCGATTTCCCAGCTGCCCTAATAAACTCCATCACCACAGCCACCATCTAGCCACGGCACCGCTTCTTCAACCCTCAGAAATTGTGCAGAGGTGGGGAGTGGGAGAGGAAATTTATGCTTGCATACCAACCTAGACAGCGACAAATAGTGAGAACCTAGCACAAAGCTTGGTCTAGTCTTTGGAAAAAAAGAAATCAGCTGCAAATATTTCCCGAGCCTGGAAACAAGCATGCTCTGGAAAATACATGGGTACAGTGGATAAATGAATGAATGGATGGAGGGATGAATGATTGCGATTTCCTTGGTACTTTTCTCAGAGGCCCCTCCTCCTTGCTCGCTCCCGGCTTGGCTCCTGTTTAATTCAGCTTCCTTGCATGAGTGCACCTCCCTGCTTTGCCTCTGCTCCCACTTCCTGCCCTTTCATTACCGCCTCTGGACTCAGCCTCAACCCCTCGCCAAAGGGCACTTGTACCGGGCTCACAAATCCTTTGTGATTTCCACAGCCCAGGAAAGCTTGCTCCGAAGGGGCACAGCTTCTCATCCTGCCAGCCTGACCTCTCCCCACCCCCGAAACACTCGTCCACGTTACACAAAAGGATGACTAATTCCCCCACACTCCATCAAATCCACCTGGAGAGCCCTGCCTCTGTCCCTTTCCCCGCGCTTGGAACCTTGGTGCTCCCAAAGGCAATGCGGCTCCCTGCAGAAAAAGGGATCACCATTCCAGGGCTCGGTCCTGGTTCGTAAAATCAGAAAACTTTTTTAAAAAATATAACCCCACCCCGAGAGCAGCCACCTTTTTGTGTGCATCCCTGGGGGGAGGAGGGGTCTTGGCAGCCGGGGGCGCGAGGACTTGGCAGCCCCTACCTGGGGCTGCCCGGCGGACACTCACCCAGGACGTTCCCAATGAGAGCCACCACGAACACGATGATGTAGCCGGCGATCAGGACCCACTCGTATTCTTTGGGGTGGAGGTATTCCCTCCACAGGTACCGCAGGAATTCCTCGTCGTCATAGTCGGTGGGGTTTAAAAAGGGCTCTTGAGTTGCATTCAGCTCCGGAGCAGATGACCAGTTGCGACAAGGTGGGGAGTCCTCCAGTTTGGTGCCGGACATCACGGGCTCCAGTCCGGGTCGGCTCAGTGCTGCAAGCGGCTCGGCCCCTGCCCCATGGGCGCCGCGGTCTGCGGCGTGAGGAGGCGCGGACAGGCGACCAGGGGCTCAGGAGCAGAAAATGACGTGAAAAGTTACGGAGCCAATGCCTCCGAGTCTCCCGCCCGCCGGGCAAATAGTCCGCCGGCGGGGCTGTGTCTGCAGGCGATGTTGCACCGGGAGGCGAGGAGTAGGCTGAGCATCCAGGGACTGGGCACCAGAGGCTGCAGCAGGGACACCGGGAGGGGAAGCTGCTACCGCGGCTAGGGCTCAACGACTCCTCATTCCAGCGCGGAGTTCGCAGCCCACAGCCTCTTCCCGCACCCGGGAGAGCTGGGGCTGAAGAAGGAAAAAAAAAAAAAAAAAGTCGTGAAAATGATATTAACCTGTTTATCCGTGGGTTCCATCTCCCTCTTTTCTACTTCTTTTTTGTTCCTGCACTTCTCAAGTGCAGTTTCTGTAAACACAGACTTGTGTAGGTCTGTGCACATGACAAGCCTGGCAACATAGGATTAATATAGGATTTGCAGATGCTTTTGTCTGGGACAGGTAAATACAAAGTAATGAGGGGCAGCCACTGTGTTCCTCAAGCAGGACGATGCAAAAGTCATTTCAGGCAAGTCATTTAACATTTGCTTGGCTTTGCCAACTTAACTCAGCTAGTACTTGATGAATCTTTAAGGCATCTCCTCCTCTCCTCCTCCCCTCTTCCCAAACTGGAGAAAGAGATTTTATATATATATATATATATATATATATATATGGCTGGAATTTGTATTTGCAACAGCAAGTGTCATGTGAAATACAGCAGCAAATCCTTGAAGGACACTAAGAGTAAAAAATGTGATCATAGTTAATGTTGTCCAGCAGAGGTGGCACTGACATACCTCACAGCGTTAAACAGATTCTCAGTAGGATGTACACAAGAAGAGGGGCTCTCTCTGGGGAAGCCCACACCACGCTGGTCTTTCTTCTCATCGACTCAGGACTGATGTCACCTGCTGTTCTCTCATGGCTTGATTTTGTCTCTAAGGATAGCATTTTGGGATTTGTTAGAGTGTGAGTTCATGATCCTTTCACTTTCAATAACCATGATAGGAGCATTGTATTTGATTGATTACAATCCTGGACATGGGAAGGGCCTTGGAATCATCTAGCCTAAACTTCAGCTTAATATTAGAAGCCTTCTGATAATATTGTTCATGTGTTTGCACCTAGTTTGGCTGTGACCACAATTCACTCCCTCCACCATCATGGGACTTCTCTAGAGGTTAGAAAACTCTTCTTTACATTAAAATAAGGTCTTAAACTGACATCTGTCTTTCTCAGTCTTTTAGCCCCAATTCCTAGTTTGCATCTTGGTGCTACATGCAGTAAATCCTCTACGTGACAATCCTTCACATAAGCATCACAATTCCCCCCACCCACTTCCATGCTTCCTATGTTCACTGTTCCCCAATTATTTCCATTGTTTTTCAAATGACACTATCTTCACAACCTACCTTCACTTGGTCTTCCTTTTATGTCAGTGCCCCTCTGCTGGACAGTTGCCAATATCCTGCAGGGTATACAGCTAGGAGGAAATACAGTAATATGGTTTGCCAGTACAAATGTAAACTACTCTTTGGATGCAACCAATGTTTGTATCTAATTATTTTTTCAAAAGTCACAAGACGCTGTTTATTCATACTGAGTCTTTATTTAAGATCCCTCTCCCACCCCCAATCATAATTCTTCACGTTTGTTTTGTTCTTTACAGTTTACAAAATTCTTTCATGCTCCTTAATTTAAAACCCCCTGAGAGGTTGGCCCAGTTTTGCAGATGAGGAAACTGTTCCTGGAGAAAGTAAGTGTTTATCAAAGGTCAAGTGAGGAATCAGTGGCAAAATCTTCAGTTCTTCTGACCCCAGCCTGATGCTTCCATCATTCGACAGTGTCATGTTTCACAAGAAACACTATTGTGGTATTTTCCCAATCCACACTAGTCAAATTTCTTTTTAAGAGAAGGGAATAAATAGGCATTTTATTTTTAGACAAATATTTACTTAGTGCTCTTATTTCACTCAGAGATACAAGTTAAACAAGGTTACTGCTTTCATGCATTTTACTTTCTACTGAAGTTAGAAACGAGTCAACTAATAACTACTTAAGAAGAATATGAAGAAGGGACAAGTGCTATGATGAAAGCCAAACAGGTGAAGTGAGTGGAAAATTCCAAAGGCCATATTAGAAATAGATGGTCAAAAAGACCTGGGTGAAGAGGTGGCCTGTACGTAGAGATACCCAAATGGTAAATGCACATATTAATTTCATTTTGTTAATTTGAGGCTTAACCAAATCATCTTAAATGCTGATGCTCTTTCCAAAGCATTAGCCGTTTCTCTAGACCTCCTGTCATCAGTAAATTTGACAAGTAGGCCTTCTGGGTCTTCATTCATGGTCATTGATACAAATCTGTTAATGTTATCCTGTGGTATAATATGTTCCTCTGATTTATTAATATTTGTATTTTCCACTTCCCTGTACTATTCTTTTCAAAATGGGGAAAGTTGTTGCAACTTTAGTTCCAACCTGCATTCATTAACCTCTGCAAATTCCTTGCTGTTGACAATCCATAAATATGGACCCCGTGCACTATTCCTATGTACTCAGTGCCATTACTTTTCATTTGGTGGCACTTCAACTTGTCAATACTTCCATATTTTAAGCTTTCTACCTGCAATTAATCATCAGTCTTTCCTAAAAGTGTCAATAAGGAGAAATGAGAATATTTTCAAGATATTGTTCTGATATCTGCTTTATGCTGTGATAAGCCTAGATTTGTCTTGATCCTGAAAGGATTCCATTTCTGGAATCCCACTGTCTAGGATTTACCGGTGATTTATTTTAAATATGCTACTCCAATGCCATACAAAAATTCACTCAAATATTCAAATTATCATTTGTTTTATATTTTATAAGCACATTAGAGAGAGATGATAAATATTGCAGGACTCATTTTGATATAATCTCCTTCATTAGATCTTTTATACCTTTTAGGTCATTTGAAAAGAATTTTTTGTTCTGTAGATATTATTCTCTTCGATTCCAGATCTTTCTGCTGGATGTAGGGAGAAAGAGACAGCCCAATATCATGAGACAGTAAAGAAAGTTCCAAATTTGTCGTGATGACCTCTTAAGGATGTTATAAGAATTAAATGAATTGATATTTTTAGAACAGTGTCTGCTATATAGAAAATGATCTGAAAATGTTTGTTGAATAAAATTTTAAGCTATATGATCTCGTGATATGAATAATATTTGCTTTACATATTAACTACTCTAAGTGTTAATATATTTCCTTAAAAAAAGAAATGTAGCTCACAATAGTCTGAGTAATTCTGTTTAACTACCCAGCTGAATTTTTTTGGCACTTTTATTTTAGTTCCCCCACTAGCCTGAATATTAAAACTGAGAAAGAAAAGGAAAATAAATCTCTAAATCAGATTTTTTGGTTCTCTCAGCAGTTGTAGTTAGGTTGCTCAGAGACCTCAGATTGTATGGGTTGTCCCAGATTTTCTATACTTTTTGCAGCTTTATAATAACGCTATGGGCTCATTTCAAAAATGTTTCTGAGTATCTCCTTTGTCCCCAGGAGCACATAACTAAGAGCTGGGGACATAATGATCAACAAGACATAGTCCAGCCTCAATGATAGTCAGTCTCTCACAGTCCAATGGTGAATTAGAAGTGTTATCATTACAGAATCACTCTGTGAGTTTCTAGGGTAGAGGGATGCACAGAGTGTCATGAGTACATGAAAGAACACATAATTTAGCCTGGAGAGAACTGAATGGATGGATCCCCCACAGGGAAAGTCACTCTTGAGCTGACCCCTTGGAGAGAAAGATGTGATGTCTAAGTGGTTAAGGATAGGAGGTGTCCAGGCAGAGGGAACAGCACTGAGTGAAGACTTGGAAACAGGAGAAAACGTGGAGTATGTGGGCAAAACCAAGTGAAAAGTCAGGCTTGTGTAACTATCCCTGGCAGTGGTGTGGAGAATGAGTTGGAGAGGGTGAGTCTGAAGGTAAGGGCTGGTAGGAGGCTAGTAGGGTAATCCTGCTGTCCAAAGGAAGGTGGTAGTTTTGGGGATTGAAGGGAGCTGGGTATTATTAAAAAATTCAATTTTCTGAATAGACATCATCCAGGATGCAAGCATCTTGCTTTAATACTGCTTTGAGGAAGGCTGACTACACAATCATAGTATGTTTGAAGTTTATGTCTCTGTTTCTCTGTAAAATTTGAAGATTAAACTAAAGAAAAGAACAGAGTTGTTCCACTGTCGAATTTCCGGTATTTGAAAAGAAGTTGTTTTCCTTCCATCTTTTCTGTTAGAATGAAAATTTTTATTTTACCTCAAGAAATGAAAATGCATTATTTCAAGTTGGAGCACTCTCAGTAATGACTGTACCGATGTGACGGATTCGCAGAATAAATGCATTATTTTTGCAGGATGTTATCTGACATCTGTAGGCTTCAAACACCACATTTTCTTACAATATGGTCTTGAGCTAGATATTTCTGGAAAAGTCCCTGCATCACAAGGGGCCTAGAAATATATTTTTCATATAAGAAGGAGGAAAGAGTCTTCTGATGACTTGTTACTACTAGGAGTAACTCTGGAGTGGATTCTTGAGAATGAAATCACCTCTTGCCCTAAAAGACTCCGACATTAACAAAATCCTTTGTCACCAATTATTACAAAACATTTCTGTCTCATCTGCTTCTTTTTCTTCCCATCCTTCTTTTACCCCTTGCCCTATTTTAATTAAGTTTTATTTCAGACAAGTTTCTTTGTGTTCCTTCATCACTCCTATCCTGAGTTATCAGGTCTGACATTTTATGCTCATGGTTTTTTGTTCAACAATATCTGAAATTCCTGCTCTATTCCTATCCCACGTCAAGCGTGAATAGGCACTGTTCCTCTCTTATTAAGTTTTTGTCTCCTTAAAAGCATAGATGAGTAAACAAGTAATTTAATTTAATAAAGCAAATGTCCTTAGGAGTACACCCACAAAAGTCTGAAAGGGCAAGAAGAAACATGTACTCTCTCAAAGTAGGGTCAAGACTATCCGAAGGAGATATTACCTGCACTCAGAACTGAAGGATGAAGAGTGATAACCAGATGAGGGCAGATTTGAGAGACACAGTTGGGACCAGATGGAAGCAAGTGATTTGTCTGTGAGACCACGTGAACTGCATGCTCTCATCCGTGTTTACATCGGCCAAGCACTCTGCCAAACGCTCTGCCAAGCGCATTACGTGCACCAGCTCAATTTATCCTCAGAACTCTAGGAGGTAGGTCTTAGGAACTATTATACTAAATTTACAGATGAATAAAGTGAGACACAGAGAGGTTAAGTAACTTGCCGAAGGTCACACAGCTAGAAAGTGGCAGAGTCCTACAGCACAGTTGTCATGATCCAATTCCGGAAACATATGTTTTTCCAGTTACTCTATTCTGTTTCCACAGTAAAGAATCAAGAACTTTTCAGTATGATCAGCTGTTTCCTTTATTAGTATTCGTAATATGGAAAGTTTTGATTCTTAAAAAACATATTTGTAAAATTATATAAATTTCATTTATTTTAAATGTTCCCATTCTGTAAGATGGGAAAAGCCCAAAGGAACTTTTTGGCCAACACAATATTTTTAAGGGTAGTGTTGAAGAGCAGAATTGCAGGGGAAACTCCTGCAATTATACTCCTCAGGGTGATGTTTCCCCCAAAGTAACTCAATCTCCTTCTATGTTCTCCCAGGTATAAACATTTTTGTCTATACTATGCACATAAGGGCATAAATATTGTTTAATTCTTTGTTGTCACCCCAGACAACAGCAGCAGGTTGTATGCAGCTACTGGCAATCACTACCTGATGATCAGGGTTGAACTGAAGGGAGGAATTCCTTTTCAAAAGCATATATTTTGTGAAAAATTGTACATATGTGTCACCTTGGTTGATGTACAACCATGAATATGTAAGTATACCATTGCCTATTACTAAATCATTAGTCTGGAAAGGACTTAATCATTTTGTCTAATATGCTACTCGATTAATTCACTTCCTCTTTCTGTAAACTAAAGTTTTTTTTTTTTCTTTTTACTGTGGAAAATGATTAAAATGGAAAAAAATAATGACAAAGAGTAGAAAAAGATCACGAGTTTCAATGAAATCCTACGGTAAAGTGCAGACTGTAACTTTTGGGGTGTTTCCCCACTCTAGGAAGTACCCTTCTCTGAGAACAGTCCATTGCCTGCAGCCACTCTGGAGATTGGCTTCCCAAGAAGGAGACTGCCTGTGCAATACCTGCCTTTCTAAAGTGTACAACTCAGTGGCTTTTAATATATTTCTCATCTTGTGCAACCATCACCATTACCTAATTTCAGAATGTTTCCCTCACCCCAAAGAGAAACCCTATGACTTCCCATTTACTTATCTTCCCAGATGCTGGCAACTAGATTTAACTATCCTGGAAATTTCCTATAAATGGAGTCATAAAATATGTGGGCTTTTGTTTCTGCCTTGTTTCACTTAGCATAATATTTTCAAGGTTCATCCATATGGTAGCATATATCAGTATTTTTTAATGGCTGAATAATATTCCATTGTATGGATAGATCACATTTTATTTATTCAGCAGTTGATTGTTTCCTCTTTTTGGCTGTTATATGTAATGCTGTTATGAACATCCATGTACAAGTTTTTGTGTGAACTTATTTTTTCAGTTCTCTTAGGTATATACTTAGGAGTGGAATTACTGTTTCACATAGTAATTCTATATTTAACTTTTTGAGGAATTGCCAGATTGTTTTCCAAAGTGGTTATGCTCTTCTACATTACCGCTAGCAATGTGTAAGTTTACTAATTACTTCACATCCTTACCAATAATTGCTTTTTTCCACACTTTAGGAAAAAAAATATATATATATATCTGTCCTAGTGGGTATTAAGTGGTAACTCATTGTGGGTCAGATTTCTATTCCCCTAATGATTAATGATGTTGAGCATCCTTTCATGTCCTTATTGGCCATTTGTGTATCTTCTTTGGTGAAATATCTATTTGAATTATTTGCCTATTTGAAAATTTGTATTTTTATTATTGACTTGTAAGTTTTTAAATATATATTCTGGTTACTAGACACTTATCAGAAGCTTGATTTGCAAATATTAGTTTCTCATCCTGTGGGTCGTATTTTCACTCTTGGTAGTGTCCTTTGATGGAAAAAGTTTTTAATTTTGATGAAGTCCAATTTATCTATGTTTTCTTTTGTTATTTTGCTTTTGGTATAATATTTAAGAAACTGCAGACTAATCCAAGGCCCTAAAGATTTACACCTATGTTTCCTTTTGAGATTTTTATTGTTTTAGTCTTTACATTTAGGTCTTTGATCTATTTTGAGTTAATTTTAATATATGGTATAAGAAAGGGGTCCAAATTCTTTTCTTTTTCTTTTTTTTTTTTCCTGCATGTGGATACCCAGTTGTCCCAGAACCATTTGTTGAAAAAACTCTTCTTTACCCATTAAATGATTTTGGCACCCTTGTTGAAAATCAATTAGCCATAGATGTGTGGGTTCATTTTTGGCCTTTCAATTATATTCCATTGATCTGTATGTCTATGCTTATACCAATATAACAATGTTTTGATTCCTGTAGCTTCATAGTGTGTTTCAAAATTGAGAAGTGTGAGTCTGAAAATTTTGTTCTTTTTCAAGATTGTTTTGGCTATTGAGTATCCCTTGCAATTCCATATGAATTTTAAGATCAACTTCTCTATGTCTGAAAAAAAGGCAGTTGAAATTTTTATAGAGATTGTGTTGGATTTGAATTTGTAGGTCAATTTGTAGAATATTGTCATCTTAACAGTATTAAGTTTTCCAATTTATAAACATGGGTTATCTTTTAACTTATTTAGGTCTTCTTTAATTATTTTTAACAATATTTTATATTTTTCAGTCAATACAACTTGCATGTCCTTGGTAAAATTTATTCCTAAGCATTTTATTCCTACTAATGCTATTGTAAATGGAATTGTTTTGTTAATTCCATTTCCAGATTGTTCTCTGATAGTGTATAGAAATACAACAGATTTTTGCGTATTGATTTTGTATCCTGCAACTTTGCAGAACTCCTCATTAACTCTGTAGTTTTGTGCGTGTAAAATCTTTGGAGTTTTCTATATATAAGATGATGTCATTTGCCATAGATAGTTTTACTTCTTCCTTTCCAATCTGGATGTCTTTTACATCCTTTTCTTGTCTAATTAGCTAGAACTTGCTGTACAGTGTTGACTAGAATAGGTGAAAGTGGACCTCCTTGTCTTTTTCCTAATTTTAAGGGGAAAGATTTCAGTCTTTCAGCATTATGTACAATGTTACCCATGGGTTTCCATAGATGCTGTTTGTGAAACTGAGGAATTTCCCTTTTATTCCTACCTTGTTGAGTATTTTTATCATGAAAATATGTTGGATTTGGTCAACTTTTTTTACATCTATTGAGATGACCATGTGTGGAATGTTTTCCCCTTTATGCTATTACTATGGTGTATTACAATGGTTGATTAACCAATCTTATATTCCTGGGGCTAATCCCACTTGTCCATGGTATATAATCCTTTTAATATATTGCTGGATTCAGTTTGCTAATATTTTGTTGAGGATTTTTGCATCTGCATTCATGAGAAATACTGACTTGTAGTTTTCTTTCTTGTGATATCTTTGTCTGGCTTTGAAATGAGAATACTACCAGCCTCATAGAGGGACTCTGGTTTTGATTTTAGTTTTACTATTCACTATGATTCAAGTTGAGGTAATTACTCAATAACTTAAAGCTTTGGATTCCTCAGCTCTAGATTAATAATAACTTTATGCACACAAATTGTTGTGAGGGCTAAATGAGATTATTATGTATGCTTTGTAAACTGTCAATCACAGTATTTATGTCGTATTACAAGTGTTGATGTGGGTGGGTGTTAAGAATAATAGCAGCAATCCGGGTTGGGTTTGAATCAGAAACATACGTACCTTCACTAAGATTATTATACTTTATCTCTCTTGATCTTTACTATGGCTTGTATAAAATGAGTCACAATCATCCTAGTTGTATTGAAATACCCACATTAATAATAGTAATAATATAACTATAATAATATAACAATAAAACATATTAGCACTACTATATATACATTGAGTGCATATTGCCCCAAACCCTTGACATATATTAACTTATTTCACCCTCACAATGCCATGATGAAGGTGCTGTTACTTTTCTTCCTATTCTAAGTGAAAATTGTACCTGAAGTTTGGATAATTTGTTCAAGGTCACACAGCTCAGAAGTTGCAGATAATCAGTAAAATCTGTGACATAGTTATACTCATAAAGTTAGTTATTTTTCACTCTTGTTCAAGAGTTGCTCTCATGTTTATGTAAATAAAATGAATCAATTTTTACTCAAATATTTTTTCAGAACTATATACGTTTTCTGAAATAGCCAATGGATTTAAATGAAAGTAAAATAAGAATGACTCAATCTATTTTTTTCTGTCACCTTGAAAGCTAACTTCTTTACAAACTTTTTTCTATAATGCTGGAATAAATTAACATTATGCACATTGAGAACATCTAACAACAACCCTCGCACATCTCTGCAGTGAATAGCTCTGAGGCCTTGGCAATTCAGACAAGTTTTTCTGAAATAAAGGACTATACATTTATAGAAAACATTTAATACCATGCCTGAATATCTTCCTCTAAAGACAACAAGAAAGCTATCATCTTATTTTTTTAGATCTCTAGTAAAGATGTGAATTGGGGTTGATTTAAAGATCCTTGACTGGTTTTTGTCCTAACATAAAACAGTATTTAAATAAAATTTTAGCAATTGCAAAGAGGCTCAGAGTTCTAAAATATTTCTGTCCTTTAACTGGGTTTGTTATTTGGTATTTCACATAAAAAGTAGGGACAAGGCTTTGAAATTTAGTAGAGGCAAATCAGAAACAAACAAACCATTATAACCTGGCATGGTTTGATTTAATAGGTTTAAACATATAGCATTAAATCAATAATGTAATGTATTGCCAATAGAATATGAGTGAGTTGATAAATATGTTTTGGGATTGCATCTTGAACACTGAGGTTGACCTGAGTGGGCATAATGGCAGGTCATGACCTTGGTGCATCTATCAAAGACAGGGTCCTTATTAGGTTACAATTACTCTTTTGTAGTTTTTATGAAGGTCATTGCTCAAAATTAAGAAATATAAAGTTTAGTGAAGTGCCATGTTGAAGTGTTTTAACTGTATCAAACTTTCTAAATAACTTTCAATTAGAAGTTCTAAGAACCAAGTGCATTTGTCTTGTTTAAATACTGTATTCCAACCAATTTTTGAAAATAAGTATCCAAACTTTATGTAAATATAATTAAATATAGATAGAGATTCAGGGCAGGTAAATTCCCTCCTCTCTTAGAATTTACCTTAAATCTTATTGAAGTATAGTTGATTTACAATGTTGTGTTTCTTCTGTACAGCAAAGTGACTGAGTTATACATATATATATTCTTTTTCATATTCTTTTCCATTATGGTTTATCACAGGATATTGAATATAGTTCCCTGTGCTATACAGCAGGATCTTTCTTATCCATTCTGTATATACTAGTTTGCCTCTGCTAATCCCAAACTACCAGTCCTTCCCTCCCCCACACCCCCTTTCTCCTTGGCAACTACAAGTTTGTTCTTTTTATCTGTGAGTTTGTTTTTGTTTTGTAGATATGTTGATTCATATCATATTTTAGATTCCAATAAAATTTTTTAAAAAGAATGAAAGAATATACCTTAAATCATTTAAATTCATTTTCAACTTCCAGTTATAGAATAAATAAGCCACAGGTGTGTAATATACAACATATATTAATAATATTGTAATAACTTGTATCAGGACAAAGGGTTACTAGACTTATCATGGTGATAATTTTGTAATGTATGTCAAATGTCATATCACTGTAATAAACCTGAAACTAATATAATATTGTATGTCAACTATATTTCAATAAACATAAATACATGAATAAACAAAAAGCCAAACCTCCACTTATGGTAAAAAATCTCAGCAACTTAAATATAGAAGGGACCTTTGTTAACCTTATAAAGGACACATAAATAAATAACTAAATAAATAAATAATAAAGTGTTTTAATACATTTATTTGTATCATTACAATTTTTAAAAATTATTTATGTGTTTGTGACATTGATATCATAATGTAAAGTATGAATGATGGCTGGTACACTTTATCTGAAATGTGTTTAAATGGTTTATATTTAATTTCTAATTTATTGTTCATTGGCTTTGTCAAGATGTTTTGATATGTCCTCATTTGATCTTTCTTGTATTCATGCTTGATAAAAAGTGGAGAACAGAAAGCACAGCTAAAATTAATAATAATAGCAATTTCCCCACCTCGCTTTCTACCCTCAGTTGGGTCCACTTGCATTTATTGGTAAGATCCTGAAAAAGAGTAGCCTCATATGTCCTATTCCAGAGGAAAGCCCTGTTGTGTGGCAGTAAAGCCTGTTGGGTGTCCACACTAGTCTAAATGCATCGATGACCTCTTTTGAAATAGAATAACAATTATGAGCAAGCAGATTTTGGACTCTTAGCATTAATGGGTTTTTTTTTTCCTACAAAATAAATTCTGTATATGGTTGAAAGAAAACAAAGCAGAACTTTGGAAGAATTACAAAGATAGGAAATGACAGGGGGATAAAAAAGATTTGAAGGTCTAGGTAGAGGGAAGTTCGTTTTTTTATGAGGTCCTCTGTCTATGTTCACACTAGAGTAATGAACTAGATAATTGTCCTTAGGCTATAAGTATTCATGCAAATAGTTTTGAATAAAAGATATTAAATGTCCTCACTCCTGACAATAGCTAAGTTTACCACTCAAGGATAAATTAGGAAAAAAAATGTTTCTACCAGAAATGACCATTTTGTTTTCTTATGCTTCAGGGTCTCTCTCTGTAAAATGGCACTTGAATGCAGTCATCCCTCTAAAGGTGTGGTTCTTAAAATTCAGTGATTCCCATACACATTTAAGTATGTAATGAGTTGTGATGTTTTCTATTCCCTTTAAATTGTTTGTATAAACATACTTACCTAGTACTTGGAACTCATCCATGGATTTCCAAGTTCAGAACCCCAGCCCTGTAGAGTCTTAGCAATTGGAAGCATCTCAGAGATATGTCATTTTCCTGCCATAAATTAAGGAGCACCCATAAACTAAAACTGCATAGGAGGAGAGGATTAGCTTTCTGTCACAATCCAGTATTAGGTTTCCTTAGCAACCATCCTGCAAGCCACTCTAGCCATCTGCATCTGGAACAATTGTTTCACTCGAGTTTGATGTAAACACCTGAAGAAGATGGTGCAAGCGGGGAAAAGGTGAGGGTGTCAATGCCTGAGAGTCACTTGATATAAAAGGAATGTCTTTCCCTATAATTTCCAGTCAACAACCATTATTCTGGTTAATAATTATTTGTGTGTACATGTGTATGTGCTGACATAATATTTTTAGTGAGCCACAACTTTATTTATTAGTCAAATTGACGTGTATTTCCCTATACATTCACTACAAGAGAGCCACCATATAATGTGTATTTTCATCACTTATGTATATTTTTGGTGAAATATCATGGATTAATTGATATCTTATAGTTTTATCCAAATATTGTTTCATATACATACTACAAATATATGAAAATAACCACAGTAAAGAATTAACTTACATTTTGTGAGAAAATAAGTATGCAATGGTTTTAAACATCTCCTAAACTGGTGCTTTCCCCAATTTGCTCTCTATTGGAAACATCTGGGAGTTTTAAAAAATCACAATGTCCAGGTAACATCTCATACTGATTAAATCAAAGTGTCTTGCAATGAGAGCCAGGCACCAGTAGGTATTTTCAAAAATTTAATAAGTAAACATTTTATTTAGGATTTCTATATCTACATTTACAATTGAAATGGACCCATTTTTAATTTAATATATTTGACATATAGCATCGTGTAAATTTAAGGTGTATGAAGTGTTAATTTGATACAGTTATATGTTACAATATGATTGCTGTTGTAGCAATATTTAACACCTCTATCACATTACATAATTATCCTTTCTTGTTAGCAGTTGGGATAATTAAGTTTCAGTCTCTTAGCAAGTTTGAGGATTATAGTACAATACTGTTGTCTATATTCATTAGACTGTGCATTAGATCTCTATGGCTTATTTACTACTTATTGAAAGTTTGTACCTTTAAACACATTAATCAATCCCTCCATCCTCCATCCCCTGGTAACCACCCTTTTGCTCTCTGTTTTTTATGAGTTTGATACTTTTAGATTCCACAGATAAGTGATATATGGTATCTGTCTTTCTCAGTCTGACTTATCTCACTTAGCATAATGTGCTCAAGGCTCATCCATGTTGTCACAAATGGCAGGATATCCTTCTTTCTTATGACTGAATAATATTCCATTGTATATTATTTTTTATCCATTTTTCTGTTGATGAGCATTTAGGTTGTTTCCATATCTTGCCTATTGTGAATAATGTTGCAATAAACATGAAAGTGTATATATCTCTTCAAAATCTGATTTTCATTTCCTTTGGGTATATACTCAAAAGTGTAATTCTTGGATCATATAGTAGACCTACTTTTATTTTTTTGAGTAACCTCCATATTGTTTTCCATAGTGGTTGGACCAATTTGCATTCCCATGAAAAGTGTATAAGGCTTCCATTTTCTCCACATCCTCACCAGCCCCTGTTGTCTCTTGTCTTCTTGACAATAGCCATCCTAACAGGTGTGAAGTGATGTCTCATTGTGGTTTTTATTTGCAATTCCCTGATGATTTGTGATGTTGAGCATCTTTTCATGTGCCTGCTGGTCATTTTGATGTCCTCTTTGGAAAAATGTCTATTTAGTTCTTCTGCTCATTTTTTTAATCAGATTGTTTTTCTGTTGTTATTATTTAATTTGTATGAGTTCTTTATATATCTTAGATATAACCCCTTATCTGATACATGGTTTGCAAATTTTTTCTTCCATTCTGTATGTTGTCTTTTCATTTTGTTAATTGTTTCTTTTGCTATGCAAAAGCTTTTGACTTTGATGTAGTCTCATTTGTTGATTTTTGCTTTTGTTGTTCAGGCACCAGTAGTTTTTAAAACTCATCTGGTTATACTAATGTGCAACAACATTTGGAACCACTGCCCTAAATCCTCTCTATTCAAAGTGTGGTCCTCCAACCACCAGCATTGGAATCACCTAAGAGACTACTAGAAATGCAGAAATTGGGCTCTACCTCATACCTACTAAATCAGACTCTATATTTGCTAGCAATATCTCCAGGTGACTCATATGTATTCTGAAGTTTGAAAAACACTGATTAAAATTTAAAAGATAAATTAAACAAAATTCCTAATCAGAATAATATGTATAGAAAATAGTCTGGGAAAAAAAAATATTTGTATCAGAAGAGTGTGTGACAGTAATATTAAGGAGAAAATTCTTTTTTCCACTAACCTTTACCCTAACCTGATATTCTGATTTTATTAATCAAACATCAGATACTTTATCTGCAGGACTGATTATTCCAACAAGGCATCTTGCATTTACCCAAGACTCAATTAAGATTTTTGACCTCTAAATGTCAGTTTTGTTATAAATCCATACTGTGAAAATTAATTTCTACAAGTCTTTTTCAGTATGGTAATAAGAATTTTATAACAATGTAACTTTTCCTTGCTATTATGTGAGTAAATGATTGCTTTTACATTAAAGCAAGTGTCTTTTTTTCAGATTTTATGGCCTCCGAACCAGGTAACTTATACTGTATATTGTTGCTTTCAGAGATAAATTTTTAATGTATGCCAATTCCATGCAAATCTTATTATTATTCTCTACTATAAAATCATTTATTAGCTTGGTGATATTTGCTGCTAGTCTACTATGTACCAAAAAATTTTAAAGGGGAAGTTTTTACAAAGTATATACAACTAATAACATATACTGTTCATTTTGAAACTTAGGTTTATATAAAGTACATATTAACAGATCTAAAGGGAGAAATAGAAAGCAATACAATAATAGTAAGAGACATCAATACTTTCATCAATGAATAGATCATCCAGACAGAAAATCAATAAGGAAACATTTGACTTGAACAACACATTAGACCTGGTGGACTTAACAGGCACTTACAGGCCTTCCATCCAAAAGCAGCAGAATACACATTCTTCTCAAGCACACATGGAAAGTTGTTCAGGATAGATCATATATTAGGTCACAAAACAAGTCAATAAATTTAAGAAGATTGAAATTATACCAAGCATCTTTTCTAACCACAACGGTATGAAACTACAAATCAATTACAAAAAAACTGGAAAATTCACAAATATGTGAAGATTAAACCGCATGCTACTAAACAACTAAGAAGTCAAAGAAGAAAGAGAAATTTAAAAAATATCTGGAGAGAAATGAAAATGGAAATGCAGCAGACCAAAACTTATGAGATGCAGCAAAATCAGTTCTAAATGGGAGTTAATAGCATAGCAATAAATGCCTACATTAAGAAACAAGAAAGATCTCAAATAAACAACCTAACTTTAAACCTCAAGGAACTAAAAAAAGAACAACAAACTAAGCTCAAAGTTAGTAGAATGAAGGAAACAACAAAGATCAGAGTGAAAATAAATGAAATAGAGACTAAAAAGACAACAGAAACAATAAATGAAATTAAGAGCTGATTTTTTGAAAAGATTAAAAAAAGATAGAGGACACTTTAGCTAGACTCACTAATAAAAGGAGAGGACTCAGATGAATAAAATCAGAAATGTGTATCTGATACCATAGAAATACAAAGGATCATGGGAAATACAAAGGACCATATTAACAATTGTACACCAACAAATTGTACAACCTAGAAGAAATGGATAAATGTCTAGAAACATACAACCTACCAAGAGTGAATCATGAAGAAATAAAAAAATTTGAACAAATTACTAGTAAAGACATTGAATCAGTAACTAAACATCTCCCAATAAACAAAAGTTCAGCACTAGATGGTTTTGCTGGTGAATTCTACTAAACCTTTAAAGAAAAATTAATACCAGTTCTTTTCAAACTCTTCCCCAAAAAGTAGAAGAGGAGGGAAAAACTCTCATATTCATATTATGAGGCTATGATTACCCTGATACCAAAACCAGACATGAACACTACAAGAAAAGAAAATTATAGGCCAATATCCCTGCTAAATATAGAAAAAAGTGAAAAAAATAAACATAGGTTGGAAAACCAATAAATTAAGGAAAATAAAATTCAGCATGCCAACTGTAACAGTAGATAGAAGAACGGAAAGAAGGAATAATCTCCCTACCAATGACTGCTGCATGGAGGGGTTGCAATTTATATCATAAGTAAAAGGACTATTCTGATTTCAGTAAATGGGGACAGAGAGCTCAGAGAGATCGGATACCAGTTTTTTGTTGTCATTTTTCATTTTTTGGTTTTTTTAATGAGAAAAAGATATCATGTTTAGGGAATAGAAAGAAATTTAGTGTAACTATGGAATAGTGTGAGGAGACATGAGGTGAAGAAGGTGGAAAGGAGGCTGGGCAAGATTGTTGAGATTTTATTTGCCACATCAGAGAGCAAAGTCATTTCCCTGGGCATGTACAATTATTGCTGCATGTAAGCAACAGCAAGAAAAGTGGTTTTCATTTTTTTTTTTTTTTTGGAAAGGACACTGGGTTTCAAATGGAAAATGGAACAAGTTGAGGGAAAAAAAAGAATCATTGAAGACGAAGTAGGGGTTTATTACAGCAGTCTACATATCAGATTATGAAGCCAAATCTGGCCTCTGTACACCGACACTGAATTAATTCTTGGATACAGAGTTTTAGGTGGAATAGAAAAGAATAGCTTTATTGCTTTGCCAGGCAAATGGGGCCACAGTGGGCTTATGCCCTCAAAACTGTGTGTCTGAATCTGGACGGGGTAGTGAGGAGTTTTATAGTAATGGTTCAAAGAGGGCATGATCCGCTCCTGGACATTCTTCTGATTGGCTGGTGGTGAGGTAAGTGGGAGTCAGCATCATCAACCTTCTGGTTCCAACCAGTCTGGGGTCTACATGCTTGTGGTCAGCATACAGTTAACTTCTCCCACCTGGTGGGGGTTTCAGTATCTGCAAAACAGCGCAAAGATATTGTTATGTGTATCCCTTGATGGGGAACCTGGGCCCTGCCCCAAGGCTGCACTATTGTGTGTGTTTTTTTTAACATCTTTATTGGAGTATAATTGCTTTACAATGGTGTGCTAGTTTCTGCTTTATAATAAAGTGAATCAGTTATACATATACATATGTTCCCATATCTCTTCCCTCTTGCGGCTCCCTCCCTCCCACCCTCCCTATCCCACCCCTCTAGGTGGTCACAAACCACCGAGCTGATCTCCCTGTGCTATGTAGCTGCTTCCCACTAGCTATCTATTTTACGTTTGGTAGTGTATATATGTCCATGCCACTCTCTCACTTTGGGCTTGAGGATATGGGGAGGGGGAAGGGTAAGCTGTGACAACGTGTTTGGTTTTTTTGACCATTTCTACCTTGTCTCTTCATCCCCTACCTTCCCTGATTATCAACTGTTTGAATCTGCTCGTTGAAGGTCAAGGAGGCTGAAATGAAGCCTAATTCCTGTAATCAAGAAGTGAGGGACACAGAAAGGCTTTTGTGTCCAGGAGCCTCACAAGGTCCTGCTTGGTATTTATTATAAAGACATAAAGTACATCAGTAATAAAAGGAATGGGAGAGGGAACACATTTAAAATACCAGTTGGGAAGTAAAATTTACAGGGTTAATGACTGGGAGAATATAAAAGGGAAAGGTAATGAGATAGGCAGCAAAGTATACATGTGGTTTTTCTTTGGGGTAATATGCTAATGATGAGGCTAATCACTGAAAAAGAGAAAAATAGGAAAAAAATGCAATTTGGATAGGGAGGACATTGGTGAGTTTAATTCTGGCATTTTACCCATGTGGAAGATCTTAGCTTTGTTCTTAAGAAGACTATATACTATATACTAATCCAGAGCTCACAGCAAAGCATGGTCTAGCCAAGAAAATTCACAAGTCATTAATCAACACAGATGCTGAATAGCTCATATCACTCAGAAATTGATGACAAGGAGACCAGAGCCTCAGATGCTATAGACCACCAATATCTGAAGGACACATGAAAGAAAATGATTCTGCAGATGACGTTGAGAAAGGGCTGTGATTAAGTGAGACACACAGGAGAGGAAAGAGTAATGTCACAAATGAATGTTTATGAGAACTTAGAGGAAATAAATGCCAGCCAAGGTCTGCTGCTGTTCAGTTTTCCCAAACATGATCCATGACTAAAGAGTGGATTCTGTTCCTTTTTGAAGGGGCTGATAATGACATAAAACTAATACAAAAGCTTAGATGTGATAACATGCTTGAAACTTAGTGTTAATGCATATCACGGAACAGACAGCGTCTGTTAGCAAGAAGATTGGCCCCAGACTACCCAGGTTCATAGCCTGGCTCTATCTATTGCACATGAGTGAGCCTGAGTATGATGCTTGCCTCCCTCTATGTCTCATTTCCCCAAGCATTAAGTGGATATCATTGTTACCCACCCTCATACAATTACTGTGTTGGTTAAATGAGATTTTAAAGGTTAAGAATTTAGAAATAGCTGGCACAAAGCAGATGCACTAAATAAATGTTACCTATTTTTATAAACAAAGTATTTCTTTAGCTTGGCAAGGATCATCCAAGATTATATCAGTCACAATTATAATTCCAAATAAGACAGAAAACAAACAAAAAGAAATAGAAATCACTTTCTAAGCAAGTCAATAAGTTTCTGACAAACCTTCCTTTTGAACAAATTATAATTTTTTTAACACTGCATTAAGAAAGGCAGAAACATTTGGGATGAAAGTGTCTGCAGAACCAAATGGTGGGTCTGTGGACTCCATCGTATTCAAATAACTATAGAATTAAAAGCATTATATTCTGTGTTCTAAGGAAAAACACAAAAGAAAACATGGTAGATAAAGATGTCAGAATTCCTAAACTAAAACACCAAATGTCTGGAACTATACCATAAGAAACCAAGACATTTAAACTCATTAAATTGTACACATCAAATATGTACAGTTCTTAGTATGACAATAATACCTCAATAAAGCAAGAGTTTGAGTGATGACTTTTCAAGCTATCTAGAACATTTTTAATTATATGGTAATTGATAAATACTGGAAACTGCTATTCTACTAACTTAAAAAAAGGATTTTTAAGTGGCAGTGTTTTACCCAATAGTTTAAAACTCTATCTGACTATCTAGAAATAATAGTTTTTATACATAATGTTTTACATATAATGCCAGCACCTCTTTACCTGTCTACCCACCCACCTACCTAAGTAACATCTTTCAATATCCATTTTTTGTAGATTGTGCCCAGGTTCTGAGATGTTACAGGAATAGAAGTGCAGTTCCAAAATGTCATCTCCTTACTCAAAATATTCTTACTGTTGACCACTTTTAATGGGCTTGAATCATAGGTCTTTCCTTGAAACAGGGAAAATGTGGATGACTCAGAAAGTATGGGTCTGGTAACACACACAACTGGAAAAATATTCATTATTATTAAATCTCAGTGTGTCCATTTTAGCTCAGTGCTACTTCTTTCATTTAAAAAAAGCAAAATCAAACATTTGCCCTCCCCCAAAAGAAAAATAACATATTTGTCCTCTATCAACTACTTATTTATTGAGGTTTCTAAAAGTCTTTGACAGGTTTGTATCCAATAAAATAAATATGGCATTAATGTTACTTTAAAAAAATAAGTGTTCAGTTGAAATGTACTCTAAAAAATGTCATAATTTTTCTTAAAGATTCTTTAACTATCTTTGTGAAATTATTTAAGATTTGGCAAAGATAAATCTCACTAATTTATATTATGTACTGTTTTGACATCCATCACATCTTGATTTTACTCTTTAATTAATCACATTGGAATTTACAGTCATTTTTTATGATTATAATGTGAAATTTTACTGACATAGTTTTACAGTGCATTTCCCCTTTCTTGGTATTCTATGTCCTGTTAGTTAATGAAGAAAAAATACTTGGATGTACTTTATATGTTTTTGATAGCTTTCATTCTTGTTTTTGGCAAATTTTTTATACATATTTCATATTTGTGATGTTATAAATATGTATGCATGATTTAATAGTCACCACTAATTTGTTATCTGTTAAAATAATTTTTTATTTATTTGTTCAACTTCTGTCTACTTGTGATTGTTTTAAGAATAGATGTTTCCTTGGGGCTTCCCTGGTGGCACAGTGGTTGAGAGTCCGCCTGCCAATGCAGGGGACACGGGTTCGTGCCCCGGTCCGGGAAGATCCCACATGCCGCAGAGCGGCTGGGCCCGTGAGCCACGGCCGTGTCCGGAGCCTGTGCTCCGCAACGGGAGAGACCACGACAGTGAGAGGCCCACGCACCGCAAAAAAAAAAAAAAAAAAAAAAAAAAAAAAGAATAGATGTTTCCTTGGAAAGAGATGTTATAGATTTTTAAACATCTAACAGGTAGGTCTAAACATCCATAAACTATTTTATCCATTTGAAATACCTCTTCCTTTAAAGAAATAATAAGCTCTTCCATAGAAGTAAATTTTTTTGCGAAAGTCATATTCTTTAAAAAAAATAAAATCAGTATATTTATTAGCAATTGGAGAACAGTATGACATAATGGACAGATAATTAAACTGCAGTCAGGAGTATTTTCTTCTGTCTTCCCTTTGTAAATTTAGGTACTTTGTTTCTCTTTCCTGGTTTTCTCATGTAGAAGATAGAGCCTTAACTGTTTCTGGCATATGTGTCTGTCAAAGTGCCCATCACTTGATAAGTGATCAATAAACACTTGTTGAATAAATATTAAAAAGCTAGTGAGGGAAGGGGCAGGAATTCCAAGCCAGGGGCAGCCACCTCTGAAAACCCTTCTCTCCTCTGTGCTCCTAATCTCTGTCGGAGAAGATTCACCTGTATCTCATCTAAAATATTAAATTCCTTGCGGGTATACATTTGCAAGGCAATGCTAACATAGTCTTTCTAGGCAACTATGAGTCTGTAGAAGAAAACTGGAATTAAATTGGAAAGACATAGGTTAATGTCCTAGTTCTACAACTTACTTTTGTGTGTGCTTCTGGTTCTACATCATAAAATTATGGTTTCTTTCACAGTGTCTGTGTATGTGTCTTTTTTTAAAGAGCATATAATATATAAAATGCATTTTGTAAAATCTAAATCTCTATAAGTACTTCCTAGGATTACAAATAGTGTGCTGTGATGCTGTCCCAAAAGGGCTTGATGGGAAAGAAGGCAACATTTTAAAAAATGTTTTTCTCTTTTCTCTCTTCCTCACCTGTATGTGTTCCTTAAAAAAAAAAAAAAGGAGTCCTTTTGGAGTCATCTCCCAGGAAACCATGGCAAGAAGATCTGCGTGAAGAGGTTGGAGGAAAGACTGAATCCACTTATGAGGAAACTATTAGTCAAATACAGAGCAAGGGACTCCCTAATTGACTAGAACTCTTCAAAACCAGGCTGGAACTCCCTAACCACTCATTTCAAGTTTTCTGTAGGCCTTAATATTTTCAATATCATGAGAGAAAAAGGAGAGTGGGCAAGGAAGGATGCAGAGATTGTGGGAGACCTCCTGCTGGTTCTCTGGTCACTCAGAAAGAGTCAGATTAGATTAAATTCTACAAAAGTCAGGAGCACCATTTCATAATGCTTTGTGGTTTGTCTGGACAGGAGTCAGCATGCACAGACAGAGGTAGGTACCTGAGTGTCCTGAGATGCAGCAGTAATATTTAATAGAGTTAATTAAACCCCCGTGGCTCACTTTCATAATGAAAACAATGACATTTCACAGATATATAGTTTTAAAATTACCCCACCAGCTTTAAATATGTCAAATTGGTCAATTTTATGCCTCCAAATTTCAAAGAAAAACACCCTTTCTAAAAAAATCTTAAATGATCCTCTTTAGATTCCACTTACTTTACTTGGGGTACTAGGTAGCAAGATTTATTTGTAGTTTAGAATGATGTTTGTTTCCTCTTTGACCAATATAGAGAAAACAAAGAGTTCTTTGCTGAAAATCAAATCAGGACCAATTATTATGCCTAATAGTACCTGGTATTTGCAGAGCACCATTCTTTGAAGTTTGTGGTTTTCCCAGTGCTTTTATTACACATGATGTCCTTTGATCCTGCCACCATTACGTGTGGAGGGAAAGTCAGGTATCATTCTATTGTACTAATAAGTGCAACTGAGACTTTAAAGATTACAGAACTTGTCAACTTCCTTAAGGAGTACTAAGTGAGTAACCAAACAGAGTCACAAGTTCAGCCATATCAAAGCTGGGCTTCTTGAGCTTCCAGTCTTTAGTTAATTTCGTATATTAATCTGCCCCTTAAATAACAGTAATTAAATATCTCTGGTATATGGAGGTGGGTTTCTGGCTTGCTGTAGTTGTCTCCTAACTGACTTTCCTATTTGCACTCGAATCCCATTCAGTCTAGTCTTCAGATCTGGCCAGGGTCGGCTTTAAAACACAAATTCAGTCACGTTCTTCTCTCCTACAGCAAAACCTTCAATGGCTGCCATCATATCTAAAAGTGAATCCATGATTCTAATTCTGACCTCGGAGGTCCTCCAGGATCTAGATTCAAGGATCAAGGACCCTTCTTTCACTTCACACTTGAGCTTTTTTTTTTGCCTCGGCCACCCCCACGTCTTGTGGGATCGCAGTTCCCTGCTCAGGGATAGAACCCCTGGCCACAGCAGTGAAAGTGGGAGTCCTAACCGCTGGACTGCCAGGGAATTCCCTGCTTCTTAAACCCACCACGGGGACTGTGACCTTGGGCTTTTGGTGGAACACTCTCCTTCCAAATGAAAATGCAATTTGTGCTTCTAAAACCACACTTCCAATTTTGTCTGGATGATTGATTTAGGTCTCTGCTTCCTCTCAACTCCTCGGAGAGTTCCTCTATCTTTACAGAGCTCCCCACTCCCATCCTCACCACCTATCCCTCTTACCTGCTGCATTCCCAGAACCTGGAAGGGTACCTAGCAAAAGTGAGTCTCAACAAATATATGTTGAATGAGGAATGAACAAATGAATGGATGAATACAGTTGAGATGGAACAGACCAGCAAGGTTGAGTTTTTGCCCATGTTAGCTGCCCATATGGAAATATTCATCAATGTCCTGGAGATGTGACTTAACTGCCTACTTTTGGAAGCAATCTCTTTCCAGGGAATCTCTAACCATCTGGCTGTTTAGGCAGTTTAACATGACACATGTTAAAATTTTAGCTCTAGAAAAAATTTAAGACGAGGATTATATTTCAGAAGGAATTAGTTCACATAAAGCAATGTTTATAGCTAAAAAACAGAGTTTTTTTTTTAACATCTATTCCTCAATCTGTTAGCACCATGGCAGCAAAGGCACATTGCTTTGCAACACCAGTCACATATTTCAACAAGGAGAGATTTCATTTTAATGAAATATTACTTTCTTCAGTTATTAGATTAACTTATTCATTGATCTGATCAAATTCACATTTATAGTTTACATTGCAAGATCTCACCTACACACATTTTGTTTAAAGGAGCTCATGTTACTTGCTGGAGACAAATATGCAAACTACTTCTGCCTTAAATTGGATTGTTTCATCAACTGTATCATGTGAAATATCTTTATAGGCAAATGTTTCAGGACAAAAAACTTTAACAATTTCATCTTTTCAGCATGCTTGAAAACTTAAAGCTTCTTTCTTTTTTCTTTTTTACTGATCATATAAAATGGATTTAGAAAAAAATAATTATAAAATTGAGCATTGTTCTTAACCATGAAATGAATTCCAAGCTTCTTGTACCTGTGTGGAGGAAGGAAGGGCAGAGTTTACCATGTTTAGAATATCAGCACTAAGAACTAGGAAAAGAAGAGACTTGAAAGCACAAAGTTCGTCTGGCTACATTTTTAATGTTCAGACTCTGGTTCTTATATTTCATAGTATTTGGTCTTTTGTTTCCTCTATATCAACCCAACAAATCATCAGTAACAACTCAGTTTTATTTTAGTGCTTGACTGTCTAGAGAGCACACTTTCATAAAAATTATCCAATTGGTTCCTCACAATTACCCAGTAAGACAGTTGTAATATTTATATATTTTTACATTCAACCAGTCTGAGGCTCAATGAATTCCACAATCAAGAACCAAAGCAAGGACATTTGACTCTGCGGTCCACCTTTTTTTCCATTAAATCATACCGCTGCTTTGATTTCTAAGATTTAAAATTATTCCAGTCATTTACCTAGCTGCTCTCTCAAGCTTCTTGAGTTCAGAGCAATACTGAATGAAAATCCTTCCTTACAATTGCCTGATGCTTCTAGCTACTAAAATATATCACAGCTCTATCTATCTGAAGTAATACAGTAGATCTTGGAAGTTTTTAATGCCTTGCTATCAGTAAAAAAGATAATTAATAAGCAAACTTGCAGGTATATTTATTCCTTCTCTCTGTTCTGACATCAAGTTGGATGCACCTAAAATCTCAGTTCCTAAACCAGAATAGTCAGTAATCTCAGAACAATAGAGGCTGTTGTTTTCACAGAGCATTGAAAGGTTTTAGCTGGCTACCTTTCAGGCTGTTGACACATTAAATGTGGCTAGCATACATGATGTGTTTGGGGTTAATTTAAATGTATTTTATTCCTTGATTCCTTGATTCATTTGTATAAATAGAAATTAATTGCAGAAAACCCAGGTATAGGAAATTACTTCATAATGATTTCTAATGCTCTTTTTCATTCCTGTGAGCATTGTTCATCTAAGGTCAACATGGCAGGAGACTTTCTAGTGCTGACTCACATCCACTTCTCCTCGTCTTCTGGGCTCACAGAAGGTTGAACTTTCCCACCATGTAACTATTCCTGGATAATGGTCTATGAGAAGAAATGTTGAAGTAGTTAATTGCTGGTATGAGACCCTTCAGTGCTCTCTTCCTCTGCCTGAGCAACTAAGGAGACATCAAGATGGCATAGCTGCCAGATAGAGAGGCTTCATCACCAGGGTCTCCACTTGGAGTAGGACCTCCTGCCAAATCATGCAGGCCATGAAAGCAAGAGTGAGAAAGGAATTTTGAGGGGATAGGCTACTGAGATATTCTACTTTAATACCAAAGGTTATGGTCAAAGGAGCATAGGAATCGGATTCATTCAGAAAATCTGGATAACATCCCATTTAATCACTTTGTCAACTTGGAGAAGTCACGAAATTTGTTGTTTCATATTCTTCCTTTCTAAAGTAGAGATGATAAAATATTACCTATCGACTTGGAAGAGTGACTATGAAAATCAAATTGCATAGTATAGGTTGAGTCACTCTGCAATTTATGTTCCTAAATGTGGTAACATATTTTTGATTCCTTTGAATTGTGGTTTTCTGATTAAAGGAATTTATCTTCCCAGTCTCCTCATTCCCTTCCTATAGAAAAAGTAGACAAGAAGACAAAAGTTAGAGTGTGGGAATGAACAGGATGCCTTTTTTAAAAATTTTAACTCTTTGCTGTAATCATACTGAGGCTCAAGATTTCTTAGAATCAGGTCTTCCAGACTCAAGTTCAATTCCATGATATTCAGTGTTTCAAGTTGGTTTATATGGTTTTCCACTTTCACTAGCTTTGAACTTCAGAGAACCAAGACACTCCCTTACACTTCTTTTAGTACAATGTGGAACACAAAGTAAACTAGGTGTTGAGAGAGCATCAAAGCATTTCTGGTGTGACCAAGATGGTAGAGTAGGAAGACCCTGAGCTCATCTCGCCCCGTGGGCGCACCAAGATTACAACTCTTTACAGAGTAACTATTGACAGTGATGACATGAAGACTAGGAGAAAGAATTTTCCACAAAACAAAAAATATAAAGAAGGAACCACAATGAGATGCATAGGAGGAGCAGAGATGTGTTTTATTTAAGACCCACACCCCCAGGTAGGTGACCACAAATGAGAGGATAACCATAATTGCAGAGGCTTTCTACAAGGACTGAGCAGTTGGGCATCACATCAGCCCTCCAGCCCAAGAGTTCTGCACCAGGAAGTCAAGACAAGCTCTCAGAACATCTAACTTTGAAGGCCAGCAGAGCTTGCAAACAAGAGAGACAAAGGCTGTGGGAGACTCCACTCTTATAGGGCTTACACAAAATCTCACAGAGAGATTTTGGGTCCCAGCACAGAGGCAGGCAGTCATTTGAAAGGAGCCTTGTCAGACCCCATTGCTCATCTTGGACAGCTTCCCAGAGAGACAGGAGGCAACTGGGACTCCCCTGGGTATACAGATACAAGTGGGAGCCTTTTGGGGGAGCTCATTCTACCATGCGAACAATGATGATGGCAAGCATCATTTTGGAGTCCTCCCTCAGCCCATTAGTTCTGGGGGCTTACTCTCCCAACAGCAGGCCAGTTAAATCACAAATAATCAAAGAAATGTAAATCAAAACCACAATGAGACATCACCTCACACCTGTTGGAATGGCTATTATCAAAAGACAACAAATATCAAGCAAGTGTTGATGAAGGTGTGGAGAAAGAGAACCCTCAGCCACTGTTGGTGGGCATGTAAATTGGTACAGACACTATAGAAAACAGTATGACGATTCCTCAAAATAAAAACTAAAACTATCATACAATCCAGCAATACCAGTTCTGGACATTTTTTCTGAAGAAAACAAAGACACCAATTTGAAACAGTATATACACCTCTATGTTCATTGTGGTGTTATTTATGGGAGCCAAGATATGGAAATATCCTAAGTGCCCATCAATAATTAATGGATAAAGAAGATGTGGTATATATATATATATATATATATATATGTGTGTGTGTGTGTGTGTGTGTGTATGTGTTTATATATATCCAAGATGTGATATACACAATGAAATATTACTGAGCCATAAAAAGTGTGATATCTTGCTATTTGCAACAGCAGGAATGGACCCAGAGGGCATTATGCTAAGTGAAATAAGCCTGATGGAGAAAAACTAATACAGTATGATTTCATTTATATGCAGAATCTAAAAAACAAAACAAATGAACAAACAGAAAACAGAAACAGACTCATAGATACAGAGAAGTAACTGGTAGTTGTCAAATGGGTAGCGGTGGGGAATGAGTGGAATAGGTGTGGGAGATTAAGAGCAACAAACTTCCAGCTGTAAAATGAGTCAGGTAGATGTAATATACAGCATAGGAAATACAGTAATAATTTTGAAAAGTGACAAATGGTAATTAGACTTAACAGGGGTATCATCTTGTAGATGATACTCTCTTGTACACTTGAAACATAAGTAAGTCAATTATACTTCAATAAAAAAGAAAAATTTTAAAATATAAATAAATGACAAAGAAATATATAGGTAAGTAAAAAGAGAGTATTAAGTCAGTTTATACTATTCCTTGGATTCTTAAACACAATTGCCCAGTCTAGCAAAGCAAGAAGACCAGCAAGACCAGTAAGTACTCCTTGTGTATCTCCTTTACTGAGTGAACAGGCACAGCCGAGAAGAGAAACAGGCATACAACTAACTTTCCAAATTTGAGCCATGAAATTTGACCGTGGTTTGAGTCCTCCAAACATAAGATATAATGGGGATATGGTGTAACTCTTCAAGCTCTCATCTAATCCTCTCTCCATTGAAGAAACAAAAACAGTGCAGTCATTAGAGACACACTCTAGGTAGTAATTAAAAGCGGGCTCTCTGAAGCCAGGCTGAATTCCAGCTCCGCTACTTACCGAGTTACTCTGAGCATGTAACTTCTTCATGCCTCAGATTTTTCATATATAAAGTAGGTATAGGGCTTCCCTGGTGGCGCAGTGGTTGAGAGTCCGCCTGCCGATGCAGGGGACAAGGGTTCGTGCCCCGGTCCGGGAGGATCCCACATGCCGCGGAGCGGCTGGGCCCGTGAGCCATGGCCGCTGAGCCTGCGCGTCCGGAGCCTGTGCTCCACAACGGGAGAGGCCACAACAGTGAGAGGCCCGTGTACCGCAAGAAAAAAAAAAAAAAGTAAAAAAAAAAAAAAAAAAAAAAAAAGTAGGTATAATAATGGTACATAGCTTATACATTTGTTTTGAAAATTAATCTATGTAAAGTGTTTTGAAAAAGTCCAAGACATAGTGAACACTGTAGGGCTTACTTACTGTTGTCTCCTTTTAATCAAACTCCAAGTTATTCTAACACAAAATGAAAAGAATTGGATGCTGTAAAAGACGGGAAGAGTTTTGGGGAAGACAGAAGCATGCATTTTTGAGAAACTTTCATGAACAACTGAAGCAACAGAAGATGACTAAAGATGTTGTTAGGAACATTTTATTATTTTGTGATTGATAAAATCTATAGGACTCTTCAATCTTTTGGGCTCAGATTTGCATTGCTTTCCATGGAACACATTTGGGTGAACCGATGGTTCATGTCTAAACTGAAATCTAATCTGCCACAAAACTATCGCTTTCCCTATTTCTGATAAAATCTAAGTGTTTTCCTGGTTCCTTAAATATGGGAATTCAGTGTCATTTTTTGGGTCCTACATATCTCCCTCTTTCAAACCCAATCAGTGGCAAATCCTGGTCAAATATGTTCACAGGTGTCTTTACCACTTCCTTTCTGTTACCATTTCACAAAGCTGGGTCCTCACCTTCCTGCTGCTGCATTGCTTGAGGCTTCCCAGCAGGCGCTGCTACCAGCGACCCTCACCTCACCATTGCTAGAGTACAAGAGAAGAGATGGGTTTAATTTTTCCTTCCAAGGGTACAGATTTCAGAAAATAGCCATTTGAGTTCACTTCTACTACTAAAAGTAACCAAGTGGTAGTTTTATTCCTAATGTGATAAGCCACATATGAATTTAAAGAATAGTAATGCCCCATTTTACATATACATACAGAAACTGATAGAATGGCACACATATATAAGCATGTTTTATATATGTATATGTATAGGTATATAATGGGGCATTGCTGATATAGATATACATATAGATATAGGTATATCTGTCTTTTCCTTCTTAGAAGCTACAATGATTCTTCACCAGTAGCTGTTCATACTAGCATGAACATGGATGTTAGTAGTGAGTTCAGATCCAGCAAGTAATTCCTGACTTTCAGATCACTATGCAACTGAAGAATGCTTTGAAATGAATATCATATTTTTACTTTGAACATTTGTTATTTCTGACTTGATGCATACCCGTTCTGCATTTTATAAGGGCCTCCATAGTGAGTGTGTATGTGTGTATACAGCCCCCTACACACATACACACGCAAAGAAAGAAAGCAAGTGAGAAGAAGATGCCTGTCAACTTCAATTCTATATGCATAAAAATGCATGAGAGAAGGGACTGAAAATGTAGGGGCAAAAAGTCAGGAAATGTCAAGCTTGATAGGTCATGCCGAGGGGAAAAATGTACTCTAAAAATGTCCTACCATTTAACGTACTGGTATTAATTTGATTTTATATTCAACAAGAATATGTTATGTATATCCATGATCATATCTAGATTGTTATTCTACCAAGCTAAGACTTCTGTTGCTCAGTGGAGCTCAGCATTTCAAGGCTGTTAATCTCTGCTTGTCATTCATGCCAGTTTTGGTGTGTGTTTTTTTGTAGTACAGGTTTTCTTTTTACATATACCAGACACATTAATCCATTAAATTTCAGGACACAGTACAAAAAAAAAAAAAAACAATTCAACTAATTCATCTGACAATGCTGTTCATATTCATGATGCCATTTTTTGTTGTTGTTGGTTTGTTTCCTAATAATAAAGAAGGAGACTTAGGGCTGTTGGGCTGATATATATTTGGGGGTCCCCCCTTCCCCCTCCCCCAAACCCCACCAGGGTGAACAGGAGGAGGAAAAGGGAGGGCAGGGCCCACAGCAAAGTTTCATAATCTTGAATCCAGTGGGGGAGGAGGAGAGGAAAGGAAGGAAAAAAAAGGAGAAAATATAAATCCTATAATACATACAACAGAGTGGGGATGGTACAGACATGAAGCTGAGGCATGGGGTGGGCCGCTGGGGGTGGGTGCAGCAGAACCTCCCCCACATTCCTTTCTCTCTTTAATGCTGTTTCCATAGTTACCAGGCTGAGAAGCCCTCTCAGAAGATGGGACCAGGAGAAGAGAGTCAGGGACTCAGTTGGGACCCCAGCTATAGCTGTTGTAGGCAGACTTGCTGGTCTGGGGCTTCTGTGGGATGGAGCTGGTCTGCTTACATTGCCCACTGCCTGTGTGGCCATCCTGCTGCACGTGATGGTGAAGGATCTGGGAGTGAGGCTGCTGATGGGGGGTCAGAATGTGCCTAAAGGGGGCAGGTGGGTAGGCAGCAGATGTGGCCAGATTGATGCCCCCTACTTCCTAGGGATGAACGCAAGTTGAAGGAGGCAGCAGGAGTACTGGAATGAAAACCTTGTTTCTCAAAGGCCTGCTGGGTTTTGGAGTACACAGAACCTGAGATATCTGGCACACCTGTGTTACTGGAGGTGACTGATACACCAGTGTTGTATCCATGAGACCCATATCCACTTGGCTGTTGGAAAAGGGTGGCTGATGCATTCACACTGACATTCACACCATGCTTCTTGGAAGAGGTAGGAGCCACAGGGAACACAGCAGGCCCATACTGGAAGGTGCTGGGGAGGCCCGGAACCCCTGTGTAGTATGGCAGGCTGTTGTAACTGTAGCCAGGATGCAGCGCCGGGTTCAGGAATGTCTGCTGCATGGTGTAGTGAGTCTGTGTCTGGTTATGCTGGGGCTGGGCTAAGGCTGTGGCTGGGGCTGGGGACGAGGCATCCCCATGGCCGAACTTTGTGAGGTCACCAGAATAAGTGTTGCTGGCCAGGCTACCATCCCTCCCAGTCAGCGGAGTGGTGGGTGTGGGAAATGGGAGGCTGTAGTAATCCAATGGAAATCTTGTCTGAAGCATCTGCAGGTCATCATAACCATATACTTGTGGCGGGTAGGCATGTAACAGCCCTAGAGCCATAATATATGGATTAGGCAACAACAGCAGGACCCCAGGAGGGAGGTTGGGAGGAGCTTTTCCTGAAGTCATAGCAACTGAGCTTCAAGTGGAGGCTATGATGGTAGAGTTGCTGCCTAGACTGAGGCCCAAGCTCCTGCCACTATTGAGACTGGAAGAGACACTGACCATTGGTGCAGAGACTGTGCTGGATGTGGTGGAGAAAGTGCTGGAGGAAGAATGAAGATTTGCCTCACTCTCCATGCTTGTGTGCAAAATAGTGGATGTCGAAGTCCGCTCAGAAGATGTTGATGATGAAAGGGTATTCTGCTGAGTAGATAACATGCTGCTGTGTTGTGTGCTGGTAGTATTTGGAATCTCCTCATTGTGGCTCAAGCCACCCAAGGAGGATGAGTACTGATTGGCTGTCGTCAGTAAGGAATTTGCAGATACCGTTTCACTGAGAGGGGGGATGCTAGAAGTGGAAGGTGCAGAGCCTGTAGCATCTTCAACAGATTGCGGGTTCTGCAACTGCATGGCCTGCACAGAACTGAAGCCATTCTTTGCCTGAGTCAAGTCCTTTTGGGGTGATGAAGAGATGGAGCTGGGTTACCACTGAGTCTGTGTGGATCACTGTTCATAAAGAGGGCCCTGAGCATTATTTTGGGAGGTATAGGTTGTCGACTGAATTGGGCCACTCTGATAACTGGACTCCTGGTTAGATGAAATTGTGGATGAAGATTCACTGGCCGTGCTGGTATAGAGGCTACTTGGAGCCTGGCTTGAAGAGGTGCTCGTGGTGGGAGTAGACTCATAATCAGAAAGGACAGACTCTGACCCAAACTGCAATGCCCCAAACTGCAGGCGGAGCCCTGAGATATGTGCTGAGCCAGGCATCTCAACAGCCAGAGCAGGAATCTTAGAAGTCACGGAGGCTTTTTTCTTCTGCTGTTTCAGTTTTTGCTGAGCTGGCTGAGGACTGGAGGATTGTTTGTCTGAAGACCCAGGAGACATTTGAGGAGTCAAGGTGGATTTGCTTGGCAGAGGAGAACACGGGTTGGGGCGGGGAGGTGCAGCAGTGGAGGTAGCCACTGTGGGTGGCTTCTCCTGAAGGAACACCTCCATCACAGTTGAAGACGGGGTGAAAGGCTAGTGCTTTGTAAAGGGGCTGTGCACTGTTGAATCATTTGGGTTCTTCATATCATACTGCATCAGCGATAGGGATTGTGTGGTGGAGCCCATGTTCCAAGAGGAGGTGGTGGTGGTTCCAGATTGAGAATGTTGAGCTGCCAACTGAGCCAGGACCTGAGCAGTCTTGAAGTGCTCCAAGAACTGAGAGCCTGTGGTGCTTCCACTTTTAGCTTCACCAACATCACCAACTTCTTTCCCTAACATGCTCACCATACTGTGATGAGAAAACATGTTCCCTGAAGCAGGCTGCGATATGGCGCTCTGCTTCGAGTTACTGAAGACCAGAGGCTGGAGAAGAGAAGGAGACTGAGATGGATCCAGATTAGATGAGTCATTCCCCATTGAAGGCAGTGTCTTCCCCAACAGAGCAGCAAGGTCAATTCTCTGACCAGCAGTGATTGTCACATTCTCCACAGGCAGATGCTCTGACGACACATTAGAGGCAGTGAAAATCTTGGTCTCGGAAAGATCTTCATTCCCGTCTTCAGTTTCCCACTCCTCTGTTGCAGTCCTCTATGCACTCATCCTATCACCAGGTTCAAAGTGGCCAGTGCTGTTCTATGTATTGCAGCTGTTATTGACATAGTTATCAGTATTTGCCAGCTCTGCATAATCAGCTGGATTAAAGGTTCCCATTCCTTGAGCAGAAAACCTTCCTCCCCACCTACCAGAGTCACCTCTGCCTCGGCCATGACCTCTTCTGCCTCTTTCTGTGCCTCTTCGAGAAGGCGCTCCACTCTTGGTGCCATCTAACCCATTTTCCTGACCTCAAAACTCTCGTCCATGGCTGGCACCTCTCCCCCGTCTTGGTGACCCACCACGTCGCCGACTATAGTCTCTGTCCCGGTCTCGATTTTCTTTGCCTTCCTTGTTGGATTCCGTTTGGCCACCATCTTTCTGTCCTGAGACTCCCTTCTTCTTCCCAACCATCTCCCAGGAATGCATATCTGGGTTTCCTTCCAGCAGTACATTGATGGCTCTATTGACATCTCCATTGCAGTCATGCAAAGCAATGACACATTCATCCTGGTTCTTGCCTGTGATATCAATCAGTTGTTTCACCTTTTCCTCAAAGTCAGCATCATTATGGTCCAAAATCATCTGTGCAAGTCGAAGTTGCTCCTCAGTGGCCCAGGGCTGCTGCTTGTGCTGTGTCTGGTTTTAATTTTCAGGTCGTTCCCAGTTTCCTCGGGCTCGGTTAATGCCCACCCATGTCATCATTTACAGTATATACGAATAACAATATTTACAACGTAGAATACTCAGTCTCCTCCTCATGCCAGTTTTTAAAGAATTGTTTGAATGTAACTGCACAACATGCTGTTTTGTCCCCTAGTGTTGTCCCAAAGTCTTTTGTGACTGAAAAGCTGTGGTGATCATGGACCTGTGGTGTCTAGGTAAAAGGCTGCTTTTCTCCCCTAAAGGATGAGTCAGGAAAACCAATCACACCCAAACATAAAGCAATACATCTCCAAGCACACTTCTGTCTGATTCTTCTCACGAGCATAACATAAATGAGAGATAAAAGGAGTTGGTCTGCAGCCGGACTCCCTCACATTACCCCTCAGCCACTTCCTTCCTTCTGTCACAGGTGAGAGCTGACTCATCGGTAAGGGGCGTGCAAGTGGAGCACCTCGACTTTGAATGACTGTTCACACCTAACTTCCCCAGCAACATTTAATTTTAATGTGCTTCCTTGTTCGTGATGCTCCTCAGGTGTCATCTGTGTGGTTAACCCACTCCAAGGGTGGCATGCATAGTGGGTCAATATTCCCCTTTCATGTGCCTATAGCACATAGATAATCAATAACTATATTGTTTCCCACTTAGTCCAGACATCTTTAGAATTCTCAATACAATTGCATGTCAGGTGAACTTCATCAATCAGGGCTAAAACCTACTTGCTATGCCTAGGTTACTCATTTTCATTTAAAATATGTGTATTGTAAAAAAGAGTTCAGGCGACAAAATGATGGATCTCAAATTTATTTTTATGAGTATTCCTTATTAAGTTAGCAATAACAACAAAAATATATGTATGTATGTGTGTATATATACATATATATTTATTAACAAGACTCATCCTTAGGACCGTCATTGACTTTTGTATATGTTTACTCAAAAATATTATGAAATGAAAATGCTATCAGATTATTAATTTTATTCAAGAGACTGTTAAACACGTTTAAAAAATAGCCACAAATACATGTGCAAGTTATGTTATTTATTAAGTCTACAGAAAAACATGGTAGAGTGTGTAGATTTATGGTAACATTCTTTCCTCTATGCTCCCCAAAGTCACCATACTTAGGTCGATTGTAATTCTTGCCACATTGTTTTGAAACCACTTCCTTTCTTATTTCACTGACTAACTCTTTCGAAACAGGAGAGCCTGGCTTCTCTTTGCATCATGTGATAACTGATTGAAATAACTGATTGAATGAATAAATGATTCTATTTTTTTAACAAGTGGTGTTATATTATTCTGCTGTCACGAGACTAACTCTATTCTTAGTGCTTCCAAAGCATGTTACTATTCTTATCTCAGTGAAATTTTGTTCAATGACTAATTTCAAATGTATTTTCACCTTAAGACAATTTCCTTCTTTTTTTTTTTTGGCTTGCTGAAATAGTAAATAAACTGACATAAGTGTTAGTTCTCTGAATGAGTCATTTTAATGTTACTAATTAGTTTAAATGGTGAAATTAATATTTAAAAGCTATAATCCTTAAAACTATATAAGTAACTAAATTGGCTTTGAAGGCTGTAAATGTTTTAATACTCACACAAGAATGTTAACTTGCAATCATCTTAGAAAAAGTTTAAAATCCATTTCCAACAAACTATATTATCTTTGAACCTACTGAGAAACATTTGGAACTTGAATTTTTTTAAATAAATTATATTTATAATTCTCTGTACAACCCAAATACATTACCACGATGGGAAAATTCTGAAGCCGGAGTCTTACAAAAGGTGAATTACTGTGCCTTTATTATCAATAATAATATGTGTAAAATGACTCACAATCCATCCTTAAAGCTTTGGATTCTTTGATATCATCAAAGTAGAGATTTTTAACTGCAGAAAATGCTGACATGACATTAGATATACTAGAAGCCATTCCTTAAAATTTGTTGATTAATCGTGTGGTGCTAGATGTTCCAAATCAACTTCACTCTTCTTGAATCCTCAGCTTAAACTCACAACTTGAATCTTATTTTGCATTTTGAAATTGAGCTAACACTGGTCCTTTCCACTTCCTCCTTTGGTGTCTAGAATTTGTTAAATCCTGATGGCTATGATTCAGGAATCTCAAGGATATTCCTTTTGTACATGAAGATCTGTCCAAGTCAGAGGTGCTCTCTTTAAGAAAGTAACTGACCTGGCATATTTTTGTAAAGAATATATTTAAAAACATACAAAATGTCCAAGTCATTCTTCTGGATGGTGGGATTCTAGGTGATTTTAAATTTTTTTCTTTTTTCTTGACATTATTTTCCAAATTTTGTGATACGAACCTCAGTAATTGTATAAGAAAAATTAAAGTTAGTTCATAATATCTGTAGATATAGATAAAGACGAAAATTTACAATAGTGCTAAGAGTATCTGTACTTACTCTACACCAGATGCTCAACTCAATTATTTCTGATGGAGTGGATACCATTTTTCAAAAGAAAAGTATTATTTATACTATTACTTTTGATGTAGTAGCAGTGATGCTGTGTGTTGTCATGGTAGGGCGGGGGTTAATAAAGCAAGGAAAAAAGAAACACAAAGTATATTGAAAACCCCTGGGGTCTGAGGGGAACATGGATCTTTAAGGATGAGGCTGGATTTTAAGGCCATGGTCTAGAGACCCGAGAAGAATGTTTGTCTTTTCCCTAAAGGAAATTCTATGTTATTGAAATATTGTAGCAGATAATTGATACCACTAGATTTTCACTTTCTTTTTTTTTTTTTAAATCTTTATTGGAGTATAATTGCCTTAATGGTGTGTTAGTTTCTGCTTTATAACACAGTGAATCAGCTAGACATATACATATATCCCCATATCCCCTCACTCTTATGTCTCCCTCCTGCCCACCCTCCTTTCCCAACCCTCTGGGTGGACACAAAGCACAGAGCTGATCTCCCTGTGCTATGCGGCTGCTTCCCACTAGCTAAATATTTTACATTTGGTAGTGTATATATGTCCATGCCACTCCCTCATTTCGCTCCAGCTTACCCTTCCCCTTCCCCATGTCCTCAAATCCATTCTCTACGTCTGCGTTTTTATTCTTGTCCTGTCCCTAGGATCTTAAAAAACATTTTTTCTAAAATTCCATATATATGTGTTAGCATACGGTATTTTTTTTTTCTCTTTCTGACTTACTTCACTCTGTATGACAGTCTCTAGGTCCATCCACCTCACTATAAATAACTCAGTTTTGTTTCTTTTTATGGCAGAGTAATATTCCATTGTATATATGTGCCACATCTTCTTAATCTATTCGTCTGTCAATGTACACATAGGTTGTTTCCATGTCCTGGCTATTGTAAACAGTCCTTCAATGAACACTGTGGTACATGACTCTTTTTGAATTATGGTTTTCTCAGGGTATATGCCCAGTAATGGGATTGCTGGGTCATATGGTAGTTCTATTTCTAGTTTTTTAAGGAATCTCCATACTGTTCTTTATAGTGGCTGTATCAATTTACATTCCCACCAACAGTGCAAGATGGTTTCCTTTTCTCCACACCCTCTTCAGCATTTATTGTTTGTAGATATTTTGATGATGGCCATTCTGACTGGTGTGAGGTGATACCTCATTGTAGTTTTGATTTGCATTTCTCTAATGATTAGTGATGTTGAGCATACTTTCATGTGTTTGTTGGCAATCTGTATATCTTTTTTGGAGAAATGTCTATTTAGGTCTTCTGTCCATTTTTGGATTGGGTTGTTTGTTTTTTTGATATTGAGCTGCATGAGTTGCTTGTAAATTTTGGAGATTAATCCTTTGTCAGTTGCTTCATTTGCAGATATTTTCTCCCATTCTGAGGGTTGTCTTTTCATCTTTTTTATGTTTTCCTTTGCTGTGCAAAAGCTTTTAAGTTTTATTAGGTCCCATTTGTTTATTTTTGTTTTTATTTCCATTTCTCTAGGAGGTGGGTCAAAAAGGATCTTGCTGTTATTAATGTATTAGAATGTACTGTCTATGATTTCCTCTAAGAGTTTTATAGTGTCTGGCCTTACAGTTAGGGTTTTAATCCATTTCAAGTTTATTTTTGTGTATGGCGTTAGGGAGTGTTCTAATTTCATTCTTTTACATGTTGCTGTCCAGTTTTCCCAGCACCACTTATTGAAGAGGCTGTCTTTTTCCATTGTATATTCTTACACCCTTTATCAAAAGTAAGGTGACCAATGTGTGTGGATTTATCTCTGAGATTTCTATCCTGTTCCATTGATCTATATTTCTGATTTTGTGCCAGTATCATACTGACTTGGTTACTGTAGCTTTGTAGTATAGTCTGAAGTCAGGGAACCTGATTCCTCCAGCTCCTTTTTTCTTTCTCAAGACTGCTTTGGCTATTTGGGGTATTTTGTGTTTCCATACAAATTGTGAAATTTTTTGTTCTAGTTCTGTAAAAAATGCCATTGGTAGTTTGACAGGGATTACATTGAATCTGTGGATTGCTTTGGGTAGTATAGTCATTTTCACAATGTTGATTCTTCCACTCCAGGAACATGGTATATCTCTCCATCTGTTTGTATCATCTTTAATTTCTTTCATCTCTGTCTTATAATTTTCTGCATACAGGTCTTTTGTCTCCTTAGGTAGGTTTATTCCTAGGTATTTTATCCTTTTTGTTGCAGTGGTAAATGGGAGTGTTTCCTAATTTCTCTTTCAGATTTTTCATCATTATTTATAGGAATGCAAGAGATTTCTGTGCATTAATTTTATATCCTGCTACTTTACCAAATACATTGATTAACTCTAGTAGTTTTCTGGGAGCATCTTTAGGATCCTCTATGTATAGTATCATGTCATCTGCAAACAGTGGCAGCTTTACTTCTTTTCTGATATGGATTCCTTTTATTTCTTTTTCTTCTCTGATGGCTGTGGCTAAAACTTGCAAAACTATGTTGAATAATAGTGGTGAGAGTGGACAACCTTGTCTTCTTCCTGATCTTAGAGGAAATGGTTTCAGTTTTTCACCATTGAGAATGATGTTGACTGTGGGTGTGTCCTACATGGCCTTTATTAAGTTGAGGTAAGTTCCCTCTATGCCTACTTTCTGGAGGGTTTTTATCATAACTGGGCGTTGAATTTTGTCAGAAGGTTTTTCTGCATCTATTGAGATGATCATATGGTTTTTATCCTTCAGTTTGTTAATATGGTTTATCACATTGATTGATTTGCATATATTGAAGAATCCTTGCATTCCTGGGATAAACCACATTTGATCATGGTGTAAGACCTTCTAATGTGCTGTTGGATTCTGTTTGCTAGTATTTTGTTGAGGATTTTTGCATCTATGTTCATCCGTGATACTGGCCAGTAGTTTTCTTTCTTTCTTTTTGTGTGGTTTTGGTATCAGGGCGATGGTGGCCTCGTAGAATGAGTTTGGGAGTGTTCTTCCCTCTGCTATATTTTGGAAGAGTTTGAGAAGGTTAGGTCTTAGCTCTTCTCTAAATGTTTGATAGAATTCTCCTGTGAAGCCATCTGGTCCTGAGCTTTTGTTTGTTGGAAGATTTTAAATCACAGTCTCAGTTGCAGTGCTTGTGATTGGTCTGTTTATATTTTCTATTTCTTCTTGGTTTAGTCTTGGAAGGTTGTGCTTTTCTAAGAATTTGTCCATTTCTTCCAGGTTGTCCATTTTATTGGCATATAGTTGCTTGTAGTTATCTCTCATGATCCATTGTATTTCTGCAGTGTCAGTTGTTACTTCTCCTTTTTCATTTTCAATTCTATGGATTTGAGTCTTCTGCCTTTTTTTCTTGATGAGTTTGTCTAATGATTTATCAATTTTTTTATCTTCTCAATGAATCAGCTTTTAGTTTTATTGATCTTTGCTATTGTTTCCTTCATTCCTTTTCATTTATTTCTGATCTGATCTTTATGATTTCTTTCCATCTTCTAACTTTGGGTTTTTTTGTTCTTCTTTCTCTAATTACTTTAGGTGTAAGTTTAGGTTGTTTATTTGAGATGTTTCTTGGTTTTGGAGGAAGGATTTTATTGCTACAAACTTCCCTCTTAGAACTGCTTTTGCTCCATCCCATAGGTTTTGGGTCATTGTGTTTTCATTGTCATTTGTTTCTAGGTATTTTTTGATTTCTTCTTTGATTTCTTCAGTGATCTCTTGGTTATTTACTAGTGTATTGTCTACTCTCCATGTGTTTGTATTTCTTACGTTTTTTTCCCTGTAATTGATATCTAGTCTCATAGTGTTGTGATTGGGAAAGATATTTGATAAGATTTCAATTTTCTTAAATTTACCAAGCCTTGATTTGTGACCCAAGGTATGCTCTATCCTGGAGACTGTTCCATGAGCACTTGAGAAGATAGTGTATTCTGTTGCTTTTGGATGGAATGTCCTGTAAATATCAATTTGGATGGAATGTCCAATAAGTATCAATTAAGTCCATCTTGTTTAATGTATCATTAAAGTTTATGTTTCCTTATTTATTTTCATTTTGGATGAACTGTCCATTGGTGAAAGTGGGGAGTTAAAATCCCCTACTATGATTTTGTTACTTTTGATTTCCCCTTTGATGGCTGTTAGCATTTGCCTTATGTATTGATGTGCTCCTATGTTGGGTGCATAAATATTTACAATTGTTATATCTTCTTCTTGGTTTGATCCCTTAATCATTATGTGGTATCCTTCTTTGTCTTTTGTAATAGTCTTTATTTTAGAATCTATTTTTTCTGATATGAGAATTGCTACTCTGGGTTTCTTTTGATTTCCATTTGCATGGAATATCTTCTTCCATGCTCTCACTTTCAGTCTTTATGTGTCTCTAGGTCTGAAGTGGGTCTCTTGTAGACAACATATATATGGGTCTTGTTTTACTATCCATTCAGCCAGTCTATGTCTTTTGGTTGGAGCATTTAATCCATTTACATTTAAGGTAATTATTGATATGTGTGCTCCTATTACCATTTTCTTATTTTTGGGAGTTTATTATTGTAGGTCTTTTCCTTCTCTTGCGTTTCCTGCCTAGAGAAATTCCTTTAGCATTTGTTGTAAAGCTGGTTTGGTGGTACTGTATTCACTCAGCTTTTGCCTGTCTGTAAAGGTCTTATTTTCTCTGTCAAATCTGAATGAGATCCTTGCTGGGTAGAGTAATCTTGGTTGTAGGTTTTTTCCTTTCATCACTTTAAATATGTCCTGCCACTCCCTTCTGCCTTACAGAGTTTCTGCTGAAAAATCAGCTGTTAACCTTATGGAGATTCACTTGTATGTTATTTGTTGTTTTTCCCTTGCTGCTTTTAATATTTTTTCTTTGTATTTAATTTTTGATAGTTTGATTAATATGTGTCTTGCCTTGTTTCTCCTTGGATTTATCCTGTATGGGACTCTCTGACCTTCCTCAACTTGATTGACTATTTTATTTCCCATATTAGGAAAGTTTTCAACTATAAATCTTCAAATATTTTCTCAGTTCCTTTCTTTTTCTCTTCTTCTTCTGGGACCCCTATAATTCGAATGTTGGTGCATTTAATGTTGTCCTAGAAGTCTGAGACTGTCCTAAATTCTTTTCATTCATTTTTTTTTTCTCTTCTGCTCTGTGGTAGTTATTTCCACTATTTTATCTTCCAGGTTACTTATCCATTCTTATGCCTCAATTATTCTGCTATTGATTCCTTCTAGAGAATTTTAAATTTCATTTATTGTGTTGTCCATTGTTGTTGCTTGGCTCTTTAATTCTTCTCCGTCTCTGTTAAACATTTCTTGTATTTTCTCCTTTCTATTTCCAAGATATCAGATCATTGTTACTATCATTACTCTGAATTTTTTTTCAGGTAGACTGCCTATTTCCTCTTCATTTATTTCATCTGATGGGTTTTTACCTTATTCCTTCATCTGCTGTGTGTTTCTCTGTTTTCTCATTTTTCTTAACTTACTGTGTTTGAGGTCTCCTTTTTGCAGGCTGCATGTTTGTTGTTCCCATTGTTTTTGGTGTCGCCCCCCAGTGGCTAAGCCTGGTTTAGTGGGCTGTGTAGGCTTCCTGGTGGAGGGGACTGGTGCCTGTGTTCTGGTGGATGAGGCTGGATCTTGTCTTTCTGGTGGGCAGGACTACATCCTGTGGTGTGTTTGCAGTGCCTGTGACCTTATTGTGATTTTAGGCAGACTCTCTGTTAATGGGTGGGGTTGTGTTCCTGGCTTGCTAGTTGTTTGCATAGGGTGTCCAGCACTGTAGCTGGTCATTGAGTGGAGCTGGGTCTTAGTGGTGAGATGGAGACCTCTGGGAGAGCTTTTTCCATTTGATATTACTTGGAACTAGGAGCTCTCTGGTGGACCAATGTCCTGAACTCAGCTCTCCCACATCAGAGGCACAGGCCTGACACCTGGTGGGAGCATGAAGACCCTGTCAGCCACACAGCTCAGAGGAAAAGGGAGAAAGAAAAAGAGAGAGAGAGAGAGAGAGAGAGAGAAGAAAGAAAGAAAAAGAAAGAAAGAAAATATAGTTTTTAAAAGAAAAAATTTTAAAATTTACTAAAAATTAAAAAGAAATTTAAAGTATTTAAAAAGAATTAAAAAGGACAGACAAAACCTTAGGACAAATGGTAAAAGCAAAGCTATATAGACAAAATCACAGAAAGAAGCATACACATCCACACTCACAAAAAGCAAAAAAGGAAAAAGAAAAATATATATATATATATATAAAAGGAAGAGAGCAACCAAATCAATAAACAAATCTACCAATGAAAATAAATGCTAAATAGTAAACTAAGATAAACATAAAACCAGAAACAAATTAAATGCAGAAAGCAAACCCCAAGTCTACAGTTGCTCCCAAAGTCCACTGTCTCAATTTTGGGAGGATTCGTTGTCTATTCAGGTATTCCACAGATACAGAGTACATCAAGTTGATTGTGGAGATTTAATCCGCTGCTCCTGAAGCTGCTGGGAGAAATTTCCCTTTCTCTTCTTTGTTCGCACAGCTCCCAGGGTTCAGCTTTGGATTTGGCCCAGTCTCTGCATGTAGGTCACCTGAGGGCGTCTGTTCCCGCCCAGAGAGGAGGGGGCTAAAGGAGCAGCTGATTCGGTGGCTCTGGCTCACTCAGGCCAGGGGGAAGGAGGGGTTCGGAAGCGGGGCAAGCCTGTGGCAGCAGAGGTCCACATGATGTTGCAACAGCCTGAGGCGCACTGTGTGTTTTCCTGGAGAAGTTGTCCCTGGATCACAGGACGCTGGAAGTGGCGGGCTGCACAGGCTCCCAGGAGGGGAGGTGCATAGATAGTGACCTGTGCTTGCACACAGGCTTCTTGGTGGCTGCAGCAGCAGCCTTAGCATCTCATGCCCGTCTCTGGTGTCCACACTGATATCCGCGGCTTGTGCCTGTCTCTGGAGCTCCTTTAGGCGGTGCTCTGAATCCCCTTTCCTCCCGCACCCCGAAACAATGGTCTGTTGCCTCTAAGGTAGTTCCAGACTTTTTCCCAGACTACCTCCTGGCAAGTTGTGGCCCACAAGCTTCAGGCTGTGTTCATGCAGTCAACCCCAGTCCTCTCCCTGGGATCTGACCTCTGAAGCTGGAGCCTCAGCTCCCAGCCCCTGCCCACCCGGGCAGGTGAGCAGATAAGCCTCTCAGGCTGGTGAGTGCTGGTCAGCACTTATCCTTTGTGCAGGAATGTCTCCACTTTGCCTTCTACACCTCTATTGCTGCACTCTCTTCCATGGCTCCGATGCTTCCCCCACCCCACAACGCCCTGTCCCCACCAGTGAAGGGGCTTCCTAGTATGTGGAAACCTTTCCTCCTTCACAGCTCCTTCCCAGAGGTGCAGGTCCTGTCCCTATTCTTTTGTCTCTGTTTTTTCTTTTGCCCTACCCAGGTACATGGGGAGTTTCTTGCCTTTGGGGAAGTCTGAGGTCTTCTGCCAGTGTTCAGTAGGTGTTCTGTAGGAGTTGTTCCACATGTAGATGTATTTCTGATGTATTTGTGGGGAGGAAGGTGATCTCCATGTCTTACTCCTCCACATCTTGAAAGTCTCCCCCTAGATTTTCACTTTCAATGTATCATTCTGGCTGCAACATGGGAAATGAACAGAAAGGATAGAAGACCTGTGGCCCAGGTGGCCTATGATGATGGCTTTCAAAGAAATAGAAATGAAGCCAGAAGTATATTGGAGATGAGATTTATAGAATCTGGTGTTGGGATGCTTATTGGAAATAAAAGAGAAAAAGATGAAAAGAAGATTACCAAGTCTCCTGCTGGTACAAGGGGCTACATGGTGGTGACATTTGCCACAATGGAACATTGGAAGGGGATCAGCATTGGGAGCAAATATTGCAAAGTATGTGTTAGCCACACTGAATGTGTGCTGCCTTTGATATTCACAAATGAAGAGGTCAAGCAGGAAGTTAAATGTAGAGATCCACAAATGAAAGAACTATCTTGGATTAGAGATCAAAATGTGTAAGTCACAGACATAGGTCTGTGCCTCTGGCATAAATGAGGGTAAAAGAAGGGGTAGACAAAGTAAGGGGTTAAGCCTTACTTGAGTCTAACTCTGTGGACACCTAAAATGGGTTTGTTTCTTTTTATTTTATAGTGGAGTATAGTTGATTAACAATGTTGTATTAGTTTCAGGTGTACAGCAAAATGATTCAGTTATACATATACATGTATCTATTCTTTTCAAATTCTTTTCCCACTTAGGTGATTACACTATTGTTAATAAAATAATGACATGGCAGCCTGAAACCCCACAGTGGGTCCAGGAAAATACATGTGGGTTGGTATTACTAAAATACAAAGTGAGAGAAAAGGAGTGGAAATAGATGTAGGTAAGTAGATTAATGAGTTACTGTTAAAGCGAATTTGCTCTCAAACCAACTTGCATGGGAGTCTGAATGCCATCTGGCAGGAGGAGTGGAGCAGTTGAAGAATATTGGCAGAGAAGATGCATGACTATGTTTGTGTTTTAGGTGGGACACACTGACTGGAACTTAGAGGGTGAATTTAAGAGCAAACAGACAGGAATGAGGAAAACCCGAGAAGTGGCTCTTGCATTTGTCTGGACAAGGTGCTGAGAGACGGGATAATTGAAATACGAAGAAAGCAGACTGAAAAATATTTAAGGCACAGCATGCTCATTTGTCAGAAATGGAGAGTGAAAAGGAAGAGTCTGTGGTATGACTTGCAGGCTTCTAGTTTTGAAGATGAAACAGATTACAGTGCCATTTATGGAGGGTGGCACATTTGGGGAGGAGTTTCCATGTTGGACATGTTGAATGACTATGGGATAATCAAAAGACATGATTAGGCAACATTTAATACATGAGTGAGAAAACTTAGGACGTGATTTGAGCAGGAAATAAATACTTATGGGTCATCAGCTTATAAGCAGTTGTCAAAAGTAGGAGAGTTGATGAAATTGCATAATTAGTCTCAACAAAGCAGTGGTGCCAAGAAAGTTTACGAGGGAACATGGATTTTAAGCGTTAGGCTGAGAAAGAGATGGCCAAGATAAAAAACAAAACAAAACCAAGATCAGAGTTGTTGAGGAGAACCATGAGAAATCAACACTTTCAGGAGCATGAGGTCAAGAATGTCAGACGCAGAAGAGGAGCTTTGGATCTGAAAGTGTGGTGCATAAGACACTAACATCTTTTTTGGATGTTTCTAAGTCCCTTTATGATGATGTTATTGTATGAAATCAATAATAGGGAGTTCTAGTGTGCTATAGTGGTGTAAACCCACTATACCTCATCCCTCCTGCTTGTTACAACTAATAAAGAAAAATCTATAAAAATAAATAAATTTAAACAAAAAACCTGAAACACCTACTACCTGGGTATTCCAAATAGTAAATAAGAACAGGTAAATTGTAGAAGGAAGTCAACATTTGGAAGAGCAAATGACAAGAGAGTGAGTTTTCCATTTTCTTTTCTTTTGGGGCTTTATCCCAAGAGCAGGCACAAGTCACAGAGTGCCTTAGCAGCCAGGTGGCTAAAACCTCAATAGAAACTCCAGTTTCTGCACAGAGGAACCAGGAAGTGAACCCCTGTGGATGGAGAGAGTGTAGAGAATAATTATGACATGTTCAATTGCTCTCTCATTAAAAAGAACACTTCTGAGATTTAGGTGACTGATTCTAATCCCTGGTTTGCTAATTTAGATCTGTTTGATTCAAACTATTTGAGCATTTATGTTATCTTGTGGATAAAAATGGCTATCACAACACTTTCCTGTTTCTCAAAACTGTGATGAATATCAACTATAGCAGTTTATTCAAGTGCTTTAATAGATCATAAATTTTTACTTAAATATGAATTATTGGTACTACTCAAATTTACATTTCTGTTGGTTTATCAACTCTGACACTTTTACAACGTGAGTCTATATTCCAGATATCATTTGAACAGTGTCCAAGTTCAAATAATTATCATGACTTGGCTTATCTCCATACCTTAAATGCAATTGTTATTTGATCAGCTGACATCATACTGTAAGTATAGTTTTTTCCTTGATTCTATCTTTTATATGCAATTATAGATGTAGTATCCCAGTCTCAGCTGTCAGATGTTTTATTTAAAGCCCAGTGTCTTAGGAACAAGGAAAGCCCATTTATTGATGATGGAAATTTGCCTCCGTGGACTGTGACATCTTCATACTTTCCTTTTTCCACATAATTGTAGTTCTGAGAGGTGTGTGAACCAACCTAATCACTTGGAACTCATATCATTTAGACGGTTAGTACCTTCTGTTATTATGACTTTTGAGTAATGGTTTCTGAATCAGTGCCACTGGAATAGGAGCTTGATTTTTTCTCTTTATAGTACTATTCAGAATAATCACTGTTTTTGATATAATCGTTGGGAACCAGATGCCCAGGTATAATTGAATAAATCTCTATGAGTTTCCTTTCAGATCAATTGTATTCTGGATATTTCATAAAGCAATAACTCCAACTGTAACCACAAATTGATGGTTCTCTTCCCCTCTCTCCTTCTCCTCCCCCTCCTCCTCCCCCTCCTCCTCCTCCCCTCCTTCTTCTTCTTCTTCTTTCTCTCTCTCTCTCATCTCCCCCTTAAAAGGAAAACCGCTTTCAATTTATTTTTTTATTTTATTTTATTTGCAGTACGCGAGCCCCTCACTGTTGTGGCCTCTCCCGTTGCGGAGCACAGGCTCCAGATGTGCAGGCTCAGCGGCCATGGCTCACGGGCACAGCCGCTCCATGGCATGTGGGATCCTCCCAGACCGGGGCACGAACCCATGTCCCCTGCATCGGCAGACGGACTCTCAACCACTGCACCACCAGGGAAGCCCTCAATTTTTTTAAATAAAGGACCAAATATTAAAGAATATTTATTCTCCATAATTAAATCTAAACACATCAAAGCATTTTCAAGTTTATGCAGATGCAAAATTAGTGAGATTTAAAGGAAATAATTTGCATTAACAAAATAATTTAAGTCCCATATGTACCAGCAAGCTATATAATTTATTTAATCTGTTTTACCTACCATTTCCTACAAATAAATAACCTTTTCATTCAAATGATCAATTCTGGAGGAGGAAAGTTTTTCAATCTTCATGTGTTACTCTATTTCTTTTCAAAAATCAGTAAACTTTTACACAACACACATGTTGACAATATTTTCTAAAAGTTAAAAAAATGTAAATACATCTTGAGACAAAAAATTATATGCATAGGTGATTTACTTTGTTATAAAGCAGAAACTAACACAGCATTGTAAAGCAATTATACTCCAATAAAGATGTTAAAAAAACGTAAATGCTACTTTAAACTAGAAAATTAACTTGGATTAAAAAATTTTGATTATCTGAGACATTTTGAAGCCCTATGGGAAATAAGCATAGATAATTTAATACATTCCTCATGCATACCTCACAGAAACAATCATTATAAGCCGGAAATAAAAGAGATATAGAAATTGAAAACTTAACTATACATATTTAAATTTGAATTTAGGGTAACCTCAGATCAATATCTATTTATTACTTATGTTTCATTCTCTCTTATTTCAACTATTATCTTTTTCAGATTAAGCAACTGCTGAGATATCTATATATCTACTAAAATCTAATGTAAATTAGTTGACACATCAATTCCTTTCCATTTAACTTAACAAAGATTATAAAATAATAATAACACCAACAAAAATGGTAGCTACCATTTTAGAAAGTTTGCTTGACATGATTCCAAGCAATTCAACTACTATACTCAAACACACACACACACACACACACACACACACACATACACACAATTTCAGCAACTGCAATGAACCTGATGTTACTATCTTTATGCTACAGGTAACTAAGTCGAGTTTGGAAAAGTAATTAAATTGCGGGATTTTATATAACTATTGTAGCAGTGGTGGGATTTGAACACTGGCCTGATTATTCTTTTAAATAAAATGTTTCTATTTTGTATTAGGAGCTAAGAAGATAGACATGATGAACAACCAGGTTCTGTGCTCAAGCCATTCACAATCAAAATTGAGCCGGTAGGGGGCTTCCCTGGTGGCGCAGTGGTTGAGAGTCCGCCTGCCGATGCAGGGGACACAGGTTCGTGCACCGGTCTGGGAAGATCCCACATGCCGCGGAGCGGCTGGCCCCGTGAGCCATGGCCGCTGAGCCTGCGCATCCAGAGCCTGTGCTCTGCAACGGGAGAGGCCACAACAGTGAGAGGCCCGTGTACTGCAAAAAAAAAAAAAAAAAAAAAAAAAAAAAAAATTGAGCAGGTAGGTTGTGAACTCATAAGCCAATAAAATCAGTAGAATAGACATAGATAAATGCAGCATGGAAATAGTTACATGATAAGGTACAGAGCTACAAGGGAGAAATAAGTACACTGGGATGGGAAACCTTAGCTCTGCAGGCACTTTGGAGAATTCTCACCCACAGCTCTGCCTTCTGCCACTTGGCTACTGTTCCAAGACCTTGGTTTGCCCATTTCCAACTTTTCTGACCGTCCACCTCTGAAAAATGCAGCATTATTATTGGAAAAAAGACGTTAGTACTGTGAAAGACTTACTGCTCCTCATCCACCCACTCACTGATCATCAACTAGGATTTGACCCCTGCACTCCATGCTCTGCAGGGGCTAAGTATCTCCACTCCCTGCAGAGATTTTTTGTTATATTAGACAACCAGTCCAAATAAAACTATTCTACAGGTCAAAGTGTGAAGAGAGCCGCTTTCTCTTATTGGGATGTGGAGTCTTCCTCATAACATCACCGCTTGACCATCATCATTTGCAGATTTTGGAAAATACATTATAAATTATTTTAAAGGTTTTGTTTTATGCACAGCAAAACCAGTTGTATTTTCCTTTTCCATATCAATTTTCTTCTGTTTGTACGTGAATGTAGAGAGTAAGAATGTGGACTGGATTCTAAGTGTTGGGTAATCTGGTTTGCTGAAGTTTGGTGGAGACATTGTCATTTATCTATAGTCAAGTCAGAGTGAGCAAGAGTGGGGCTGCTAATAGTGCCAGAGAGCAGGACAGATGTGAGGTCATCAGAGCAGAAAAGAGGGGTTTACAAGTGTGCGAGGGAGTCCTTGGAACACACGTAGCTGGTTGGTTATTTTGTTTTGTTTGGCTTTTTTTTTTTTTTTTGTAAGCTAACTTTATCACCATATGAAGCAATTAAAAAAAAATGTCTCTTACAGAATAAAACTACCATAAAGTGGTTTGATTTCATGTAGCAATTTTGCTCAAATCATATTTCTAAAAATGTAACATCTACTTTCCCCTTTCATCATCATAAATTTCTTGATAATAATTCAAGTGTGAACATCAATCTATTTTTTAGTGTTATTTAGTGTTTATATTCTAGGCATCATTATTTAAAATTATAGTTTCAACCAAAAATATGGATAGGTGGTTGAAATTAGGAAATTTAGTGATAGATTTGAAATAAATGCAAACACACACAAAAGTCATAAGGGATATTCAGAAAAAGTCATGGAGTGTTGCAACAGCCAATGAATTTTTCCAGAGGCCAACCAGGTACATAATAAAAAGATGGAAATAAATACTTATCTAACCACAATGAGTAGTAGGCGGTGGGAAAAATCAGCAGTAAATTTATAAAGTCAAGGACATACTGAAATGGATATTTGAAATATTGGTCTCATTGTTGTGAAGTTCAACTGCACATAAAACTTGATATCTTAAAGGAGCAACCTGAAATGAAACAAACATTTTTTGAAACTATCCCTCTTGCAATAATACTAATTTATAAATTTATTTTTAATATTAAGCCATTTAAGATATCTTGCTAAGTAAATAAAGTGAAGAGAGAAATAGTGTATGGTATACATGCTAAGATATCTTTTAAAGAAAATAAGGAGGAATAAATATAGTAATGCAGCTTATGTATCTATCTATTTATCTACTACATCTATCCCTTCTATGTATGGAAAGAGAGAGACAGAGGGAGACATCTATATATTCATATATGTATAGATTACCTTTTAAACAAAATCCAAGCTGGTAACAGTAGTTGCTTTAGAGACATAACTGGAATAGAAGTCGTGGTGGGATCGAGACTTCCTTTGCATCTATTCTTTTATAGTGTTTGAACATTTTAGCAAGCAGGCTAGTTTCCATTTCAAAATAATGACAAGAAGTAAAACCATATAAATAAACAACTAAAAATCACAATTTTAAAGAACAATCACCAGAAGTAGTTTTGCACCTACAGAAAAGACATCCCTACTTAAAACAAGATATTGACAAATACAAGTAACCAGCAATCAATAATTTTCTTAAGTGCCCTTTTCAGTCACTGGCAGAATCACCTTGGGAGGAAAAACTAGCATAATAAAAGGTGCTTGGATTACTTCTTGAGCCATGGAAAGAGTCAAATCTGTTTTGGATTGAACAAAAAATTGAATGTTTTGTAATAGCAAACTAAACACAGGTGATTTTACTGCCTTAATGAAAGATGCTAGCAAAAGAAGCACCAAGATACAGGCAAGGGACCTGTGTGAAATACTAGTAGATTGGCTGAATTTAACCCAGTGTTTTGTTGCCTCTTGCTTGATGTTTTTATCATGATGATGTCTGAGAAAAATTGAACTTGCAAAATGCTTGCTGGTTGACAACAATTTAAATAAGTAATCAAAATTAATATTAAATCAAGTTCTTTAATACATTATCTTTCAGAAATCAGAATATTCCTTAGAATAATTTTTAAAATATAGCATTTGTTCAATAAATATTTGCCAAATTGACTTTTTATCAAACACAGAAAAATACATAGAAAATGAATTCAAGTAAATGTGTCTTCTGAATGTTCAAACTATACCACTTGCTGATAATACCACGCTTCAACATGTTCACCTCTTGATTTTTTTTTTTCAGAGAGTCAAAAGGAATGGTTAAAACAGTATTTTTTTTTTTATATTTAATGAGCTTTTTTGTAATTACGTGAGCAGCAAACTTGAGATCCCGCTTTGTGACGGCTTGGTAAGAGAAAGTGCTGGTAAGAGTTTTAAACTCAGCAAAAGGGGGTAAGGGCTGTATGAGGTGAGAAACTCCATACATTTTAAGGATGAAGAGTGGCTCGGAATTGATGAACTCGGCAGGTATTTTTTTGGGGGGAGGGAGGGGTACTGAATTTCCATCAACACTGAAAGGCACTATAATATATTTTTATTTCTTCTTTTCTTAAATCTACACTTATCAAGATCATTCCAATGAGAATACAACTTTAGTTTCAGATCTAGAATGCTCTTTGTGGTGTTGTATGTAATTTGTTTAAAATCACACATTAAAAGACAGCATAATTAGTAATCTGAGTTAGCTGAGAAAAATACTTGGACAGGGATTTCCTTGCACCAATAGGAATGCTAACTGACTCCGAGGACATTTTTCATATACATGTGACTCTACTCTCAAGAGAAGGGCATTTTTAATGAAATTTTCAGCAGTAGCCTAAAAACATTGCTTTGCCCCATCCTTTGGTACATGCCATTCTGAACACTTCTCTTCAGTGATTACTATGATACATTCATAGACCAATGAAAAATATGATATTATTTGTATCCATAATTTACGTGCATCAAAATTCTTAAAATACAAGCATAGCTTGTTTTATTGAGCTTCACAGATATAATGTTTTTTACAAATTGAGGGTTTGTGGCAACCCTGCATCAATGCCATTTTCCAACAGCCTTTGCTCACTTCTTGTCTCTATGTCACATTCTGGTGATTCTGACAATATTTCAAATGTTTCATTATTTGTTATGATGATTTTTGATCCGTGATCTTGGATGATACTATTGTAATTGTTTTGGGGAACCATGAACCACGCTCCTATAAGACAGCAAACTTAATCAATAAAATGTTGTGTGTGTTCTGACTGCTCCACTGACTGGCTGTTCCATCATCTCTCTCCCTCTCCTCAGGCCTCCCTATTCCCTGAGACACATCAATATTGAATTTAGGCCAATTAATAACTCTACAGTGGCTTCTCAGTGTTCAAGTGGAAGAAAAAGGCAACCGATGCAGCAAAATTCATTGTTGTCTTATTTTAAGAAACTGCCACAGCCACCCCAGCCTTCAGCAACCCCCAGCCCGATCCGTCAGCAGCCACCAACATGGAGGAAAGACCCTCTACCAGTAAAAAGTTTATGACTTGCTGGGACTTCCCTGTTGGCGCAGTGGTTAAGAATCCGCCTGCCAGTGCAGGGGACACGGTTTCAAGCCTTGGTCCAGGAGGATCCCACATGCTGCAGAGCAACTAAACCCATGAGCCACAACCACTGAGCCTGCGCTGTAGAGCCCACGAGCCACAACGACTGAGCCCACGTGCCACAACTACTGAAGTCCGCGCTCCTAGAGCCCGTGCTCTTCAACAAGAGAAGCCACCGCAATGAGAAGCCGGCACACTGCAACAAAGAGTAGCTCTCGCTTGCCGCAACTAGAAAAAGCCCACGTGCAGCAACAAAGACCCAATGCAGCCAAAAATAAATAAATAAATTTATTTAAAAAAAAGTTTATGACTTGCTGAAGGGTCAGGTGACAGTTTGAATTTTTTAGCAATGAAGTATTTTTTAATTAAGGTATGTACATTATTTTTCAGACATAATGCTATTGCACACTTAATACACTACAGTATGGTGTAAACATAACTTTTATATACACTGGGAAACCAAAAAACTCATGTGACTTGCTTTATTGTGATATTCACTTTACTGTGGTGGTCCAGAATGGAACCTGCACTATTTCTGAGGTCTGCCTGAACTTTGATACCAAAATAGATAATAGGGATTTCCAAGAGGCAGCATATGTTCTGTGATGAAGCCTCAGTGGGTGTTCCACCACGTGCTAGGCAGTGTGCTAGGTGTTTCATGTATGGCATTCCATTAAAACAGCAGAACAACACCTACTATGTAGCATGTGCTCTTTTCCTCCCAATTATATAAGCCAGAGCATCCCTATTAGTAATGCTATTTTATTACCAATTGTGTTAGTAGCTTACCTAAGATGGTAAATGATCAAGCTGAATTTGAACCCCAGAAGTTTGACTACCTGTTCTAACCGCTACAAACCCTGTAACACTGTAAACCCCTGAGTCGGTAGGAAAAACTCTTGTTTTTTTTTTTTTTTGCGGTACGCGGGCCTCTCACTGTTGTGGCCTCTCCCGTTGCGGAGCACAGGCTCCGGACGCACAGGCTCAGCGGCCATGGCTCACGGGCCCAGCCGCTCCGTGGCATGTGGGATCTTCCCAGACCGGGGCACGAACCCGTGTCCCCTGCATCGGCAGGCGGACTCAACCACTGCGCCACCAGGGAAGCCCAAAACTCTTGTTTTGATGATAAGTAATTTGAGACAATAAAGGGTCCTTGGGAGCACTCCCAATCACTTCTGGTTTGGTGCTGCCTGATTGGAATCAACTTCTGCTCAAATAAACCCTTAAGAAAACTTTAATATGCCTCAGTTTACCTCTTAACGTTTCTAGTGTCAGAGGACGGAATGGAAGGAGCTCCCCAACAGCCTCCAGGAGCAACCAGCACCAGGTGTCAGTACCAGCTGAGCCTCTTAGATGGATGCTTTCTCAGTGCCTCAGGAGGTGGGAGAAAGTCTCTCTCAGATCCTTGATTCTAGCTTTGCAGCTTTTGCATATGAGCTTTCAGACTTTATTTGAGCATCTCTTTCTCCAGACTGGGTCCAGAAACTGGCCAGAGTCAGACTACATCCAGGGTCTGACTGGGTCTGACTTAGAAACCAGACTGGGGCCCTTGTAAGGTCTCAGGTGAATAAAATTGTGTTTTAAGGCTGAACAAGTAGGTTAAACTTACCAAAGACAATCTTGAATTTCAGTGGCCACAGTGGAGAAATTTTAACCATCTTAAATCAGCTTATCCATTTACAAAGTGTCCTAGAGAAAAGGGGGTCTCAGCCAGTCACTACCAATGCTGGAGGGGAAACTTTTTTCTCCTCTAAGATTTCTGGTGACCAAGATGAGACCCGCTGGGACACCCCACTCTGGAGCCTATGGACAGCATCCCAGGAAAATTTGCAGAAGCTGACAAAGAGTGAGAATTCTTACCCTGTCAGATTTCCCAGATCTCTATCTGTGGTGCCTGGTGGAGAGAGGAAGGTAAAATTTCACATTGTCCCTTCTTTTCCAATTCAGATGGGCAGGGAAAAGCATTAGTTATTGATGCTTTTGTTCCCAGGGACAGCCATTGCCTCTTGCATCTTCCCATACATAGAAAAGCACTAAATTTCTTAACTTGAGATGTCTTGTTTTCTTTATTTAACAATAATCTTTTGACGTTCCCAATTACCTGCTCTTTGTTGCAAAAACTTCTATATATCCTGGCTCCTCCCCTCACCTCCTCGGAGCAGTTTCTCAGAGTTATCTGAAACGATCTCTCCCGGGCTGCATTCCTCATTTTGCCCCAAATAAAACTTACCTTGCAACTCTCATGTTGTTCGTATTTTTTTTAAGTCAATACCAGCTCTCAAGGGACTTGCCTGAATCTTTGTTTCTTTTGATTATCTTTGAGAGTGGCTCTGGATCTTGGGAGGGTAGTATCTTCTGCACCCTCTTTGAGGACCCCTTTTGTATCTAAGGGGTTGTTCAATACTGCCAGGAATATTTACTGTTTGTCCTGGTTGAAATCTGACAAGATATTGAAACCGAGCAGGACCCTGTGGAGCTCCTCGGCACAACAGCCTTTCTATGTCCCCCATTTCTTGATTACAGTAAATAGGCTTCATTCAGCTTCCATGACCTTCCCTGAGGTCCAAGGAGCAGGTTCAAACTTGCTAATTAGGAAAAGGAGGGGATGCAGAGAAAAGAGAGGAAGAGTTAGGAGAAACAATAGTGCAGCCTTGGGGCCGGGTACTTGTTCCCCCTCAAGGGATACACATAACAATAACTTTGAGCTGCTTTGCAGATACTGAAACCCCCACCAGGTGGGAGAAGTTAACTTATGCTGCTCACAAGCATGTAGACCCCAGACCGGTTGGAACCAGAAGGTTGTTGATGCTGACTCCCACTTACCTCACCAATGTCCAAAGAGCCTTCCTCTTTGAACCATTACTATAAAACTCCTCAGTCTACCCTCCAGGTTGGGACACACAGTTTTGAGGGCATTAGCCCACTGTGGTCCCATTTGCCTGGCAAAGCAATAAAGCTATTCTTTTCTATTTCACCTAAAACTTGGTCTCCAAGATTTAATTCAATGTCAGAATACAGAGGCTAGATTCAGCTTCAATATTTGAAAGATCTTTTTTTTTTTAAAGTAGCTTAATGGTCAAATTGGAAGCTGATATTCAGAGCCTGATAGGAACTTTTTTTAGGCCTTCTGTCTTAAGCTAAAATGCAACTTTGTACCCAGAGGGAGAGAAAAACATTCTGAAACCATTGTGGATGGGTTTACTAAAACATTCTGAAGAAACACAGTTCTAAATCTAGAACATAGGAATCTTTTGCTGTACATCTTAGTTGAAGATCTTCTCCCTGACATAAAGCAGCAAATTGAGGATTATGTAGTTTGATGGCTGTGTCAGAGTCTTGCTATCATTCAGGTTGCCATCCAATTCCCTGAGGAATTAAAAACAAGTGTACTTGTCTTACAAATCATTACAAGAACAGAAATGGAGCTCTAGAAAAAATTTAAAGCACACCTATCCTTTTTACCAATCCTCAAACCTTCTCTATTTACCTTGAAAGATGTGCAGATATTGTAAAAGGTCTGGATTTAGGAAACAAAAGCCCTTCCTGGAGAAACTCACATTCTTTCTCTGTGACTTTGAGAGGTAAATGTTCTACTTAGTCTTCTCTAGGAACCCAGAGACATCTCTAGAAATGTAAACTTCAAAGTGGTAATTCTCATAAGACAAAACCTGAATGAGCATAAAAAGATGTTTTAGAAAGTTTATGGAAAAGGAATCTTGGAAAAGAAATTTTATGAGTGGTCAAGCTTACTATAAATTGGAATGAATTTATTTAAGTTTTTAAATACTGAGCTTTTTAATATCAAAATTACAGTGGTACAAAATTAGAATTTGGTTTTCTTCCTGTTGATAAAACAAAGTTTTATTGGACTATTGGTCTTCTCTTGATGAAAGACTGTGAAAGGCTTTATTTCTTTACCTCTTGGGTAATCTACCTGAAAAACAAAGGTTTTGTGTCTTCCCAACATACAGGTTTCTGATAATTTTAAGATCATAAAACTAAACTAGATAAGAATATTCAGAACTAATGGAAAAACTGGATTCAAGCAGAATAAGAATTAATAATATAGTATTGAATAAACTAATGAGAAAGATTATCATTTTTTTACCTTTTCTTTGAAACATTGCTGGTAGCTTAATGTTTCATTTTTTCCAGATGTTTTTGAAATTTTTTTTTTTTTGCTTATGTTATCTATGATTTACAGTAAGTTTGTAAAGTATACATCTGTAAACAGAATTAAAACATTTACTTTTTCTATGTACCTGATCCCTCCAGAATTCAAAAACTTATTTAGTATTCTTATTTTCATGGCAATATAGTTATTTGCATAAGTTCAGTAAGAATCTGTTCTACTTGTAACAGGATACAATTGGAAACATTCATTATATTATCAAGGCTTTGACTGGAATGTCATATTTGAGAATATGCATAAAATCAGATATGCCCAGACAGTTTTAAGGAACTAAGGTAGACTTTATGGAGCCATTAACAGTTCCTTGGAAAAACAGGCCTGGTTTCTTGCTTATAGGGTTCCCAGCAGCCTTAACTGATGAGTAAGGAAGGTCACTTCTTAACAGGCCCAGGAACCTCAAGGTATCTTGGGGATCTCAAAAAGAGAGAAATTCACCAAAATGTGTAATTGTTTCAGGCAAAGTCTGATGGTGAGTTATTGGCTTGTCTTCTTAGCCTGGAGAGACTTTTAAAAGTCCAACCTAAGATTCCTTATGAAAAGTTCCAGCAAAACAGTTTTTTAAAAGAGCAATCACTATTCTTGCTGCACTTAGGTAAACAGTCAGGCCAAGTTTAATGAGACTAGACTTATTTTACAAACAAAAGTCTTACTGAGTTCATATTTGATAGAAAGGAGGGTGATTATAAAGAAAAAGAACTATGTTTCAGTATAAAATTATAACACAACCATGTGGATATCATATTCTTGTCTGTGCATCATCTTTGAGTTTTGTTATTTATCTGTAAACTAAATTAGACCCTGAATTCTTCTAGTTCTGTTACTGAAAGCTCAGCTTCTCTGTACACCAGTGCCAAATCCAATCTCAAGGACACGAGTTTTGGGTGAAGTAGAAAAGGATAGCTTTATTACTTTGCCCGGCAAAGGGGAATGCAGCAGGCTCCTGACTTGAAAAACTGTGTCCCAACCCCAGAGGATTTGATGAGAAGTTTTACAACAATGGTTCAAGGGTGGGGTCTCTGACAATATTAGTGTGTGTGTGCAGGGCTTGCACTCCCTTAATCTCTTCTCAGGTGGTTGGTCTCCTAATCCTGATGAGTTTCTCTGGTCCCTTCAGTCTTGCCTCAGGTGGTTTCTTGGCTGCTCTTCCCTTGATTAGCAACTGTTCTTTGAATCTTCCCTTTGGAGCTCAGGGCAGGTCATGGAGGCTGGAGTCTTGATTACAAGAAACGGGACAAAAAAAGCCTCCAGGCCCAGGAGCCCCACAGGGCCCCACTTGACTTCAGTTTCTTCAAATATCTGGCTATAACTCTCCAGACAAATGTTTCCAATTTTCTGCCACCCTTCTGATTTGGAATCACTAAGAAAAAGACTGGCCTTGAAGCTCCTTGGAAGGGACCATACCAGGTCCTACTCACTCCCCAGATGGCAGCCAAACTTCAGGGACTTGACTCTTGGGTACACACCTTCCAGTTAAAAAGGGTTCCTCCAGGTTCTTGGAACTGCATACCAACTGGAGATCTAAAATTTAAATTGACTAGGGAAGTTTCTCTTCAGAAGCAGAGAGCACCTTGAGGTGGAGAGCTCTGCCAAGGTCACACATCAAGATCTTCATCTCCATAAAGAAAATTTTACTCCGTTTGCCTTTTTGCTACTTGCTATTTCTCTTTGTAAATGTGCAGGAAGGTAATCTTCCTTAACTCTGGCAACTATTGCTGAATCTAGTGCTAAAGCCATTGCTGTACAACAAAAGTCCCTAGGCTTTTTTTCTAAGGTGGTTTTAGAAAATAGAATTGCTTTAGATTCCCTGTTGGTTCAAAAACGAAGTGTCTGTGCCGTAGAAAATATCTTTTGGTGTACCCCGATCAACACTTCTGGTATTGCAGCAAATAGAGGAAATTAACAAAAAATCCACTTGGCTAAAACAGTTTGATCTCCCTCCAGGTACATTCTTTGACTTATTTGATACCAACTGGCTTGGTTCCTAGGGGCTCTGGCTATGGAATATACTTCAGTCTCTTGGTATTATCCTCCTATTAACTATCATTGCAGTCTCTCTCATGCACATGTCCTCTCAAAGGTCTTAAATTCATGTTCACAGCCATCATCAGTATATCAGATGGTCTCACTGCACTAGGAGAGATAGAAACAAGATGGACAATGAGATGAGATGAACAACAAAAACAATTCTCCAGGTCTGACATCGTAGCCCACTAGCTTCACAATGAGACAAGAACAACTTAGCTATGATGACTGAGAGTGCTGTTAATACTCAATTTGGGGTCAATGTCTCATGAGTGAGAGGATGACCAAAATGGGGAATTGTTAGCCTAATTAAACAAGGAGGCCATTAGACTGAGGTGGTTCTAATACTGTGGCAGCCTATGTAAGCAAATCAAAACCTCAGCCTGTAAATGCCTCGAGGTTATGAAATCAAAATGTTAATGATGACCGATCACAAACAGCCAACTGGGCTTTACATTATAGCCAATCAATTACTTTCTTACTTTAGCCTTTTCTCTATAAAAATCTCTCCCTGAGCTCCTGAGAGAGGAGTATTCCTAACCACTTCCAGTTCAGTACTGCCCAATTCCTACTGATTTTTGCTCAAATAAACTCTTAAAATTAAAATATATATATATATATATATATATTATGTAATGGATTACAAAATACTACAAGTTTTGTTATGAGCCTTGAAATTTTAAAGATATTTTGAAGGATATGCATTCTTTCTTCTCTTCAGTCTAGCATCTTGATAAAAAGATTGAGAAGCACTGCTACTGGCAGAATTATTGCTATTGTTTATCTTCCTCTCTGACCCATCCCAAATTTGGGGGAGAGTATCAAAATATGGATAATTTTTCCCATCCCATGAAAACATGTGTCTTAGTGAGCCTACCATGTGAATCCAGAATTTGGGCTGCATTTAAAAGGTATAAAGTATTCAAGAGCATTTTATAAGAACATAGAGTAAAACCATTATGCCTAAATATGGACTTAAAATGAAAAGAAATACAGCCTCAAATGCAAGCCTTTCAGATTTATCATTGATACAGAAAAGTAAGAAGCCATTTCTTTTAATACACAAACCACATGGCCTTTTCATCCTCCTTTCTGTGAAATAAATGTTTGCTTAATAAAGATAGATTGTGGGTTTTTTTCCTGAGAACATGCTATAATTTATTTCTACTTAAATATGAACAACATAGCATTTCTTATACACCTTGGGATTTGCATTTTAGGGCAATTGAAGAGAATGCATGCACTAAATGTATATGGCAGACCAACCCAAAGCATATATAACAAAGCTCTTACTGAACTTGTACGAAAAATATGGAAAAAAGAGATATCTCAGTGCCTTAGGTTGTATAATATATTCCACTTGAGCTTGTGCACAAAGGCTTGGAAAACCACTCAAAAGTGCAATATATTTTAAAACTTCAAAGGACAAGAAAAAAGCATGTAAATGGTTTTGTTTTCCTTTGTTCTTGCTCTCCTGAGGTGTGAAATAGGACTCACTGAGTCCCATCAGGAGCCATGCCTGAAAACCATAATACTAATAGGAGCACCATAGAACCCTAAAGAAAAGGTTGTATTCTCTATGCCAGACATTATTAACTGTTTCCCAAAGCTTACATGAAGCCTATGGAAATATCTTATTTGGACCACACAGTGTTGACTTTTTTAAAAATGGAATTATTTACCAACATTTAAAATGAGGACATTTAAAATTTTTTAGATTCTCTTGGCAAAGTAGGTTATCTGGGAACGTTGATCCGTCAGTGGCTAGAGCTGAATAACAACTGCCCTTCTTAGCTTCCCATCGTGCATTCCACTCCTGCTCCCCAGCCTACTTTAGTTCTTCCTACTTCTTGCTCATTTTCTGCAAGGCTTTGAGTTTACAACCCTTGCCTTTACCCAAGTTCTACCCTCGAATTTTCACAGGTATGTTCCTGGCACACCTATTTCTACAGTTTAAGCTCAAAGAATTTTGTCATCCCAAAGCAGATGATAGAGACAAAGCAGAAACAGAGACACAGACTTAAGAGAACAAATGTATGGACACCAAGGGGGGATGGTGGGTGTGGGATGAATTGGGAGATTGGGATTGACATATATACACTATTATGTACAAAATAGGTAACTAATGAGAACCTACTGTATAGCACAGGAAACTCTACTCAGTGCTCTGTGGTGACCTAAATGAGAAGGAAATCCAAAAAAGAGGGGATACATGTATACGTATAGCTGATTCACTTTGCTGTATAGCAGAAGCTAACACAACATTGTAAAGCAACTATATTTCAATAAAAATTAATTTTAAAAAAATTCCCTACCCTAAGCACCCTGAAAGCTCAGAGTTACAAATCAAGTTCTATACTAGACATATGAAATTTACATTTTTTGCACACACACACAAAAAGACTTGACCATCCATTTACTTTAACCCTCTGAGTTTAGGTCACGTGTTTAAATCTTCTTCCAATACTTTAAGGAGCATGATGATTCTATAAAATCCTCAGGTGTTACTGGGTTAAACCACTTTTGTCGCCAACCTGACTAGTATACTTAGATGTCTTTTTGGTTAGGCACCTGGGTTTCAGATCTCAGAATGTTAAGAAAGTCACCTCACATCTCTAAGCCACATTGTATTCTTTATAAAGCAACCAGACTAGGGCTGTTAAAATGTAAAACGGTCATGTCCTTCCTTTGCCCAGAACCCTCCTACGGCTCCCCACTTCCTTCAGAATCAAATCCTCAGGGCCTTTGCTCCTGCGGTCCTGTCTGGAATGCTGATTCCTGACAGCCACAGGGCTGGTTTCTCACCTCCTCAAGTCTTTATTCAAAAGACATCTCCTCAGAGAAGCTGCCTCTACCTATTCCATGAAGTTTAACCCCCTGGACATTTCATAGTCCCTCTCCTACTTTATGTATTCTCCTTGTTAGCAGTTATCTCTATCTAATGTGAAATATATTTTATGTATTTATTGTTTAAGTTCCATCATAGCAGAGAGTTTTATGTGTTTGCTTATAACTATTTGTCTATCTATATTGTCTGTTGTTAATTATTGCCATTGATATTAAGAAACTAGATCCCAAATAAGTGGATAAAAGGAAGAAGGCAGTTCATAACCACCAGGTGGCAGCACAGGTAGAGGGTGGGAGAGGAACCCAGGAGAAAGGACTTCAACAGTAGGAACAGAACAGAATTCCTGAAAAAGGAAGTTCCCAATCTCTGGGTCCTGCACTTGGGTTGAGGAGATATGGGTGGGTGCACTGCCCTTGTAGGGGAGAAAGGAGGAATGCCAAGAGGGTCCATGGGTCCAGGCAGGAGAGGTCATTGAGTGGCCTTTTCACATTTTTAAAGCAAAGTCTTGGAGAAGAAATTCAGAAATTGAAAGAATACTGCAGAATTGGAAGCTGCTTGAATACCAAAGACTAAACGTGGTTTCAGGATGGTTCCACTCAGAAACCCAAGGGCTGACAGATAAAGGGGAGAGGGGAAAAAAAGAACAACAATGGGGCACTGGTGTAGAAAATCCTAAATAACCTCAAGTTATGGGGGAAATAAAATAGACTCCAAAAAGGAGCCAAACTGAAGGGAAACAAATGTGAAATCAGTTGGTGGCCACCTGGAAGCATTTAAATATTGACCCAGGACTCCTGTTTCTGCCTCTTTGGTCACTGAGGACTCCGCCACCACCCGTCTTGTGTTTTGGGTGGATCCTGACACTCTTGCCTGAGGACAGTCTGATTTCTCCTCACCTCCTTCATCCCAGAAGGCTTTTCTTCTTTCCCACAGGAAAGACTCCATGGCTTGGCCTTAGACTGTTTCCTTTACTTTTCTGTACTTCCTCTTCCCTCCTTCCTATTTCAGGTCACTGCTTCCAATTCTTTAGCTTTCTCTCTCAGTTTCCTTAGCTATCTTTGCAAAGTCTCTGAATAATGGAATCACCTGCATGGAGCCCAGGAGAAGGTCCCTAACACTGCCCTAGAAGCTGGAAATTTTTGTGCCTATTATGATGAGTTTCTGTTATCAGTACTACTATCTGTCTGAACATCAGCAGCAATTACACTTGTAAAATGTGAAAGACCCCATGTTTATGTTTTCACATCCACACCACTGGGATTCTAGTGGAGGCATACACCCCAGATTCATTTTCACCCCTAGAGAATCCCACACTGCTTTCATTCCTTCCTTCTGGCATGGTATGCAATGAACCACCCGATCTTTATAGCAAAGCACTTTTTTTCTACATACAAACCACCTTTCACTGAAAATTTTGATCCTTGTTCCATGGAACATTATGTTCTCAGTTGCATTTCTAAATTAGGGAATTGGACTGTTAAACCCTCCTCTATTACCACGTTCAATGTCACCTTTCAGACTGCTTTTCAGCATGGAAGGTTTCTGCCACCTGTCCTCTTGCCTGCTGCCAAGTCTAGACTATGAGGTGTTGCTTTCTGCCTGACTCTCTTCCTTGTCTGACCATTGAGATTGTTCATGGGCTGACCTGCAGCATTTGGCCAAAAGCCATGACAACTACCTCCTCAAATGTGGTTTGAATCGAATGTTACAAGTACAAATGTAACTAAAGAGCCAGTGAGTAAGTTAATGTGCTTGTCAAATTAAATGACTATGTATTTGTCTTTGATGAATGGCTTTGACCTTGAGTATAATCACTGCCCAAACTACCTTTAGGAACAGAGTAAACGAAACCTCCTACACACACACACACACACACACACACACACACACACACACACAAATCCATAGAGGTACTGAAGGGGTTGATTTCTTTTTTCAGGTTGAGGTCTTAGAGGCCCTTTCCACATTATTTGTCTCAGGACCCTCTATTTACTTTTTGACACAACTTGTATTGGTTCTTTGTAAAGCTCTAGCTCTCTGTGATTTAAAATTTTCACCCCACTCAAATTTAGTCTCTCTATCTCTATTTCTCTTATGACAACACAGTTTCCATGACTGTCACTCAACAGCAGTTCATTAAATGGAGCCTCAGTGTTTGTATATAACATCATTTCCATCTACTCTTTTTTGGATTTTTCCACCCTAGTTATGCCTACAGCCGGTTTGTTGTCATCCCTCTTCCCCATAAGAGCAGCACTGTGAATCCAAGGTCCAGTGAGCCCATCTTAGATGCCAGTGAACAGATTGACAGCTCCAGGACCTCATTATCTGACACTTTGTCCAGTCATCTGATGCTAAGTATAGCAGGCCAGAGCGCTGGTAAAACACATTTGGGAACTTAATACAATGTCCTATATCCATATGGTAGACTGAGAGGAAGCACTGCTTAGTGATTCTAAAATAGAAAATTCTCAGAAAGAAATGTATTTTTGGAAAACTTTTCTAAATTACAAATATATTTTGACTCAAATACTTAACTCTTCTACATGACCAGTGAATGACAACTCCTTTGGAGCCAGGGGCTGAAAGGGAATATGGAAGGATTTGAAGACAAATCCCACAAATAAAAATTTGGGATTGACATATACACACTACAATAGTGTGTATTTAAAATAGATAACCAACAAGGAACTACTGTATAGTGCAGGAAACTCTGCTCAGTATTCTGTGTAACCTAAATAGGAAAAGGATTTGAAAAAGAATAGATACATGTATATGTATAAATGAATCACTTTGCTGTACACCTGCAACTAACACTACATTGTTAATCAACTATAATCTGATATAAAATAAAAATTTTTTTAGATGTGCTAGAAAACTAATGGATTTCCTCAAGTCACTTAATTTATTTATTTTTATTTTTTATTTTTTTGCGGTACACAAGCCTCTCACTGTTGTAGCCTCTCCTGTTGCGGAGCACAGGCTCCGGACGCACAGATCCAGCGGCCACGGGCCACGGGCCCAGCTGCTCCGCGGCATGTGGGATCCTCCCGGACCGGGGCACGAACCCACGTCCCCTGCATCGGCAGGCGGACTCCCAACCACTGCGCCCAGGGAAGCCCCCTCAAGTCATTTTAAATGTCCACAATGTGATGAAGCAGACACACCTTAAGAAATATGAAAAACATGGTTCTGCTTATCTGATTTCCTAGAAAGTTCAAATATTTACAATAAAAATATTCAGAGCAGCTAGGAAGTTCAAAGTGATAGCACTCTGCTAGTAGTAGCTGCTGTGTGCACAAAAGGAAGTTTTATCTGCACATGAGAAAATCATCAGCAAAGAATCAGACTCATACTCCAAGTTTCTCTGTTGGCTTCAGAAAAATGTGAACAATAAGTGTGAAGAAAGGAGTTATTTGCTTTTCTATGCAAAGAGATAGAGGGAAGGACTCATTTCAGAGAGATATAAAATAAAACTGTGTCTTAAAAACACAGCAACTAGGAAAACATCCTGCTGGTGATTAGTGGAATCAGCTAAGGAAGAAAGCTGAAGAGGAAGATATTCATGTCCTGCACAGCAACTTGAGAGAGACTATTCCAGAAGAGAGCCGTATGGAAAAAGGGAGTCATCCCAAATTTGGACCAAAAGGGGTCGAAATGGATGAAACTTTGTTAAGGCTGAGAGGGGTTTGGATAATGACATAAAATAAGTTTCTATTTCTCTTGGGGTGAAGAATCTAAATACTTAATTCTATACCTGATGTATAGTATTCCTCAATAAATATTTGTGGAACAAAGGAAAGAGGGAAGACATAGAGTGGTACCAAGAAAGTATCTCCTCAAGGATACACAAATCTTCGGTGAAATTCCTGGCATTTTAAGTAAGTCTGGGCCCCACCCCCCTGCATTTCTCAGGCAGAGAAGTATGGAATAGAAAATAAATATAAATGTAAGCTGTTTTGCTAGTTGTTTCATAACCCCACAAATGGAACATAGAATGCCTGGTACAAAATGACACAATAAAGGCTCAACAATGGAGGTGTTCAGTTAGCTGAAGATTTCAGTCTCTGGTGTTTGGACCGGAGGCTGCAGTTCTTGTTTTTGGATGGACCCCTGGGTGTGTGGCACATCCCTGCTTTTAACCAGACCTAAACAGAAGAATGATCTCTTGGTCCAGGTGGAAGTAGACGAAGCATTTAGTTTTATGTGTCACATAACTACTGAAGCTCCTCCCCAGGATGCAGGGCCAAAGGGGGTTGTACTTCTTGTCCAACTCTTCTTAATAAGGGAGTGAGGGAGGGGGAAGAAAGGGGGGAAGGAGAAGGGATTAATAAATAAAGTAGGATGAGATTAGGGAATGAAGACCAAGAGATCAGCCAGGTTGGGGCTGAGTTTCTCTCATGAATTTGTGCTATTCTTTAAAGATTCAATTTGACCCAGACCCTCTGAGGATACCTTAGAAGGCTTGGAGGAGACTCAGTTGTGCAGGGACACCCCAGGTTATGTGGGGAACCCCTAGGAGAATTCTGGAGTGCATCAGGCCAAAAACTGGTCCAGCTACCGTCCTGCCTCCCCAGCTCATGATGGTCCTGTTACCTGTCCCCTTTTCCCTAATCTAAGCCTACAGAAAATAGTTAGCTTTATTTAGAAGATTAATTTTTTACTTTTGGACATGTTTCCAGCTGGAAAATAAGGTAAATTGTAGTAATTATCCATTTCAATAGTGAAACAATGTCCTAGTGACTAATTGAAAATTATTTTATAATGTTAGTGAACAATCCAAAAATCAGATGCTAAATTCCTTATACCTTGTTCTCGAAGATATATTTTTGTTAACATTTAGTAAAGAATTTGAGTTGCTGATGTCCAGTCCTGTTACTGCCCTTTTCTGTGGCTATTTTATTTTATTTTTATTTTATTTTATTTTTTTAACATCTTTATTGGAGTATAATTGCTTTACAATGACGTGTTAGTTTCTGCTTTATAACAAAGTGAATCAGTTATACGTATACATATGTTCCCATATCTCTTCCCTCTTGCATCTCCCTCCCTCCCACACTCCCTATCCCACCCCTCTAGGTGGTCACAAAGCACTGAGCTGTTCTCCCTGTGCTATGCGGCTGCTTCCCACTAGCTATCTATTTTACGTTTGGTAGTGTATATATGTCCACGCCTCTCTCTCACTTTGTCACAGCTTACCCTTCCCCCTCCCCATATCCTCAAGTCCATTCTCTAGTAGGTCTGTGTCTTTATTCCCATCTTACCCCTAGGTTCTTCATGACCTTTTTTCTTTCTTTCTTAGATTCCATATATATGTGTTAGCATACGGTATTTGTTTTTCTCTTTCTGACGTACTTCACTCTGTGTGACAGACTCCAAGTCCATCAACCTTACTACAAATAACTCAATTTCTTGTCTTTTCATGGCTGTGTAATATTCCATTGTATATATGTTCTGTGGCTATTTTATATTTATCTCTATCCTCATATTTCTTTGGGGGGATTAAATGAAATATATGAAAATAATTTATAAATCATAATATAATCTAAAAATAAAATTTATTGTTATGATTGTTATTATTATTATTAGAATGTTTTATGAACTATAAGCCACACAAGAAATGTGTCTTCATTTTATAGCACTCTCTATATTAGGTAGCCTGATACTTTGAATATAATTTCAATCATGAATTTCTGTTCTTGTTGAACAGATGATTCTCAGTTATTATCATTGGTATTTAAATTTCTATTATAGTAACTACTCTGTCCATAATAAGTGCTTAAAACCAGAGGTAGAACTGTACACTTTTATCAGTTCTCTCCTTCCCTGTGCCTCACGGGAGGATCACATCTGTCTGGGGATCAGTGAAGAGCAGAGAGGAAATCACACAGTGACCAGCCCAGCACAAGAACAAAGAAGCCAAGTGTGGATGTAGCAGTTGAAATCAAGATTTTTAAATTGCAGTTACTTTAAAAATTTTCAAAGATATAAAAATGAATTCAGGGACTTCCCTGGTGGTCCAGTGGGTAAGACTCTGCACTCCCAATGCAGGGAGCCTGGGTTTGATCACTGGTCAGGGAACTAGATCCCACATGCATGCCACAACTAAGAGTTCACTTGCCATAACTAAAGAGCCTGTGTGCTGCAACGAAGACCCTGCATGCCACAACTAAGACCCGATGCAGCCAAATAAATAAATATTTTAAAAAAAGAAAAGTGTTAAACTTGATAATGTGCTTAAAAAAAAAAAAAAAAAGGGACTTCCCTGACGGTCCAGTGGTTAAGACTTCACCTTCCAATGAAGGGGGTGTGGGTTCGATCCCTAGTTGGGGAGCTAAGATTCCACATGCCTAAGGGCCAAAAAAACAAAACATAAAACAGAAGCAATATTGTAACAAACTCAACGGTCCCCATCAAAAACATCTTTAAAAAAAACAGATTGCAATCTAATTTGACTTCATGTTTAGCCTCATTACATTAGTGATTACGACTTAAAAAATGAGATTCATGAATCTGAATGTGAGAATAGTAAGATCTTTGCACACAGTATAAGATTTATTGAGGTCCTATTGTATAAAAAGACTTGTTCTAAGTGCTCTACATATGTTAACTGGCTCAATCTATAAGATTGTCATAAGAAGGAATACCATTTCCATCACCAGTTTAAAGGTGAAAAATAAAAGACAATAAAAGACAGTTTAGCTAATGTCACATAGCTAGTAGATGACCATCTTGGGCTTCAAACTCCCACTCATACAGTTTGGCTCCACAGTTCACACTCTTAGTCATTCAACTATATTACTTTTTTTTTTTTTTAAGGGAACTGACTTTTAAAGGAAAACAGTCATCCAGTTGACCAAGGGTCCTGTATATACTCCCCAAACTTCCATTGGAAACTTCAGAGGAGAAAGAAGAGACATTGCACTGTGTATACATTGTCCATTGTATCCTGAAATACATGCTGCCATTTGATCATTCTCTCAAATGACATTTCCACAAGTGTTTCTGAAATAAAACAAATGCATCTACATGCATAGCTGAGTCACTCATGTTAGAAATGATTAGTAAAACCTGGTGATTTTCATCACCTGAAAGAAAGAAACATTACAAGTAGAACCATGGACAACTGAAAAGAATATATATATATATATATATATATATATACTTATCCTTTGTTCATACTCTCTAATTTATATATACTATGCTATACTATAATATATATAATTATACATATACATATATATGTATATATATATATATAAATTAGAGAGTATGAACAAAGACAAAGGATGTGAAAGCTGACAGTCACCTCTAAGAGGAAAATAATGTCACAGAATACCACACACTGTGGTGTAATTTACTATTTTAAGTAAAAATGTAGAAGGATGAATCATTTTATCTAGTGCCAGATTTCCTAGAGAGAAAATAGAATATAACTGAAAAGTGACTCCCTATAGTTCAGAAAGCCACAAAGCCACTGTGTGAGAAAACTTATTAATGCATTTGAACTCAGACACCAAGAATAGACTCGACACTGAGTCACTTCAGGCTGGAATGGAAAAAGACAGCAGAAAGAAGGAATTCTGAAGACCTGTGACATTTGCTGCCACCTTTCTTGCTTTGGTTTGCAAGACATTACATGACATTTCAAAGAGCTACTTTCTGCATAGTTTTGGCAACAATATTGTTTCCAAAGTGGCAGGGGCGGGGTGGGGGGAGTTTGGCTTGTTTAGAGTTGTGTGGGTAGAGGAAGATTTGATTACCCTTTCAGTACTTACAGTGATCTAGGGGGCCAGCGCCATTGAGTTGACACGGTCCCTGGAGACCCAAATCTTCCTTTAGCCAATGATTCTCAACCCTTGTCATACACTAGAAAAAAGTCAGGAGATTTGAAAAATTTCAATGCCCAGGCTGCACCCAAGAACAATTAAATCAAAATTTCTGAGGGTGGGACCTATGAATCAGTGTTTGTTTAAGGTTGTCAAGGTTGAAACCTCTTTCTGTGTAGTTGTTTCTCAAAGTTTAACTTCCGTCAGAACAACCTGGAGGGTTTGTTAAAACACCGACTGCTGGGCCCTGAAGCCCAGATTTTCTGACTCAGATCTGGGTTGGGTCCCAAGGGTTTGTGTTTCTAAGAAGTGCCATGGAGCTGTTGCTGTTGATTGGGTGACCTCCAAGATAAGAATTTGACTTCTGATATCAGGGAAACAGAGGTACTATAAGAAGTTGTTACATTGAAATTGATATGGATTTGCTCCGGCCTAATTTGTTACCAAAGTGCTTAGGGAGCCCTGCAGAGCTTGGGATTCTGTACAGAGTATGCTCGAACTATGGCTAAACTGTTAACACCTTTCATTATCCACCTTGACGTGTGACTGGCTATCCTGTTATGAGGCTGATCTTCCAAACTCATTGTCAACCCAGTGACATCTGCACCATGTTGGTAGTCCTACTGGAAATCACAGCCAACACAGCTCTGCAATGCTTTACCTTTCCATGACCTTGGAAAAGCCTTGGAGAGTAATGACCTTGGAGAGTAATGACAAAGTATGAAGTTGTAACCTTAGAGCTTTAGAGAAGGTTGGTATAAAAAGCCTTTCCTCTGCTTCAGGCTTTTACTACCCCTAACCCCCCAACAAACAACCCTCAGCAAAGAGCTATAGGTGCCTTCCAAAAATGGATCAAGAGAAAAGCTATTTAATCTGTTCCTTCAAATTCTCTGTTTTCTGGCTCTTTTGTAAAAATATCATTTTGTTTTTTATTTTGTAGCCAAGATTAAAATGAAGGAGAGGAAGAATGCACTATAGCTTGATCACATCTGTCTTTATGAAAATCTGAATAATTATTTCTGCAATCAGTATCAAGTTTTTTTTTCCCTTTTCTTGACTTCTCCCCCAAATTATTTCTGGTATTTGAGATGTGCACCAGGCTTTCAAAAGTAAACACATATTTCTCTGCCATTTTTAAACCTCTTGCATCTTCAACTGCTCTATATTATGGCTCAAGTTTCATAGAAAATGAATTAAGAATAAATTTAAAAGTAATTTCAGGGCTTCCCTGGTGGCGCAGTGGTTGAGAGTCCGCCTGCCGATGCAGGGGACACGGGTTTGTGCCCTGGTCTGGGAAGATCCCACATGCTGCGGAGCGGCTGGGCCCATGAGCCATGGCCGCTGAGCCTGCGCGTCCGGAGCCTGTGCTCCGCAACGGGAGAGGCCACAGCAGTGAGAGGCCCACGTACCGCAAAAATAAAAAAAGTAATTTCAATAAAATATCCATTTTTAAAAAATATTTATTTATTTATTTTTGGCTGCGTTGTGTCTTCTTTGCTTCATGCCGCTTTCTCTAGTTGCAGCGAGTGGGGGCTACTCTTTGTTGCAGTGCGCTGGCTTCTCATTGCGGCGACTTCTCTTGTTGTGGCACACCAGCTGTAGGCTTGCGGGCTTCAGTAGTTGTGGCTCACAGGCTCTAGAGCACAGGTTCAGTAGTTGTGGCACATGGGCTTAGTTGATCCGTGGCATGTGGGATCTTCCCAGACCAGGGCTCAAACTTGTGTCCCCTGCATTGTCAGGTGGATTCTTAACCACTGTGCCACCAGGGAAATTCATCCATTTTTAAAAAGAAAGACATCAACTACATTCTCCATGGTTTTAGACATATGAGAAGAATCATACAAAGTCTGGATAAATAGCGTTCATGGTGTTCTCAGATTTCTATGGAGATAATCTCCCTTGGAAATGGGTAAAAGTTAAATTTGAATACACAACTAAAAAGAGCAGCAACAGTTATTTTTGTTCTGCCTATTCCACATCTTTCTTAGATGAAGATGTTTCCTTTTTACTTTCTTTCAAAGATGGAGAGAAACGAGTGAATTAATAATTCATTGTTGTCAGACTTTGATAGAAGTAAAATGCCTGAACAAAGAAGCTGAAATGCAGTTTTCTTGACTAAGTAAACCTTTTTCTCTATAGTGTTTGACTTAGGTACTTTGTTAACTCAAGTGAAATCTAAAGTAAGTCGATAAGGAATATTATTTCTCATCATAATACAACAGCATGGACCTAAGCTTTTAATAATGTTTAAACTAATTAGGAACGCACTTGAAATCCAAGAAGAAATTTTTAGTAATGACTCTTTATAGAGACAATATGACTTTGTCTGGGGCACTGTGCTGGATGAATGATGTAAATAAACTCTAAAGTTGTTAGCATGTTTCTTTTTTACCAGTGAAAAAAAACTAAGTAGCATTCTAAAGCTTTGCTTATTTTTTTTAATAGAGAGAGTTTCTGTTCAGCATTCATTTCCTTTTTGACTAATTGGATGTATCCTTATTTCTCAGTTGTATATTGAATTCTATTCTTTATGTTTGAAGAGGTTTTGAATGTAAGCAAATAACAATTGAGAACCAAGGCACTGGAAATAGTAAATAGTGCTTTCATTTATTTGGAAAGATTCCAAAAGAACAAGGAACTGGAGAGACAAGCAAATTATGGGAATCTTCAGAGGAAGATTTTGCAACTCCTAATGTAATTTTATTTCCCATATCTAATTAGTCACTAAGTCCTTTGAATTCTATCTCCAAAAATGGTTCGATCCATTACTTACCTCTACCTTCATTTCCTCCATGTAATCATTTTTTTCTTTAGAATATTTCTGGAACCTTCTAACCAGTCTCCTTTCCTGCACTCATTCTATTCATTCACCACACAGAAAGCAGAGTACCCTTTCTGAAATACTATTTTCCTTTGCATAAAGTCCTTAGTTGGCTTTTCATTGCACTTAGCAAGAAATCCTACAAGGACTATTAAGATCTTTCTCCCTGTCTCTATAATTTTATTTCAAACCACCTGTGCTCTTACTAAGCTCGAGCCACCTCATCCTGTCCTTTTCTCAGTCCCTAATCCTGTTTTCTAACTCGGGGCGTTTGCTAGGAACCCTCTTTCTCCCACTCTTTTCTTGGAGGGCTTCCTCTTTTCATTGAAGTTTCAATGTAATTATCACCTCAGATTTTTCTTGACCATGCTGTCTTTAAAGTATTCTCCTTTGTATTTTTATAAACCACTATGGTATTTTCTTTATAGTCATTCTCTCATGAAATTGTTTCATAGTAGCAATTGTATTTTTATTATTTGAACTTAGAAATCACATTAATAATATCATGTCAATGATAGAGCTTACCACAAGTTCTGATTGTATGTTTATTTGTTCACTTGTTACTGTCTCTTCCATTAGATTATAAGCTAGGTAGCAGGTATTAGGCAGGTAGCCATACCTGTTTGGTTTGCCTGTTTATCTCTGGGGTAGGGCTTAAAACAGTCATGTATAAAAACATGTCAAGTGAAAGGATAAACTTGAAGATAGATTAATAACATCTGATAATAATAATAAATTAATAACATAACCTTGTCCCTCCCTTAAATATCAATAAATTCTCAGTTTGTATCCATCTCCTGAGTTAACTATAATCTCTAAGAAAAAGAGTTAAAAGTAAACCAAAGAACTGCTCCTTTTTATCAGCCACAACTTGTATTAACCAAAACTTCACTCTTTAGATTGGTAGTCAGATGCCCTAAGTAATTAACTGTTATAACATAATGTACAGTTAAGTCAACTGGGTTATAGAAAATTTCCATATTCCAGTAGATAATGTTTGCATCCTTTTGAAAAGCTATACCTCTAAAATAATGCCTGTATGTCTTGCTATGAAACAGTATACGAATCGGTTTCACTAGTAATTTAATTTATGCAAACAATTCTGCAGTTGAAAATTATTTCATGTACTGTCTTATGTTCTGAGTAAATCCATTATGGTATCAAATGAAAATGCAAATAACTCGGAAAAGGTTGTTAGTGCTTTACAGTATGTAAAATTTTAGAGGCAGGTCCTTAGATTATATCACTGATGGAGTTGCTGTCCTACACATATATCTATAAAAGCATAACAGACCAAAAAAAAAAAAAAAGCATATCATGGAGATAAAGCATTTGGAGAGATTTCTGAGCCAGACAGCAAGGAACTTCTCAAGGTACCTTAAGAGATCACTCCATTATAATTTGTGCTTTAGATTTGCAGACTTGGAAACTGGATTCAATCCTTTATTTATTCAAAATAGATATAGTAAGCAGATCCGATGTTCCTTCTTCTGTGCATATATACATTCAAAAAAGATGAATTTGTTTCAATTCCTCACTCCCATTCTCACTTACACCTATTACAACCAAACTTTCACCTCCTCCTCAATTGTATCTCAATGACATGACCAGTGATCACCACGTTGCTAAACAAAATGGTCAGTTCTCAACCCTCAATAGACTGGACTCATCAGGAGTATTTAAAATAACTGATTATTCTTTTTTATAGGAAATAATTACTTGCTTGGGTTTCCAGGCTATCATACTCTCTTAATGTCCTGATTGGTCACGCTTTCAGTCTCTTTTGCTGAGACTCTTTTTTTCCTCTTATCCTATCCCCCACTTTTAAAGGTGGGATTTTCTAGGGCTTGTTTTTTGGATCTCTTCTACTTTTTATCTGCAGTCATGTTTTTGGTGATCTCACACAGTTTAATATCTTTAAAAACCATCTGCATGACAATGGCTGCCAAGATTATATCTCTCCTGTCCATTTCTTGCAAGAATTAAATCTCTACTTGGATGTTTAATAGACATCTCAAAACTTAACATCTGTATTAATTTGCTAGGGCTGTGATAACAAACAACAGAAATTTATTTTCTCACAATTCTAGAAGCTAGAGGTCTGAAATCAAGATGTTAGAAGAATTGGTTTCTCCTGAGGTTCTTCTCCTTGGTTTGTAGACAGCCATGTTCTCCTTGTGTCTTCACATGGTCGTCCCTCTGTGTGTGTGTCTGTGTCTTAATTTCCTCTTCTTATAAGGACACCAGTCATATTGGATTAGGGCCCACCTTAATATTCTTATTTCAATCGGTTACGTTTTTAAGGGCCCTATCTCCAATTATAGTCACCCCCTGAGGTACTGAGAGTTACAGCTGTAATATAAGAATTTTGAGGGGACACAATTTAGCCCATCACAACGTCCAAAACTCAATTACTCAGATTTCTCCACCAGCCTGTACTATGTATGGCAGCCTTTACCAATTAGGAAGTGCTAATTTCACCCTTCTAGTTGCTGTGGAATCAACCCTGACTCTTCTTTCTCTTTTATTTCCATATCCAGTCCATTAGTCAATCCCCTTGTCTTCACCTACAAAGTATATCCAGAATCCAATCTTTTCTTACTATCTCTACTGCTATCATGTGCCCGAGCTAACGTCTTTTGCCTTGATGATTTTGACAGCTTCTTAACTGGCCAGCTTGCTCCCTAGACTGTCCTCCTCCTCTTGTCTCTTGCCAACACAGCACCTAGGAAATCAGGTAACATCACTTCTCTTCTCAAATTCTCCCAGTGTCTCACTTGTCACTGAGAGTAACATCAAATCCTTAAAATGGACAATAAGGCGCTCCACAATGTGGCCTCTTGCCTCTGTCACATTATGTCCCACTACACTCTTTTCACTCACTTAGCTTCAGCCTCACTGAGCTACTTGTCATTTAAAAATTCCAGGTGCTTTCCTGCCTGGGCTACAAGAAGTCTCCATACAAAAACCAACAACAAAACCTACTGATCATACGAAGCTGGATTCATTAAACTTGGTGAAGGTGAGAGTGTGCTGCTTTGGCAGAATCTCGGGAGTGTCTCAACAAGGGAGACTCAAGGGATTTGAAGCCTGGATTAGTCATAAATTTGTTTTAGGGCAAAAGCCGGAGATTGGTGAGAATTTGTAAACTAGGCAAGTTTCTCAGCCAGTCAGTGGTCTTTGGAACCCATGAATCCTGTTAAATCAGTTTGTCTGTGATTTTATCTTGGAGTATACAAGTCTGAACTAGTTGATGTTCAAACGATCAGAACTTAGGTTTGTGCTGTATGCCAGTTTCATAATGTTCTTCCGTTTCCCAAGTCAGTATGAGTTTGCAAATTGTGGTTTCTTGTTCATTCCTGAGTCTTTGTGTAAACTTTTTCTTCCTCTGTAACCATCTTCTTCCAGATATTTTCATGGCTCAGTCCCTCATCTACAGGATTTCCTCAAATGTCAGCATCTCAGTGCAGATTAACCCAATCACCCTATTTAAAAATCCAACTCTCCCCACCACCTCTGCTCCCAATTCCTTTTATTCTGCTTCATTGTTCCAATAGCACTTACCACCTTCTAAACTTTAACAATTTTATTTGATTATTCTGTTCATTGTCTGTCTACCTGCATTATGATGTAAGCTCAGTGAAGGACTAGGAACGGTTTTTACCTCTGTTCATTTATATCTCAATTAAATGCTGCCTGATACATAGAAGTGCTTAATAAATATGTGTTGAATGAATTATTGAATGAATAAATGAATGAATGAGACCTACTCAGTATTTTTTAAATGACTTGTAACAGAATTCCTTTAAGATGATTCAGGCCAGAGGAACGGATTCAAACTTTCCAAACTCATGAGAGTTGTTGTTAAACTAGGAGGCTGATGTATTAAATACAATAAGAAATGAACACACATTGGGATACCTAGTGTGTACTTAGTACTAAACTATTAACTTCATATATGTTACCTGATATGAAACTCCAGAAAAGACAAATCTAATATTAAGTGACAGAAAGAAGGTCAATTGTTGCCTGAGGCTGGGTCTGGCAGTGGGGACTGACTGGAAAGGTCACAGTGGAACCTTTTAGGATGATGGGAATGTTCTACATCCTGATTGTGGTCCTAATTACAGGGGTGCATATATTACTCAAGACTCATCAAATTCTATACTTAAAATCAGGGCACTATATTGAGTGAAAACTATACCTCTATAAAATTGATTTAAAAACAAAACAAACTAACAAAAAAAATCAAATCTCTAACACTTATGTCTACTAAGTGCTACTACTTTGCCCTGCTCATGTAAGGCCTACACACTGTATATCTTAGGTGAATTTCTCAGGGTACCTGCTCTCTCACAGTCTTAGAAATAAAGCCAACAGTTGAAAAATTGAATTCTTGTTACCTTGCCTCTCTACAGAAAACCGCAAAACTCTGTTTTTCAGCAAGGCAGGGTATATAAAAGTCAATTCATGTACAGCTATCTCAAGTTCTCCTTTTGTACTGACCTTATAATGAATCTAACTTGATCAGGCACAGTGATCATTTCTTAAGTCTCTGTGGCAATGCACTAAATAACCATCTCCATCCAACAGATAGCTGGTTTTTACTTTAGAGAATGTTCCATTCTCTGAAAGTGATATTTTTCTGATCTGGAGCCAAGTTTCCCAAACAACTTGGTGTTTCCACCTATGTACTAATTCTAGAAAGCAAAAAATAAAGGTAAGGCTTCCCTGGTGGCGCAGTGGTTGATAGTCCTCCTGCCAATGCAGGGGACATGGGTTTGTGCCCCGGTCCGGGAAGATCCCACATGCCACGGAGCAGCTGGGCCCGTGAGCCATGGCCACTGAGCCTGCGTGTCCGGAGCCTGTGCTCCGCAACGGGAGAGGCCAAAACAGTGAGAGGCCCGCGTACCACAAAAAATAAAGTAAAAAAATAATAAATAAATAAAGGTAATGCTGAAAATGCATGAAGTCTATGTTGTGGTTGTAGATCCAAGCAGTCATCCTTGGTTCCCATGCTGTCAAATGATCTAGATTAACCAGCATCTGATTGTGCCATTCCTTAATCTAAACTGTGGCCCTATTTTCTTCCCAATATCTAACAACTCTACCCCTGTTGAAGCTGCCTTTATAGAATCCACTTTGGGAGGAACCATTTGTGGTCACTTTACTGTATCTGGTTCAGTAATGGCTGCTGGGGTTGCCAATTTCTTACTCTCATCCATCCTTCACCCTCCAGGCTGCGGAACTCTGTGGCATCATTCACTGTGTCAATGGTTATAGGATGAGTGCCTCAAAGGACTTCACTGTTACTAATTCTAATTACCTAGTTCTGTCATTCTCTTGTGTCTCTAGTGTGACTCCTAAGTGTTGAGAAAGGGCTGGATGTGATGGAACCAAGAATAACAGTATTACAAACATTTGAAATCATCTGCTTCTACAGAGCTTAGCCTGGAACCAGCTATTGGTTAACTCTGTCTTACGCTACACGGATATACGTTAAAATGAAGACTGAGAATTAACTCTTGGATTTGGCAAAATGGAGATCATTAATACACTTTGAAAGAGGCATTTTAATGGAAAGTTAAGGAGAAAAGCCTGATTCCAGTGGGATAAAGGGAGAGTAAGAGACTCCATTCAAATGTGGGACTACCCTCATGTGTGTTTTTCTCTCACTCTTCAAAGCTCACAGCCGTGGCAAATGACAAAAAAGAAACAATACTGTTAACTCTTAAGGACAAAGAAATGTAAGGAGGGACACAGAGGAGAAGAGAATTCAACAAATATTTGAAAGAGAGAAAGTGGAAAGGCTGGGTGTAGCTGATTTACTAGAACTGGTGGCACCCACTCACCTCCTCCATTATCCTTAGGAAAGTGCTTGCTGTAAGTATTTTTTTTTAAATTGCTAATGTTCATTAAACCATATACCACCAAACCATTCCACATTGGGGAACCAGCCCACATAAAATCAATGGTATATTGCATCATTATATATTATATATGATGATAAAAAGTTGAAACCAACCTGAATGTCTATCAATAGAAAATAGTCCAAAACTATGTTGCATACATCCTCAAGAAAATTAGGATGATTTCTGAAAAGCAAAATGGACCTATATTTACTGTCATGATGAGATATCCAAGGTAGTTTTTTTAATAAAAAAATAAAGCTACTTGCAGATAAGAGGACATTTTAAGAAAAAAATCAAAGCATAAGTAAGCCCTATATATGGGTATTTATGTGTCTATAAATTTGCATGAACATAGCAATATTTTCAGATGGACACACAAAGAAATGGAAAAATAAATTAATTTGGGTGGGGTGGAATAGAAACAATTGCTAATTTACACCTTATAAATGTCCACGTTAGTTTACTACAGAAAGTTTGCATTGATTTTTTTTTTTTTAATTAAAAAGAGCTAAGCTAGAGAGATTAATGGAAAGGGGGAGAGAGAGGGAGAAAGAGAGAGATTCAACTATGACTTAATGGCAAAGCCAGGATTAGAATGTGGGCCCCTGTGCATTGTTCTTTGCATGTACCTCCCCAGGTCTTCTTCCAATAGACAGGGAAACAAATCAAATCAAGCACAGGAGGCCAGGTCAAGATAGAGCTGTCATTCAGCCTTCTGTATTAAATGGAAGAGAAATGAACAGTTCATGTAACGATGTGTGAAGTGATCATACCTAAAATGAAGGATGCCAGTGGAGTATCAGAAATAACAGAAAAAAATAGGTATCAAATGAAAATTAAGATTGGAGAAAATGCAGGCACTAGTTACATGCTTAAAAGTTTTCATTTCAAAGCATACGCAGAACAAAAAGGCAAACATAAAAAGCCAGTTAAAAAAAAAAAAAGCCAGTTATGAGGGCAAGAAGAGTAGAGGAAGGCCAAGATGGTCATATAAGGAAGGCCTGATAAGGAAGCAGAGGCTGGAGGAACTTCAGAGAGAGAAAATGATGGCAACAGCTAGAAAGAAATTTTGGATTAAAGCAGGACTCAGTAAATGAAGAAAATGAGAAAGAAGCATGAAAGGGGATTACTTTTTTTTTTTTTTTTTTTTTGCAGTGCACAGGCCTCTCACTGTTGTGGCCCCTCCCATTGCGGAGCACAGGCTCTGGATGCGCAGGCTCAGCGGCCATGGCTCACGGGCCCAGCCGCTCGGCAGCATGTGGGATCTTCCAGGACTGGGGCACGAACCCGCGTCCCCTGTATCAGCAGGCGGACTCTCAACCACTGCGCCACCAGGGAAGCCCAAAAGGTGATTACTTTAACTTTTACTTTGGTACAGACTGATAGAAGTTGAGTTTTAAGATAGTAAACATTCTCCACTCCCTCTCCCCACCAAGGAATAATCTGTTCCAGCTAAAGTGACCAGAAGGTCATATTTACAAAGTGTTTTGACTTCCTCACACACGTTTGTTTTGCAAACTAAGCTGTAAAAATTTTTTAAAGCTGACACCATATCTTCATCATATTTAAGTTACCAACTTCTAGAAATACCCATGCACATAATAGGTGCTCATTAATTCTCACTGTTAAAGGGATTTGTGTTTTATTCCAGACTCCCATTATATTAATTTGCATATTTCTCTTTTTAAAAGAAAAGAAAACTCTAAAAGCTTAAGATGCATCTTTGTAGAGAAGGAATTCAGGAAATAAGTCTATAGTAAGGCAGATATTACTGTATTTGGAATTTTTAAAAAGTCTTGCAGAACTTTATAGAATTTAAATATTTCTTAGCTCTCTCATTTATTTTTCATCATTCATGCCTCCACTTCATTTTTCTCAACAGTTTTTAGATAAATGGAATGTCTTCTCAAGGATTTTGTTTTCTCACACTCACAAATCTGAGATCTCATTTCTGCATTTGGCATAGGTAATTTCATTTGTTAATAGGGTTAGAGTGTGACCTCACCTTGTATTAGCAGGTGCCAGTACGTACTCTTCCTTTTAAAAATACACATGTATTTAATATACAATATATTTATTTATGCATAAATGTATCCATTGGAAATACATACCTATATGTACATTTGTGTTCAAGTGCTATCATATACCAATATATAAAATGGAACTACATTTTATCAATAAAAAAATTGAAAATTCTCTATATAAGTAAGAGTACAGTTGACCCCTGAACAAGTTTGAACTGTGTGGATTCACTTATACGTTAATTTTTTTCAACAAATATGGACTACAGTACTACACAATCCACAGCTGGTTGAATCTCCAGATGTTATTTGTGGATTTTTTGTTTGTTTGTTTGTTTGTTTGTTTTTGCGGTACGCGGGCCTCTCACCGCTGTGGCCTCTCCCGTTGCGCAGCACAGGCTCCGGACGCCCAGGCTCAGCAGCCATGGCTCACCGGCCCAGCCGCTTCACGGCATGTGGGATCTTCCCGGACTGGGGCACGAACCCGCGTCCCCTGCATCGGCAGGCGGACCCCCAACCACTGCGCCACCAGGGAAGCCCTATTTGTGGATTTTTGACGATGCAGAGCATCAATGCTGTGTAAAAGGAAAGAAATCTTAATTTATTAAAAGATATAGGAGAAGTATTTTTTATTTTTTTGGTTTTGTATCTGTCTCTTGACCCATTTACCCAAATGCATTTATTAACTAAGAAAGAGGGAAGTGATCTCACCACTGCTCCTGTGTTTCTTTGTTTCTCCTTTGCCCTTCCTGTTCATCCTCATACAACCACATTTCTATCACCATTAAGATTTTACAAGACCAGAGAACAGAAATTAAAGAACCTAGTGTATGGTGGTCAATACACTCAAAGAGACGGAATCTCTTAATGTATAGCACTGAGCCAGAGAATTAGGTGGTATAATTAGAAAAATATCCCACTTGCCACAGAAAAGATGTACTAAATCAGCATTTTCAAACTGTGCTCTTCAGAACCCTTAAGACCAAATTAGAATAATGCACAGAATCATTTTAATGAGAAAAAACTTATGAAATATCAGATTAAATGATTTTATTATATCATAACTAAAACAAGTAAGCATGGGAATGTGTGTGTGTGTATATATAAATTCCACATGCTTATAGCACACAAATAACTATGAAAACACAAAGCATCATCTATCCCCTCCTTTGGGACATGGCTACACCCACCTGAGTTCAAACTCTGCCTCTGTCAATGAGACTAGACCTTTAAACAGCACCTCTGTTGGAAGTTTCTGTTCGCTGCAGGTTCCACTTTACCTGTGAAACTCAAATATCAATAAGTAGCCTCAGGGGCAAGAGTACCCAGCCCAACTTACAAGAATTCACTATGTTCCAGAATGTGAAAAAGAAGATGTCTCTGCTTCCTTACAGTCACACACAACAGTGAGACAAAGACAAAATTAATATCTCAAATAAAATATATCCAAAATATCACAAACCCAATCTGTTAGCAAAATCAGTCTAAATATTTCTTGCCTGGTTAGAGACTGGATAAGGGAATAAACTACATTGGAGTTCAGATAATATGTTCTACAAAATGTGGGTAATTTACCAATAGTGTGAAGATTCATAGAAAGGGCACGAAAATAAACATGATCTGCCAAGGGACATGATTAATGGAGGAAATAAAAATATGGCAAAAGCCCCAAAACCAAGCAAAGTTAAGTGCACATTTTTGAAAAGGTGAAAAATTGATAATAAAGATAGACACTTCCTAACTATGACATGAACTTAAAGTAAATGAAAACTATAGTTCACATGACAAAATATAGAAAATAATGGAAAAGTTTGAATATGGCAATTACTATGTAAAAATAAAGTGAAAAAGATACCTTTTAATTGCTGTCAATTATGCTATAGCTTACACTTTAAAGGCAAAAAAAAAGATCTTACTATCCAATGTGAGATACCTATAATAAATTATAAATTTTAATTCATAAATATTAATAAATGGCTTAATAAATTGAAAAATACACCCCACTAGACTGTAAGCTTCATGCTGCAAAAACTATGTCTATGATGTTAACTGATGTGTTCTCTATGCATCCTAACACAGCAGGGACTCAGTAAAAATGTGTTATGTGAATGAACAAACCAATATACAAAAAGTCAATTCTTACCAAAGTTTAAAATATGCATTTCTAGTTAGGATATCAATAAGAAACATCTTAGAAGATGATTGTAAGTTTCTTCTGTATTCATCTACATGAACAAATAGATAAGAATGCTAAAATATATCAAAGGAAAAATAGTAATGGGAATCTTTACCTATATGTATTAAATATATATATCATCTTATGAAATTATAATATATCATGGTAGTAATATGAGAATTAACAGGCAAATTAATGAAATAGAGCAAATGGGAATACACATTTGGGTACACATGCATACAAATGCACACATGTGTTTAACTTGAGTGAGTTATTCCATAGATATTGCTCAGATACTAGGCTACGTATTACTTAAAAATATTTTAACAACAAGGTCCAACTGTATAGCACAGGGAACTATATACAATATCCTGTGATAAACCATAATGGAAAAGAATATGAAAAAGTATATGTATAACTGATTCACTTTGCTGTACAGCAGAAATTAATATAACATTGTAAATTAACTATACGTCAATAAAATTTTTTAAAAAGATTTTAGTCTTCACCTTAAAATAAATTTTGATTTAAAATATAAAAATCAGGCTACTTTTTTAAAGAGATGAAAATACAAGTGATGTTTAACTGGTGAAATCATCTTAAGCTTAAAATTAGTGAAAGGTGTAGAAGACTTTACAGGGGAAATGACTGACATAATTAAATGTATTGTTAAACGGTCATAAATTTAAAAGACAAGTAACAAAATGAGAAACACATTCATACCAACTATGAAATAAGTTCTTAAAATCCTTAATAAAAACCTCATGAAAATTTAGAAAGTCATGGTATTGGTGATTAGTTTCTATATATGACACTGAATGCATGGTACAAGAAAGAAAAATTGATAAACTGGACTTAATTAAAATTAAAACATTTGAACTGCAAAAGACACTTTCAGGACAACAAAAAGACAAGTCAGACTGGGAGAAAATATTTGCAAATCACATATATGATAAAGAACTTGTATCCAAAATATACAAAGAGCACTTACCTGAGAAAACAAATCAATTTAGAAGGTGGGCAAAAAATCGGAACAGGCACCTCACAGAAGAAGATAAACAGATGGCAAATAAGCACATGAAAATATGAACAAAGTCATATGTGATTAGGGAAATGCAAATTAAAACAAGATACCACCACACACCTATTATATAGAATGGCTAAGATCTAAAAACCTGACTGGCATGGGAGTAGAGCAAGAGGAATTCTCATTCATTGCCGATGGGAATGCAAAATGCCACAGCCAATTTGGAAGACCATTTGGTGGTTTCTTTCCAAATTAAAAATAGTGTCACAATATGATCAAGTAATCATACTGCTAGATATTTATCCAATTTATATGAAAACATATCCACACAAAATATGCATAGCAATGCTCATAGCAGCTTTCTTCATAATCACCCAAAACTCGAGGTAACATTTTTTTTTTAGATGTGAGTAGGCAAAGGGTGGTACACCCATACAATGGAATACTATTCAGAGATAAAAATTAATGGGCTATTACACTATGAGAAGATATGGATAAATATCAAATGCATATTGCTCAATAAATAAAGTGTAGATTTGGCTAAATATACATGATTCCATTTATGTGACATTCTGGAAAGGGGAAAACTATGGTAATAGTAATGGTAACTTGATCAGTGGTTGCCAGAGATTTGGGGAGGATGTAACGTGAGACACATGACGGTGTATATTTGTCCAAACCAGTGGAAATTTACAGCACAAAGAGTAGACTGTGAAGTATACAAATTAAAATAATAATAGTAACACTGTATCAACACACACTGATTGTAACAAATGTACCATAGCAATGCAATATGTTAACAATAGGGGAAACAATGTGTGTGAGGGGGAGGGGTAAATGGGATCTCTTTGTGCTAAATTCCCACTGTAGGAGAGGCAATACCTATGTATTGTAATAGGTAATTTGCAGGTAATAGGTAATTTGTAATAGGTAATTTGTAATACTTATGCTGATTTTCAAGAAACTTGGCATTTACTCCAAATGATATGGAAGCTATTGGAGGGTTTTGAGTTGAAGTACGGCATAATCAAATAGATATTTTTAAAGAATTACTCTGCCTGCTGTCTTAAGAAAAGACTGCTGGGGTGGGTAGCAATGATGGAAAAAATAAGAACAGTTAGGAAGCTATCACGATAATCTCACTGAGAGACGATGCCAAGAGAATGCCTGATGGACTAGGTGGGCCGTATGAGAGAAAGTGAGAGGTCATGGATGATGCCAAAGTTCTTGGCTTGAGCCAGCTGGAAGGATGGAGTTGCCATCAACCAGCATGGGGAAGCCTAAGGGTGAAGAAGATTGGGGAGAGGATATGAAGACATTAATTAGGGTTATTACACACTGGAGTGTCAAGTAGATAGCTGGATACTGAGTCTAGAGTTTAGGGAAGATATCCAGACTGCAGACATTAATTTGAGAGTGCTTAACACAAAGGCATGGTGCAAAAAGGTGAGAGAGACACTGTGTCTACCAATAGACTTTAACTTCTTGAATGCAAAATCTATGTTTCACTTATTTTGTAATTATTGGTCTATATTGTGTATAGAAAATGCACATCAGACTGAATTAATGGTGTGGTTCACAACAATTCCTCAAACAAAGTTGTTTCAATGACAATACTTCTGTTTTGAATTTTATTTTTCCATCTTAGTCACCAGAGAGTGTTCCTATCTTCAATGTACACTGACCTTTGTACATGTGAATATTTACTAGTTCTGAGTGTGGTATGTACCAGGGAGCTAGAAAGATGTTCTCCAAATTTGTTTAGCTCTGGACCAAGGAAGAAGAATTTATCACCCGGACTCTAGTTTTATATGCAGGGAACATAAATGACATTGCCATAATTTCTGAGAATTCTGGTTTTATCCTTCATATTTTTATCACTGCAGAGGAAAGTTTTTAAAGATATAATGTATTTTATAGAAATAACATCAACACTTGATTTCTCCCATTATTAAACAAAAGGGCAAACTCCTAACAATTACCCAATGACTTTTTGTAAATATATATATATGTGTATATAAAATTTATAGGTGAGCCAAGATTCAATTTATAGTCAAATATTTTATTGTGTATATAGAAAATATTCTTCCTTGCAATTTAGAGATTCAGTTATATGAGATTTAGTCATGATCTGGCTTCAAGAAAAAAGGTGGAGGTTTTAATATAAATGTCATTGAAAAAGGGAGAGTACAAACCACATAAAAAGTGAATTTTAAAAATGTATAGAACAAATGTAAGAAAACGTAACACTTTGGGATTGTTTTTTCAGTCAATAAACTGTGTCCACAAATCTGTTGCTGGTTAAAATGCAACACATTTTTCAATGTATTAACATCTGCAATTTTTAGAGTATAAAGGCAGTGGGTGCCCATCTGTCAACACACAATCATCTCACACCCTCAGACAAATATCACCAAGGGATACTTAATTTGCTGCATAATTGAATGTTACTCTATTTATTTAAATTTAGTATAAAATATTTATTTAAATAAATATATTTAAGTCTATTATTTAATCTATTTAAATAAATTAAATATAATAATAGCTATCTATTTAAATAAACACCTTACATTTAATTTATTAGATATCTATTAAATTAGACATTTGTTAAATATATGTCTACTTAAATAAATAAATATTTATACTTAAATATTTAAAATTAAACATTTAATTTGTGTAAATTAAATAGGACTTTATTTAAATAGTGATCCTAATGTTAAGACTGAGGTTTTGATAGATGTTATAGTGAATATTTAGGGGAGCACATCTTGAAAATAAAACAAAAGCCAACTTTTCCTCGGCAGTAACTATCTTTAATACAGCGAGTTCTTTCAATGAGTCTACACACACTCATGCTTTAAACAAAGAACCTCTCAGCTTTAACATGTATAAAGCACTTAAGGCCCTTTTCTCTATGTACTTTCAGTACTAACCAAAAAAAGTCTACGAAACACTTTTTTTTTTTTTTTTTTGACGGTGCACAGACCCCTCACTGCTGTGGCCTCTCCCATTGCAGATCACAGGCTCCGGACGTACAGGCTCAGCAGCCATGGTTCACGGGCCCAGTCGCTCCGCGGCATGTGGGATCTTCCCGGACTGGGGCACGAACCCGTGTCCCCTGCATCGGCAGGTGGACTCTCAACCACTGCAACACCAGGGCAGCCTGGTCTATACATTTTTAATGTTAAATCCCTACAATCTCTCCTGAACCAATCAATACCAGTAATGCTCCACCTTGACCCATCAGGACCAATATTCTCCACCACTGGAATAAGTTTTACTGCTGTAAACTTGGCAGGCAGGGTACATTGTTGAGCACTGGAAACTCAAATATGTATCGTCATAGCCAACATCAGTCTCTGTCCTCTTTGTCTAATACGTCTCTGTCCTCTTTGTCTAATACTTCATTTTTGAGCTTAAGCATGTAAATTCCCACTGGATTTGCATCCTTGCTGTAAATCTCTGCTCACTAGACTAATTCTGAATGTACTCATAATGAGGAAACTTTGTATTGATGACTTACTGACTTGGACACTTCTTGATGTGTGTGACCCCTGTTACCTTGTTCAACCCACTAAACTGGATTTCCTCAGCATTGTTGCTGACCTGTCTGAAACCTGGAATTAGCCAAGCACTATAGCACCAACGGGCTGGCTACCAAGCTAAGCCACGTGATTTCATATGATGCATTTGTGCTCTCCTTCCTGCTGGCTACTGCTGCCAAGTTCTCAGCAAGTAGGAGGGTCTAATGCAGCCTCTTAAGCCACTTCTCAAAGAGGTACACAAAACCATTCTGAGTAACAACAGGGTTGAAAAATATACATTAACTCTCAGGATGACTAGTTTCTACAAACCATACTTACTCGAATAAAAATTGTAAAGGCCAAAATAGTACAAAGAACTTTACCTTCATTATCTCTCTTATTCTTCATCAGAACTCCATAAGGGAGCTAGTAAAATTATTCCCATTTTATAGATCAGGATTTGGCAAAATATGGCCCATGGGTCTGGCCTGCCATCTGTTTTCGTGTGGCCCATGAACTAAGGATGGCTTTTAAATTTTTAAGTGGTTGAAACATAATAAAATTAATAATAATATTTTGTGACATGTGAAAGTTACATGAAATTCAAATTGCATACCCATAAGTGAAATTTCATTGGAACAGAGCAACATCCATTTGTTTGCATTCTGTCTATGAGTAATTTTGCTCTACAAGGCAAAGTTGAGTAGTTTCAACAGAGACCCTATGGCCAGCAAAGCCTGAAATATTTACTAGCTGACCCCTTATAAAGAAACTTTACTGACCCTATTTACAGGTAATGAAGCTAAAGACCAGAGCATTCAGTAACTTATCCAAGCTTACTCTAAAAGAAAGTAGTGATTAGATAAAATCTGGGTCTGATTGATCCAAGAGATCATATCTTAACAACTCTACAATATTGTTATAATTTTCATTGTTATGGAATTTAGTGAATCTCACACACAGAAAGGAAATTACATTTTAATGACTCTATAGTCATACTTTCTATCTTGACCACTGCAGATAGGTTTGGCAGAAGATGACTGCTACCACTTCTGTAAAATGGTATGCTGCCGAATTTATAAGGAGAGCATTTCGCTTTGCTGACATCTGCATGGCACAGTGAAGTTCTGGTCCTATTACAAGTGGAATAATTGCCAATCCCCATATTATAAACACTTCTACTTCTAACCTAACTGAAAAGCACAGCACATATGCTAGGCTTTTGGAATTGGATGAAAGTTATGGGACCATGCCCAAGAAATAATTACAAATGATTATTCAAAATTGTACATTCAGTTAATTGCCAGTAAAGAGAGAATATACTCCCTTCCTGATTTCAGAAGCCAGAAATAGTGGCAAAAGGTTCAATCCATTAAATAAACGAAAAAAATTACATCATCATAATCATTATCTCAGAGCAACATTTTAATATCCAATATTCATTTTAAGGTCAACTTTGAAATATATTTATAATTTTATTTTATTTGTACCTTGACAACTACTAAATTTTAGATATATAATGCTAAGTTTCAAGGCTGCTATTTTGTACATGCTAGAGAGCAAAAGGAAGGGCATCAAGGATTAAGGGATACTGTTTTTAGGTCTTTGCAGAGATGCATAGACTGCATCTCTCCATATACTGGGGCACAGTGGCACACTGATAATTAGTATTGTGATGATACATTGACTTATGAATTAACGCATTCATAGTCAGTATTACATGCTATTATCATTGTCAATGGTATTAGGATCTTTGGACTGAAACACTTAATCTGCATTTGTGCCACAGCTGCCTATTCTGGAACACTTCATCTTCCAATTATTATGTTGCATCTTAAGATATCTATTTTTGTGACTTGGCTGTAAAGGTAAATGGCACATCTTGGAAGATCACTGCTTTTAATAGGCTAGTGTCTACCTTAAGTAGGGAAGTAAAAAAGACAAGGCCTCTTTTTTTCTAGGTAAGAAGAAAAGACATATGTATTAGAAAATTATAATGGCTAAAGTAATATTATAAAAATTAAAGCTGTGCATCCTACTTCCAATTTCATTTGCAAGGAGCTTAGAAGTTGCCACTCCATCCTAAAAACAGATAAAAATCTTCATTGATTGATGGGGGTGAGATGGGGAGGGATTAAATTAGGCGATTAAGACTGACATATACACACTACTATATATAAAATAGATAGCCAACATGGACCTACTGTATAGCACAGGGAACTCTACTCAATACTCTGTAATGACCTATATGGGAAAAGTATCTAAAACAGAGTGGATATATGTATAACTGATTCACTTTGTTGTATAGCAGAAACTAACACAACATTGTAAATCAACTCTACTCCAATAAAAAATTTAAAAAATAAATAACTTTTTAAAAAAGGATAAAGTCACAAACTCTCTTGAACAATAAGGGGAAGATGCTGGAAAAACCACTGCCCCTAAGGTTAGAGACACACACAGGTGCACACCATGTGAAGAAGCCATGCCTCAGGGGAGCAGAGATCACCATGGCAACTAGGGCCTGAGTAGGAAAACTTGAACTGGAATTGAAGACTTCCTGAAGCCTCAGTGTGGACACCTGTGAGAGTTAAAAATTCCAGGGGCACCCAGTCACAGGGGAGACCTGACAATATTGGAAGATTTTCCTAGAGGAACTCAGCCAGATTCTCACAGGGAGAGTGGAAAATGAACCATTTAGAAATACTCCAGAGTACTCTGTTCTTCTTAACAAGGTTGCCCTCAGGGCAAATGAGGTCAGAAGCCCAACCTCCTGGGGTATTATCAGAGCCTAAAAAACTTGTGTAAGGGATTTACCCAAATCCAGCCCACTCTAGCCATCCTGTCTCACCTTCGGGGGAGAAAAAAACTGAGAATCACTTATGAAGTTTACAGTCCCGAGGTACAGTTTAACTAACACACTCAGACCTGATCACAGGACTATAGAATATTTCCCTTCCCTACAACTTAACACCATGTTACTGAAGGTCTATTTAGAGCACTTCCTTTTACCCAGTACATTATGTCCCTTATCAAGAAAAAAAAAAAATTGGCAAGGCATACAAAGGGCAAAAAACACAGCTTGAAGAAACTGAGTAAGCATCATAACCAGACATGACAGGGATGCTGGAACAATTAGACTGAGCATTTAAAATAACCATGATTAATTTGCTCAGGGCTCTAATGGATAAAGTGCATAACATGCAAGAACAGATGGGCAATGTAAACAGGGAGATGGAAATCCTAAAAAAGAATCCAAAGGAGATGCTAGAAATAAAAAAAAAACACTAACAGAAGAGAAGAATGCCTCTGATGGGCTTATTAGCAGAGAGGACACAGCTGAGGAAGGTATCTCTGAGCTAGAAGATCTATCAATAGAATCCTAGAAAGCTGAAAAGCAAAGAAAATAAAGATTATAAAAAAGAAAGCAAAATATCCAAGGACTGTGGAACAACTACAAAAAGTATAACATATGCATAATGAGATTACCAGAAGGAGAATAATGAGAGGAAGACACAGAAGAAATATTTGAAACAATAATTACTGGGGATTTGCCAAAATTAATGTCAGAAACCCAACCATAGATCCAGGAAGCTCAGAAAAAACACCAAGCAGGAGAAATACCAATAAAACTACACCTCAGCATATCATTTTCAAACTAGAGAAAATCAAAGTTAAAGAAATAATTCTGATGAAATGCCAGAAAAAAAAAAAACACCTTATCTACAGAGGAATAAAGATAAGAATTACATCCAATTTTACCTCAGAAACTATGCAAACAAGAAGAGAGTGGACTGAAATGATTAAAGTGTTGAGAGGAAAAACCTCAGGAGACTAGAATTCTGTTCCCTGTGAAATTATCCTTTAAAAGTGAAGAGAATAAAGATTTCCTCAAACAAACAAACAAAAAAACCTTGAGGGAATCTGTTGCCAGTAGGCCTGCCTTGCCTTGCAAACCTTAAAAGAAATTATTCAGAGAGAAGAAAAAATAATAAGTCAGAAACTTTGGTCTACATAAAAAAGGAAGAGTATCAAAGAAGGAATAAGTAAAAGTACAATAAAAATATTTTTCTTATTCTTAATTGATCTAACAGATAGCAGTTTGTTCAAAATAATAGCAACAATGTATTCAATTACAGATGCACATATATGTCTATATATATGTGAAATGAATGACAACAATGGTACAAAGGACAAGAGGAAGGAATTAGAATTATTTTTTTATTATAAGGTATTCACACTGCATGTGAAGTGATATAGCATTGTTTGAAAGTGGGTTTGAACTAGTTAGTTGTAAAGGCATTTTATAAACTCTAGGGCAACCACTGAAAAAAAAGGAAGAAAAGAAGTATAATTGATATGCTAAGAAATGAGAGAAAATGCAATAATATAAAATGCTACATTAAAACCACAAAATAGAGGGGAATTCCCTTGGAAGTACAGTGGTTAGGACTTGGTGCTTTTACTGCCAGGCCCAGGTTCAATCCCTGGTTGGGGAACTAAGATCCTGCAAGCCATGCAACACAGCCGAATAAAAAGAAAAAAGAGTGAAAGACAAAAATAGGAACAAAGAATAAGGGCAACAAAGAGAAAATCGTGGTAAATATGGTAGATATTAGTCCAACTGTATCAATAACCACTTTGAATATAAATGCTCTAAGTGATTCAATTAAAAGACAGAGATTGTCAGAGCGAATCAAAAAAAAAATGACCCAACTGTATGTTATCTACTAGAAACTCCCTTTAAATACCAAGAAACATATAGATTAGAAATAAATGCATGGAGAGAAATACACCATGTTAACACTAATCAAAAGAAAGTAGAAGTAGCTATATTAATTTTAGGAGAGAACAGACTTCAAAGTAAGGAACGTTATCAGGGATAAAGAAAGGCATTACATGATTTAAAGAAGTCGGTTATCCAAGAAAACAAATTCTTAGTGTGTATGCACCTAACAACAGAGAATCAAACTACACCAGGCAATAACTGATAGGGGACTTCCCTGGTGGTCCCGGGGTTGAGAATCTGCCTTCCAATGCAGGGGACATGGGTTTGATCTCTGGTAGGAGAACTAAGATCCCACATGCCACAGGGCTACTAAGTCCACATGCTGCAACTACTGAGAACGTGGGCCACAACTAGAGAGCCCACATGCCGCAACTAGAGAGAAGCCTGCACACTTCAGTGGAGAATCCCACATACGGCAACAAAGATCCCAATGAAGATCCCACGTGCCAGAGCTGGGACCCTACACAACCAAAAATAAAATAAATAAATAAGTAAATATTTTTAAAAACTGGTAGAATTGCAAGGATAAATAGATGAATCCCCTATCATAACTTGAGACTTCAACACCGATCAGAAACAGGCAGATCCAGCAGGCAGAAAATCAGTAAGGACATAGGTAAACAACGACATCATAGATTAACTGAATATAATTGACATTTATAGATTACTTTATCCAACAACAGCAGAATACACATTTTTATCAAGCTCACATGAAACATTCACCAAGGTAGACCACATTCTGGGCTGTAAACCACACCTTAACAAATTTAAAAGAGAAATTGTACAATGTCTGCTCTCAGACCACAATGAACTAAACTAGAAATCAATAACAGAAAGATAATTGGAAAATCCCCAAACATTTCAAGATTAAACAGACCAGTTCTAAATAACACATGCATCAGAGAAGAAATCCTAAGAGAAATTTTAAAATATTTAAACTAAAATAAAATGAAAAACAGAACTTATCAAAATTTGTGGGATACAGCAAAAACAGTGCTTAGAGGGAAATTTATAACATTAAATGCATATATTATTAGAGAAGAAAAAAGATCAAAAATCAATCATCTAGTTTCCATCATTGGAAACCAAAGAAAGAAGAACAAATTAAATGCAAAGTAAGCTGAAGACAAGAAATCATAAGAATGAGAGCAGAAATCAATGAAATTGAAAACAGGAAATCAATAGAGAAAAATCAACAAGACCAAAGCTGGTTCTTTGAAAAGATCAATAAAACTGATAAGCAAATTAAAACAAAATGCTGTACTACTACGCTCCTGTTAGAAAGGGCAAAATCCAGAACACTGGAAAAAACAAATGCTGATGAGTATACAAAATGGTACAGTCACTTTGGAAGACAGTTTGGAATTTTCTTACAAAATTAAACTTACTTTCTCCATATAATCCAGGCTTTGCACCCCTTGGTGTTTACCCAGAGGAGTTGCAAACTTATATCTGTACAAAAACTTGCACATGAATGTTTATAGAAGCTTTATTCATCGTTGCCGAAACTTGGAGGTTACCAAGATATCCTTCAGTTTGTGAATGGTTAAGTTAAATAAACTACAGTACATCCAGGAAATTGAATTTTATTTAGCGCTAAAATGAAATGAACTGTCAAAATCATGAAAAAACACAGAGGAAGCTTAAATGTTTATTATCAAGTGAAAGAAGCCAAACTGAAGAATCTACATACTGTATAATTCCAACTAAATGGCATTCTGTGAAAGTCAAAACTATGGAGACAGTAAAAAAGATTAGTGTTTGCAGTGATGGTGGTGAGACAGTAGAGATGAATAGGTAAAGGACAAAGGATATTTAGGACAGTAACATACTCTGATGATATTATAATATTTGATATATATCATTATTCTTTTATCCAATCCCATAGAGTGTGCAACACCAAGAGTGAACCCTAATGGGATGGAATTTTGGTGGATGTCAATGTAGGTTCATCCTTGGTAAAAAAAAAAAAAAACTGGTGAGTGATGTTGATAATGGGGGAGGATATGCACGTGTGAGGGCAGGGAGTATGTGAGAAATCTCTGTAACTTTTGTATGCACTACTATATTTAAAATAGATAACTAACTAGATATACCCACTGTATAGCACAGGAACTCTGCTCAATACACTGTAATAACCTAAATGGGAAAAGAATTTGAAAAAGAATAGATACATACATATGTATAACTGAATCACTTTGCTGTACACCTGAAAATAACACCACATTGTTAATCAACTATCCTGCAATATAAAATAAAAATTAAAAAGAAATCTCTGTAAGTTTTAATGTTATAAACCTAAAACTACTCTAAAAAACTAAAGTTTTTTTTTAAATAAGAAAAAATAAAATAAATACATATTCCTAAACTGTGCTTACTTTTAGTATCTTTAACTCATTTTCTGGACAAAACTTGTTTCAATATTAAGCGATCTTTATATAGTAAGTAAAGCATGTGAGTCTTTGCCTCATTATACTTCCCCTGTCTTCTGAGTCTTAATAATTTTCTGCATGCCTCTTTTGTGCTTTTGGGCTTTTATTATCACTCTGTTTACCTGAGTCATTCTGCTGGTTCCATATATTGTAAACTCTTTGAAGTCAGGTACTGAATCTTAAAAAGGTATTTGCATTTACTGCTATAGGGGATTAATGAAAAATCATTGACTTAAATTGAATAAAATATGTACTTGTGGAAAAGTACATTATGAGGAAATATGTGTGTTTTTGTTTGACAGACAGAGAGATTTTTATGTGCTACACAGTTTCTTGAGTTAAACTAATGAAAACGGGTCCACTTTTAATGTCTGATTTGCTTTCATCATTTGCAAAGACAAATATTAGATAAATATGAAGTGGAGAGGAGAATTTATTTTTATGAGAGGGTAAATAAGAAGAAGGGTGAACTCCAGAGAGAAGGAAGATTAGACCTGAAAAGGACTTGCAATTCCCACACAAGGAAGGTACAAGGTACCATATTAGGAGCATTGAAGAGAGTGCCCAATCTGAGTAAAGTTTTTAGTATTATCTTCCTTCTAGGTCCAATCACAGCATCCAAGCCTGTTCATCTCTTTCTTCTTTGTCTCTAATACTTACTAAACATTTAGTATAGGTAGAGCACTATTCTAGAAACCATAATATTTTGTATTCTAAGTGCCCTGAATTAATTTTGCTGAAGCATGATTCTTTAATCTAATTTATGATACTAAATCTGGCCTGAACAGACTTTGTGGTTCAGACACTAATGAACATGCAATGAGTTTTGAACCATAATCAATTCATCTAGTGACAGATGAGTCAGCTCTAAAACATAGTATTTTTTTCTTTCATAGGCTTTGAAAGCTAATTGTTTCCGTTCAAATTCTGATTCTATCATTTACTAGCTTCTTGTCCTTTGAGATCATTAAGAAAGTCCTGTAAGCTTCAGTTTCCACATTGGGTAAAGAGGGATGACAGTAGAATTTAGCACAAAAATTTCTGTGAGGATCAGTTGAAATAATGCATTCAAAATCCCCACACATTATAAGCACTCAATAAATACTAGCTATTACTACTATTAGAATTAGTGTTGGTCTATTGCGCAGCTGTCCCTATTATGGATCTCTTGACCTCTGGGGCAGACATTTTTGAATGGATAATTACTGTTGATAAGATTTGAATTAACTGGACTTCAGTAAGCTAGTATTTCTCCATTCAGAATGCATTAAATAAAGAGAACTCTGCCAAGCTCATGAGTCTCCAGTACTCTCTCTTCATACTTAACAAAGCATAGAATCACCAATTTTATGGTTTTTCTACTTTTATTTTAATTTTTTATCTAGCTCTAAATAGCAAGGTGTATTCAAGTGTATTTGATATCAATAATTCATTCCTTATTTAAATTTAACCTGAATAGAATATATAAACCAACGATACATTTTAAAAACCTAGTTCTTATCTAGTGCTAAGTCTTATAATGTCTTATAATGGTGTCAACACACCATTATATATAATATTTATTTATTTATTTATATAGACAACTAGGCTATTTAATGATGTCTTTCTTTCTGTAAGGTAGTCAGATCAAAATGATCACAGTTACAGGACTCCAGAGCAATAGCAAATGAGCTCCCTTGTTATTGAATATAGTGAAACAGAAAAAGTTTTCTTTCTCAAATGGCAAAATAAATTATATTTTGATGATCTATAAATTATATGGATTACATAATTCCAAATTTTTTATTAAAAATAATATACAAATAACATTTGTCCCAATAAAGCAAAGTAGTGTAGATCCGATTCCTCTCCTCTGCTAATATATACAGATAAAAATATCTCTTAACAGCTGAGCAAGCAAACCTACAAATTTGGCTTAGGTGGATATTAACTAACTTTCAACAGGTTGAAGAAAGAACCATTTTAGTGGAAAATTATTTAAGCTTAAAGATGGAGCAAGCACGATTTATCTCTAACATAATGTCATTCATCAAACATAGGTCCTAGGAAGCGTGTGAGCCTGTGCGTGCACCGAGGTAAAGGAGTCAAATCAATCCTAAAGAAACAAGTTTTAATATTTTATTTTGGTAGAATATACTATAGTTAAATGTTGTGATTTCAACGTTAAATTCTGGCAGTGTAAATGTCCCTGAAATTATTGAGGCTTAAGAATCTTCTTAGAAACACAGAAATTTAGCTTCAGTGGCTCTCATATTTCTATCCCTAGGCTAGCAGCATGAACATCATCTGGGGACTCAGAAAACGCACATTTTAGGCCCCCCTCCAGACCTACTAATGTAGAAACTCTAGGGGTAAAATCCAGACATCTATGTTTTCACGAGCTCTCTAAGAGATTTAGATGCACACGAACACTTGAGCATCTCTTGTCTAAATCAATTCCTCACAAACAAGAGCAATTTGACGTATGTGCCAAGAAGTCTGGAGCAAACAAAAATCAAGTAGAATGTTTGCCATTGATGCCTTTTCTAGATCCTTTCAAGTCCTGTCTAGTTATGTTACTCTTTTGACTCAATTAGAGAACATTTTGTACACCACCATACCTCCTCCCCGTTCTCTCTTTAACAAGCTCAAGCTCAGCTTCATTTTGGTCTTTAAGATGGATCTTGATTCTGGTCAGTGATATTCAGCTAACTCCAGACCCTCCCTTTGAGGGTCAGTGTCATGACGCTCATTGACAATCTGACTCACCCTATTGACTAGTTCTACTTTATCTGGTTATCAAATCATTTCCCTATTTCTGGAAATGCACCTCTTATATTTCCACCTCTTATCCCAGAGGACAGAATGTCCACCCTAGCATGTTCTTCTGACCCCCCTTCTTATTAGCTGCTGTTCAAGGCTGCATTGATTAGTAAGAAGACTAATCAGAGATGAAGCCAATAAACAGGCCACTTTTCACCAGCATGCAAAAAACTGTGTGCTTGTATGAGGATGAAACATAGTGGGGCAGGAAAGGGGGGGAAAGAGAGGCAGGAGGACAGTAGGAAGCAAACAACATCCCCCTGGGTGTAAGCCTTAGCCCTGCTTCTCAGCCAAGTCCTGAGTGTGGTACAGAGCCAAGGCCAGCATGTCAGGTACTTCCTTATCAAAGAACCCTAGAAGGCACAAGGAATAAAATACAGAATACAAACACTAAAATTTCACTCCCCTAAATCCTAAATTTCTCAGACCCAGCCAGTGTTTTCCTATTTTGTTCTCTGAATCCAGAGTTTTGCTTGGATACCCACCAAAGATCTCCAGTTTTAGAGGAATTTAGTTGTTTTAATAAGTCCCAAAGTTGCTGGAAATTTCTATGGAGGAGCCCCCTTAGCTAACCATAACTCTCTATGCCAACTACTCCCAGTTAAATCATCAGTTTATGTGCTTTATATGGTTCACATACCAACCTTTGGGGGCCTCATCATATTCCTTGTTAGTACCATAAAATATTGAGTTCTGTGTTGGACTATCTGTTGTGGTCCCTTGTTATTCTAAGTTCTACCTTCCTCTCCTCTTTCCAGCTGGAGTAGCTACAGTCTCCCCATGCCTCATTAGAAGTGATTCTAGTTTATAGCTCTAGGCAGATCTTTCTTTGACAATTCTGCTATAGTTACTCAGTCCATGTCTGATTATATTTTGAAATATAATAACTTTACTTGGCAAATAATATCGGGACAGAAGAGATCCTTTGTGAAAATGCTTCACTACTGAGTTTGTGTTTCTATCATGAAAAACCATCTGGATAAAGAGAAATTCAAGAGATGACATACTTAGGAAGTCATCAAAGCCTTCCTTTGTTGTTACATTTAGCCTAAGGCAGTTTTCTGGTTGCTACAATCGAGAAATTTTGGTGTGTATTATACACATTTATATCCTCATCATAAATGCGGAGGAAGTATTTAAGATACACAGCCAGCATCTTGGATTTAAATACATGGTTTCCAGGAAAGTGCTCAGGAAAACTCTCATTGACTATTTAAAACATGCAATAAACAGCAAAATAAACATATTTTCAGCAGGGGAGATTCATTGGTTTTGTGGTCACTGGTGAAAAATAATAAGGCTAAAATCACTGCCATTTGCTCTTCTTTCCTCTCTCTCTTCTCTTGATTTCTTTTCTCTTCTCTTTTCTAGCTGTCCCTGGACAATCTTACTCAGTGTAATTATCCACTTTGATTATCCACTTCAATGCAGATTACTTCCACAACTATCTCACTCTTCTCCCCTGAGCCCCAGATATACACCATTAATGACCGCCTACAACCTAGTATCTGAAATATAACAACTACAAATGACTCAGCATCCTTCCCTCCACACACCACCACACACCATGCCTGCCCCTTCTTCTATATACCTTACCTCAGGTAAGGAAACTGCAGCCTTCCAAGCTAAAAAACTCATATGATCAAAACTCATCCCTTTCCTTTAAGAAAAATCATATTTTTGGTTATCAACTATTCTATTCTAATTCCAAAACCTCTTCAATTTTGTTCCCTCTTCTTCATCCCCCAAGGCCACTGCATTTGTTCATCACTCATTAAAAATTTCTTAGATTTCCGCAGTAGCTTCCCAGTTGGACTCTGGATCTCCACATTTCCTCCTCATCCATTTTTAGTAGCACTTCCTAAGATTAATTTTTACAAAAAAATTTTAAAGGTCATTCCAAGCTCAAGAGCCTTCAAAGATTTCTCACTGCTTCCAAGATACAGTCTAGACTTTAGCTTGGCACATAGGATGCCTTATAATTTGGTTCTAAAGCTTCTTTTCTGACATTTACTGTTCCTTCTTTGCACCCCCATAAACGCTAAGATCAAACCACACAAACCTCTCCATTGTTTTAGAAAAACACCACACCTTTTATACATTTCAATCTTTGTATATGCTTTTCCTCTGCCTAGAGTAGATCCTCCACTTTATCTTACTAGCATACAGAGACTCCACTGTGGCTTTTCACATGGGGTATTAATTGTTTATTTGTGACTCGATCACTAAATTATGCTTCTGGAAAGAGGAGATTGTGCGTACACCATAGGTATCCAGCAAATAATAGACATTTAATTTCAGTGAATGAATACTTAAATAAATCCAAGGCAACATCCATAGTAATTACATCCATAAATAATGATCTTAGTGATGTTAGGATAAGGTCAACAAATCAGTGAGTAGTAAATTGTTCAGGAGATACACATTTTAGGGAGGATGAAAAATCTGGAAAGATACCATTTTCTCTTCTCTTTTTACTTTCAGAATGAAGGAAAATTTGACTCCACATTTAAAAGCAGCCTGGTGAATTCTACTTTACATCCCTATCAAAATCTAACTCAGAAATGATGTCATAAATTTCCCACACCTAATATTGAGTCAATTCCCCATGTGTAGTGTTAGGGGCATTACTTCTTCTAAGGGAAATGCAGATGGTGATCATGAATGACACAAAGAAACACATTTTGGATCTTTGATGATATTAAGGAATAATTGATAAAGGTATTATAGAAAATATCCTTAAATATTAAGGATATTTAGAAAATATCCTTAACTTTTAGTGATACATAATGAAAACACAGAAGTGACATCTGATATTGCTTCAAAATAATATGAAATGGTGAAACAGTTAAGAGTGTGGATGATACATTTACCCATGAGTTAATGGGTAATGGGTATTTATTAAAATATTTGTCCAGGTGTCTATATGTTTGAAATTTTCTCAGTAAGTTAAAAAAATACATTTTCCATCGTGACCAATGCCTCCACAATTGTGAACAATTAAAGTGACATCAAATATTTGTTCTTGCTATTTGTGAGGCACTCTGATATTTTCTATTCTAGTCTCTCCCATTCTATTTTTAAAATATAATTATGGACCACTAAATTTATTTGTTTTGATAGTGGGTAATGGCAAACACTCTGTTACACAGTGGAATAATTTTTCATATGTTAGTCTCCCCCTGTCCAATGCTCCCTCTAAGAGTTTTCTATATTACACATTAATTAGTAACCACCTCATAAATCGGCCAACCTCTTAAACATCATATCTTCTTGATGTTGCTCTAATTCTGACAAATGGCTCTTGCCACGAAGTCTGCTGTAGAAAATTTTTCTAGAATTGGACTAAACAGATGAAGATTAAGGCAGGCCATGGATAAAGCTAAGGCAACCTAGGAAAGACAATTCATGACATCATAAAATCATTTTCCTGACTCAGAACAGGCATAACTCTTTGTGTGTGTGTGTGTGTGTGTGTGTGTGTGATATATGGCCTTTATTATGTTGAGGTAAGTTCCTTCTATGCCTACTTTCTGACGAGTTTTTATCATAAATGGGTGTTGAATTTTGTCAAAAGCTTTTTCTGCGTCTACTGAGATGATCATATGACTTTTATTCTTTAATTAGTTAATGTGGTGTATCACATTGATTGATTTGTGTATATTGAAGAATCCTTGCATCCCTGGGATAAATCCCACTTGATCATTGTGTACGATCCTATTAATGTGCTGTTGGACTCTGTTTGCTAGTATTTTGTTGAGGATTTTTGCATCTATGTTCATCAGTGATATTGGCCTGTAGTTTTTTTGTTTTTTGTTTGTTTGTTTTAAGTTATTTATTTATTTATGACTGTGTTGGGTCTTCGTTTCTGTGCGAGGGCTTTCTCTAGTTGTGTCAAGTGGGGGCCACTCTTCATCCTGGTGTGCGGGCCTCTCACTATCACAGCCTCTCGTTGTGGAGCACAGGCTCCAGACACGCATGCTCAGTAATTGTGGCTCAGGGGCCCAGCTGCTCCACGGCACGTGAGATCTTCCCAGACCAGGGCTCGAACCTGTGTGCCCTGCATTGGCAGGCAGATTCTCAACCACTGCGCCACCAGGGAAGCCTGGCCTGTAGTTTTCTTTTTCTCTGACATCTTGGTCTGGTTTGGGTATCAGGGTGATCGTGGCCTCAGAGAATGAGTTTGGGAGTGTTCCTCCCTCTGCTATATTTTGGAAGAGTTTGAGAAGGATAGGTGTTAGCTCTTCTCTAAACTTTTGATAGAATTCTCCTCTGAAGCCATCTGCTCCTGGGCTTTTGTTTCTTGGAAGATTTTTAATCACAGTTTCAATTTCAGTGCTTGTGATTGTAGACAGGCATAACTCATTTTATTGGACTTTGTCAAATTTGGGGTTCACTGGAGAGAACTACTAAGAAATTAAAAGTTATTACTGACATTATCCAAGTAAAAAGTATTCAAAGCAATGCTAGTGGAATGATAATCGTATTATGCTAATATTTACCTGTGCTCTTCTTTCGAGGGGACCAAATTACAAAGTAGATGTGTTTGATATTTACATACTCTTATGAAGTACAAAATATTACCATTTTCATTTAATATAAAAGAAATCAAGCACAAACAGTGTTTCTTAAAACACTCATGAAAACTTGCTGCACCTCCTGATGATCCAGACATTCTTTCTTCTTACATCAATAGTCTACTGCAGAGATGGCGGACGAGTAAGACGCGGAGATCACCTTCCTCCCCACAGATACACCAGAAATACATCTACACGTGGAACAACTCCTTCAGATCACCTACTGAATGCTGGCAGAAGACCTCAGACCTCCCAAAAGGCAAGAAACTCCCCACGTACCTGGGTAGGGCAAAAGAAAAAAGAATAAACAGAGACAAAAGAATAGGGATGGGACCTGCACCAGTGGAAGGGAGCTGTGAAGGAGGAAAGGTTTCCACACACTAGGAAGCCCCTTTGGGGTGGAGACTGCGGGTGGCGGAGGTGGGGAGCGTCGGAGTCACAGAGGAGAGCACAGCCACAGGGGTGCGGAGGGCAAAGCGGAGAGGTTCCCACACAGAGGATCGGTGCCGACCAGCACACACCAGCCCGACAGGCTTGTTTGCTCATGCGCCGGGGCGGGCGGGCCTGGGAGCTGAGGCTCCGTCTTCGGTCGGACCGCAGGGAGAGGACTGGGGTTGGCGGCATGAACACAGCCTGCAGGGGGTTAGTGCACCACGGCTAGCCGGGAGGGAGTCCGGGGAAAAGTCTGGACCTGCCGAAGAGGCAAGAGACTTTTTCTTCCCTCTTTGTTTCCTGGTGAGCGAGGAGAAGGGATGAAGAGTGCTGCTTAAAGGAGCTCCAGAGACGGGCACGAGCCGCAGCTAACAGTGCGGACCCCAGAGATGGGCATGAGACGCTAAGGATGCTGCCGCCGCCATCAAGAAGCCTGTGTGTGAGCACAGGTCACTATCCACGCCTCCCTTCCAGGGAGCCTGTGCAGCCTGCCACAGCCAGGGTCCCGGGATCCAGGGACAACTTCCCCGGGAGAATGCACAGCGCGCCTCAGGCTGGTGCAACGTCCCGCCGGCCTCTGCCACTGCAGGCTTGCCCCACATCCGCACCCCTCCCTCCCCCTGGCCTGAGTGAGGCAGAGCCCCCGAGTCAGCTGCTCCTTTAACCCCGTCCTGTCTGAGCGAAGAACAGACGCCCTCCGGTGACCTACACGCAGAGGCGGGGCCAAATCCAAAGCTGAGCCATCGGAGCTGTGCAAACAAAGAAGATAAAGGGAAATCTCTCCCTGCAGACTCAGGGGCAGTGGATTAAATCTCCACAATCAACTTGATGTACCCTGCATCTGTAGAATACCGGAATAGACAACGAATCATCCCAAATTCAGGAGATGGATTTTGATAGCAAGATTTATGATTTTTTCCACTTTTCCTCATTTTGAGACTGTGTATGTATATGCTTCTGTGTAAGATTTTGTCTGTATAGCTTTGCTTTCACCATTTGTCCTAGGGTTCTATCCGTCTGATTTTTTTTTTTTTTTACTTTTTAAAAATATTTTTTTCTTAATAATTAATTTTTATTGTAATAACTTTATTGTATTTTCTTTTATCCTCTTTCTTTCTTTCCAATTTTTCTCCATTTTATTCTGAGCCATGTGGATGAAAGGCTCTTGGTGCTGCAGCCAGGAGTCAGTGTTATGCCTTTGAGGTGGGAGAGCCAAATTCAGGACACTGGTCCACAAGAGGACTGCCAGCTCCACATAATACCAAATGGTGAAAATCTCCCAGAGATCTCCATCTCAACACCAGCACCCAGCTTCACTCAATGACCAGAAAGCTACAGTGCTGGACACCCTATGCCAAACAACTAGTAAGACAGGAACACAAACCCGCCCATTAGCAGAGAGGCTGCCTAAAATCATAATAAGTCCACAGACACCCCAAAACACACCATTAGACTTAGACCTGCCGACAAGGACAAGATCCAGCCTCATCCACCAGAACACAGGCACTAGTCCCCTCCACCAGGAAGCCTACACAACCCACTTAACCAACTTTAGCCACTGGAGACAGACACCACAAACAACGGGAACTACGAACCTGCAGCCTGCAAAAAGGAGACCCCAAACACAGTAAGATAAGCAAAATGAGAAGACAGAAAAACACAGAGCAGATGAAGGAGCAAGATAAAAACCCACCAGACCTAAGAAATGAAGAGGAAATAGGCAGTCTACCTGAAAAAGAATTCAGAATAATGATAGTAAAGATGATCCAAAATCTTGGAAATACAACAGAGAAAATGCAAGAAACATTTAACAAGGACCTAGAAGAACGAAAGATGAAACAAGCAACAATGAACAATACAACAAATGAAATTAAAAATACTCTAGAAGGGATCAATAGCAGAATTGATCAATAGCAGAACTGAAGCAGAAGAACGGATAAGTGACCTGGAAGATAAAATAGTGGAAATAACTACTGCAGAGCAAAATAAAGAAAAAAGAATGAAGAGAACTGAGGACAGTCTCAGAGACCTCTGGAACAACATTAAACACACCAACATTCGAATTATAGGGGTTCCAGAAGAAGAAGAGAAAACAAAAGGGACAGAGAAAATATTTGAAGAGATTATAGATGAAAACTTCCCTAATATGGGAAATAGTTAATCAAGTCCAGGAAGCACAGAGAGTTCCATACAGGATAAATCCAAAGAGAAACATGCCAAGACACATATTAATCAAACTGTCAAAAATTAAATACAAAGAAAACATATTAAAAGCAGCAAGGGAAAAACAACAAATAACACACACGGGAATCCCCATAAATTTAACAGCTGATCTTTCAGCAGAAACTCTGCAACCCAGAAGGGACTGGAAGGACATATTTAAAGTGATGAAGGAGAAAAACCTACAACCAAGTTTACTCTACCCAGCAAGGATTGCATTCAGATTTGATGGAGAAATTAAAACCTTTACAGACAAGCAAAAGCTGAGAGAGTTCAGCACCACCAAACCAGCTTTACAACAAATGCTAAAGGATCTTCTCCAGGCAAGAAACACAAGAGAAGGAAAAGGGCTACAATAACAAACCCAAAACAATTTAGAAAATGGGAATAGGAACATACATATCAATAATTACCTTAAATGTAAATGGATTAAAGGCTCCCACCAAAAGACACAGACTGGATGAATGGATACAGAAACAAGAACCATATATATGCTGTCTACAAGAGACCCACTTCAGACCTAGAGACACATACAGACTGAAAGTGAGGGGATGGAAAAAGATATTCCATGCAAATGGAAACCAAAAGAAAGCTGGAGTAGCAATTCTCATATCAGACAAAATAGATTTTTAAATAAAGACTACTAGAAGACACAAAGAAGGACACTACTAATGATCAAGGGATCAATCCAAGAAGAAGATATAACAATTGTAAATATTTATGCACCGGATGTAGGGGCACCTCAATACATCAGGCAACTACTAACAGCCATAAAAGGGGAAATTGACAGTAACACATTCATAGTAGGGGACTTTAACACCCCACTTTCACCCATGGATAGATCATCCAAAATGAAAATAAATAAGGAAACACAAGCTTTAAATGATACATTAAACAAGATGGACTTAATTGATATTTTTAGGACATTCCATCCAAAAACAACAGAATACGCATTTTTCTTAAGTGCTCATAGAACATTCTCCAGGATACATCATATCTTGGGTCACAAATCAAGCCTTGATAAATTTAAGAAAATTGAAATTGTATCAAGTATCTTTTCCAACCACAATGCTATGAGACTAGATACCAATTACAGGAAAAGATCTGTGAAAAATACAAACATATGGAGGCTAAACAATACACTACTTAATAACGAAGTGATCACTGAAGAAATCAAAGCGGATATCAAAAAATACCTAGAAACAAATGACAATGGAGACACAACGACCCAAAACCTATAGGATGCAGCAAAAGCAGTTCTAAGAGGGAAGTTTATAGCAATACAATCCTACCTTAAGAAACAGGACACATCTCGAATAAACAACCTAACCTTGCACCTAAAGCAATTAGAGAAAGAACAACAAAAAAACCCAAAGTTAGCAGAAGGAAAGAAATCATAAAAATCAGATCAGAAATAAATGAAAAAGATAAGAATGAAACAATAGCAAAGATCAATAAAATTAAAAGCTGATTCTTTGAGAAGATAAACAAAATTGATGAACCATTAGCCAGATTCATCAAGAAGAAAAGGGAGAAGACTCAGATCAATAGAATTAGAAATGAAGAAGGAGAAGTAACACCTGACACTGCAGAAATACAGAAGATCATGAGAGATTACTACAAGCACCTCTATGCCAATAAAATGGACAACCTGAAAGAGATGGACAAATTCTTTGAAATGCACAACCTGCCAAGACTGAATCAGGAAGAAATAGAAAATATGAACAGACCAATCACAAGCACTGAAATTGTAACTGTGATTAAAAATCTTCCAACAAACAAAAGCTCAGGACCACATGGCTTCAAAAGTGAATTCTATCAAACATTTAGAGAAGAGCTAACACCTATCCTTCTCAAACTCTTCCAAAATATAACAGAGGGAGGAACACTAGCAAACCCATTCTACGAGGCCACCATCACCCTGATAAAAAACCAGACAAGGATGTCACAAAGAAAGAAAACTACAGGCCAATATCACTGATGAACATAGATGCAAAAATCCTCAACAAAATACTAGCAAACAGAATCAAAGAGCACATTAAAAAGATGATACAACATGATCAAGTGGGGTTTATTCCAGGAATGCAAGGATTCTTCCATATAGGGAAATCAATCAACGTGATACACCATATTAACAAATTGAAGGAAAAAAACATATGGTCATCTCAATAGATGCAGAGAAAGCTTTCAACAAAATCCAACACCCATTTATGATAAAAACCCTGCAGAAAGTAGGCATAGAGGGAACTTTCCTCAACATAATAAAGGCCATATATGACAAACCAACAGCCAACACCATCCTCAATGGTGAAAATCTGAAACCATTTCCACTAAGATCAGGAAGAAGACAAGGTTGCCCACTCTCACTACTCTTATTCAATATAGTTTTGGAAGTTTTAGCCACAGCAATCAGAGAAGAAAAGGAAATAAAAGGAATCAAAATTGGAAAAGAAGAAGTAAAGCTTTCACTGTTCACAGATGATGTGATACAATACATAGAGAATCCTAAAGATGCTACCAGAAAACTACTAGAGCTAATCAATGAATTTGGTAGAGTAGCAGGATACAAAATTAATGCACAGAAGTCTGGCATTCCTAGACACTAATGATGAAAAATCTGAAAGTGAAATCAAGAAAACACTCCCATTTACCACTGCAACAAAAAGAATAAGATATCTAGGAATAAACCTATCTAAGGAGACAAAAGACCTGTATGCAGAAAATTTTAAGACAAAGATGAAAGAAATTAAAGGTGATACAAACAGATGGAGAGATATACCATGTTCTTGGATTGGAAGAATCAACACTGTGAAAATGACTATACTATCCAAAGCAATCCACAGATTCAATGCAATCCCTATCAAACTACCACTAGCATTTTTCACAGAAATACAACAAAAAAATTCACAATTTGTATCAAAACACAAAAGACCCCAAATAGCCAAAGCAATCTTGAGAATGACAAATGGAGCTGGAGGAATCAGGACCCTGACTTCAGACTATACTACAAAGCTACAGGAATCAAGACAGTATGGTACTTGTACAAGAACAGAAATATAGATCAATGGTACAAGATAGAATGCACAGAGATAAACCCACACACATATGGGCACCTTATCTTTGATAAAGGAGGCAGGAATATACAGTGGAGAAAGGACAGCCTCTTCAATAACTGGTGTTGGGAAAATTGGACAGATACATGTAAAAGTATGAGATTAGAACAGTCCCTAACACCATACAGAAAAATAAGCTCAAAATAAATTAAAGACCTAAATGTAAGGCCAGAAACTATCAAACTCTTAGAGGAAAACATAGGCAGAACACTCTGTGACATAAATCACAGCAAGATCCTTTTTGACCCACCTCCTAGAGAAATGAAATAAAAACAAAAATAAACAAATGGGACCTAATTAAACTTCAAAGCTTTTGCACAGCAAAGGAAACCATAAACAAGACCAAAAGACAACCCTCAGAATGGGAGAAAATATTTGCAAATGAGGCAACTGACAAAGATTAATCTCCAAAATTTACAGGCGCCTCATGCAGCTGAATAACAGAAAAACAAACAACCCAATCCAAAAATGGGCAGAAGACCTAAGTAGACATTTCTCCAAAGAAGATATACAGATTGTCAACAAACACATGAAAGAATGCTCAACATCATTAATCATTAGAGGAATGCAAATCAAAACTACAATGAGATATCATCTCACACCTGTCAGAATGGCCATCATCAAAAAATCTAGAAACAATAAATGCTGGAGAGGGTGTGGAGAAAAGGGAACACTCTTGCACTGCTGGTGAGAATGTGAATTGGTACAGCCACTATGGAGAACAGTATGGAGTTTCCTTAAAAAACTACAAATAGAACTATTACATGACCCAGCAATCCCACTACTGAGCATATACCCTGAGAAAACCATAATTCAAAAAGAGTCATGTACCAAAATATTCATTGAAGCTCTATTTACAATAGCCCAGAGATGGAAACTCTGCCATAAAAAGAAACAAAATTGAGCTATTTGTAATGAGGTGGATAGACCTAGAGTCTGTCATACAGAATGAAGTAAGTCAGAAAGAGAAAGACAAATACCATATGCTAACACATATATTTGGAATTTAAGGAAAAAAATGTCATGAAGAACCTAGGGGTAATACAGGAATAAAGACACAGACCTACTAGAGAATGGACTTGAGGATATGGGGAGGGGAAGGGTAAGCTCTGACAAAGTGAGAGATAAGCATGGACATATATACACTACCAAATGTAAGGTAGATAGCTAGTGGGAAGCAGCCGCATAGCATAGGGAGATCAGCTCGGTGCTTTGTCACTCCCTAGAAGGGTGGGATAGGGAGGGTGGGAGGGAGGGAGATGCAAGAGGGAAGAGATATGGGAACATATGTATATGTATAACTAATTCACTTTGTTATAAAGCAGAAACTAACACACGATTGTAAAGCCATTATAATCCAATAAAGATGTAAAAAAAAAAACACAAAAAACTACAAATAGAACTACCATATGACCCAGCAATCCCCCTACTGGGCATATACCCTGAGAAAACCATAATTCAAAAAGAGTCATGTACCAAAATGTTCATTGCAGCTCTATATACAATAGCCAGGAGATGGAAACAACCTAAGTGTCCATCATTGGATGAATGGATAAAGATGTAGCACATATATACAATGGAATATTACTCATCCATAAAAAGAAACGAAGTTGAGCTATTTGTAGTGAGGTGGATGGACCTAGAGTCTGTCATACAGAGTGAAGTAAGTCAGAAAGAGAAAGACACATACCGTATGCTAACATATATATATGGAATCTAAGGAAAAAAAAAAATGTCATGAAGAACCTAGAGGTAATACAGGAATAAAGACACAGACCTACTAAAGAATGTACTTGAGTATATGGGGAGGGGGAAGGGTAAGCTGTGACAAAGTGAGAGAGTGGCATGGACTTATATACACTACCAAAAAAAAAAAAATTCTAATGCAGGGCTTCCCTGGTGGCGCAGTGATTGTGAGTACGCCTGTCGATTCAGGGGACGCGGGTTCGTGCCCCGGTTCAGGAGGATCCCACATGCCGCGTAGCGGCTGGGCCCGTGAGCCATGGCCGCTGAGCCTGCACGTCTGGAGCCTGTGCTCTGCAACGGGAGAGGCCACAACAGTGAGAGGCCCGCGTATCTCAAAAAAAAAATAAAAAAGTCTACTGTAACCTGCACACCTTGAACAAAGTAGGTTCCCAGTATGAGTGGTGAATAAATAAATGAGCTAGATTATTGAAACAGTTATGGGAGAAATGTCCAATCAGACGTGTTATACTTTTCTTTGTTAACTCAAGAGTATTCCTCTGTATATTTCTTTTTTCTGTTTTTAATGCTTTCAGCTCAGGTAATCCTACCTCAGGTAATTCTTTTCCTCAATCAGGATACAAACTTACGTCTTTTAAGGCCGTTCTATTTTTTTCTAGTTCAATTACCTCAGGATGGTCTATGACTCCTTAAGTTAATTGAGCCTATTCATAAGTTTCCTTTAGGATGGCCATAAAAGTAAAACCTCATCTATGTCCCATACTATCCCATTGAACCAGAATTTTCTTAAACATCGACATTTATGGTGAATGTAAAAAAAGTCAAAGTTTGTTTTTACTTAACTATTTAAAATTTTTGTTACCTACTTAAAAATCACATTTGCCTTTAAAAGGTCACTATTTAATTCAATGGCATCTTAATCTGTGATATAAGGGACATTTTTTTCCCCTAAGGAAAATGCATTTTGAGTTATAAGTAACTTTCAGATTCCAGGTTGTATAATGTCACTAACTGATGTAATACAAATGCACATTCAGAATATCTTACTCAAACTAAATGCTACAAAATTCTACAAAAATCAGCTATCAATATTTTAACAAAATAGTCTCTATTTTTCAAAGTCACAAATTATTTAAAATAACTACTATATTCCAGTAGAAATAGAAAGAGAATGAGTGTATGTGATACTGTTAAGGGAAGAATACTGTCACTGGATATCAAATGTGGATAAATTATTAAATGAAACGGTTAATTCAAAAAAAATTAAGCATTTAAGAGATTATTTCAAAATTTATGGAGAAATATTTTAAAATGTGTAAAAATCTAAATTCATTACATAATAACTAAGTGAAAAACATCAGTGTCAGTGGCAAAATCCAGGGTATGAAGATAAAAAATAAACAACTTGATGCATAGATTTTGTACAAAATTATTTAATATTCACTTATTAAATCTAATAACAAAAGTTAATTTGGAAGAATATTTGCTAACATTGCACATATATAAAAAGTTGACTCTCTGGTTTATAATTTCATCTTTTTCTTTTTAAATATTCTAGAACCAAATGAATCTTATGATAAACTTTTTAAAAAAAAAAAACAGCATCACACATAGGTCACACATTATGTAAAACAATGATTCTAATTTATACTTCTTAGCCATAGGCACATTAAGAATCAACAGATATCCACAAAAGACAAATATCTGTGGGATAGTAGTTGAATAATTGGAAAATCTTGAGTAAAGTTATAGTTGAGTGCAGCCATAGTTCAACCTTATCTGGGTCACACTAGATGTCATCTAGATTAAATAAGATATTTGTTTCCACAAATGTAGATGGCCACCATATACCTAGACCTCAACACATTGCATCAGAATTGTGGCCAATCCCAATCCCTGAAGCAGAGGGATAGCAGTGTGTTCAGGATACAGGCACTTAAACTATTCTGAAACTGTCAATAGCTACTTTGAAATCATACCTAATTTTCTGAGTTTCTGCTTACAAACTAATGTCCTATGTAGAGAGTAAAAATTGCCTCACCAAACTTTAATATAAAATTGCATCTAAGTGACATTATCTTTCCACCAAAATTAATATGGGGAGAAAAAGAAAATATATTGCTTGAAATGATTACCTCCATGAAGCTTGGGTGTGTCTGTTGAAAATTCAAAACCCTGAGTAAATTATCTGAAGCATTGTATGCTTGCTCAGTCTTAACCCTGTGGAGTTTCTCAGCCTCAGAAACTTTGGGAAGTTACTGTGTATAGATGCTGACATATAGATATTTCTGGAGGAAAAAAATAGAATGATAATAAGAAAAGAGGCAGAGGGGAATATATCTGCCATGAAAAAGCCCAAGCTACCCGTCACAGGTGGATGGAATGAAACCCTGGGCTTCCAACCCTACCAGGGAGAGGAGGAACTTAGGAACTACTTAAAAGCTATCTGTGTTTCCAGAAATGATGGCAGCTGCTGTACAAAAAGGCAACAGGCTTTTGCATATAATTAAACTGATTAAAACTCTATAGTCTTTATGTAATTTCAGCTTTGTGCAGTTTCAGTTGCATTGCTGTAAATTTCAGGACTTCCAATTTCAGAGCTGCCTAACGACAGCCCATTAGCCCCTTCACTCTGAAAGATGCCCTATCTCACTATAACAAAGAATGGGTAATATTAAAATCAATCTGGTTTGGTTAACTCCAGATTCTCCTTTGATAAATCAGTAAATGACTATGGTCCAGAATCACAGAAGTGAATTTTTCTAAGAGCAAAATGAAAAACCTCTCTCACTCATTAAACCTCAATTCTAATGCTTTTTAATAATCTGATACTAATCTGTGAAGATCATACAATTGCCAGATGACTCTAAAATTTAAAACGCTAACAGTTAGAAACACTTTTCTTATTGTGACTGAATTCCTTATTTGATTATAAGGAACTACACATTCCAAAGGCCATTTTCTTAAAAAATACATTTTTTTTTTGTAAATATACTTGGCTACTTTTCCTGTGAAAAATGACTGTTCACTCTTAATGTTTACATTTATGCTGTTAAATTATTAGGAAGTGTGCAAATTTTCCAATCTTTTACACTCAGCTTTCCAAAACAAGCAACTCCCACATCGTAGTACTTGGAAATTCCCTATGTTATAGCAGGAGTTTTAAAATCTACTTTTATGAATGATGTGACATTGAGTACCATATTCTGGATTTGTGTATATAAAATGCTATTGTTGTACAGTTAGATATATATTTCTGCAACTCTTAAAGAGAGCAAAAGAGAAAGACAACGAAACCTTTGCTAGCTGATCGTTGTTGAGTCAGGAAATATAAACGTTCTCTCATTTAATTCTCAACAGTTTGGGTGAGGCAGGTGTTGAACACATTGGGGAGGTAATAGGATGTGATAATGTTATAGACACTTTAGTACCATGACTCACTGGTGATGTGGTTTGGGGCATTACTTCTCTGAGTCTCAGTGTCGCAATTATCACCTGTAAATAATGAGGACAATGGTAGCTGCAAAATAGTGCCGCGGGGACTTTAGATTCTAGCTGAGGACCTGGTCTATGAATGTTAGGTTTTCTTCTGCTGCTGTCATGTATTTTCCTGACATGTTTCTTATCATGGTTTTAAAATACTGTGGAAATTTTTTTTAATGACATAGATATTTCAATATCGTTATTTTAATTACTTAGTATTGACGTAGATATTAATATTTGACTGAATCTTGAATTTTGAAAACAACATGCTGCCTCATATAGCAACTTAGAAGGTGTTAAACCATATATTTAAAGTGTCATAGGGGATTTCCTTGGTGGTCCAGTGGTTAAGACTCCGCTGCAGGGGGCATGGGCTCAATCCCGGGTCGGGTAACGAAAAAAAAAAAAGGTTTCATAGAAACACTTTCCACTTCTCAAATGATGCATTGTTTCTTGAATTCTGTTCTTTGTGGATGAAATAAAGCCAAGTTAAAGTCTCTGTAATGGATATAGAGCTTTTATTTCATTACTCTAAGAAAGGCAAAGTGTATCTTATGAACTGCATATCATCATCAAATTAAGATATAGAAAGATTTAAAACTTTCAATGAGGCCCCAAGGTCATGGAAGAAACAAGCCAGATAGCACTTCTCCTCATTTTCATCAGGGTTCTCTCAAGAAAATACTATGCAGTCAGAGTGTATTTGGCACAGTATAGAAAAGAACAAAGACTTTTGCAAGCAAAACACCTAAGCACTGTCGTACTAATCCAAGATAAAAATTTATGTAGAAGTTTACATTTCTAAAACCTTCTTTGTATTAGAAAAAAGAGAGGAATAATTCAGGTTTTCCAAATTCCTGTTGGCTTGCTATAAGTTTGAAGGAAAGAATGACAATAAAAGTTCAGCAGCTGATGGGTGGAGTGCAGTACAGGCTCCCTTTGTCCAGAGTGGAAATAAGCACATCCTGAAAATAAATTTCTATGGTGTACTTGAACTACCTGAGGTTGATACTTTGCAAACACCTCAGATAAAATAAAAAAATGTGCTGTGCTATATGGTTTAAATTGTACTGTTGTTGCCCAACCAGTTCCACAGAAAAGTTAATAAAACATTAATAAAATACAAGTTATCTCATAGAATTTAAAGGTAATTAAAAACCACAAAGGCTTTGTCCTATTTTCTCATAATTTGAAGTTATGAAAACCCCACAAAGATGTACTATAAAGGACCATTGACAGCGTTATGATCCATGATCCATTTTAATAAGGAAAGCATTTGCAATGAATGGTTAAAATCCATATACCATCTCTCCACCAAAGTTTCCATTTAAGACTTAAGAAGATCTTCAGTCTGAAGAAAACAATTTCATTACATTTGTCTTACTATTACCATTTAAAAATCATGTATTTATGGACATTCCATCTATAGTGTAATTAAGCACAACTAAATTTATCACACAGAACAATAACTTTACTATACATTAGTAAGTTGGTAAACATATACTTCACACCCAAAATTCCACCCCCATAGAAATCTATTAGGATATTACCAAAAAAAATCTACAATGTTCCTTGGACAAATATTTATAGCCATATTTATTTTGTATTTTAAAGTCTATTTGTAGTTACAGTATTTCATTTATTTTTGTTTATGAAGTTTCCAAACTTCTGTATAAGTCCTCGAAACTTGTTTTCATTTGGCTGATATGAGTGGTAAACACCAGTGTTGTAATTAAGCATTGGGCTGGACCTGCCATAACTATTGCCCATAGTTGAGGATTTCATTTCTGGGTGGTGTGTACTGGTATTTGGCATGTTGCTTGTTGGCTGAATAGAGCTTTCAATACTACAAAATGGCTCAAAACGACTGTAAACACGCCGGTCAATTGAATGAGTTCTTATAAGCTCATCATTGGGCTTTGGTCTTGGAGAAGAAGCTGGTTTTCTTTCAGGAACAACAATTGCTTTAATCTCCTTCGAATCTCGGTACTGGATCTGCTCAGTGTTGAATCTCGGGGCAGAGGCATCTCCTGCTTTTTCCAAGAACTTGCTTTCAACTGGACCTGAAGAAGGTATAGTTTTGTTACTTTCATCAGATGAAGAATGTATCCCCTGAGATGAACGAACTGCTACATCTTCCTTACCCTTGTGGATGCTGCCTGGAGAGCTGGATGAAGAAGAATGTTTTCTTCTAGGAGATGAATCAATTTTGGGTTCTGATTTTTTTTGTTTTTGATTCTCTTCAGCCTCAGAAACTAAAGTGTCAGAACTACTACACATTCTATAAAAGGCAGGTGCTTTATTTTTGGATAGATTTTCTTTCTTTTCTGGGGTAAGGCTAAGTAATGACCTTAACTTCAGAGAGCCCTTTTTCAAAAAACTTGGGGAACCCTTCACTTCTTTCTTGGAAGTGAGTTCTTTGTTGGGTTCTTCTTTATTCTCATCAAGCAAAGCAGCAATGGAAATTGATCTGATAGCAGTGCCACTTGGAGGATCTCTCTTGGTAACCTCTTCCTCATCCTCTTCCATGGCATGGGTCACATTATGAACACTTCTAGAACTTTTTAACAAATCCTCTTTAGTTTTTTCTGGTTGTCTAATTCGATTCCTGGTAAGTGTACTATACACATAATGCTTACTATTTCCATGATTTAAATTGGCTTTTGAGTGGTCAGTGAATGGGAAACTTCGCCTTTTAAGCAGATTCTCATTTTGTTGATTCTTTAGGTTTTCTGTCTGCTTATTTACAGACAAGGTTGTACATAAATGTTTGTTTGAGTCCGTAGGGCCATTTGTAGTTGGGATTAAAACTGCCAGGTTCCTTTCGGGAACCTGTAGGGTGTGCGTTTTTGGTGCCTCTGACTGCAACGGGAGCTTGGGGGTTGATTCCTGTGAGGGTTTGTCTGTCGGATGCTGTGCGCCTGTTGGGGTGTCTGGGATATTTTTAGGAGTGTCATTTCCCTGGGAACCAATGACTGTTGAATTTGAGGAATCAGTTGTACAACTGTTAACTTCCTGTTGCTCAGGTAAAGTGGGTTTAAACACAAAAGAAGAACGAAGCCGAGAGTGAGTATAAACGGTATTGGCTTTCAAATTCTCAGGACCGTCGTAGCCCTCAAACCGGTCACCTAGAACCGATCCATTGGAATCACAAGAAGCTTCTGAATGATCATTTAAGTAGGATTCAATTCTCCAGTTACGCAAGAATGACTTGGTGGTATGTTCAAAGTTTGGCATGTGTTGTTGCAAAAAGCGAATATGATTATCTGTCCCGTTAAAAGACTTCCGCACGTTGGAATTCCTTTCTGGAAGGTTTGTCGTCTTCCTCTGGGCAAGTCGGTCAGCAAAACTCTGGGCAGGTGTGTTCTGGTGGCCTGCATAGCCTCCCTGTGATGAGGATGCCACACTGAGACTATCTGAAGGCCTTTTCCAATTATAGGGAGCATTAACGGTTCGATTCAGAGCCCTGTGAAGCAGCAGGTATGGTGCTGTTTCTGGCTGTTCCCCAGCATAACTATGCCTCTTCCAATTTTCATTTATCTGACTGTGTTGATGCTGACGGATTGGATCATTAAAGTTGGAAACAAAATGAGGTCTGTATGCATGATTTCTTATGTTATATCTGTCACGTTCATTGAGAGTATATATCCCTCTGTTTTTGAAGTAGCTAGAATCTAGTTTATGAATTTTGTCTTGTGTACCAAAAAGGTTTCTTTGGCTGGAAATGGAAGCTAAGGAAGACACTGAATGCTGGTAAATGCCATTCTCCCAGAGTGCTTTGCTGTGCTTCACCCTTGCTGACTCTTCCCATGCAAATGAGCTGGGGACAGAGGACCTGGCATAGAGAGTCCTAAATTCTTCATCAAAGGACTCAACAAGTTGTCCTGTGATTATCTGAACCATGCTGAGGTGTGCTTTTTCAAATGACCACATGTAGCTGGGAAAAAAAAAATCAAAATAGGCAAATTTTAATTGTGCTGACAATATTTAGCTCTATTAAGAAAAGTGTCATTTAATGTTGACAAAAGAGTATTTTTGTTTATTTTCCTTAACTACCATAATTTAGAACATTTTCAGTCATTATATGCTTGCAGTACATGTCTCCCCACTCCCATTTTCATATGTTAAATAACAAAGCAACACAAGTTCTGGCTTTCAATCCATCCATAATTTCAAGAAGTACAAAGAAAAGCCTGGTGTGCATTTTTCATCTCTGCCTACTAAGATTTTATGGAGTAAAATATGACATTATATTCCATATACAACATCCTGGCAGGGTGCAGGCAAGCTGGTATTGGAGGAAAAGTTGAGAGCCTCTGCCAAGCTATCTATTCCACATGAACTTGGACCTCAGTTTCCTCCCAGCCAGAATGAGGATAAGGACAGCATAATTCGCTACAATTCCTTATGGTCCTAGCATGTCATGATGCAAGATCATCTGTGCTAATGCGTGTATTTCATCTCTGTGGCTTAAGTGTAAATGTAATTTAGGTGCCAGGGTTTGGAAACAGACAGGATTTGTGGCAGCAGCTTCAGCCACTAAGGGCATCCTTCACTTCACTAAGTATATACAGTAAATTCAGTACTTACAAACCATGCCAATCAGAATGCCAATTAAGACCTTTCCATGTAGAATACAACTGCTAGGGGATTGAAGTTTGTAATTACTTTATAGTACTTTGTGGAACTTCAAATCTCTCTCCTGAAGTTTAGAGGCAACAGTTATCTTGAAGTTTCATATATAATTTAAAATCTTATTTTAGAAAATCTTGATAATGTAACATAGAGAGTAACTGAGCTGAAAAGGCCATTGCTAATATGCTATGTCTCAAAAAATGTACATGATATAATGGGGTTTATACGAAAGAAAGAGGAGACAGAGCCATTCTCCACAATAAAGGAGCTTACTGTTTATACAGGGAAGATAATAACAGAGGGCAGATGGAAATATTAAAAGAATGTGCAGAACAATAATCTAAAATACATAAAATATCATAAACAGCAGTGTATAACTTCCAGGTTTTCCTATGACAATTTCAAATGAGGGTATCCAATTCAAAATCTGATTTACAAACATTGATAAAAAATTATGTGTTTTATCTCTTCATTGTTAGTATCAAGATGTAGCAAAACACCTGTTGTGTTTTCCTGATAAAACTGTCCTTGTCACATGTGAGCTGTCACACAGTGTGTGACATGGTGAGTACAGATGCCAGACCTCTCTAGAAATGTTGGGCATTTAGCATTTCAAGAAGTTTTATGGCTAAGAAATTTGAATTAAAGAAGAAGGCATTCTGAATTTGCCTACAAGGAAAACAATGGCAATACTAGAACAGCAGAGATAAAGGCTGCTTTTACCTAAAAGGTAGAGTACATTTTTAACCAGTTTCTACAAAGACTGGTTCATAACAGTTCCACCAGATCCTCTTATATTTGGTAACAATAAGAAAAATCCATAATTATTAGTCAGAAAAAAACAAAAATGACAAGGGCTGAAAACCATCAATTTTTTTTAAAAGAAGTATATTTAAAATTAACATGAAATAATAAAGAGAGTAGAGTTGTTAGATAATTGTTTTGATGAATTTTAATAATCTGTGGTCCTATGTATTCCAAATTCACTTACACAAACAGCAACTTAAATTTTGCCTCTGGCTTATGATATAGATAAGAAGATAAAGAGTTTCTGTTGCTGTTTGTTTGTTTGTTTTTTCCAACACCAATTTTAAAGTAGCTCATTTACAGTCATCTCAACAGATATCACCTGTTAATACCTAGTAAGACAAAACTGATGTGAATTTATTGTTGAAGATAATCTTCAAAGTCAAGTTAAATAATAAAAATAGAAAGTACTCATTATGATGAGAATAATAAACACCATTTTATAAGTCAAGTGAACTCCTATTTTAATTAAAATTTCAATTAAAACCCCTCTAAAAACAAGTGGGTCTGACTAAATAGAAACACAAATAATGAGTCTTTAAAAGAATTCATTAATTTCAAGCACTAGTTGTAACTTCTGCTCTTAACACATTTTCTTTTAAAATTCCAAAAAGGATTTTCAATATAGGGTCCCTGAGCTCAAAGAGAAATTTAGCAAATATTAACAGTTAAAACAGGCCTAAAATAGCAGTTGACATTAGGGGCTTTGGATGAATTAACTCATTTAATTCTTATGACACAAAGTAGGTTCTATTATTATCCTCCTTTTAGAGAGGAGGAAACTAAAGGGCAACCAAGTTAAGTAACTTGTCCTCGGCCACCCTATTCAATGAGTTGCCTCCTTCTTGTGGACTTTTTAAGTTCTTAAGAGAAGAGGCAAAATTTGCCCTCACATTGTCCTGTTGACATCCACAGCTCTCCTGGCTGCTTCCTGCAGGCTTTAGTATTGAGTGACCTAGGACTTCATGTGTTCTTTTTTTTTTTTTTTTCCTGGTCTGTTATCATGATGAATTATATTGATTGATTTTTTTTTACATTATTGCAGTATAATTGCTTTACAATGGTTTGTTAGTTTCTGCTTTATAAAAAAGTGAATCAGTTATACATATACATATGTTCCCATATCTCTTCCCTCTTGCTTCTCCCTCCCTACTACCCTCCCTATCCCAACCCTCTAGGTGGTCACAAGCACCGAGTTGATCTCCCTGTGCTATGCGGCTGCTTCCCACTAGCTATCTATTCTACGTTTGGTAGTGTATATATGTCCATGCCACTCTCTCACTTTGTCACAGCTTACCCTACCCCCTCCCTGTATCCTCAAGGGCATTCTCTAGTAGGTCTGTGTCTTTATTCCCGTCTTACCCATAGGTTCTTCATGACATTTTTTCTTTTTTCTTAGATTCCATATATATGTGTTAGCATACGGTATTTGTCTTTCTCTTTCTGACTTACTTCACTCTGTATGACAGACTCTAGGTCCATCCAAATCACTACAAATAACTCAATTTCGTTTCTTTTTATGGCTGAATAATATTCCATTGTATATATGTGCCACATCTTCTTTACCCATTCATCTGATGATGGACACTTAGGTTGTTTCCATCTCTTGGCTATTGTAAATAGAGCTTCAATGAACATTTTGGTACATGACACTTTTTGAATTATGGTTTTCTCAGGGTATATGCTCAGTAGTGGGATTGCTGGGTCATATGGTAGTTCTATTTGTAGTTTTTTTAAGGAACCTCCATATTGTTCTCCATAGTGGCTGTACCAATTCACATTCCCACCAGCAGTGCAAGAGTGTTCCCTTTTCTCCACACCCTCTCCAGCATTTATTGTTTCTAGATTTTTTGATGATGGCCATTCTGACTGGTGTGAGATGATATCTCATTGTAGTTTTGATTTGCATTTCTCTAATGATTAATGATATTGAGCATTCTTCATGTGTTTGTTGGCAATCTGTATATCTTTGGAGAAATGTCTATTTAGGTTTTCTGCCCATTTTTGGATTAGGTTGTTTGTATTTTTTGTTATTGAGCTGCATGAGCGGCTTGTAAATTTTGGAGATTAATCCTTTGTCAGTTGCCTCATTTGCAAATATTTTCTCCCATTCTGAGGGTTGTCTTTTGCTCTTGTTTATGGTTTCCTTTGCTGTGCAAAAGCTTTGAGGTTTCATTAGATCCCATTTGTTTATTTTTATTTCCATTTCTCTAGGAAGTGGGTTAAAAAGGATCTTGTTGTGATTTATGTCACAGAGTGTTCTGCCTATGTTTTCCTCTAAGAGTTTGATAGTTTCTGGCCTTATATTTAAGTTTTTAATCCATTTTGAGCTTATTTTTGGGTATGGGGTTAGGGAGTGTTCTAATCTCATACTTTTACATCTACCTGTCCAGTTTTCCCAGCACCACTTATTGAAGAGGCTGTCCTTTCTCCACTGTACATTCCTGCCTCCTTGATCAAAGATAAGGTGACCATATGTGTGTGGGTTTATCTCTGGGCTTTCTATCCTGTTCCATAGATCTATCTTTCTGGTTTTTTGCCAGTACCATGCTGTCTTGATTACTGTAGCTTTGTAGTATAGTCTGAAGTCAGGGAGCCTGATTCCGCCAGCTCTGTTTTTCGTTATAAAGATTGCTTTGGCTATTCGGGTTCTTATGTGTTTCGATACAAATTGTGAAATTTTTTGTTGTATTTTGGTGAAAAATGCCAGTGTTAGTTTGATAGGGATTGCACTGAATCTGTGGATTGCTTTGGATAGTATAGTCATTTTCACAACGTTGATTCTTCCAATCCAAGAACATGGTCTACCTCCCCATCTATTTGTATCATCTTTAATTTCTTTCAGCAGTGTCTTATAATTTTCTGCATACAGGTCTTTTGTCTCCTTCAGTAGGTTTATTCCTAAATATTTTATTCTTTTTGTTGCAGTGGTAAATGGGAGTGTTTTCTTGATTTCACTTTCAGATTTTTCATCATTAGTGTATAGGAATGCCAGAGACTTCTGTGCATTAATTTTGTATCCTGCTACTCTACCAAATTCATTGATTAGCTCTAGTAGTTTTCTGGTAGCATCTTTAGGATTCTCTATGTATAGTAGTATCATGTCATCTGCAAACAGTGACAGCTTTACTTCTTCTTTTCCGATTTGGATTCCTTTTATTTCTTTTTCTTCTCTGATTGCTGTGGCTAAAACTTCCACAACTATGTTAAATAAGAGTGGTGAGCGTGGGCAAACTTTTCTTGTTCCTGATCTTAGTGGAAATGCTTTCAGTTTTTCACCACTGAGGACGATGTTGGCTGTGGGTTTGTCATATATGGCCTTTATTATGTTGAGGAAAGTTCCCTCTATGCCTACTTTCTGCAGGGTTTTTATCATAAATAGGTGTTGAATTTTGTCGAAAGCTTTCTCTGCATCTATTGAGATGATCATATGGTTTTTCTCCTTCAATTTGTTAATATGGTGTATCACTTTGATTGATTTGCATATATTGAAGAATCCTTGCATTCCTGGAATGAATCCCACTTGATCATGGTGTATGATCCTTTTAATGTGCTGTTGGATTCTGTTTGCTAGTATTTTGTTGAGGATTTTTGCATCTATGTTCATCAGTGATATTGGCCTGTAGTTTTCTTTCTTTGTGGCATCCTTGTGTGATTTTGATATCAGGGTTATGGTGGCCTCGAAGAATGAGTTTGGGAGTGATCCTCCCTCTGCTATATCTTGGAAGAGTTTGAGAAGGGTAGGTGTTAGCTCTTCTCTTAATGTTTGATAGAATTCGCCTGTGAAGCCATCTGGTCCTGGGCTTTTGTTTGTTGGAAGATTTTTAATCACAGTTTCAATTTCAGTGCTTGTGATTGTTCCGTTCATATTTTCTATTTCTTCCTGATTCAGTCTTGGCAGGTTGTGCATTTCTAAGAATTTGTCCATTTCTTCTAGGTTGTCCATTTTATTGGCATAGAGGTGCTTGTAGTAATCTCTCATGATCTTCTGTATTTCTGCAGTGTCAGGTGTTACTTCTTCTTCATTTCTAACACAATTGATTTGAGTCTTTACCCTTTTTTTCTTGATGAGTCTGGCTAATGGTTTATCAATTTTGTTTATCTTCTCAAAGAATCATCTTTTAGTTTTATTGATCTTTGCTATCATTTCCTTCATGTCTTTTTCATTTATTTCTGATCTGATTTTTATGATTTCTTTCCTTCTGCTAACTTTGGGGGTTTTTTTGTTGTTGTTGTTCTTCTTTCTCTAATTGCTTTAGGTGCAAGGTTAGGTTGTTTATTCAAGATGTGTCCTGTTTCTTAAGGTAGGATTGTATTGCTATAAACTTCCCTCTTAGAACTGCTTTTGCTGCATCCCATAGGTTTTGGGTCGTCGTGTCTACATTGTCATTTGTTTCTAGGTACTTTTTGATTTCCTCTTTGATTTCTTCAGTGATCACTTCGTTATTAAGTAGTGTATTGTTTAGCCTCCATATGTTTGTATTTTTCACAGATCTTTTCCTGTAATTGGTATCTTGTCTCATAGTGTTGTGGTTGGAAAAGATACTTGATACAATTTCGGTCTTCTTAAATTTACCAAGGCTTGATTTGTGACCCAAGATATGATGTATCCTGGAGAATGTTCCATGAGCACTTGAGAAAAATGAGTATTCTGTTGTTTTTGGATGGAATGTCCTAAAAATATCAATTAAGTCCATCTTGTTTAATGTATCATTTAAAGCTTGTGTTTCCTTATTTATTTTCATTTTGGATGATTTGTCCATTGGTGAAAGTGGGGTGTTAAAGTCCCCTACTATGAATGTGTTACTGTCAATTTCCCCTTTTATGGCTGTTAGTAGTTGCCTGATGTATTGAGGTGCCCCTACATCCGGTGCATAAATATTTACAATTGTTATATCTTCTTCTTGGATCGATCCCTTGATCATTAGTAGTGTCCTTCTTTGTGTCTTCTAGTAGTCTTTATTTTAAAGTCTATTTTGTCTGATATGAGAATTGCTACTCCAGCTTTCTTTTGGTTTCCATTTGCATGGAATATCTTTTTCCATCCCCTCACTTTCAGTCTGTATGTGTCTCTAGGTCTGAAGTGGGTCTCTTGTAGACAGCATATATATGGTTCTTGTTTTTGTATCCATTCATCCAGTCTGTGTCTTTTGGTGGGAGCCTTTAATCCATTTACATTTAAGGTAATTATCGATATGTATGTTCCTATTCCCATTTTCTAAATTGTTTTGGGTTTGTTATTGTAGCCCTTTTCCTTCTCTTGTGTTTCTTGCCTGGAGAAGACCCTTTAGCATTTGTTGTAAAGCTGGTTTGGTGGTGCTGAACTCTCTCAGCTTTTGCTTGTCTGTAAAGGTTTAATTTCTCTATCAAATCTGAATGCAATCCTTGCTGGGTAAACTTGGTTGTAGGTTTTTCTCCTTCATCACTTTAAATATGTCCTGCCAGTCCCTCTGGGTTGCAGAGTTTCTGCTGAAAGATCAGCTGTTAACCTTATGGGGATTCCCGTGTGTGTTATTTGTTGTTTTTCCCTTGCTGCTTTTAATATGTTTTCTTTGTATTTAATTTTTGACAGTTTGATTAATATGTGTCTTGGCGTGTTTCTCCTTGGATTTATCCTGTATGGGACTCTGTGTGTTTCCTGGACTTGATTAAATATTTCCTTTCCCATATTAGGGAAGTTTCCATCTATAATCTCTTCAAATATTTTCTCATTCCCTTTCTTTTTCTCTTCTTCTTCTGGAACCCCTATAATTCAAATGTTGGTGTGTTTAATGTTGTCCCAGAGGTCTCTGAGACTGTCCTCAGTTCTCTTCATTCTTTTTTCTTTATTCTGTTCTGCAGTAGTCATTTCCACTATTTTATCTTCCAGGTCACTTATCCATTCTTCTGCTTCAGTTATTCTGCCATTGATCCCTTCCAGAGTATTTTTTAATTTCATTTTTTGTGTTGTTCATCATTGCTTGTTTCATCTTTTGTTCTTCTAGGTCCTTGTTAAATGTTTCTTGCATTTTCTCTGTTGTATTTCCAAGATTTTGGATCATCTTTAGTATCATTATTCTGAATTCTTTTTCAGGTAGACTGCCTATTTCCTCTTCATTTCTTAGGTCTGGTGGGTTTTTATCTTGCTCCTTCATCTGCTGTGTGTTTTTCTGTCTTCTCATTTTGCTTATCTTACTGTGTTTGAGGTCTCCTTTTTGCAGGCTGCAGGTTCGTAGTTTCCGTTGTTTTTGGGTGTCTGTCCCCACTGGCTAAATTTGGGTCAGTGGGTTGTGTAGGCTTCCTGGTGGAGGGGACTAGTGCCTGTGTTCTGGTGGATGAGGCTGGATCTTGTCTTTCTGGTGGCCAGGTCCATGTCTAGTGGTGTGTTTTGGGGTGTCTGTGGACTTATCATGATTTTAGGCAGCCCTCTGCTAATGGGTGGGTTTGTGTTCCTGTCTTGCTAGTTTTTTGGCATAGGGTGTCCAGCACTGTAGCTTGCTGGTCATTGAGTGAAGCTGAGTGCTGGTATTGAGATGGAGATCTCTGGGAGATTTTTGCTGTTTGATATTACGTGGAGCTGGGAGGTCTCTTGTGGACCAGTGTCCTGAAGTTGGCTCTCCCACCTCAGAGGCACAGCACTGACTCCTGGCTGCAGCACCAAGAGCCTTTCATCCACACGGCTCAGAATAAAAGGGAGAAAAAGTAGAAAGAAAGAAGAAAGAAAGAAAGAAAGAAAGAAATTAGAGGATAAAATAAAATAAAGTAAGATAAAATAAAGTTATTAAAATAAAAAATTATTAAGAAAAACTTTTTTTAAAAATTAGAAAACAAACAAACAAACAAACAAAAAACCCGATGGATAGAACTCTAGGATAAATGGTGAAAGGAAAGCTATACAGACACAATGTCACACAGAAGCGTATGCATACACACTCACAAAAAGGGGAAAAGGCGAAAAAATAATAAATCTTGCTCTCAAAGTCCACCTCCTCAATTCGGGATGATTCGTTGTCTATTCATGTATTCCACAGATGCAGGGTACATCAAGTTGATTGTGGAGCTTTAATCCACTGCTTCTGAGGCTGCTGGGAGAGATTTCCCTTTCTCTTCTTTGTTCGCACAGCTCCCGGGTTTCAGCTTTGGATTTGGCCTCGCCTCTGCATGTAGGTCGCCAGCGGGCGTCTGTTTTTCACTCAGACAGGATGGGGTTAAAGGAGCCGTTGATTCGGTGCCTCTGGCTCACTCAGGCCGGGTGGAGGGAGGGGTACGATGCGGGGCGAGCCTGCGGCGTCAGAGGCCAGTGGGACGTTGCACCAGCCTGAGGCACGCCGTGCGTTCTCCCGTGTAAGTTGTACCTGGATCCCGGGACCCTGGTTGTGGCGGGCTGCACAGCCTCCCCGGAAGGGGTGTGTGGATAGTGACCTGTGCTCGCACACAGGTTTCCTGGTGGTGGCAGCAGCAGCCTTAGCGTCTCATGCCCATCTCTGGGGTCCGCACTGTTAGCCATGGCTCGCGCCCGTCTCTGGAGTTCCTTTAAGCATTGTTCTTAATCGCCTCTCCTCGCGCACCAGGAAACAAAGAGGGAAGTAAAAGTCTCTTGCCTCTTTGGCATGTCCAGACATTTTCCCGGACTCCCTCCCGGCTAGCCGTGGTGCACTAACCCCTTCAGGCTGTGTTCATGCCGCCAGTCCTCTCCCTGCGCTCCAACGGAAGCCCAAGCCTCAGCTCCCAGCCCCGCCCGCCCCAGTGCGTGAGCAGACAAGTCTCGGGCCGTTGGGTGCCGGTTGGCACCGATCCTCTGTGCGGGAACCTCTCTGCTTTACCCTCCGCACCCCTGTTACTGTGCCCTCCTCCGTGGCTCCGAAGCTTCCCCCCTCCACCATCCGCAGTCTCTGCGAAGGGGCTTCTAGTGCGTGGAAACATTTCCTGCTTCACAGCTCCCTCCCACTGGTGTAGGTCCTGTCCCTGTTCTTTTGTCTCTGTTTATTCTTTTTTCTTTTGCCCTACCCTGGTACGTGGGGACTTTCTTGCCTTTTGGGAGGTCTGAGGTCTTCTGCCAGCGTTCAGGATGTGTTCTGTAGGAGTTGTTCTATGTGTAGATGTATTTCTGATGTATCTGTGGGGAGGAAGGTGATCTCCGAGTCTTACTCTTCCGCCATCTTCCCCCTCTCCAGTTCACGTGTTTTTGGTGTTTTTATCTGCCTATTGATGTAGCCTTACTGTGTTATCCCATTCAGGACCAATGCCTGGAATTTATAAGGGAGTTTGAAGGCAGCACTTAAACTCTGGAATCAGCTGGACCTAGACTGGGTTGCCAGACCTGAACTGTCTTTTGGCCCTTAACTGTGATGTTTTGGGCAAGTCACTGAACCTTCTAGAACTTCCATTTCATCATTTATCAAATGTAGATAAAAACAACTGCCTTGCAGAGAAGTTTTAAGGACTGTGAGTGAAACATAAGAGCCAAGCTAGAATAGAAGTAGATATATTCCAGCAGTGGTACCCTAGAAAGATGCCAGAGAGTAGATCTGGGGCTGAAAAACCTTGCCTAGTGTCTACCATGGCATTTTTACAGCCAGACTCTTCAATGATTTTTCAGTAGTCCTATGATGACAACATGATAATCATTAGAGTCTCAATAATACTAAAATAAGAGCAATCCATTAGGCAGGTTCTTCAATGTGATAGTTTCTATTTTTATGAACAATTATTATGATTCATACTGTTTTCATAAGGAACAAAAACACTTTTAGCATATAGAGCTTTAGGAAACCTGAGATATAAGTCAATGCTCTCATTTTGGGGAGGAAGAACTTGAAGCCCAAGGAAGTTATGTGACTTGAACAATGACTTCACAGCCAGAACTGAAATTCAAGTTTCCAAGCTTTTCATGCAAGGGTTCTTCTTTTATTTTTAAGAAATAACTAAACAGATTACATTAAAACTTTAAACTCATAAATTCTGTAAATGATTGATAATACTGGAGGTAAACACAATGATCTTACCTGTAGGAACCATACATAACTTTCTGGCAGTCAATTAACAAAAATTTTTGTTCCATTTTTCCATGAAATTTTGCTCCTGTTTTGGAAAGATAATCTTGGCCTTTTACTGTCCGCACTCGAATATTCTAGAATTGCATGTAAATATAAAGTAAAAATTATGGCTAGAAAGGGGATATCTTGAAAAGTAAAATATGTCATCGTAAAAACTTAGTAACCAAAAAAGTACACATGAAATAATTTTTTAAAACATATAACAACAAAAACAAATATAGTGAAAAGCACATTTTAAAACACCACCCAAAAAAGAAGGAACATGGTCACTTAAAATAATATATTTTAACATAACTTACATCATTTACACAGGATGGTTCTATAAGTCACTTAGGGTCCTACTGCAAGAGCCCCTTTCAGGTTATAGTAGCATGATAACAAAATAACTAAGAGTAAAATCCACCTGTCTTTTAATAAGTCAAACATCACTGAAAACACTATGCTAAATGATTGTGACAAGCAATATCTGCTGAATGAAAGATTATCACTCATGCCAGTCATTTCAAAGTTGTAAATTAATTATGACTGGCAGCAAAGTTAACTCAAAAGCTTAAGTGCCCCACCATCAAGAAAAGCATCCTATAAAACCATCACGAAGATGGTGAAGTCACAGTCTGAAGAGTACAAGGGACCCCTTCTGTGGTCAGCATCTTAAATATATGGTGTACATTTAGAGTAATATAACTTAACATGCCTTACATTCAATGACTGAGATAAAGATAAAATAGTTGAAGAAAACAAAACAAAGCATGAAATATTTACTCTGAGACGTTGAACTTGACAGCCCTGTTTCTCAGTCATACTTAGGAAATGATTGAAGTTTGACTCATCAAGCAGAATGTACACAGATATCCCTCGAGTTGATGCCTCCACTATTTCTTTGAAAATGTCCACGTCTGTAAATATATCCATCACTAAAGCAATGACCTGTTAAAGATAAGAATATGAAACAATTTTAGATACCCAATAGAGAAAGATCTAGAAATTGCTTGCTTTCAGGAAAAACTGGACAAAATAGAAAATAGTTCAATGCATAATAAATATATATATATATACATATATATAAATGTATACACAAATATTTTTGCAGTTTTCTAAAATAGAAGATAGAAAAGTATATTGAAAATAAACAAACTATATACATATTTGTAACACTAAGTAATTTCATACTAGCTTTAAGTCAAAGGGAATCTTCATTTCAGTAGAATGTTGAGTGAAGGGCAGATCCAAATCATGGCAATCTAGGTTGCCTGTAGGATGAATGGAGGGGACATTAGAGGGACAGATAGAGGGTAGAAATTGGTGCTACAGTTTTCATGGGAAATATTTCAAGGGAAAAGCAAGATTTCTGTAACTAGTTAAGAATAAAAGTATTGGAGAAATAGGACAGAGAAAAAAAATCTTCTAGAAATAGAAATATAGCTAAGAAAGGACCAAATATAAGAAAGGGGATAAGAAGACTTGAAGACCAGAAAATTAAATACATATGCTTAAAATTAGCTTAGCAGACAGAACAAGTAAAAGAAAACAAAATGGACAAAAAGATATGATTAAAAAGGTAAATGCAGAGAGAAATATCCTAAGGAACAGGCCCCTAAAATGGAGAGAGTCCAAGTTAACTGTTGGAAACAGAACCATTATTCCCTTTGAGAAGCAGCAGGAGTGAAATGATGCAGAAAGAAAGGGAAATCATTTGACTGACTATATGCCAGATGAGAAGGACAGAATCCCTGCCCTTTGTGAAGCTTACAAAGTGGGGGAAGAAACCACAAGCAATACAGAGAAGAGGTAAATTATGTGATAAGCTATAAGATGATGTTTTTTGGGAAAAAATTAGAGCAGGATAAGGGGAAATCACAGTTCCCTGGAAATTGAGAAGTAGGGGTTTGGGGTTTTCAGGGTAAGCCTCTCTGAGAAAATGTCCTTTGAGGAAGTCCTCAAGATGGATATCCTGAGGAAGCATGTCCCAGGCAGGGGGACCCAGCAATGCAAAGGTCCTATATCAGGTTCAAGAAACTGAAAGGGCAGAAATGAAACAAGAAAGGGAGAAACTAATCACAACACCTTGAAGGCATTAAAAAGCCTTCAGTGGTTTTTCCTGAATAAGAGTGTAAGCTGTTGAGGGTTATTATTGAAGTAATAATATGGTCTCATTTATGTTAGAAAAGGATTTTTCAGGCTTTTCTTTGTTTAAGAACAGACTTTAAGGCTGGAAGGCAGGGTGGAAGCAGGGAGGCCAGTTAGAACTATTGGAGCAATTCCAGTGGGAGGTGATGGTGGCCAGGACCAGACAGTCCTGGTACCAGCCACTATCAGTGATGAGGAGAAATCGTCAGCGCTGGATATTTTGAGCCAAAAGGACTTCTAGATGGACTGAATATGGGATGTGGGAGAAAGAGGGGGAAAAAGAGGATGATTCTAAGATTTTTCAGCTCACCAACCTGAAGGACAGAGCTGAGATAGGGGAGGGTACAGCTACACTAAATTTTAGGTAAAAAACTGAAAAGGCAATTTAAGTTTGAGGGACTTGGATATTCAAGTGGAATACTGAGTAGGGAGGTCTAGGCCAGAGCTGTCAACTGGGTGTTGTAGTGTAGAGATGACAATTAAATCCAAGTCATCCAGGGAGACTGGATGAATAGTTAGGAGATCTAGTACAAGAGGGGCCAGCAAAGGAAGTCTAAAAGAAGGGACATCCTGAGAGGCAAGTTAAGACACGGTATCAAGAAGAAGGGTGTCCTCAAGAGTGTCATACCCTACTGCAAGGCCAAGTAACATAAGGATTAAGCATTCATCGGATTTAGTAATATACAGGTAATTGATGACTTCACAGTGTAGTTTTAGTGGAGTGGTGAGAGCAAAAGCTTTCTTGGGAGGGGTTTAATAGGGTTTGAGAGGACAAAGTATATTAAAAGAGCCTAGGAGTGCTATATAGAATGCTAACTTTAAACGACAGTTATAAACACACTTATTTATCCTCCTTGTGTAAACTTTCCCTGCAACCTTTATGTGTATTGTCTTTATCAATCTTTGTGGTTTTCCAAACTGGTGTACAGTCAGTATAATTATTAGAAAGCAGACTTCTTTTTAATTAAACATATTTCATTACAATAATTAGTCTGTGTACTCATTAAGTAGAATTATCTATCATTTTCTTCTAAACACTGGATTTGTTTCACAGCCTCAAACTGTCTCAGGGATCCTCCCACACCAAGTATTTATTAACCTCAGATACTGAAAGTTATCTGCAGGTATAGGTAACTCTTTTTGAGTAATCTAACTACAATGAGAAGCAGAAAAATAGAGCAGTAGCTGTGGGTAAAGCTGGGTCAAGAGAAGTTGTATTTTTTGTTTTGTTTTAAGGTGAGAGAAATAACAGCAGGTCTGTGTGCTAATGAAATGCTCCAGTAAAGAGTAAAAATCAGTGATGCAAGAGATGGTGGGAGGTGGGATGGGGAAACAAGGGATTTCTGGAGGAAGGCCTTTGAGCAGGAAATAAAAGACAGGATCTAGTGCAAAAAATAATTAGAGCACAGGGAATAAGGATCTTCAAAAGATCATTGTACTACCAAGCCAGAAGGCTAGGTACAAGGTGCAGGTGCTGGTGGAAGTACAGATGTGGTGGAGGGGCTATGGATGTTCTCCTCGGAATAAAGCCACTTTCTCAGTGAAATGGGAGGCAAGGTCTTCAACTGAGAAGACCTTGGATTATGGAAGACACGTTAGCGGTATGAGGAAAGGCGGTTAAGTAGTCAGCTAGGAGGGTAGAAGAGGGAACGGACTACATAATATAGTGTGACTACAGAGTGGCATTAAGGACCCACCAAGTCATAAATTTAAAATCAGACCAGTCAATCTGGTTTAGAGCTATTCTCTCTCACCAAGGAACAAAAATTGTCAAGAAATGAGAAGGAAAGAAATGCCCTGGGAATAGACACATGGCAACAACAGCTAGGATAATATACTGGATACATTGCAAGTATGTTAGAACATGAAGAAGGTCATGGATAATATATTATTTAATCCAATAAGATGTTAGAACAAAATACTGGGCCATGTTCAATTTATACAAGATGATGACGTTCTTTAAGCTACCAGTGAAATATACTTCAATCAGATTTTCTTTAGGAAGAACAATTTCAATCACTCTAATGGCCTCATGTGATCCTTTCCTTATAAATGGTATGATGTGGCAGGAGAAGCGAGAAGCTAGTTAGAATAGCCTCACCTGTATCTTGTGCATATTCTCTATAAAATAGAACATGTGAAAAACTTTCAGTCACATCCACAATTATTAATGAATGCATTTATATACAATAATGAGTGATGTGATAGTGTATGGACATTGAGATAAAGAAATGAAAATGTCCATTTTATAAACTTATTTTACAAAATAACTTTTAAAAACATATGTCTGGAGCAGTCTAGCACTATTTTTTTTTTAACTAGAAAGGAATTTTTTAAAATAAAGAAACATTATTATACTACATGGTATTCTTTGTAAAAAAATAATCAGTATATCTAAAGAATTTATTTTTAATTTGCCTGATAGTCTCCTGTAACAAATTACTTGAGACTTTGGAAATGAACAAAAACTCTTGACCAGATAAATAAAGGGTTTTGTTTCTAAAAAGTAATTGAAGTCACTCAGTCAATGGAAGATTCTAGCACATAAAACGTAGAACAAATGACAGTCCCTCTTGTATGACAGATAATGCAATGCATCAGGATCTGGGAGACCAGATTACACATCTTTGACAAATTTATGTGATGTCAATGGAGTCAGGTACCTTATCAGGATTTCTGGTTCCCAGCACCCAGTAGATATCTTGAAAACTTATATAAAGTCTACAGAAAATTTCAGCTGTGCCAAGAAAGGCAAAATAAAATGTAGCCTTTTTTTTTTTTTAATTTAATGGTGGGTTACATTCATGGAAAGGAATGATAACTAGAAATGAGGTATGCCAAACCTGATCTGAAGGTGTTACACTCCCAGCTAGTTAACTAAATCACACTGTGCTGTAGAAATAACCACAATGACTATATATAATGAAATAAAAATGATACACCTGATTAGTACAAGGCTTTTCAAAAGGTATATTAATTGATTTCATAAGTCAATACAGAAACCAGTTACATTAAATGGCATTCATTAAACTACCATGTTATATAATTTTAAACTTCTTCTCTTGCTTCTTCATTAATTACTGTTTTATTCTTGTTTGATAAATTGAAAAAGTAAACAAGGAAATGCATTCATCAGCAACATGAGACTTAGAAAACTTTCAGGAAGATATTCTGAGTGACTTTTAAGATTTGAGTGAAACTTTGCATCTTTTAGTAGTTTCAGAGAAACTGATTCAAGGATATGAGTTTCCACTTATTTTTCTCAGAGTAGTAAATTTTCCTGAAGTGACCTAGACACACTGAATTAAAATAATATTAAAATTAAATATTAAAATAATATAAACAGTGACAATAAATTTATGATAACTTCATATTCATGATACAATTTAAGCTCATTTAGGAAAGTAAATAATGAGTTGTTATGTAATTCAGAGAAAAGGGAGAAAAACCTCTAAATGTACATGGTTGTTAGGGTGGGTTCCCAGTAGAATGAAATACACTACCAGGGCTTCATGAATAAGCCTTAAATAATGAATAAAGATTATTTTTAGCCATCCAAGCTGGAAGACTAGCATTACAGAAATAGAGGCAAAAATTAGAATGATGGCAACAGTAATATTTTAATAAATGTTTATTGAATTAACCTAAAGTTAAACACAAAGATTATCACACTTATGAGTATGGAACAAATTTACTTAGGATTTATCTGCATAACTGCTATGAAGGATCTTGAAAATCTGACATATGTTTAGATTTGATCTTGAGAGCAATATAAATCCTGAAGAGGAAAATATGTGCACAAAATAGTGTCTTGGGAAAATGTATCTGATAGCAACATTCATATTGAAAGTATCTAAATTCTAATGAATCATATTGACTAACGAGGATCATGAAGCCCTCTTTTTATGGTAATGTTATAAGTGCAGTGAAATATTTTTTAAAATGTGAGGTAGAAACCAATGACAAGAAAAATGAAAAGTATGATAGATTTGATAGAAAATGTTCATCACAATGTTGACACTGAATTACTTGCATTTCCTTAGAAATATGCCTCACCATCTTCAGAATTTTAATTTTGAAACCCATACTGTATTTTCCACTATAATCCATTAAGATAGAACACTATTAGCAGTATGCTTTTATATGACCTAAATACTTAAAGAAATGTAAGTACACCTTGGGTTAATGATCTGTAGTCACAGAACTGTCAGTATTACCCTCAAAATTGAAAAAGTGAATATTATACCTTTTATGCTTCAAAATACTAAGCACCATTTGAAAGGATTCGGACTTCCTTGGTAATTGCCTGCATATATACAGGAGGATTTCCTTTTTCCAACAGAAGGAACACTAATAAGGAGTTCAAATTAAAAAAAAAAAATCAACAAAACTTTTTAATAACCGTATCTATAATAAAATTCAACACAACTAGAAGACCTTAAGAATTGAGTAATAGAAATCTAGGGAAATGATCACTTAGGAATTATATATCTCTGAGTCTGTAATGCCTATTAAAAGCAATGTGCTAAATGGATTTCAGAAAAAAGAGAGCCCGATATTAAGAATAAGTGCTTTTGGTCCTTATCCTTCTGCAGCCTAAATAAAAGTATCAATTTTCATATATAATATATTGTATGCACTATAATATTGTTTAGTAAGTTTAAGCTTTACATTATGAATGCCATAACTTTTGAACATATATAAGCATCTATACTAGTAGCTAAATTGATATCAATTGGTTTGGTCTGCCATAAATTGTGTAACCTTTGGAAAGTCAGTGAAGTGATTCTGAGTCTCACTGACCTCTATTATATATTAAATAAATCACAGACGATCGTGTGTGTACCAAGTTCTAAAATTCTATGTTTCAGTAACTATTCATTCACTCCCAATTACCCAAAAATTGGATTAAAACATGCATTGTACTTAGATTGTAAAAATCTCACCAACCACTACCTGGTGAAAGTGAAAAACAAACAAGCAAAAATCCTGGGTATTGTACTAAAATTCAACAGAAGATGTAAGGGGGAATGTTTGGGCTGTGTTATGGCTACAACATAAATCTGTAGAAGTAGTACATATGTTTGACAACTCAGAAGCGTTGCATAATTTTGATATTTCCCTCCCTTTCTGCATTGTGCTACATGATTGAAAGTACTTATACACCAGTATTATGGACTGAATGTTTGCGTCTTCCAAAAATGCATATTTTGAAATCCTGACCAGGCTTAAAAAAAAACAGCAAGAAGAGCCATAGTCCTTTTACTGATTTCACAGTTCAGCCCTCGTACAAGCTCTCATTTCCCCAGCACTTCCAAAAAGTAACTTCTCCTGAAACTTGACCTGACAAGGGTCCTGAGCATGGGCCCCCAAGCCAAGGTATCAGAATCTAGATCTTGGCAAACTGACCAAAGTAACTTGTTTTCCTGACACTCTTAGGAGATCTCCTTTAACCTGTAGCATAACTATCCATTGGCTTGGAATACCTATTATCTTATTTAAATTTTTCCAATATTAAGGGATGTCTGTCAGGAAGAAAGGAGTGAAGGGCACTGCAGGTGGAAAGACAAAGAGGGAAGAAAGGAATAAGAATCTATTACTAGTTGTGTTGGGAAAATTGTAGAGTAGCACTTAAAGGGGAGGAAACGTTTGGGTAACAGGAGCTGAAGCATTAGGAATACTCACCAGGAATAGCATTAGAACCCATTTTTCTGGGTCATGGAAATCTGCTGAGGAGGAGTTAGCCATAAGGCTAGAAAGATTAGAAAGGTCAATTTGGCCAAGACTGTAGAGGGCAGCCCTTGCACGCCAGGCTAACTACAGATTCCATAAGGCACAATGGGGAAGCATGTAAAGCTTTTCGCCAAAGCGTTATGTGATTGGAAAAATACTTAAGAAGATTAACATTTTAGTATACATGGGATGAATGAGAAACTGGAACATCTACCAGCAAGTAGAGGAGTTAGGAGGTTTCAATCCTAATGCAGCATAAATGTGTAAGATCCCAATGTGAATGAAGGCAGCAGGAATAGAAGGAAGGGATGGAGGTAAAGCTGCAAAGGATGACTTGACAAGACTCAGTGGCTGAGTGCTTGAGAAAGACAACAGAGAGAGGCTAGTCAGGGCTCATCAGGTATTAGAGACCTAAATTACATGGAAAATTATTGTAGCATTATAAGAAAATTTAAAATTTGAAAGGAGTATTTGTATATAAGGAAATTCAAAACAACGTGATAAACACCATGCTAAAAAGTTGTACTCTCTGTTTTTCCCATCTACCTATTTATCTATTCATCCATCCTTTCATCTATGCTTTTTTTAAATTAGCCATTGAAACTTAAGTGTTTTTAGGCATACAGGAAAAGTTGGGTGGACATCAAAGGAATAAAATAGGAAAGAGGTATACAGTTGATGGCATACAATCTCGGTGGAGTCAGAATGGGATGGCATGAGCAGAGGAGGGTTTGCCTTAGAATTAGGTTCTACAGATGTGCTAAGACTACAGGGAAGAAGAGAATGAGTACTAACTGCAAGAAATGTTTTGATGGTGTATAGGGTATTGTGAGAGGAGGAAAGGGAAACAGATTAGGTGACTGTCACTGGATGCCCTCAGCATACACTTCATGGTTGGGGGTAAAGCCTACCTCTGGGGCTGTGGTCAGTGAAGGCTCAGACTGTGGGCTTGCATGGGAATGAAGAAGGTCCAGAACAGTTGCTCTGAGGAATACAGTACAGAGTTAACAGGAAATTAAAAGTTATTCAGTATAACAGTGAGAGGCCAACTGAACTTTTTCTTTTAATGTAAACTTGAAATTGACTTTTTAGCAAGTTTTTGAGAAATTTTCCATCAACATTCAACAAATGTCAAAAGACATTTAGGTAACAGAGAAATTTCAATACTGACTAGGTATTTAATAGTAATGCTTTTTTTAGGTTTGATAATTTATGCTTTTTAAAAAGCCCTTATTTTTTAGAGAATTATATGGAAGCAATTACAGATGAAATGAAATAATCTGTTACATGTGATCTTCTTCAACTTAATTCAGCAGCAGTGGAGGATACGGAGGAAACAAAGTTGAACACAAGTTGATAATTAATGAAACAGGGTGGTGGTACATGAGGAATCATTATCATATTCTCTCTTCTTTTATATACGTTTGAAAGTTTCCAAAGCAAGATGATAAGTAATCAAGAAACTATCTAAACTTTCACTCTATCCATTGTATTCCTTCTTCTCACTCTTTTCTATTTTTATCTTTTTAGTTCAGATATCATCCTTGCTAAATTTCCCCTTTAATTTTGTACTCCTTCTTCCTAAGTCACTCTTCAGTGTTTCCTTTACTTCCACAAATATCTGTCCCTACATATCTCTCTGATTCTGTCATTTTTCTAGCGAGGTGAACTAAGAGAAGAACATAACTTTTTTGAGCCTCAAATTTTTCATCTATAAAATCAAGTGAATAACTCCCATTCTGTAGGATTATTGGGAAAATTGAGATGCTGTATATCAAGTCTGTAATAAGTGGCCCATGGTATAAGATGTTACATAGTATAAGCACGTGGCAAAGGATCACTGAATAGTTGCTACTATTAATAAAAGTGTGGGTGATAACAGAGCTTGAAGAATAGATATTTTGTTATATTTGAGCAAAATTTTATAGTCCCTAGTTTAAAGAGATGAGTAAAGTGTTTCACATGTTTCAAGCCATTATTTTCTTAATTTATAGCATTGGCCTTAACCAAATATTCCCCAATAATTAAAACAACAATTACAACAAAACAGAACAAAATTTTCTATTCATGTTTTAAGAGGGTGCATTCTTTACTTAAGCAATAACTGTGTTACTTTAATGTCAACTATTAATTAACCTGACATAAAAAAATCAAACATACCACATGGCAAAAATACCACAGGTCCTATTTATTCAATAGTAATTTCTATCTGGATAAGAAACTTGAATATCAAGGTATACATCAAAGGAATAAAATAGGAAAGAGGTAATACAGTTGATGGCATACAATCTCGGTGGAGCCAGAATGGGATGGCATGAGCAGAGGAGGAAGAGGTATCAAGGTATCAAGGAGTTACACAAAAGTTATGAAATATTGCAGAAGCATTTTTGCATTTAGTATAAGTCTTTCCTATGTCTTTATAGTCAAGTTACATGCACCTAATCCTCTGTTTATTTAACTCTACTACTCTCTTTTCTCTCTTGGATAATTTTTTTCACCGCTAGCCTCTGAGAATTGTGTATTATTTTTCACTTTGATGCCTGAAAGTTGAAAGGCCACATACCTTTGGTGGTAGGGAAGAGTCATTCTAAAAGCTAAGAGACAGGGGAAATAATTATCAGGGGCTCATCAAGTTAATTGAAAAATGTTAACCGCATTACCTAGAATATTTCCTGAATAATCCCTCTCCCACACACTCCAGGTTTCTTAAGTATTTTGAACACCTAATGATACTCATTCTCTTCAGATAAACAATATACAGACACAAAACAGCAAATGTTTTTCAGTTGGGCTACGGAAACAAGACACAGATTTCCTATTTTACTAGGAACTATGTTATTTTCAAGTCTTAATTAATATGATTAAAATCTCATTGTGAGAATCTTCCCTTTCTCTGCTGAGAAAATTCTAAAGTATAATTTATTTATTTTCCTTATATAGGTTCAGAAGAAGGAACTTGTCAGAATTCTAGGTTGAAAGTCTGTTTCACTTTATTACATATTTTACATCTGAAATTTGAGGTTTTATCAAAAGGAAACGGTCTTTATCAAAAGCTGAAATAGCCACATTTATTCCAAACATTTTTATTAACTTAAACCAAATTGTTTTATCTGTAAAATTAAGGAAGGTCCATGTCCTTACATATCACCCTTGATTAATATTCTACATAAATATGTTATTGAAAAATAAAATATGTTTCATATAACTATATCCTCAAGCAGCTGGTAAAGTTATAGATTTTGGCAAAATGGAAATTAATGATTAAAGAAGAGGAATAGAATGAGATGAGGACAAAAGAGGAGAAAAACTATACAAAAATTCTCTTGGAGTAATACATTAAATTTCGTTCTTATACCAAATTTGTAAAATGACATTTGAAAAGTCATTTAAACTCTAAGTATTTCCAAAGGCCAAATAATTTCATCTTTTACATATAAGGACACAAATAATATTAAAAAGGTACTTCCATTCTAACAAAATTCAAGTTGGAGTTTCAATCTGGGCCAGTGAAATATTTTTGAAACAACTTAAATATGCCTGTAATTTAGATTTCTTGAGACTTAATTTTTGAAAATAGATCAAATGGCAAAAGAAAAGTACACTGGATAAGCATTAAAACATTCAGATAAAGAAAAAAACATATCCAAATCATTAAAATGTGAAGCAGTTCAGTAAGAAATCTAAACTTAAGCTTTTATTATTGAGCTGATCAAAGGCAACAGAAAGCCTGCCGATTGATAAGGAGACCAAAGGAATCTGTCCTCTGAGAGGAGTGTAGAAAAGGGGTATGCAGAACGCTCTCGTGAATTTAATGATCTGTCAGGAGGGAACATGTCAATGACATATTTAGTTTCAAATTAAATTAAAGAAATTAAAGTTTCATGAGCATCTAGAAAAGATTTCCAACCACACTTTCTCAGATAGGCTAATTATTCAGTTAAAAGATCATCTCACAGTTTTTTTAGACATAATATTAGATTATTCTTTTTTACTTTCAAATCAAACTTCCTAAGTAAAATTTAGGAGCATTTCTTTCAATTCTAGTATCTGGATCAGAAAGTAAACAAACAAGTGGTTAGCAACATTCTTATGACATGAAAAAAATGTATAAAATATTTTTCATAATTAGACACACACACATGGGGAGGGGAGAGGGAGACGAGAGAGAGAGAGAGAGATTGATTATCTGTCTCGTTCTCTCTACCTTCAGGGGAAAAATTACAAAAAACAGACTAAGAAAGGAAAAATTGCAACAATTTCACAATTATGCCAGGGACAATGGCATTTTCTTTTCTTCTTGGTATATACGTAGTTTTACAAAACTGACATTATTTATGTAATGTGTATGCCATATATTTGTCATTCTAGAATATTCTCCTATTAACAAACTGTCATAACATCACATGTTCAGAAAAGACAGTTCTCCAAAGCAGTGTGAAGAATGTAGTCTGAACACAGAAGGACCGACTAGGAATCTGCTGCAAAGGTCCAGAACCTGATCGGCAAAGTTGGTTATATCATCCAGAGGTCTGCCAAGAAAACATGTTTCCCTAAGAGTTTTCATTGTTGAGAAATTAATGAAAATATTTACAAAAGTGTGGGTACAGTTAACGGAACTGACTATAGAGACAAGCAGGGAGAGAGCAAGAGAAAAACAAACAGAACATAAACTTCTCTCCAGCTGGTGTTCACTCTCCTGCTGGCACCTCCCACTGAGCACCCTTTCCTGATCAGGGAGGAGGTGGCAAGGACACCCAGGTGATGCAGTCTATGGCATCAGCGTTTGAAAAGCAAAGAGGGGCAGAGAAAGGTGGAAAACAGACCTGGGATGGGTGGGGATAGAGGATAATGTGCTCAGGGATGCAGAATGGAGGCTAGGTTTCAGAGATATTTAGGAAGTAGGTGGCAAAAATGCAATGTGACCGGCAGCTGGATGGTGGGGTCATGAGTAGAATATACTTCCGGATAACTTCCAGATTTCTGGATTGAATGACTGACTGGTTGGTGTCGTCAATGACAGACACAGGCAGTTGGGAGGTTGGAAAGGAGGAGGATGGCCTTGGGTCTATTGAGTGTCAGTCATCTATGACACATGGAAACCCTTACAGGCTGTGGGTTGTCAAGGTCTGGGATTCAGGAGAAAGCTTCTGGCCTCCAATGTTACAAATTTCCAGCCATGATTTAGACTATTTAAAAATATGTAATTTATAGAATCAAATGTAAATTCTTTACAATGGCATGCAAGGTCTATCACAATCTGAATGCCTTTTCTTCTTCGTTTCATGCTACGCTGCATCTTCCATGCATCCCACTCTGATGGCCACGTGCTTTCACATCATGCTTGTGAAGTTCCTTTTGTCTAAAATCCCATGTTCTCCTTCTTTATGAAAATCCAATTCATCTCTCAAGGCCTAGCTTACCTGAAGACCTCTTTCACAAAGCCTCTGCTAATTCCCTGAGCCTAAATAAATGGCATCCTAACTTATGCTCCATCCATGGTGTTTAATACATTTAGCATAGCATTTATTTCATCAGCCTTGTGGCTCACTCATTACTTTCAAGGGAGTAATAAACTAGTGGAGGGTGGGGAAAATATACCTCAGTCATTTTGTATCCCCATCAACTTAACAATACAACTCAATAAAATTTATTAAATTATTCATGCTTTCTCTAAAGCATCAAAGACAGCTATTTTCAAATAGTAAACAAGCAAATTTTTTAAATGAATATTTACAGTTCTAATCTGAATTCCTAAAGATTCCTATCATTTTCTAAATAAAGCACTGTCTCAGATATCTCTCATGGTACTTTTCATTTACAATTTACCAAGTCTGGGAAGGAGGTGGGTTGGAACACATGGACTGATGTTATTACTGTGTTTACTGGTCTTCTGTTTCTGGGCAATGTTTTATGTATGTACACCTGTATGAAATAGCAAGAAGACTCCTGAAGGTCATCTGCCTGCTATTCAAATGAACTATGTCCTGAAATCTATCCTAAATGGCACAGGTAATAAAGGTAGAAAACATGGGTCCTAGTAAGTGGGGAATAATAACACTTGCACTGTGGAAGGTGTTAGTAAGAATCATCTTTCTCAAAATGGCTCACTTTAGTTGGGCTGGATAAGTTGTATTTCACACGAGTGACATCAGCAACAAAAAGCTAAAGATCATGGAAATTAAAGTATTTAAGATCACACAGTAAATGATGAAACTATGGCTAGAACTGATTTTCTTCTAGTTCAGTACTCTGCCATCAGGCCATATGCCCCCAGACCTTGCCTGAAGCAGGGGAAAATGTGTATACCTGAGGAGGTTCCAGAACTTGGTTCCAGACCATCTCTTTTGGTAGAATCCAGTTTGGTCACAGAGGTGTGGTTAATGCTTCATCAATAGTGAGAGGCAAAGAATAGTTTGATGCAGAGTTCCATTCTTGAAATACAACTGTACCATGTTCTGAATCTTGTCTAAAAGTTCTGAAAATCTCCACAATATTACCATTGGGTTAAGCTAGTATTAAATTCTACTTTTTCTCTACAGTCTATCTAGAGCTATATCTGAGCCACTATGGGATAGAATCTTATTTTGAGAGGTTCTATTCCAAATGTATATAAAACCCACATCACACCTGTCAGAATGGCTATCATCAAAAAAACAAGTTAGGGGGCTTCCCTGGTGGCGCAGTGGTTGAGAGTCCGCCTGCCGATGCAGGGGACACGGGTTCGTGCCCCGGTCTGGGAAGATCCCACATGCCACGGAGCAGCTAGGCCCGTGAGCCATGGCCGCTGAGCCTGCACGTCCGGAGCCTGTGCTCCACAGCAGGAGAGGCCACAACAGTGAGAGGCCCGCATACCGCAAAAAAAAAAAAAAAAAAAAAAAAAAGTTAATAAGTGTTAGTGAAGATGTGGAGAAAAGGAAACCCTCGTGCACCATTGGTGGGAATGTAAATTAGTGCAACCACTATGGAAAACAGTATGGAGACTCCTCAAAAAATTAAAAATAAAACTACCATATAATCTAACAATTCCACGCCTGGTTATTTACCTGAAGAATACAGAAAGAATAACTCAGAAGGATATATGCATCCCTATGTTCCTTGCAGCACTATTTACAATAGACAAGACATGGAAACAACCTAAATGTCCATCAACAGAAGGTGTGATATACATGTACAATGGAATATTACTCAGCCATAAAAATAGAATTAAATCTTGCCATTTATGATAACATAGGTGAACCTAGAGGGTATTAGGCTAAGTGAAATAAGTCAGACAAAGACAAGTACCATATGATTTCATTTAACATGTGGACTCCAAGAAACAAAATAAATGAACAAACATAACCAAACAGAAAGAGAGTCATAGATACAAAGAACAAACACGTGGTTGCCAGAGAGGAGCGGGTTGAGGGGAGGGACATAGATGAGGGGGATTAAGAGGTAAAAACTTTAAGTTAAAAAATAAATGAGTCACAGATATGAAATGTACAGTGTGGGGAATATAGCCAATAACTATGTAACATCTTTGTATGGTGACAGATGGTAACTAGACTTATCATGGTGATCATTTTGAAATGTATAGAAATATCAAATCACTATGCTGTGTACCAGGAACTAACATAGTAGTGTAGGTCAGTTGTACTTCAAAAACAAACTCATAGAAAAAGAGATGAGATTTGTTGTTACCAGAGGCGGGAGATGGGGTGTGAAGAGGGAAGGAGGAATTGGATGAAGGTAGTCAAAAGAAACAAACTTCTAGTTGTAAGATAAAAAATATAAGGGATTCAATGTACAACATGATAAATATAATTAAGACTGCTGTACGTTGTATATGAAAGTTGTTGAGAGTAAATCCTCAGAGTTCTCATTACAAGGAAAACCTTTTTTTTCCTATTTAATTTTGTATCTATATGAGATGATGGGTGTTCACTAAACCTATAGTGGTCATCATTGCATGATGTATGTTAACTCAAATCGTTGTGCTTACACCTTAAACTTATACAGTGCTGTATATCAATTCTACCTCAGTAAAACTGAAAGGAAAATGTATATAAGCCACTATGGATGACTTCAATACATGCATAAATTATATGAGATATGAAAATTATGCCTAGATTTTTTTTCTTAAAAAGTATAGCCGAAAAGTGGTTATTTGAAAAATCTATCTCATTAATTTAAAAATTAAAAATCAAGTAATCAAAATAAATCATATGTTCATTCATAATAAAATATATAGAATATTTTAAATAAGACAGGTTTCACAGCATTTAAAGGAGTTCTTGGTGGCAGAACTGTGCTCTAGGGATATTTCTCAAAATGGAAGAATCTCGCCAGGTAAGGAAAAGTAAAAGTAGAATGGCTGCAAAAGTAAAAGTAGAATGGCTCATGAAAGAAATTGCTTAGTTTCTACTAAAGAAATGGAAGAAAAAATAAAGTGGGATGAGGGTGTAAGGGGTTTGAAGGTCAATGAAATCACTGACTACAATTCTATTAGTAGACTATCTTTTACCAGAATCTTTGCCAGCATTTGCCAGGCTTTTTTTTTTTTTTCTTTTCTCATGAAATGCCAAGAAGGCAGAGATTTCCATTTGGTCAATAAATGAAGTAGCAACAGCTGCCTCATATTTCACAAGTGTCAAAGTCCATTAATTTTTTCTTCCTCCAAATTTTGGTAAAGGAGAGCCTTAAATAAGTAATGGTAATTTTTTTTTTTTTTATCCCTCGAGTGAATTTTCTTTCATGACAGGTTCTATGTCACATCTGTTCAATGCCATTCCTTTGATAAAAATCATATGGTGACTCAAGCTAAATACGTCATCATAACATTTATGTCATTAGGTCTCTTTTCTGAGATTCCTTCAAATCTTAATACATTCTCTGAAGTTTGGTCCTGTGTTTACTCAAAAAAAAAAAAATTCATTTGTTGAGCAAAGGCATGAATTAAATCAACTCTGACCTCTGAAGTGCTTTCAAACTCTGAGATACTATGCTTCTTAAAAAAAAACACAACAAAAAAACTTCATAAAAGATTCCCTATGAAAATATCACTGAGAATTCTCCTCTACTTCTTCTGTCTCAGGCCATCGGCTCCTCATGCTGCAAGCTTATGAGATGTTAGACACAGAAGTTGAAAATGACTATCAAATGGGAGTAAAGAGAATAAGGAACTGAAGAGGACTTCACTGGGCTATGACATCACCCAGAAATGTCAGCCACCCTGGTGTCTTCTACTTGTATATTTCAGTAACATTGAACAGTACTTTGGAGTCATTTGGTTGTCTTCCATGGTAATGTTTCCAAATGATTGAGATCAGTAAATAAAATTACACTATCTAAGAAAAATAACACATTCTTAAATAGCATTTGACTGAATAAAACAATGATGGGGATAATCTTCTTCAGTTTAATTAAAATTATAATAAGACTAATCTAGATAATGGCTTTACTACTCAGAAGAAACAACAAAAAAAGGCTGGAATATGTTTCTAACATTTGTGTTTTTTTACCATTAACCAGCATTCAAGAAAAGGCACTGCCTGAAAAGAGATGCATAGCACATATTAAAAAGTAAGCTTTCTCCCATAACTGTAATGAGCTTTATATTTGATGCTCCTGTTTACCCTAAACACATTACAATAATAGAATATAATGGAAATGGGCACTTCATAAAACAGGATGAATTTTAATATAACCAGAAAAGAATGTCTAATAAAAAAGGTTCCTACATATACATTGAATGAAAGAGATTGCATGATACTTGCCATACCTGTGAATGGATATTACAGTATGTGGTTATTTAGTTATAACATTTTACCAGGTCTTAGAGATAATTCTTAGCAACATTATATCAAATCACCATATATATAAAATCACCTATTAACTGTGGGAATAATCAATAACTTGTTTTGCTTTGACTCTATACTAGATTGAATTCTAAGTCTAGAAAAAAGTTGATTTTTTTCTTAATTTAAATTTAGATGATAAAATCATATAAAATAGATAAGGAAGTATAAGCAGCTTCTGGCAGGAAAGAGCTCTCTACAGGGGCCCCTTTTGTCTTGTCACTAACCTTACACCAGGTACTCCCATGCTCTACTCATCTCTGGCCCTAGTACACCTTTCAAACCTTAATCACACAATACCTTGCCCAATCTGTTGGTTCTTTCCATAGATCAAAGGAGTAGAAATGAAGAATAAGTAATTAACAGACGACCAGATCTCTTCCCTAACTTACCCTTTAGTAATCTCGAGAGCGAACAGTGTGAACAAGATAGCATCTAAAGAAAAGTCACAAGAAGGCAATAAGCCTGCATACATGCCTGTGCACAGTGGGGTATGGTGACCAATCTGATGCCCTATCCCAGTGATTAACTGAGATTACTTCCTGTTTCTCTTTAAAACTTTCAAGGTTGAGCAGAATCTTTGGAGTTGGTTTTTGGGGAACACAAGTCCACCTTCCCCCCAGACTGATGGCATTCTGATTAAAAGAAACTTTCCTTTCTACTAACATTTCTCTGTCTCTCTCTCTCTCCCCCACACGCCCACTGATTTTTGAGCAGTGGGAAGCTGAACCTGATTCGGTAACAAAATCACCAGCTTAATTCAGCCCATGTACGTTACTTATATGGGATCACTGTCACAGGTTCTGGGACTTTTTTCTGCTCTTAATAGAATAAATGACCTAGCTTATTTCTAAATTGAACCAGACATTCTGTACTTTGTGAACTTTTGAAAATTCCATTTAAATGGAATTTCAGTTCTCCATAGAGATAAAACAGGAACGTCAGTTGAAACAAGTCTCAGATTTTCAGTTTAGTCCTTTCAGCACAAAGACACACCCACGGAGAGCTTCATCTTAGAACAAGGGAGGGAAGCTGTTTTCTGAGGCGAGAATTCCAGGCACCTGGTCATCGTGGCACAAGCTGGGAGAGGCACAAGCTGGGAGGCACAGCTGGAGCCCACAGTGATTTCAATCTGCTTCACAGCCTTCCATTTTGTCTGTGGCCAATAACCTGTCCTTTTCTCCACCTCTCTCACTTTGGGTGGAAGCACAGAACTTTATTCCGAAACAGGTGACCTTTGGAGCATGGCTGGCAGCCACTCCCCAGCTCTGCCACTCCTGCTTCCCATGTGGTTGCTGCCTCTGGGGGTCTTTTCCAGGCTTCCCCAGGATGTCCTTCATTCTCCTTACAGGTCACTAATGTCCCCTCCTCCACCCTCTCCTTCCTCTTTTCTTTTCCTCCCTCTCATTTTCTTTTTTTCAATTGAAGTATAGTTGATTTACAGTGTTGTGTTAGTTTCAGGTGTCAGCAAAGTAATTCAGATATATATATATATATATATTTTTCAGATTCTTTTCCATTTTAGGTTATTATAAGATATTGAATATAGTTCCCTGTGCTATACAGTAGGTTCTTGTTGTTTATCTATTTTATATATACTAGTGTGCATATGTTTATCCCAAACTCCTAATTTATTACTTCTTCCCTTTCCCTTTTGGTAACCATAAGTTTGTTTTCTATGTCTGTGGGTCTATTTCTGTTTTGTATATAAATTCATTTGTATCCCGCAATCCCTCTCCTGGGCATGTATCCGGAGAAAACCATAATTCGAAAAGAGACATGCACCCCAATGTTCATTGCAGCACTGTTTACAAAAGCCAAGCAACCTAAGTGTCCATCCACAGATGAGTGGATAAAGAAGATGTGGCACATGTATACAATGGAATATTGCTCAGCCATAAGAAGGAATAAAATAATGCCATTTGCAGCAACATGGATGGACCTAGAGATTACCATACTAGGTGAATAAAGTCAGAAAGAGAAAGACAAATATCATATGACATTGCTTGTATGTGGAACCTCTCATTTTCTCTTGGTCTCTTTTTCCCTCTTTCTCTATTTCCCTGGATATACATTTTCTTTGCTTCTTTTTACTGCTTGGCTTCCCCAAAAGTCAGTTTTTGCCTCCCATGGCCACTCTGCCAACGTTGGATTGCATGAGGCTCCTGGAGCCAGAGCTACACTCTGGTTCTCACTCTTTCCTGGCACCACGGCTCTAGTGCTAAAGGTGTCTACTGACTCCATCTCTGAACCTCAGTCTAATGTCTTAACAGCCAGAATCTCTTTGGCCCACCCATGGAACAAACACTGAAATCTGAAATCAGCAGAGGTGGGGTCTCATCCATCTGCTTATTTTTAATTTTAAAAAAGTGCATTGAGCTCTCATTCTTTGCCAGACCCCAAGAGGCATTAAATCCAGGGAGGAAGTGGGCAGTGTCCAGTGGAGAAGTGTTTATCTTATCTTAGAAAGGAGTGGGGAGGCAATAATCAAGGTTAGAACAAGATGTAATTTTTGGACAACAGTACTTCTAGGTAGAGATGGTAATAGCTGTGAATTCACTCAACAGGGTCCCTTAGGACTTTTGGAAGATAATGCTACTCACTGCTTTGGGACAAGTTTTGTTTGCTCAGCTGGACCTGTTGATAACTGTCTGCGTATCAGCATATGTACTGACCATCACTCCCTAACACCATTAAATATCTGAGAAGACCAGCTAATTATAGACATTTTAGAAGAGAGAGAAATAGTCTTTTACTTATGATTTTTTAAGAGCACTGACTTATTACTTAACAATTGGACATTGAACAATATGTAAACAAAGACTTTAAACTTTGTGATTAGTCATAGGAGCCTTAAAATAAGAAGCAAATATCTTTGCCAAATGGAGTGAGACAATAACCATCTAGGGTGCCCAGGACAGTTTCAGCCTAACAAAGAACTCTTCCCCTGTCATACAGGATAAGGGTTGACACTAATTCCTCAGTGAGGAGCTGGGAAGTGACATTAGAACCTACTCTATACATGCATGATCCATAAGCATATAGGGCAACGATTCTAATATTCACCTGGAAAATAAAATGTGAGTACATAGAAAAATTCAAAGAAAAGGGTAATTGAAAGTGTACTCTTACGCTAGAATAAATAGTATGCTACTGGCATATAAAAACTAGACCAGTAGAAAGAAATGGAGGAAAAATAAAGAAGAATGAGTTAAAAAATATACTGTAATCAAGATTCTGTTAAAGATGATTTTCAAACAGTTAAGAAAGAACAATGTTATTACATTAATAGGGTTAGAAAATAAGAAAATAAAGACTAATACCCCAATAGAAAAATGACTGAAGCCAAGACACGTGGCCAATAAACATATGAAATGTAGCACAAAATCTCAGTAACAGGGAGTATTACAAATTAAACTGTCGTGTTTTACCTGTCAGCCTGTCAAAAAGACTGAGGTGACTGACAGCACTCCATTTCGTCAGGTGGTGAGAGAAAATCTCAGCAGTTGTGTAAATTGAGACAATTTTCCTAGGTGACAATCTGGTAACGTTCTTAACAGTGAAAGGTACCAAACCACATCCTTTTTCCCACCAGGGCAATTCCCTGGACTCATCCTAAGAGAGACGGTACTCAGAGGTAGAGATGTACACCTTCATGTTCAACCCTGCACTCACTATGACTACACATATCTGTAAGCAGCCTACATGCCCAATAGATAATATGGCATTATAGTACATCCATATAATGGAAAACAGTGGTGACAATAAGCCAGTTCAAAGCAGTTTGTAGGATATAAAACCATTGACTGAAATATAGAGGAATATATACGTAGAAAAAAAATCTACAATTATAATCACCAAATTTATTTCAGGTTATTTTTATTGTCTTCTATCTTCCTCTTATTCTTGTACTGTATTATTATAAGTGAGACTAGTTCTATTTTTTTGATTATCAAAATGCATTTGTTTTAAATATTTATGAAATCAAACTATATAATTTTCACCTTACGTAGGTGAGAGTTCAGTCATTCTGAACAAATCGTCTTGTTTCATCCTAAAGGCTGAAGTTAAAGAGCCCCTCAAGACACTTGTGTACAGAGACAACAAATATAGTAACCAGCACTCCTTGAAAAATTCTGTCCTAATGAGACTTATTTCTGCCTGAGTGTGTGAGCTACAGGTTATACATAGATAAGATTTTGGACATCACTAGTAGACAACTAGAAATAAAATGAAAGGACAATTTGACTCTTGTACAAAGTAAAGGAGGTTTGCCCAGAATTCTATGGTTCTTTATCTTAGAACCCATACAAAAGTTTTGGAAATTGTCAAAAACAAGATAACTGTAATGATTAAGAAGGGCATGTAGCCTCCCCAATAATAATGACAAACTGACAGAATTCTCAGAGAGACTAAGATCATAGTAGAGCTGAAGACTAAATCATGGCAGTCAATTCCTACTAATGAATCCCCAGGTAAGAAGAAATTCCGTATGATAGATATTGGACTTAGGAAATGTCTACCTCTGGAAGTTGGCAGAGTCAAAACAATGGAAATATGATCCAGGATTCCGAAAAGTGAATTCATGAGTTGTAGATTCAGAGCTCTGAAATAGAAGGTGGGGGGCACTTGGGGACATTGTCTTCCATTTTGGGGAACAGGATTATTTTATCTCACATCATGCACTTGGATGTCAATGTCAGGGACAAGACACAGACACAGGACACAATGTTTGACCCAATAAGGCAACCCCTTTGCTAGGAGGTGGATGAAAGAAGAAACACAAAAACAAACGTATGGTTACCAAAGGGGAAACATAGGGAGAGGGATAAATTGGGAGACTGGGATTAACAGATACACTCTACTATATATAAAATAGATGATCAACAAGGACCTACTGTATAGCACAGGGAACTCTATTCAGTACTCTGTAATAACCTACATGGGAAAAGAATCTGAAAAAGAAGGGATATAGGTATATGTATAACTAAATCACTTTGCTGTACATCTGAAACTAACACAACATTGTAAATCAACCATACTCCAATATTTTAAAAAAAAAGATATAAGAAAAAATAATGGTAATAAACTACGAAGAGAATTTTTTGCACCAAAAAAAAAGAGAAACATTTTACACCAAAAAAACCAAAACCAAAACAAAAAACAAAAAAAACTGTGCTGAAAGTGATTCAAGCAAATGGTGGCAAATTCACAAATCATGAATGAAAATGAAGTCAGTCTTAACCTCCTTAAATAAGAAAGACCCAGGGCTGGGAAGACAGCTGGCTTCTAAGACTTGAAAAGGAGGCCGAGGAGGGATGACTCCTGGACTGAAATATAGTCTGTCAAATCAGGTGGCTTGCCTCACCAATGACACACCTGTCACTAAACAGCATCAGCCTGTCAGAGCTAAAGTGCTTAATTACTTTAAATAATTTCTTTATAAATCTGGCTAATAAAAATGAGCTGAATGTAAAATGCTGACTTCTCTTCAAAGTCATTCCAAGGTAGAACTTAGTGCCTCAACAGCCTAACTTCAGCAGCAACTGTTATTTCTTTCCTTTATGTTCAATATTAAAGGACTGAATAAAGAAAGCAATGCTATTTTTATGAGAACTTACATAAGTCATTTTATTAACTTTCTATATCATGGCAATGCTGTGTCACCACATTTTTAAAAACTTCTTCAGTTGAGTATATGATGTGTTATATATTCTTTCCTATGACAGGAAATTCTTTAACATAGCAGTTACAGGGGATAAGACGATTGATCATCTACTTGCTTTATTGTAACAGGCTTTCACCATATTTGTTTCAAGAGCATAACAATACACATTTTTTTTATAACAGTGAGCAACCTTGTAAACCTGATACAGTATTACTGACTGAGATTCTATATTGAGCTACATGGTTACCAAATTCCCCAGTCCCGGTGGTATTTCCAGTCTAGGAAAATGTGGTAAATATATCAAGAGGAGAGCAACAGAACTCGAGGAGGATAGCATAAAAAGCAGGATCAATATAAATTGAGCTCTGAGACGTGTCACCTTTAAGTTTCTTCTTCTTTGTAGACTATTCAAAAATACTGATTTGGTGAGATATATAGGCAGATTCTCAATTCTTTTCACACGTGTCAACGATAGCTTTTGTTGCTAGCAACTCAGTAAATCAGTGAAGTTGACAAGTGCCAAAGAAGTGTCATGAGCTATTGAAAAATTTAAATTTTGACCTATGATTGCCCTTTAATATCCTAATACACAATTAGAGATGCTTTGAGTGTTGAGTATGCCAGTGCAGTTACACGTGTGGTCTTGCACACACATTTCCCAGCCATTCTTACAAGGTCAATGGATTGGCCCATCATGCTCATCAGTTTCGGCATCTCTCAGTTTCTTGCTTTTTAAAAGGACTTATTTGAGGCATGCTGCCATTTAGCTGCAAGCAGAGTCAATTCAGCCTCCACAATCAAGCATTTTATTCGCTATGTATATTTGTTATACACATGTATAAATATACACATATATATACATATGTTGTCAGTGACATGTGCTTTTTCTCCCCTGAGTCATCAACATTTACTTGATTAACAGCAAAGACAGAATCTGTGGCACCGAAACTATTATTTTTATGAATGCTTCACTTGAGTATGTAAAAATACAACAACTGTTTTATTTTTGGTGCTTTTGAAGTATGAAGCAGAAATCACACCAACTGCTGACTTCGTTCTTCAATAGCACTCTCACTTTTTCTGCCTCAATATTCTTCAAGAATACCACACTCCCAACAAGTGAAAATTTTCTTTACACATGGAGATTCCTCCCTCCCCAGGCTGTGAATGACCACTTTGAAAAGGCCCCCCACAGATTCTACTCTGTTGCCACAGGGGTGGGATGTGGCTGGGGATGCCTCACTCTCTTCCCATCTCTCCATCCACCGAAAGGCAACGATCTAAAGAGGTAAGTTCTTTGCTCCTGCTTTCAAGTTGTGCCTTGTACTTACATGAAGATGCTAAAAGCTGTAAGCCCCACCATTAAGGTGAAGTATGTTACAATATTCATTACATGAATAACTTTGTGTACATAATTGCATTGTACACATCAAATGTGCATTTTCACAAAATCTTGGTTGATTTTAAATGTGATACTGCATTTTGTAAACATTTATAAACTATCATGGGATAAACTCTTTTAACCTGTTTTATATATCAGGTTTGATTTTTGTTTGTTTTAACCCAAATTGTTTCATTTCATTATGATTAAAAAGTGTGCTCTGGGTCATTTGGGCCCTGGAGCTCAATTTGTCTTCAGTCACCAAAATCTGAGCATGAACATTTGAACAGCATTCAGTTTGGAAATTTCCCTGAGCTTTTGAACAGAACACTGACAGACCCAAGTAAAGAGGGCACTGGAATTATTGGGTATGACAAAGGATAAAATGTGTATTTTAAATCAGGCTTCCAGTTGCTGCACTTACTACTACATCCTAAAATCTCAGTGCAAGTTGTCCTTGCATGCAATTTCTAAAATGCTGAAAAAAGGAAATGTTTGGAAAAACCTTGAACCTATTCTCTCATTCACACAAATGCTGTATGTAATATCTATTTAAAATATAATAATAAGGCTTTCCTAATTTCTACTTTATCAATTTATACCGCTGATTTTGGATTTCATGGCAAATCAGAACTCACTTTTCTATTTCTTATTTTTGTTTAAGAAGTATGCTGCACATTCACTATGTGCTAGGTATTTTAAAGTATACAAGGTAAAGTTCCTTTCTCAAGGACTTTAACGTTTAGTTGGAGAAACAGAGGCATAAACAAAGATTTGAATCACAGCAGGATTAAGGGCTAAAAAGATGTGCATGGGAGCATGGAAAGTAATACTAAGAGAACCTGGGAAGTTCAGGAAATGCTTAGCAAAGATGTGTTAACTAAAACATGAAGGTAAAGAAGAAATCGACAGGAGAGACGACTGTAAAAGAACAGAAGAGGGGTTCCCAAATCAGTCCAGATAAGAGACCATGCAAACCTGAAGTTGAGCAGATGACACTGGGCACTTGCACATCTTGGTGAAAGAACCAACAGGTCTTGATAAAAATTTGGATGGGGGTAGGGAAAGATACATGAGAGAAGGGGTTAAAATGATTGCACGGTTACTATTCTGAGTATTTGGGGTTTTTAAAATTTTTATCTTATATTGGAGTATAGTTGAGTTACTGTTTTGAATGCATGTTAAGATGGTGATACAGTCAGAAAATATAAATGCAACATCTGATTTGGAAGTGGGGTAGAGATAGGAGTTCAGCTGAGGAAGTACTAAGTTTGGAGTGCACGGGACACTCAGGTGGCAATGTCTGGAGACGCTGGTGTGAACTGGTGATGGGCAGCATGTCATTCTTTCTGGCCTTTTTCCCAGTTCTCCACAAGTAACAAATGACCTACAAAGACCAGCCATCTCTGTGTCTGAGTCTGCCAAGTGTAGAGCATCTCCGAGCCTGCTTCACACCTGAACAGAGCTAGCGATGAGCCTCCCAAGGACTCCCGTTCTTCCTGCACGGCTGTGGGGCTGGCAGAGAATTCTCTGAGCTAGAGACAGCCAGGGAGGAAAGAGCACCAGACAGAAGCAATAGGCAGGTTTAACTATGTCAGAAGCTTCTGGTTCATTTCAGGTTTAATTACCAGGGGATATACAGAGAATGTCATATTGGATCCTTGGAAACCCTTTGTAAGACAAAAACATTTCGCTAAATATCCAAAGGGGGAGGAAGAAAATAACATTAGCCTCTCTAAGAAAGGCCACCCTGAGTAGAGGAAGGAAGGATGTTTTCCTTATTCTGGTCTTCTCTCGGGCCCAAATAATTGATTATTTTCCTTGAGTATACTGTAATTACAACACCAAAATTCCTTAACTTTAAAGGTTGCTAATTAGGAAAATAGTACAGGTACTATTTCTATTTTATGCAGGTCTAATCCCTACCTGCTAGCCAAAATCATTGCTGGCTGTGAACTGGTAGGCATGTGACCTGCTTAATTATTCTTCTGGCAGATGCCTTAGTGTTACTTGCATGTCTTTTTTTTTTTTTTTTTTTTTTCCTGTTACATTATCCTACTAGTTCAGACAAAAAGAGAGTGACTAGAAGTTCCAGAATATTCACCAATCGAAAGCTTAAACACTTTGACCTGAATTTGACAGCTAACTTAACAGTTAGGTTTTCATGTTCTTTTGTCTTTTTCCAGACATCTGCAGAATTCTTTAACATGAAAATTCTTATTAGAATTTCTGTCAAAAGCTGTAAGAAAATTTCTGAGTCCTCTGTCCCTATATTCTATTTGTAGGGAACACAATAATACATAAGTACATGTCATAAATTTTAATCTCATCTAAGGGCTTTCCTATTTATAACATTTAAGCTACTCAGAATACACAACTATGCAATCAAGGCTTTCATTATCAGCAAGAAGACTACAAATATTATTTCAGATTAATCATGGTACCCAAAGCTGTTTCCCATCTGTGGTTTCCCTACTTTCCAGGTGCTGTTGTTGTTTTCTATTATCAGGTCATGTGATGGGTTACTCCACACCAGTGCAGCAGCAGTATTGGCTGGTAAAGCTGTCCCAGGTCTGCTGAAGGTACTAAGTAGCCTAAAGGGTCTCAAAGAGAGGACCTGGGAAGGAATGTAGCAGTGGTGACTAGGAAAATAATAACAATAAAAACAAGAACAGCAAAGACTCAAGTGAAGGAAACAGAGAGACAACATCTAACTAAATACTAACAGGATGATGTCAAATGTAATTTTATACTATTTTGCTTTTGTACTGTTTCCACACGACCTCTTAGAATCTAGACTTGACTATAATATTATTATGTTTAATTCTTAACAAATGCAGTTGACTTTTATTAAAGAAGATCCTTCCAAGGATTTTGGGTAACATGTATAAATTCAAACCAGGTAAATTTTCCTGATAGTTGTTGAAATGTGACTAAATACCAAAACATTTTGTTGTTTTTATCCTATCAATTTTAAATTGACGGCATTCTTAAATACAGAATAATCTTCCCTGATATACACACTACTATATATAAAATAGATAAACAATAAGGACCTACTGTATAGCACAGAGAACTATATTCAATATCTTATAATAATCTATAATGGAGAAGAATATATATATATAACATTATATATATATGGAAAGAATTTGAAAAAGAATATATATATATATATAAAACTGAATCACTTTGCCATACATCTGAAACTAACACAACATTGTAAATTAACTCTACTTCAATTTTAAAAATGGTTAAGAGAATAAATCCTCCCTGACTTCTCAAGCATAGTATACTGAATATAATTTAAATCCGATATTATTTAAATGTACTCTAAGACAATGACAATTTTAAAGGCTGTTGGCAGAGACACTTGCTACATGCTAAGGCCTTATGAGGCTATGCTTATGGTATTCGTTTGTATGCTTCTTACTGTTTCTTTCTTGCTATCAGGATGTCAAGCTAACACTTTCTTTTCTTGTCAGTGTGGCTCCTTGTATTCTAACTTGATATTTGTAATTTGATCTGGGTTTGGAAAGAGCTAATTTGAATTTTGTATACTATAAGGGACTAGGAGGCCTGTCCAACCAAAAAACTATCGTTTTTGCCATGTCTATTTTGGCTGTTCTAGGGCTGATTTGTTTATTTCTTGGTTCTCTGTGTCATTCTAGATGGTGGTATAAACAGGCGGTCACATCTGGAAAGGTAACATGTTGGTGTATACTTTAGGTTTAAGCAATTGATAAAGTATAAAGTATTTTAACCAGTGATTTTTTTTTTTTAGTCTTTGCAACTGGTTATTGGTTTCAGAACCCATTTTTCCCTAATTTTGATGAAGCCTCTCTCAACAGAAACAACCATTATACACTACATTTACAACACACACAAGTAAAAACTATGAACGTGAACTTCACATGTTTATTTTCAGAATATATGATGCCTTGATATGTGAGTGTGTGTTAAAATTCTCTGATGCAACAATCGTGTTTGAACACAAACTGCCTGAGAAGGTAAAAGCCAGAACCACAAACTGGTACATCTACCTGAGGATAGGAAAGAAACACACGTGTATTATAAAAAGATATGTACAAATCTCAAGGAAGTACAACAAAGTATAGTAGTATTTTACGCAGGGCTAAAATGATAAAAACTGAAGGGATCTTGATGTGGTATCGCATCTCTCCGTTCCCAGGTCTGTTCCCAAGAAAACACACCTGCCCCAGGCAAACCAAAGCTTGTCCTGTCCAGGCTCCATCATGATCATCTCTTCAATATCCCTTTGTAATGCGCATTCTCACTCACCCACATTTTGGATGTTACTGTTGTTGTTTTCCCACACCCCTTCTGAGTTACAGAGTCCATGGCAATAAAGTATTTGTAAATGCCCTGGCAACAATTAGGTTCCAGGCTTGGAACTACCATGTTAGCCGTGGTCAAATTACTTCACTTCTTGAAATCTCAGTTTCTTTATCTGAAAAATGTGAAAATAAAGCATACCCAACAGTCTTTTCAAGGATGAAATAAAAAAGTCTTTTAGGCATGTAGCATCATACCTAACACATGGGAGAGGCTGCGTGGTCGAGCTGAGGTTCAAAGCCAGGCAGTCGGGATCCAGGGTTCACGTCCATGTTCATCATCCCTGCCCTAAGCTGCCGGATACGTTTGCATATTCTGAAGTTTCTTTCTGAAAAGTATCAGATCAGATTTGTCCCTGCTTATTTCTAATAGTTTTCTGGCCAAACAAAGCCATTCTTCATGAGCAGCCTAAATTCCAAGGGTCTACTACCATTTCTAATATGTCTACTGAAAACTGAAGAAACGGGTTTTGTATTCTATTCCAGTAAAACACAAAAACGTTAATTGAAACACCAGATGGCTGAGGCACACCCCTGTAGAGTTCTGTTTCTTAGCTTCCCTAAGATGACACATATTCTTAATTAAAATCTCTTCAGGTATGTTCTCTCAAATATAAGACATGACACTTGCATAAACTATATTGTATTTGTACCATTTTTGGCATATGTGTGTTTTTTTATTGGCAGACATCACACACATATGTTAAGTTACAGAAAGTACATTATATTTCCCAAATTTACCTATAACTATCATCTTAAACAAAATCAAGAGACTCATCAGTATCCAAATAGACTATATACACCATCTATCAGGAAAAAGAAAAGTGCTTCTAGGACTTGGAGTTTGTAAATTCTGGGCAGATCCATTGCTTCCTGAATTTAGATATGGAACACTGGGAGAGCCGTTTAAATCACTGGACACCACAGTCACCGAAGGCCATTGGCTACATACGCCACAGCACTTACGGGATTCAAGTGCAAAAGACACGCAGTTAAATATGAGCCTGGAAAGAACTCTTCTCTCTCACCCTTAAATTAACCCCCTAAATTAACAGACAAATATAAACGTCCAAATGGAAAAGAACAGTTTTCTTCATGGAATAATTAAAGACTGCTGTTCTCCGACGACCATAAAACACACTGATTCAGATTTGAGTAAGGTGACAAGAAACCAATTATCTTTTAGCACTTGACACACTTAAAGTAATTAGAATGTCAAATCACTTCCAGAATGGAGAGGAGTAGAATGGCTACAGGAATAAACATTGAGGCCTCACGTATATGCACATGTGCACAAGAAAGGACTCCTTGGAGGTTCCTTTTATAGTTCTCTTCATATAAATATTATCAAAGGAGAATCTTAGGTGCTAAACTTTTAGAAGGTTTTTATCAAGTCACATTCCATCTACATCACTTTGTTCAGATATTTGACCTTTGATTTAATTTAGAAATTGGTTCTGTATGTAACTTGATTTAGTAGAAGCAGAATATTTTAATTGGTCCATACATATTGGGCATATATCAAAGCTGGAACTGTGAAACTTGTGATGCTGAGAATGTCTTTTAAGAACCACCAGTTGATGGCAAACACCATCTCCAGAACCGAGATATGAAGTGTTAAGTGGCTGAACTGATATCAGAAATTTGGTTCATATTATAAGTGCTGATGTATTTTACATAGTTTATTAAACAGTTTAGACTTGTAAAAATTTGCCCTAATACACCAACTATAAAATATTATTAACAAATAACCATGATACGAAGAGTGTGTGTCAAGGAACAAGTCAGTGGTATAAATTGAAAGGGTTCTCAGGATTAATCTCATCTTGTTAGTTCAGATCAGGCTTCCTATAATAGTTATCTATCACTGCTTAGCAAATTATCCCTAAAATGTAGTGGCTTCACACAACAAACGTTTATTATCTCACAGTCTACATGGGTGAAGAATTTGAGAGCAGCTTAGCTGGGTGGTTCTGACTCAGAGCTAAGGTTGTCGTCATCTGAGCCTGGCTGAAAAGGAGTATCTGCTCCCAAGGGGGTTCTTGGTTCCTGACCCCACGGACCTCTGTATAAATCGCTGGGGGACCTCATGACAGAGCTTACCCCAGAGCAAGAAATCAAAAGAGAGTGAGAGGCAAGCAAGATATCTTTTAAAACCTGGTCTTACTTCTGCCATGTTCTATTCATTAGAGGGAGTCACTAAATCTAGTCCACACTCAAGAAGAAGGGAATTCAGCTCCACTTTTGGAGGGAGGACTGTTGAAGAGTTGTGGACATATTTTAAAATTAGCACACGTAACAGTAAGATATGTTGCCGAAAATGTACACAATATTAGTAGGTAGAGATGGAGAAGAGTATTTCTGGAAGAGGGAAGGACAAAAGCAAACATTTAAAGGCAGAAAATGGCAGATGTCAAATCTAGAAGGCAGATTCTGGATGTGGTCAGTGCTTCTGTGGCACTTGAAGAAAGCAAAGACACAAAGGTTTGTAATCAGAAAAGGATGATATTGATCCTTCTGGCAAGAAACTGTAGGGATACTGGAGAAAGCAGAATTGTTAGGGAGCAAGAGGAGTTAAAGGGACTGTTGCAATTAACCGTGAAAAGTTGGGAGCAGAACTTGGGCGGTAGCAATGGAGAGAATTAGGAGGAGGGAGACGTGGCCGAGGTCCAAACCTCAGGGCCCGATGACAAAACTGGAAGCGTAACATGAGAGGGGGATGAATCATATGTGATTCCAAGGTACTGTGGCCTTGGTATCTAAGAAAGTGATGATGCCTTTCACAGAGAGAGAAGACAGGAGAAAACATTTAGGGAGCTTCATAAACTTCTAGCTACTCTTTTGGACATAATTGCATTTGAAAGTCCAGTGAGCCATGTAGGTAAAGATGTTGGACAGTCAGCTAGAATTAAAGGGCACCGTTCAGAAGACAGTTCCCACCAGAGTTGTAAAGAGCAGGAGGTGTGGAAGTGGAAAGGGACACCAAGGAATAAAATGCAGAGAACAGACCCAAGGGCTAAAACCTTTAAAATGTTCACTTTCAGAAGATGGAAACAGAGCTACCAAAGGACATAAAGAAACACTAGAAGTACAGAAAAAGAATGAAGAGAGAGAAATATCATAGAAACCAATGGTAAGAGATGAAAGGTGACCAGTGCCTACAGAGAAGTGGAGGAGGCTGAGGATTGTTAAAAAGTGGCTGGCGTGTCTTGATCATGTGGACAACAGTGGCCTCTGAGGCACTGGGTTAGAGAGGAATGGAAGACAGACCCAGACTGCAGAGATAAGAGGAAAGAGCAATAAAGAAACAGAGACGCTTGATGGAAAATACTCCCTAAGAAAGTATAATGATTGAAAAGTAAGAGAGAGAATGGTAACAGGGTGGAGGCAAGCAACTCACTGAGTATGTTGTACTGGAAAGCAGAGGGAAATAACTATAAACACAAAATAGAGATATAGAAATCAAAGTAATAGAACTGCAGGGGACAGTTAAGATCACAGATTTTTTTTTTTGGTCTGAAGAAAACAGGAGGTTAGGAGAGAGGACAGCCGATACTAAGCTTTTGAGGGGGAAAAGCTGGAGGTTGAAAGGGATTCACTTAGAAAGTCTTCACATCAGGGATTTATCCAGGGAAGCAGCTCTTGGCCTCTGAGTAGTAAAGATGTTCAATACAGTTTTAAATGCTAAGCCCCATAATAAACATGTGTAATTTTAAAAATTCTCTTGTCACTGTTTCTTCTTAATATGAGATTACATGAGTTGAATATACTGTGACACAGGTTACAGCAATCTGAAGCAGTTTCTTCAGCAGTAACCAGGAAACAAAAAAAAAAAAAAAAGAAAGAAAAAGAGGAAAGAAAAAAAGGACTTTTTCTTCTTCCAGGCTGAAGGGAGAATTTCACATGTGTAATCAATGAGTGCACTCTTTGGGTCACATTTCCTGAAGTGGTATTTTTAAATAATTGGGCTCTCAACTTCTTTGATCTTACCCTGAAAAATAAAACTGTGCGGACACACATGTTAAACGTGAAAATAAGCTCTGGGAAATCTGTGACTCTGAGCTCCAGGGATTTTGCTACTGTGAAACTATGCAAATAAATCTTAAAAGCCCTGATGACTGAATCAGAATGGGTCTACTTCTACAAACACATAAAAAGGCAGCTGACATGACAACCTTTTATTTTAGAAGTTAGCTTCATGGTTTTCCAAATTGGATTGTTAACGGAAATAAATTACTTGGAATGTAACTTAGAAAGAGAAAAAGACTGGTGTACTTGGCTCAATGAATACATTTATTTTTTGAATGTGGCAGATGTTTTTTGAAAAAAGGTGAAATGAACATACATCTGAAAAAATTAACACTACATTTTCCCAAACCTTATGCTTTCTAAAATACAACTTTGACAAATATAATGCTATAAAATTCTTGTATTTGGTTTCACTCAGGGCCATTCATTTCCCTCTTGATGTTTTGAATAGTATCTGACATTATATACTTCTGTTTAAAAAATTAGGTTTAGGGAGTTCCCTGGCGGTGGTTAGGACTCGGTGCTTTCACTGCTGCGGCACCAGGTTCAATCCCTGGTGTGGGAACTGAGATCCTGCAAGCCACGCGGCACAGCCACAAAAAAGAGGGAAAGAGAGAATATTACTAAAAAATTAAGTTTAACAGAAATTGTTAAAATATAAAAGTTATATGTACAAAATTTATACGTAAACTTCACTACTTAATATATCTAAATAATATATTGCTATACATGATATTTATAATATTTATAAAGCCATTTTAAAAAGATACACAGTTATTTTTTTTAAGGCTTTAAACCTAGGAGCACTTAAACCCTATTAAATTTCCCATGTAGTTAAACATTTATAAGTGTGCTTTAAGAAGTCTCTAAGATTTTAAACATGATGAAAAGCATGTACATATAAAACATATGTAAATATGAACATCTATCCTTACACAGATAGAACATCTATACATAAATGTATTCTCACATGTATACTATTTTTAAGTAGTATTTTAAACACAAGACTATCACTTGCAGCTCAGATAGACAAAACTCCATGAAGATAATGGTTGTAATAATGAGTTTGATGATGTGTACTGCATGGAAAAATGTTGGAAAAGTAAGGCATCAGGAGGAAAAATAAAATATAGGATGGTCTCCATTCATAAACATGTTAGAAATTCTTAAAATAAGAGTAAAATAAAAATAGTCTTTAACTGATTCATTGAATGAGTAATATCTATATTTCAGTACTAGACATAAATTTTAAACAATTTTTCTCAACTTTAAAATAGTGATAGCTTACCCTTTATTTTTATTTTTAATTCCATTAATATATATCTAAGATATGTGTAATTTTTTTCTCACATGAAGATTTTGTGATATTTAATCATACTAATTCATCCTAAATTAAATGAAAGGGAGTCCTCTAATACAAGACTATGATAGCTTATATTAGACCAACATTCTTTCTGAAAACAATAAAGGCTAAAAAACAAAAATAAAGGCAGCCAGAATTTGTGGAGCCAAGAGCATAGATAAAGGAGAAACAATGAGGAAAGCCAAGTGTTTCCTGCCACTTTTTCACCTAATATTTTTTCACATTTGCCAGTTCACACAGCAAGGCACTGAGGCCAAAGCAGTAAGCTGTGGTGAAGAGTTTTTAGCAATTTCAGAGGGATGAAGAAAACAGAAACTGGATTCCAGTACCATCAATGCAAAAAGGACTTACAGACACCTGATCACAGAGAAAGGGGAATCATGATAAACTGAACTCAGGATTCCATGCAATTATTGCCCTAAAGACATTTAGCAAATCTTAAATTGCACACTGAGTAAAAGGATGAAAAACAAAAGAGAAGAAAGTTGATAAGAGGGTAAAGAGCTTAAGAAAGCTTTTGAAAATCACATTAGGAAGATAAAAATTGGAGTTGAGATTCTTCCAAGAAAGAGAGGCTCCTCTAAATACCTCCAGTGAAATCCCAGAAGAGTTACCCTAGAAGTAGATGAAAACTGGAGATAGCCCACTATTCTGTAAGAGTAAATGTCATCCTTATACCTCAATCCCTGTATGGAATAGGTTGATTTACCCTTACCTTAACTGTCAACTTAAAGAAAACTAAATCCTCTTTAGTGGAGATTACTTCTGCACCTTTTCATACTAAATATTCAGCATTCAATCAAAAGTTCCAAGCATGTAAGAGGACAGGGTCAAATGACCAAACACCAAGTGGAAAAACAAAACACAGATAATAGAAATAGATTTATAGGTGATCCAGATACTGGTGCCACCAGAAACAGACTTTAAAATAACTATTATTAAGGCATTAATAAGAAAAAGAATTATATGGCTGTTATACCCTGAGAAAACCATAATTCAAAAAGAGTCATGTACCACAATGTTCATTGCAGCTCTATTTACAGTAGCCAGGACATGGAAGCAACCTAAGTATCCATCAACAGATGAATGCATAAAAAAGATGTGGCACATATATACAATGCAATATTACTCAACCATTAAAGGAAATGAAATTGAGTTACTTTTACTGAGGTGGATGGACATAGAGACCGTCATACAGAGTGAAGTAAGTCAGAAAGAGAAAAACAAATACCGTATGCTAACACATATATATATGGAATCTAAAAAGAAAAAAAATAATAATAGTTCTGAAGAACCTAGGGGCAGGACAGGAATAAAGACGCAGACATAGAGAATGGAATTGAGGACACGGGGAGGGGGAAGGGTAAGCTGGAACAAAGTGAGAGAATGTCATGGACATATATACACTACCAACTGTAAAACAGATAGCTAGTGGAAAGCAGCTTCATAGCACAGGGAGATTAGCTCAGTGCTTTGTGTCCACCTAGAGGGGTGGGATAGGGAGGGTGGGAGGGAGACACAAGAGGGAGGAGGTATGGGGATATATGTTTATGTATAGCTGATTCACTTTGCTATAAAGCAGAAACTAACACACCATTGTAAAGCAATTATACTCCAATAAAGGTGTTAAAAATAAATAAATAAATAAAAATCCCAAACCTAAAAAAAAAAAAAAAAATTAAATGGCTGAAAAATACCATCAGATTTAAGAATTCAACAGTTGAGTTTAATAATAAATAATACTCAAAGAAAGGATTGGTTAAGACTTAAAGATACCTATGTAGAAAATATCCAGAATGAAATATACAGGGAAAAAATTATGGAATATACAAAAATGTATATGAATTATATGGGATGTGTTTAAGTAAAAATAAACAAAGATGTATACACCAGCAATTAGAATTCTTAGGACAGAAATAGAACAGGAGGATCAACATTTGAAGAGGATCTATTTCTTAGCAGAAATAGAACAGGAGGATCAACATTTGAAGAGATGCTAGCTGAGATATTTCTAAAGCAACAGAAAGACAAGACAGATTCAAGAAGCTCTACTATGTCAAGGAAAAAAAAAATTAAAAAATAAGTCCTCATCCAGTTACATCATATTAAAGCTCCTGAAAATGAGACATGAAAAGGAAGCCTTAAAAGCAGATGTAGAAAAAAATACATTATCTCTAAACAAGCAACAATAAAAGTCTTTACAACTGCAATGGTAGCTTGTTTAGAAAAAAATTCACAGCAAGTACTGTTTGTATTTCATGCTATATTCAACATTGTAATGGAAGACCTAGCAATGTAGTAAGGTAAATCAAAAATATAAAAAGTTACATGGATTGCAAAAGGGAAAATAAAACTAGCATTAGTTACAGATATGATGATATATCTAGAAAATTCCAAATAATCTATACATAAACTATTGGAATTAATAAATGAATTTATCAAGTCATTGAATCCAAGGTCAAAATATGAAAAATATATTGTATTTCTACACACTAGCAAAGAAGAAAAATTAGAACAAAAATATTCAAATATTATTTCTAAGATCAGAAAAAAACAAATAACCATTAATAAATCAAACAAGTGATATGTAAGACCTATATACAGAAAACTACAAAATCTCACTGAAAGAAAGTAATTATAACGATAAATGTAGGAACATATGTCATTCATGGATTGGAAGATTCAATATTGTAACATTTAATTCTGTTCAAATAGTCTACAGATGCAATATAATACCAATCAAAAGCTCAGATTTTTTTTTTAATTGACAAGATGATTCTAAAATTCCTACAGAAAAGCCAAGGATTTAGAATAGCCAAGGCAATACTGAAGAAGAGCAAAACTAGAATACTTATGCTACCAAATAGAGAGGCTTACTATAAAGCTATAAAAACTAAAACACTGTGGTCTTGGAACAGGGTTAAGAAATAGATCAAAGGAACAGAATACAGTGAGAAATATATTAATATCAAAGTGGTCACTTAAGTTATGACAATAGTGTCACTGCAGTACAGCATAGAAGGGATGATCTTTTCAATAAATGGTGCTAGGTCAACTAGATAGTAACTCTACAAAAATTAAAATGGACCCTGACCTCATATGACACACACAAATCAATACCAGAAGGATTTGTAAACCTAAATATGAAAGACAAAATAAAACTTCTAAAAGCTAACAAAGGAGAACATCTTCTTGATCGTAGGTAGAAAAATATTTCTTCCATGAAACTCCAAAATAGCTAATCCTAAAATAAAAAATAAAAAATTGAGCTACATTAAAATTAAGAACCTCTGTTTATCAAACAAATATACCATATCAGGGTGAAAAAGTAAGCCACAGAGGAGATTTGCAAGACATGTATCTGACAAATAATTAATATATGGCATAAAAAATTCTTAGAAATCAATCTTAAACAAATAACCTAGTTTAAAAAATAAGAAAAGAATCGGTAGAGAACCCTGAGCCCTATGACAGAATGTAAAACATATCTCATCTAAAATCCAAAGGACAAGTATAAAGATGACAATATCATAAGAGCAACTAATCAACATCTGGCAAGAAAACTGATCAGGGCTCAATGTAGCAAGTAAAATCGAACATGGATTTTAAAAGATGAATGGGAGGCAAAGAATATGGAAAAGGATGTTCCAAGGAGGGGAATAATCATGTAGAAAATTAGGAAGCAATAAGCTGTCATGGAAGGCCCACAGAATGGCAGTAAGTAACACTGCAGGGTCAAGTGACAGGAGGGAGGTGGAAGGAGATAAAGCACAAAGGTGAGGATGCAGCGGGAGCCACCTTTAACAGGAGGATTCTCATATACACCATGCTTGTTGACCTGGACTCTATCTGGTACGTCATCAGGAACCCGAATGTAATAGGACCTGTACAAAAGTGTCCTGAGAATTCAGTGGTTTGCCTGGTACCAGCATGGAAGGTCTATCAGGTGCTCTGTTTGGACTCAAGTACCAGCATTGCCTACTCCACATCCTAGTGTAAATTATTTAACCTCTTTGTTCTTCACCCATGAAAGGAGGCAACAGAGGTACCTATCTGAGAGAGCTGTTGTGAATATAAATATTAATACATATAAAGAGCTTAGCACACAGCCTGGCACATACCAGCCAATAAATGCTAGATAGTATTAATGTCATGAACAAATTTAGTTCTCCTTCCCAGTAGAGAAGCAACGTGATATGAGTCTGGGAATGGAAGACCCCTGAATATGATCTGTACTGAGAGTTATTAATCAGTTGGGTGACTTTGCACTTTTGGACTTTCTCAATTTCCAACTGCTCTTTAGTAAAAAGACCACATGGTCACTAACCCGAGATTCTTTTCTGTTTTTAAGTAACTGCTCCCAAATTTCAGCAGGCTTGAGTATGACTATGTACTGTGACTCAGATACTGATTTTTTCTCATGATTATGGATTTTCCAGTAGCACATATTGGATTGATATTTAGCCAAATGGCAATGTTTTTGCATTTTCACATTTATTTACTTATTTAAAATATTTGTTTGACTTCTTGGGGGGAAAATTGATAGGTGATGATTAATAAGACATTAATACAGCCCAAAGGAAAGAAAATGTACACTTACTGATTTTTCTGCTTTTAAAGCTTCGAGATTAATTATTGAGTAGCTAATAATTATGCAAAAATAGTTATGAGGCTTTCTTCATTTCTAAATTCTAAAGGCTTTCTAAAGGAATATTACTGGGAGATGCTCATCATATCAGTACTGGTGTGCCGAGGGGTGGGAGGAGGGTAGGTACGGGTCCAGGTAGCAGGGATCCGCCCTGTCTGCAGCAGAGGCTGCCCTGGTGAAAGAGCACATTATCCCTGATATTATTTACACGGTCTCTGCCAGCACACGGTGTCATAAAAAAAGCACACTGCCTTTTAGTCAGACTTATTGTTGTTTTCAAATTCCCAAGAGACAATGAACTTCCTTATTACCTGCACCCAAGCAGCCTCCACTGCCCCTGTTCTATATGCCTTTGCTTATCAGCACAGGAAATCAAGTATTTTACTATGGGAAAAATCCTAAGTGGAAAAAGCAGGAGGCAAATTGTTATACATAATTTCAAATATGATCTCAACTATTTTACATGCGAACATTCTATTTCAGCGATCTAATATTGGGTGTTCAGAGATCTCTCTCTCTCTCTCTCTCTCACACACACACACACACACACACACACACACACAGTTGTGTGCACATGTACTTCTCTATCCATCTATTTATATCTTAGAGGGAAGAAAATTTCTAAAGTTTATTTTCTTAACCCCTTCCTGTATTTTCCCCCATATTTTCTATAAGGAATAGGTATACTCTGATAATAAGAAAAAATAAACCTTTATTCTATGCAATCATTGAACTAGTAATCTGTCTCTGCCAGCAAATATTTTGAAGGCATTTCAACTACATCAAAACTTTTCTACTTTGAAACTTCAGGAAATATATATATAACACTCTGATACACAGAGTAAAAAGGTGGGGAAAAAATCCAGCCCCTTTGTAATACATAGGTCACTCACATAATGTCCATACACCCTCAACCTCTTATCTATACAACTCCCAGAAATCTTTTAGCACATCCCCCAAATATTAGACTCTAAACCACTTGAAGTGTTTATTTTTCTACTTGTATGACCTAACAGATTGTCTTGAACATAGCAGGGATTCAATAAAGACATATAAACTATATATAATATAGTATGTAGTTGAGACTTTTTATAAGAAATAAATTTTATTGACTTAAAATATTAAGACATTTTTAAATAGCTTTAAGACCTACCCCCTAAATCATCTTCTTTAGGGCACAAAATTAAGTAGTTATAGTTTTCTATTCCTGCAGGAAATTGAAGGTATATTCTCATTTCAAGAAGACATCGTCAGCTCCAGGCCATTATCAGTCTGCTGGTGAGCATTATCCCAACATATGCTACAAACTGTTTTATATTTCCCTCTACATTTTAGCTAACCAACAAAATGTTAATATATCCAGGATCGGATGTAATGGTATTACTCAGAAACATTTCATGACCTCTCACTGTCCATACCCACAAAGCTGGACTGAAGGACCTTCACAATTTGATCTCAACACACACCCCCCCACCGCCTTCCTTTTTACAGCCCCACTCTACTCCCCCCACATTCCCTGTTGTCTAAAATGTCAAGCTCTCCACAGTACATCTCCTACTCCTCAAAATGTATGACCCAAGGTGACCTCTGAAGAAAGTGAGGTCCCAAAGGCACCCTCCCAGTTCTTGTTTTTCCCCTCACCTGACCAGCACATGGGGTTGCTTAACACTTGCCTTTGGGAGACTCTGTTTCTCAGCAGGTTATATAACCTCCTGCCTTATCAGGTCCCGGGTCATCATCCAGACAGTCTTCTTATCTCACATGTTTTTTTTTACCTACTTCGTTGTATCTGAGGCTTATCCAGGTACTTCCTAGGCCGCCTCTCACCTAAGAGCTCAGGACCAGAACTATTTCCAAGTCCAGCCACGCTGGATGTAGATTCTAATCTGAACCCTAATCTCTATTTAGACACATGTTGCTCTTGGTGGCTGCCATCACCAGTCAACTATCTCAGGGCTCTGGTGAAAATGATAACTTAAAAGCCTCTGTGCCTTGGTCTCTGCCTGCTTTCTGATTCCAACTCTCTCATGACTCTGAGGCCAACCTCAAAGGACAATGCCATAATCCTAGTTGCTCAGGCCAAAAATTTTGGGGTCATCTTATATTATTCAACTTATTTCATACCCCACATTTTACTGCCTTCAAAATATATCCAAAATCTGACCAGCACTGCTACCATCCTGGTGATCTAAGACAATATCATCTCACATTTGAATTATTGTAATAGCCTCTGCTATGCTTATTCTTAAGCCCCTATAGTCAATTTTCAATACTGCAGCCAGATGTGTCCTTTTAAAATAAAGCATATTTCAAATTGATCATGTCTCTCTTTTGCCCAAAATTCTCCAGTGGCTCCCCATTTTACATGGAGCATAAGCCAATGTCTTTGTGATGGTCCATGAGGACCTCCATGATACCTCTCTGAACTCACCTAACTCATCTCCCCTTTGCTTTCTTGGGTCCAGGAACTGGCATCCATACTGTTCCTCTAACAAACAAGAAGGCATGTCCCTGCCCTAAAGCTTACCCTATGTCTAGTCTGCTCTGCCCTCAAAGAGATGCAGGGCTCATTCCTTCTTACCTCAAATCTTGACTCCAATGTCACCTTCTTGATGAGGCCTCTTCTGAACACCCAATTTAAAATCGCAAACTAACCCCTGCCACCGTTCTTAATCAGCACTCCTTACCCAGCCATATTTGTGTTTTGTTTTTTTCCATAGCACTCCTAATTTATTACACTTATTAAAATCTAAATCTCCCTATTTGTCAATAAGCTCCATTCAAAGATAGGGTTTCTTTGGTACTTTATTCTCTTCCGTATCCTCAGAATTTAGAACTCTACTTGACACACAGCAGACATTAAATAAATATTTGCTGAATGAATGAGTAGCTTGCCATACTTGTCACCTGTTAAGACTGGCCAAAGGCTGGCTGACCCAGTCATAGTTGAACCAAGAAGAGGCCAGAGGACAACCTCATTGACTGCCCTTCTCTTACTTCTTTGAATGTCTCCTTTATTTGAAACACAGAGAACCCATTTCTGTTCAGTACATCCTGATTTAGTCTGCATTCTAGGTGCTACATCTCATCTACGTATCATAACCTTCTGTCATTTCCAGTAGGTCACTTCTGACTTCTAATAGTAACCCCACAATGGCTTTGTACCTGACCCATTTAGAAACCAGTGCTTCCACATCCCCACCAACTGGTCTCCATCCCAGACCCTCTCAACCAGGTCTTCTAAAACCTCCATTTGGGAATATGCAGCTATTAATAGTTTCCAGTTATGACCCTTTTAGATCATTACCACTGACTTAGTCACATCTATCACAAGAAAGCAGATTATTCATCAGTAAAGTATGGATAATAAAAGTACCTATTTCACAGGAGGTATGAAGGTCAGTTTAAAGTACTGCATGTAAAATACTGACCAGTACATGACACATAAGTGCTCAATAAATTACGTGTTCCTGTTACTAGATAACATAAGATAAATCTTTTGCTCAAAATCAGATGCTAGTTCCAGTCCTGATAATAAAAGCAACGTTTTTCAAGATAATTTGAAGAGCGACTAGTTAAAAGACATGAATGATTGATATAAAAGTATATGCCACATGATGCATCTGTGGCAACTACAGGAGAATAGGCAGAATCCTTGGAATACAAACATCCGTCTGATGTGAGAGCCACCCTCATCTCAAAAGGGTCCCCATAGCAACCCCCCATTACATTTCACATCTCATTAGGAGGACAGATAAGCAAAAGAAAGTTATATCCCTTTATTCTCATGGAAGTTAACATTTGATAAGATGCTTCAATGTGTACCTGAGGTCCTAAGCTTATCATCCCATTCAGCTGCAAACTACATTTTATGTATAACATTTTAAACAAAGATGCCTACAGAGTTCTCTTCATCCATGTTCCTTCGGCTTCCTATTAGAATACTACTTGCCCCGTTCTCCTGTGCAGGGTTATTTTTCTGGCTTGGCTCTAAAGGCATCTGAGTTTGCAAAACTGCTAAATTCTATCCCTATGAACTTTAAGTATTATTTAGACATTAGGAAAACTGAATGTTTTATGATCATAATGTTTTATGATTAGCTTTGCCATTCCAACAAACTACTAAAGGTGTATTATCAGAAAAATATTACACACTTCAATAAATAAATAAGTTTTTAAAAATTTAATCCTATGACAGGAAGGAAAATGAGTAAACAAATTATCATAAAAAATAAACTGTCTATTTCAGAGAACCCAGAATACAAAGAACTAAATTTTGTCCCATGGTCAATAACAGGCTCTCTCAAAGTTCAAGAGAAAGATTGTACACACCACATGCAGTCCCTACAGGAATTGCTTCTCACAGCTTATTTTGGAAAAAGAAAAGAAAAAGAATTAAAGAGTACCAAAGGGTAAAAACTGAGAACAGAAAATGGTCTTAAAAACATTTCCCTTAATCAGATAAATCATGCTCACTCTGAAATAATTCAAATTCAATAATAATAATTCAAATCAGTTAAAAATGAAAATCATGGGTGATTTAAGACTTTACCTGATAAGACATAGCCTGGTAAAGCATCTGAAACTCATAAATCACACATGACTTTAGTATACAAACCAAGCTGGAGGTCTTATATAACAATTTTTTTTTTTTTTTTTTTTTTTTTACAATACTGAACACTTTTATATTATTTTTCAAATTGTGTGTATGTAGGTGTAGACATAGCATACATGAAGTGTGATACAAACTCTACATTAGCAAAATGGACGTGTTATACTAGAATTGCAGATAGTTTGATTTTCATAAAAATATGTAATAAGGTTTCATTAAATTTTCAAAAATTAAATTTAAAAACTTTAAAAAAAAAAAAAGTACACAATATATAGACAAGTATGGATTCCTCAATAGATGTTTGACCTTTCATTTCTCCAGTATCCCACCCGCATCAAATAAAGAAAAATACTTTTTAAAATTTACGAATATTTCATTGTTGTAAAGTTAAAGCCATAAAAATAATCAAATGGCCTATCATCATACCGTTAGAAGAAAAAAAAAAAGGTGTTCATGAGAGTTCCATATTAGAATACAAGTTTTCCTTAGGCACCTGTTTATGTATGCTATTCTGCTCTTTACAATAAATAAATTTAAAAGACTTAATTCCTCACTTTTAAGACCTTATTAGTTTACAAATTACATATTGACCTATGCTAAATTTTATACCGACCCATGCTAATGGATTCAGTACAGAAAACAAAAAACACTGCACTCAAGCAAACTACATATATATATATAACTTATATGAGAATTGCTACTCCAGCTTTCTTTTGGTTTCCATTTGCATGAAATACCTTTTTCCATCCCCTTACTTTCAGTCTGTATGTGTCTCTAGGTCTGAAGTGGGTCTCTTGTAGACAGCAAATATATGGGTCTTGTTTTTGTATCCATTCAGCCAATCTGTGTCTTTTGGTGGGAGCATTTAGTCCATTTACATTTAAGGTAATTATCGATATGTGTGTTCCCATTCCCATTTTCTTAATTGTTTGGGGTTTGTTATTGTAGGTCTTTTCCTTCTTTTGTGTTTCTTGCCTAGAGAAGTTCCTTTAGCAGTTGTTGTAGAGCTGGTTTGGTGGTGCTGAACTCTCTCAGCTTTTGCTTGTCTGTAAAGGTTTTAATTTCTCCATCAAATCTGAATGAGATCCTTGCTGGGTAGAGTAATCTTGGTTGCAGGTTTTTCTCCTTCAACACTTTCAATATGTCCTGCCACTCCCTTCTGGCTTGCAGAGTTTCTGCTGAAAGATCAGCTGTTAACCTTATGGGGATTCCCTTGTGTGTTATTTGTTGTTTTTCCCTTGCTGCTTTTAATATGTTTTCTTTGTATTTAATTTTTGACAGTTTGATTAATATGTGTCTTGGCGTATTTCTCCTTGGATTTATCCTGTATGGGACTCTCTGTGCTTCCTGGACTTGATTAACTATTTCCTTTCCCATATTAGGGAAGTTTTCAACTATAATCTCTTCAAATATTTTCTCAGTCCCTTTCTTTTTCTCTTCTTCTTCTGGAACCCCTATAATTCGAATGTTGGTGCGTTTAATGTTGTCCCAGAGGTCTCTGAGACTGTCCTCAGTTCTTTTCATTCTTTTTTCTTTATTCTGCTCTGCATTAGTTATTTCCACTATTTTATCTTCCAGGTCACTTATCCGTTCTTCTGCCTCAGTTATTCTGCTATTGATCCCATCTAGAGTACTTTTAATTTCATTTATTGTGTTGTTCATCGTTGCTTGTTTCATCTTTAGTTCTTCTAGGTCCTTGTTAACTGATTCTTGCATTTTGTCCATTCTATTGTCCATTCTATCTCCAAGATTTCGGATCAACCTTACTATCATTATTCTGAATTCTTTTTCCGGTAGACTGCCTATTTCCTCTTCATTTGTTAGGTCTGGTGGGTTTTTATCTTGCTCCTTCATCTGCTGTGTGTTTTTCTGTCTTTTCATTTTGCTTATCTTACTGTGTTTGTGGTCTCCTTTTTTGCAGGCTGAAGGTTCGTAGTTCCTGTTGTTTTTTGTGTCTGTCCCCAGTGGCTAAGGTTGGTTCAGTGGGTTGTGTCGGCTTCCTGGTGGAGGGTACTAGTGCCTGTGTTCTGGTGGATGAGGCTGGATCTTGTCTTTCTGGTGGGCAGGTCCACGTCTGGTGGTGTGTTTTGGGGTGTCTGTAGACTTATTATGATTTTGGGCAGCCTCTCTGCTAATGGGTGGGGTTGTGTTCCTGTCTTGCTAGTTGTTTGGCATAGGATGTCCAGCACTGTAGCTTGCTGGTCGTTGAGTGAAGCTGGGTGCTGGCGTTGAGATGGAGATCTCTCGGAGATTTTTGCTGTTTGATATTATGTGCAGCTGGGAGGCCTCTTGTGGACCAGTGTCCTGAAGTTGGCTCTCCCACCTCAGAGGCACAGCACTGACTCCTGGCTGCAGCACCAAGAGCCTTTCATCCACAGGGCTCCTTAATTTGGGATGATTCGTTGACTATTCAGGTATTCCACAGATGCAGGGTATATCAAGTTGATTGTGGAGCTTTAATCCGCTGCTTCTGAGGCTGCTGGGAGAGATTTCCCTTTCTCTTCTTTGTTCTCACAGCTCCCAGGGGCTCAGCTTTGGATTTGGCCCCGCCTGTGCGTGTAGGTCGCCGGAGGGCGTCTGTTCTTTGCTCAGACAGGACGGGGTTAAAGGAGCCGCTGATTCGGAGGCTCTGGCTCACTCAGGCCGGGGGGTAGGGAGGGTCACGGAGTGTGGGGCGGGCCTGCAGCGGCCGAGGCCGGCGTGACGTTGCAGCCTGAGGCGCGCCGTGCGATCTCCCGGGCGAGTTGTCCCTGGATCCCGGGACCCTGGCAGTGGCGGGCTGCACAGGCTCCCCGGAAGGGCGTGTGGCTAGTGACCTGTGTTCGCACACAGGCCTCCTGGTGGCGGCAGCAGCGGCCTTAGCGTCTCATGTCTGTCTCTGGGCTCCGCACTTTTAGCCGCGGCTCGCGCCCGTCCCTGGAGCTCTCTCAAGCAGCGTTCTTAATCCCCTCTCCTCGTGCACCAGGAAACAAAGAGGGACGTAAAAGTCTCTTGCCTCTTCGGCAGGTCCAGACTTTTCCCCGGACTCTCTCCCGGCTAGCCGCGGTGCACTAACGCTCTGCAGGCTGTGTTCACGCCGCCAACCTCAGTCCTCTCCCGGCGCTCCGACAAAAGCCGGAGCCTCAGCTCCCAGTCCCGCCCGCCCCGGCGGGCGAGCAGAAAAGCCTCTCGGCTGGTGAGTTCCGGTCGGCCCGATCCTCTGCGCTGGAATCTGTCCGCTTTGCCCTCCGCACCCCTGTTGCTGTGCTCTCCTCCGCGGCTCCCAAGCTCCCCCACTCCGCCTCCCGAAGTCTCCACCTGCGAAGGGGCTTCCTAGTGTGTGGACACTTTTCCTCCTTCACAGCTCTCTCCCGCTGGTGCAGGACCCGTCCCTATCCTTTTGTCTCTGTTTAGTTTTTTCTTTTGCCCTAACCAGGTACGTGGGGGGTTCCTTGCCTTTTGGGAGGTCTGAGGTCTTCTGCCAGCGTTCAGTAGGTGCTCCGTAGGAGTTGTTCCACGCGTAGATGTATTTCTGGTGTATCTGTGGGGAGGAAGGTGATCTCCGCGTCTTACTCTTCCGCCATCTTCCCGGAAGTCCTCCAACAATTTTTTTTTATTTTTTCATACACCAGATTTTTTGCTTCCACAGAGCAGAAAAACAGCCACTCTATCAGGAAAGCAAAGTCTTTTAATCTAAGACTAATTATGGTAGACCTTAAATAATATACCTAATATTACTTTTTGAATTACATCAGAATATTTAGTAAGTAATAATAGTTCATAAACTCAAGAGTTACTTAAACCAACTTTTGACCCTAAATGGCAGGTCTATAATAAATATGAACTTTAAAAACTTACAAAAACTTGCTCTTCTTTTTTATAAATATGGAACCCTTGTATAATGTCTTTATTTAAAAATCTAATAAAATTATCACTTTTAAAATTCAAGATGAAAATGGAATGAATACCTTTTTTCCTCTTGGTCTACAGAATGTTCCCCTACCTCCACCTTAGCTTTTCACCAGAACTCTGTATCTTTTCAGATCTTTGGATCTTTATGTAAGAAAGCAGGTTTATAATTTTTTCTTCAACTCTGAATACCTGTCCATAAAAGAGATGCCTTTTCTGCACATCCAGAGTATAAAATTCATACATCTAAGCTGTCTTCACAGTGGGTCTTATTTTCAAATATACAAACTTATGTTGAATCAAAATTTTCCCATTTTGAACTTTCTAAGCAGTAATACTGGGAAAATGCTATGTAGATTGCTAATGCAGTGTACATAATCACCACAATACTTCAGAAATGGGTTTGAGTCATTTCAACAACAGCTAATAACCCTGGCTGGCATTCCTGATAAGATGCTGTCTTGTTAGATACTGGAGTTGGTCATTCATTGCTCTCACTTTTAAAGAAGAAATGCCAAATCACAGTGATGCAAAAATACAGGCTGATAAAACAAATACCGTATATTAATGCATGTATGTGGAATCTAGAAAAAATGGTATAGATGATCTTATTTGTAAAGCAGAAATAGAGACACATGTAGAGAACAAATGTATGGATACCAAGGGGGAAGCGGGGGTGTGAGAGGAGTTGGGAAATTGGGATTGACACATATATGCTATTGATACTATGTATAAAACAGACAACTAATGAGAACATACTGCATAGCACAGGTAACTCTACTTAATACACTGTAGGGACCTAAATCGGATGGAAATCCAAAAAAGAGCGGATATATGTATATGTATAGCTGATTCATTTTGCTGTACAGTAGAAATTAACAACATTGTAAAGCAACTACACTCCAATAAAAATTAATTTTAAAAATACAGGCTGATGGATTCTTTGACAAAATAAAGGTCTGGAGTAATGTAGTAAGAGGAAAAGTAGAAGGAGGAGAAGAAGGGGTCGCCATCATCTCAACACCACACGCAGGGTATTAAACATGTGGAGGTGTCATGGTAGATATGTCAGCCAAATCATTCCACTCTCTCAAGGATCCTATGGAGTATTAGCATCTCCGTTTTACAGATGAGAAAACTAAAGCTCAGAGAGTTTATAGTATAATGTCTAGTGCAAACAGCTGTTTGAGTTGGGATTCAACCCAGCCCTAACTGACTCTGAGATTCAGAGCCTTCATGTCATTCCATGAAGTCTCTTTGAAAAAGAGCATTATTTGAAATTGGCAATTAAAAGAGGCTGCAGCTTTCTGCCTGTGAAAGTTATCAAGTCAATCAAGGAAACTCAAAACCCTACTTTGCAATAAGGGTAAAGAGCATCTTATTTCCTCTTTCCTCTCCCTTAAGTAACTGTGTTAAAATCATCAGGGTTATTGTTAGTAGTGGAGGATACAAGTAGAGAACCAGGAGTTTGGCATATAGAGAGTATTCCCATGCAGACACAGTGAGAGTTAACATGGTAAAGTCAGTACAATTTTAAAAAGATTTTTAACAAGATCTCTCGCTCTCTTTCTCTCTCTGTCTCTTTCTCTCTCTGTCTCTCTGTCTCTCTGTCTCTCTCTCTCTCTCTCACACACACACACACATGTATATACACACACATATAATGCATTTTATTCAAAGAAAAGCTGTTCAAATTAATGTCACAGGATACTAATGTCATTAAATCTTACTAAGTAAAAGCTATTTTTTGGAAGAAACTAATTTTGACTCAAATTTAAACAAAGAAATATTCTTTGTGTTGGAATAGGGAGGGTGCAGAGAGGAAATTCTTAATAAAAATTGGGAATATCAGGAGAGAGATAACCCTAGTCTAATAAAGGCACTGACAAACACATAAATATCACTTAGCTGGGCAGGATATGGCTGCAAAGTAATAGTGATGAAAGTGACACACTATGACACAATTATTATTATTCATATAATGAACTAATTCAGTATAACATATTGAAATAATCTTGAGGTGGTAAGTGCTATTAGAGATTTGGATAAGAACATTCGATTTAAAAAACCCTAAAATGCTTTGCTTCATGTCTTTCATTAAACAAGTGAAGATACCTGTGGTGTACAATGACTTGTTCAATCCATAACTAGTTAGCTATCAAGCCTCTAGTCCAGTGCTACTTTTATAACACCCATCAAATCCCAGAAGCCCCCATCATTAGTCCACCTTCCCTTTTGTGGCAATGGGCCACCTGGTAGTAAATGTTTCTCTGTATTACTAAGAATTCTGAGGCTGTAACAGACACGCCTAGGAACAGTGACTCAGGGAGCAACCAAGATCTGAACTCAGGAGATGGAGGACAGAGCACCTCAGGAATCACTTCTGCCCTAATTCTCACTAGACTTTTGCTTATGTATCTTCTCGACTCCATATTTCACAAGAGTAAGAGTCACATCTAATGGAAGATGCTAGCCTAGAATTAGGAAACAGAGGCCAACAGCATTCTGGTTAAACATTTACATATTCAAGACTACCAGAAATGATTACTTTAGGGATATTTATCACTGAGTGGACAGAAGAAAAATGACTTTAGTGAAAGATGACTTTTTAAAGTAATTAGAGGGGACATTTTCATAACACAGAGTAGAAGTAATTAGGAATAAATGCATATATCATCTTGGGGACACCTCTTGACAGACAATTACCTGGGAAAAGTCTTGCTAGATGCTATCAGACTTTATAAAGTTGAACCAAATTTAATTATGTCAACCACACAGTGAAAAATGGAAGTTAGGAAAGAGCCAGTAAATAAAAATAAGACCATTTTAGGGCACAGGGTATTACCTGTAATTAGATTTTCCCAAAGGAAAATTGTCAAATAGCCAAATAAGCAAATATACAAAAGAAAAAAAAAAAAAGAAATGGAAACAAAAGAAGAAAAAAAAAATATCTCTGAATAACCTGTGACAACTGACATAAATGAAATGAACAAATACAAACAAATTTATGGATTTTTGAAATACTATAAAGATTATATTCTGCTTATAAAAACAGAATGATTCAGAGATAATAAAACTAATGCATATAAATTAATGAAATTCAAAAACAAAATATTTTCAGTGGTTATGATCAGACTTCAAATGCTTGGACCTCTAAGAAAACTGCTTTTGGCTCCTTTCTATTATTTTAAGATTTTTTTTTTCCATTATATGACATTTATTTTCATAAGCACCTTATCTTAATTGCAAACAGAGCAGTGAAAATGAATTTAAGTTCTTCTCTGAGATAATTTCCTGGATTCTGCTTTGCTGGTTCCTAGCTCTACTTGTTATGGCCTCATAGCTCCATAGAGTTTCGTAATGTTGATTAACAAAATAATTTCACAGAGGCAAAAAACTTTATTCTATTCACTAAAATACACATTATTCAAGTACTTTATGAAAAAAAGATCATCCTCTTCATACATTTCATCCTGTCATGACAATTCATTGAGAGTTACCAATAAAGAGAATTTGTCCTCTGAAAATAGTTCAGAATAAAGAAGTTTATCATAATAACTAACAGGCTTGATTCTGAAGGTTTACAAGAGCCTAACTTACCTGCTGAATAAATGATAGTCATGAAAAGCAGGCAGAATATTTAAAAGGCAACGTGTTTCAACAAGCTGGTATTTCATAATAATATTTGCTCTTCTTATTTTAACATTTTTCACAGGACCTTGTTCAGTTATGGGCTAAATAGTCTAAAATTTTGTAAAAATGTGATCAATAACTTTTTCTTCTCTGAAGTATTGGATCCTTCAAAAATCTTTAAACTAACATAGTGACATATGAAGAAATTTCCAAAATATTCACAAAATATACATCCCATGCATTTATAGCCCATTTAACCTCAATATTTATTGCATCTGATTAGAAACAAACACATTCTCCAATGCTTTCGGGAAAAAAAAAAAGGAAAGAAAACAACTAAGTAATCTATTATGATTTATATTCAATTTCAATATACTCAACTTATAAAGTTCAAATAATTCTCTTTCTTTGAATTCAGCTTGGATATGTATATACAAGGTAATATACATACCTTGGGTATGTATAAAGGTAGAATTCTTTCTTATTTTATGCCACTTAGATTTGGTGAAAGAGAAGCAACGCATTACATTATTGTTTTACAGTTTGGACTTTGAGTTCCTCAGCTTGCTAATTCAAGTAGGAATTCTAAGCAGATGATGACCAGGCAGAGGATATTACTTTTAGAGGCTCACTAAATAAATAGCTGCCACATTAGAAAGAAAAATACATCAGATGGTCATGACTAATGTTCAGTTTCCAGTAAGTGCTAGCCCAAGAACTCATGCTAGCTCCTGAATTTCATTTTGTGCCACAGAAATGCAATGCCCCATAGGAGATTAGCTGTGGTGCAGGCTAATGAACTCATAACTACTAAGTTTACCATAATAACAAATATTAAGCTTCACTGATGTATTTTTCAATTTTCAGTTAACACTGTAGTTCAAAAACATATTGTCTCCCCAAGCAGAAATTCACAAATGTTCGTACTTGATATTTGTTGTTTTACCTTTACAAGGACTCATATATTTTCTTGACTTCTGTTGTTTCACAAAATACAATTGTATACTTTGTTCTCAGAGCACAGGATAGTCCAGTTTTAAAAATCCTCATGGTTCAATTCAGAAAATTGAACTGACAGTTCAATTCATTCAATGAAAGTTTGGACACCTACCGTGTACCTGATTCTATAGCTAATGTTTAACAACTGGAATAGATTAGTGCTCCCTTGATGTAACCCTGCTAAAGGAGTTAATGTGGTTACAAGGTCAGGTTATTTGAGTTTAAAAGGTCCAGGGGAAAAAAAAAATCACCTTACTTTTGCAAAGCCTGAGTTTGACAGTAGCCTTGGAACACTGTGTCTTCCTAATGTGAACGGGAGGCTCTTAGTTGCCTGTCTTCTAAACTACCATGTCCCTGTGGGTTTCAAGGGTCTAATATGTCTGTACTTCATAAAAGCATGCTTTCCCAAGCATCTCTGTGTCTTGTTGACATGAAAGAAAGCAATGCCGTGTATGTGTGCATCCCAAGGCCCCTTTTAGGTCTAAATTTCTATACTGTATAGTATCCATAACTAAGAAATAGACACTTCATAGTTAACAATCATAACTTTTTGTTCATATATTTTAAAACTCAATAAACAGCCTGGGAAATTTTGTTGTAGTTTCCAAAGCATCCGTCATGGTGGTGAGTACATAGAAAACTCCCAAGAAGCTTTATTAGATTGATTAAAAGAACATTTCTACAGTTTTATCTGAGCTTTAAAATAGAATTTCTGAGATTTATAAACCAATATAAATATTTAAGAGAGAGTACAGAGGCCCTAAAATGCTAAGCACCTCAGGACTTTACTTTAGAATTTTACATTATCAAGCCTGATTTTTCACCGTTTTCACACAACTTAGGAAATAAATAAGAAAATCTATGCTTTATTTAATAGGATAAACTATATCCAGAGCAAGAATTAGGGCTCAGTCCTGTTAAGAACAAAGAAAAATTCACCAGATTTGCCAACCACATATTTCCTTTCAGAGATTAAGGAAAATGTAAGTGATTTAGGCTATGAATACATCAAATCATCTCTTTTCCGGTCCATACACCTCAGCCTTCATGGGTGAAGATCTCTCATGTACGTGATGAAGAGAAGGAAATCTCCACCTGTAGCAGGAACCCAACACCACTCTCAGATATTTACAAGGTATGGGAAGTTACAACCTTTCTACGTATCCATATATATATTTCCTGAAATAGGCATGGTCTATACATATAGAGACTCTTTTATTAACATATATGTCTGTTATACTACTCTGGTGATTTTCCACATTTCAAATTTTTCATTTATAAATAGAAATATTACCTTTCTTGCTTCTTTTATCATCTTCCGAATGGTTTCCTTAATTGTAAATAGTTGTGCTCTTGGTGGATGAAAGAGGAGGTCAATTTGGGTACCCCTTACGAGTCCAGGCATCACATATGGCCAGCCCAATTCAAGATTTGGAGCTTCCACATCAGACTCAACGGGCCAGTAAGTCCCTGAAGATGAGGTATCATCGCAGGAATTATCAGTACCATATGCTGTGCTTTGTGCCACTTTTTGAACATTTTTCAAAATATAATTAATTTCTTCCTCGGCTAGAAAGTCTGACACTCGTTCCTTGGCAAGAAATTCTTGGTATGCATCTAACCCCTGTTCAATCAGTGTGTCCACAGCTACTCGATACCATTCCTTATAGTGAGGTTCAATGTAATTGTCTAATTTACATTCGTCATTCAAGGAGGAAAGCATTGATGAGTTCTCCATGCTTGCAAACCTTTGACAATGGCACTTTCAAATGTCCATTCGTGCAGGGATGAGAGGTATCTGGGTATTTAAAAAGAAGGAAATCAAGATCAGTTAGAATTCTGTAATCAAATGTTTCATAATCCATGTCAACTGTTATTTTTACATTTACTCATAAAAATGAGTACCAGTAGCTCAATATGACATACATTTCATATCCAAAGTGGCAATAATAATACCATAATTCACATATCTATCACAAATAAGCTAAACAGAATCCCATTCACAGACTGCTAGCTGATATTCCTTTTCCAGGTTACCTCTAACTTTAGTTTCTCATCTAAGGAAATACATCTTCCTTTTCTGATATCCAGAAAGTCCACCCTCCTTACCTTTAATCTGGGATTACACATGGTGTGATCAGTTTCTTTTTGGTTTTAAAATATTTTAAAATAGAATTAGAAGAAAACCAATGCCTGGCCAGCCATTTATATAAATCTTACTGATTACTTGTTATACATATATCCTGATGAAATATAAAAAGCACAGAACACTTGTTTTCCAGGAACTTATTAATTAGATGAAGAGGCAAAATGTACACACAAAACTGTTTGTTACCCACTTTGAACAAAGACATATATTGCTAAGGGCCAAAATGAGTACTGTCTGTAGTCAATGCTTTCAGAATAAAAGCAAGTAGAGATCAATATGGAATAAAAGAGTTACGGATAGCCTTGCACAGGAGGGGGGCTTCAGGTGAACCTGGGGCAATGAGTAAGAATATCATCAGGTGGAAAGAAGGAATATTTTCATCCCACATAAAAATGTAAAGCATAAGAAAAGCACAGAACAGGTATGCCCTTGGTACATTCAGGAGTTAATTTTAAAAAAACAAAAAAAAAAACAAAAATAAAAACCTTGGTCTGCTGGAAATTAGGATCCTTGTATTATTAGGGGTAGGAGATAAAGTTGAATAGACAAAATGGAGCCAGGTGTGGAGGGCCACTGGAGACTGTTGTGATTCAGCAAAACTTGTGTTTAAAACAATTAGTCTGGCAGTATCAGGGGAGTGGAGGAGAGACAAGTAGCTAGGAGAGTCTTTCAGAGTTCAAAGTCTCAGTGAGGACGTGACAAGAATATTCAAGTGATGGTTCAAAGCATGAACTCCTGAAATTTGATGGCTTGACAACATACAGGTGATAAAAAACTTCAGGACATCAAAGACAATTCAGATTTCTCATAGGAATTAAAATCTGCCTATCTGAGCTCATGCCCCATCCCTCATGCCCACAAAATGTTATCTGTTCCATAATTCCCTGCATGAGATACTGGACTGGACCTTATCTCAATCAAATAAGGGACTTTCTAGGCTTTTGAAATCAGGATCTTCATTGTGTGGATTCAAACAAAGTACAACCCTATGATGTGCTACAAGCACAAAAGGGCTTATTTGACCAAAAACATCTTTGTCAGTGGCCGTGCCCTAGTTTACAATTTTCCACTTCACTCAGACTTTTTGGTCTCAGGTTTACCAAAAATTGAATCTGATTTGGGAGGGTAACCCAGGAAGCCATTACCATTTATTAACTCCTTACCTGAAAATATGTAACAAGAGTCACTACTCGTAGACAGAAGTCGTGAAGGAATGGACAATAAATAGGGTCATAAGTTCTGCTGGGGGAGAAAAGATCAGAAAAAGATCCAGCATATAGGAAGGCAGAGATGAGGAGTGAGGAAGATACAGGGTACCTTACGTTACTATTTTAGTGCAGATAAGCCTACGTCCATCCCTAGGCTCAGAGTTTTTACAGAGAAAATCTAGCAGTAATGAAAGCCTAAAGAGTAAATCTGATACAAAAATAAAAACAGAACATGTCCCTTTTGGTCTCCTAGAGGGTCCTCAGCTTGAGCCATAACTTGATCCAGGCCAAGGAGACTGAACCTGTCCCTGGGTCCCAAGACCGTCAGGCTGTGCAATGTGGCATCTGAGTTCTGGGCAATACCGTCTTCCTGCCCCACATGGTATTATGGTGGAGCTTTGGGTAACACACTCTCACTCCTCCATGGGCAGAAGGAGGAATAAATACCAAGCTGTCTGCTCATGTGAGAGATACGGTATGAAGAAGTAAAATTTGTTTCTTTTATTACCTAATTACATTTAACTTAATCTATTGACATGCACCAGGAAGCCAATGAGGAAACTTTCATAAATGTCTCAATCTTGTATAAGGTGCCATCTTCTTTCGAATGACATTTTATTTGAGTCCAGTGGTTCTCAACAGGGGAGATTTGACCCCACGCCCATCCCAAACAAGAACAATATCTGGAGATGTTTTTAATTATAAGGATTTGTGGGGAGGGTGCTACTGGCATTCAGTGTGTAGGGGCCAGGGATGCACAGGACAGCCACCCACAGTAAGGAATTCTCTGGTCCAAAATGTCAACAGTGCCAAGGCTGAGAACTCTTCATCAAGTTGCGCACTTCCTACGCATGATATCATACTACTAATTGATGACTTTTTGGTGTTCATTACAGTTCTCTTTGGCACATAACACTCATTTTTAACAAAGAAATAAGGTTTTTATTTGCTTGAGAAGATCAATCCATTTGATGAAAGTATAGTTCCCTAAGGTTTAGTGAGGTGTGGTTCTCACTTGATAATTCCAGTCCATGAAGGGACAAATATCCAGGGATGACATGAAAATCACACAGATTATCTGTAATTGTTAAAAACAGTAGGTAACTTCTGATTGTTCATAACAATCCCAAGTTTTTTGAGCACTCATTTTTAAACTTTTAAAATTTAACTTTTGAATTCCTATAACTTATGATGTTAACTGCCTATGACTTATCTGGAAATTAAAATGCAAAAAGTGCTTTAAAAAACTATATTCATTTCTTAGCTTTACCTACGCATATATATACACTCTGCAACTATAAAAAATTTATTGTTGAACTATGTGTAAGCTGAGATATCATAAAGATCGGAGGGATTAGGAAAGTAAAATAAAACTAGGAGGATAAAGTGGAAAGTTAATTATGAAGGAAAAAACAATTGAAAATGAGAAAAAAGCAAAACACTACAGGACTAATCAAATAGCAAAGCCAGAAATGATGCAGAAAAACACACCAAAGGAAAAATACAACAGCCATAAGCACTGAAGCTGAGATATGATTTATAAGGGTTAAGAAATAAATACACTTGATTTGTCCTGCTGGAGAGAGGCTATCTTTCAATGTCTAGAGATATCCATTTATTGCAAGAGGTGTTTACAAGGGATACTTATAAAGGAGCCATCTACAAACAAATTTTAATGGAGGAGAGCAAGGTAATGGCACCTACATAAACAGCTACTGCAATAAAATAGCAACAGTATTTAGTTATAGACTTTATAATACTTTCAAAAGTTCAATTATTAAATATTGGAAGGGCTATAATTGAGGATAAAATGAATTGGGTGTACCTTTAAACATACAAAAAGCATTATTTAATTCATAACCATTAAAAACTCCTAGAAAGTATATTCTTTCAACATACAGGATAGAGTTAATAAGTAGAGAAAAATAAAATCTTGCCATGATATGAAAGCTGAGCAGAGTGCTAGGCTCGGCTGCTATTTAAGTGACTCAGTCCAGAAAAAGAGCCTTGGAAAATACATGATTCAAATCCAGGCCCCAAACCACTACACACTGCATTTGATATCAAACCTTTAGTGTGACTTGAGGGAAGTATAAATTCCAAATGTTAAATCTGTAAACACAAAAGCTATAAACAAGGTATAAAAGAATAGATTTCAGTGCATGGGCCACTCTGAAAAACAGTTTGGCAGGTTCATTTATAAAACTGCATATAAATACACAACTAACACACGAGGCAAAAATTGCACGCCTGGGGTTGATCCCAGAGAAATGAAAACTTATCTTCACACAAAAACTTGTATATGGGGCTTCCCTGGTGGCGCAGTGGTTGAGAGTCCGCCTGCCCATGCAGGGGACACGGGTTCGTGCCCCGGTCCGGAAGGGTCCCGCGTGCTGCAGAGCAGCTGGGCCCGTGGCCCATGGCCGCTGGGCCTGCGCGTCCGGAGCCTGTGCTCCGCAACGGGAGAGGCCGCGGCGGTGAGAGGCCCGCGTACCGCAAAAAAACAAACTTGTACATGAATGTTCATAGCAGCTTTATTAATAATAGCTCTAAACTGGAAACAGCTCAAATGTCCTTTGCAGGTGAATATTATACAAACCGTGGTAACCTCAGACCATGGAACATTAGTCAGCTATACAATAAACTAACTTCTGATGCCTGCAGCAACCTGGATGAACCTCACGAGGATTACGCTGGGTGAAAAAAGCCAACTCCCAAAGATTCCACACTGCATGATTTCATTTATAAAATAGTCTTGAAATGACAAAGTTATAAAAATGATCAGATTAGCGAATGCCAGGGGATAAAGAAGGGGTCGATGTGGCTATAAAAGGGCAACAAGGGGCATTTTTGTGGTGATGGAAACTTTCTGGATCTTGACAATATCCACGTCAATATACTGGGTGTGATACAGAATGACTGTTTTTGCAAGATGTAACCACTGAGGGAAACTGGGTAAAAGATAACAACGAATTCCTCTGTATTATTTCTCTCAACTTCATGTGAATCTACAATTGCCTCAAAACAAATTATACTGATGAGCAATTTCATCTGCCTTGAATAGAAAGCAAAAACAAAAACAACACATAGCTGGGAGGGTGAGAGCTTGTGTGTAGGCTCACACCACCAGGTTCAAAGCCTGCTTCCCAAATTACAGTAAGTCCCCTACATAACAAACCTTCAAGTTGTGTCGAAGATGCAAACGTGGGTTCCATCAACGTCAGGCGTGAGTGAAATTGCAGCTTGCCCTCTGATTGTGTTAGCTGGGTACATAGGCTAACTTTGTTGGACTTAACGAACAAATTGGACTGAGGAATACACTCTCGGAACAGAACTCGTTCATATGTAGAGGACTTACTGTATTGCGAAGCTCTTGGACAAGTGACCTATGTCCACAAGCCTCAGTCTGTGTTTGTTACCGAATGCAAGTTCATGTTCCTGACCCCCAGTGAGGCCAATCAAACTGAAACATCAGAGTTTGGAGCAGGGAAAGGCTTACTGCAGGGCCCAGCAAGGAGAACTGGTGGCTTGGGTGGCTCACACTCAAAAACCCCGAGCTCCCCACAGGGTTCTAGCAAAGCATTTGTAAAGGCCAGGTGAGGGAGGAACATCTCAGGGAATGTGGTCATCTGAGGCACAGTTCTCTGATTGGTTGATGGTGAGGTACCAAGGTGGTGTCACAAGGGTTAACAATGTCAATCCTTAGGCTCCAATAGGTCTAGGGACTATGTGGTCATGGTCATCAAGTAGTTAATTTCTTCTATTTGGTGGTGGTTTTTAACATCTGAAAATCTCAGGAAATATGAGATGCTATTATTGGGGGGTACTTCAGAGAGGAGCTAAAGCAGAAGATAATGGGGCAGGGGTCTGTCCCAAGAAGGCCCCATAGGGTCCTACTCAGTTACATGTTAGTGGCATTAGGTCATTCTAAGGAATAAATGAGGTAATACCCTTAAAATATTTAGCTTTTATCATAATTATTATTATACTACTATTCGTATTTTACGTTTTAACAATCTGTTAGAGTATAAACACTATAAAGATACAAAAATCGTTTGTTCACAAGAGTCTTTTAGGATTCAAAAAAAGGTAGTGTTTTCTGTCATCCCATTAACAATGTTATGCACTGTTTTGTCAACTGCAGTATTAAGCAAACAGCCAAACCTAGTCTCCATTTGTTTATGGTTTCTGATCTAAGAAAACTCATTGAAAGACTTCTGAAATAAGAAGAGGTCAGTGGAAAAATGCTCCAAGGAGAAATTACAAGCTTCTTAAATGACAGATAGTCTGAGGTTATGATTATTTCATGTGCAAGCAGCTGGCCCCAAATCAGGACTTTGACTGAAAAATACCAAACAGATCAGAGTTGCCAGTGTCTTTGAGGTCCTTTTCCCAACTTCCATCTTAGGCTGTTCCTATTCAACTATTGAATGCTGTTATGAATTCAATTGTGTCCTCCAACAAAATATGTTTAAGTCCTAACCCTCAGTACCAGTGAATGTGATCTTATTTGGAAATAGGGTCTTCTTTGTAAGATACAGGACATAGACAAATACACAGGGAGAACTCCAAATGAGGACAGAATAAGAGATTGGAATGCTAAGGATTTCTGGCAACACCAGAGTTAAGAGAAAGCCACGGACAGACTAACCCCTAGAGCCTTCTAAGTAAAAGAGGTTCTGAGGAAACCTTGATTTCAGAGTATTAGCCTCTAGAACTGTGAGAGAATAAACTCTATTGTTTCAGGACAAAATTTGTGGTAGTTATAGCAATACAAGGAAGCTAATATAAACACACATAGGATTGTCTTTATTTGTAAACCTTAAAGAATGTAAAATAAAGGAACTTAATAAAAAATTAATTTACCCTCCACAAGTAATTTCAAGTGTTTTTCTAGTTTATGTGGTATTATAAAACCAGTTCTCTGACATAACTTCAATGTTAGGCAAATTTCACTAAGGGACATTTTACAGTCTTTTAAATATTGAGGAAAAAATGCCTCAAATCACTCTTTTTTTGGGGGGTGAGAACTGACTCTATGATGTGTATCAAAATGTCTACTTACAGGGTTTCCCTGGTGGCGCAGTGGTTGAGAGTCCGCCTGCCGATGCAGCGGACACGGGTTCGTGCCCCGGTCCGGGAAGATCCCACATGCAGCGGAGCAGCTGGGCCCGTGAGCCATGGCCACTGAGCCTGCGCGTCCGGAGCCTGTGCTCCGCAACGGGAGAGGCCACAACAGTGAGAGGCCCGCGTACCACAAAAAAAAAAAAAAAAAAAATATATATATATATATATATATATATATATATATATATGTCTACTTATAGAAGATGAGAACATGTTTTATAAAGGATTGTTTCAGAACATCCCTGTCTTATAAAATCATAATCTATGGTGGACCACTGTTCAAACTCATATATCTCTTCTTCATTCAAATTTGTACCTGCCAAGATAAGTTTGACTTTGATTATCAGAAATTTAAGATGACAATTAAAACATTAAAGAAGTTACTGTTAAATTAAAAATTCACTATAATACTGAAGCTGCCAAGGACAATCTGATATCTAATTTTGGCATCCAAATGTATTAGGAGATTCTAAGCTGGCTTCATAATAACACTTAAAACAAAATGGTCCAGTATCCAAGAGCACAGGTCACAGGCTTCCACAGAGCAGGCCAAGGAATACATGCCTGCGTGGCACACACAATCAGAGTGTGGGTGTAGATGTCTCCATACGTGAGTCACCTACAGAATCACCCATCTTATCAAACTCATGAAAAGCACAAAACTAAGCAGCTCCAACTCATTTTATAAATCCCAAATGAAAATTCCATTTGCTCAATATCTAATCATTTATTAGTTTCCTTAATCTCTTTTAATTGGGGATAGACTGATGATCACTTTCACATCAAAATAATTGCAGGGTTTGTTTATATTGGCTGCTCTTCAATATATTTGCACCCCCAGTCTAAACTATAGTTCAAATGTAAGAAAATAAAGGCCACCAATTTATGTTAATGACATTAAAACATAATCCTTCACTACCATTTGGAAGGATTTATTGAGTAATTCCTGTAAAGAAATTTGTGGGAAAAAGAATAAACACTTTACTGAGAGAACATATACTTAATAGTCAAACTGCAGAGGATTACTCTATGCATGGCTTAAAATGCAAGAGAAATTAGAGTAAAATTACTTTTTGACCAATATCTAACCTGTTCCTGAACTGTGTTTTATTATGATATTAGTACACCAGAAGCTCCAATGGATGAAACAAGGTCATCCTGATGGGTTGTAACTTGTGCCAAAATGATCCATCTCCACCTGATCCTGATAAATGTGTGTAACAACCATTTGGACCAATAAATAGAAAAACATTGATACAGTTTACGGAATTGAACAATAGCATATATATTAGATGCCAGAATCAATATTCAAAATGAATTCAAAATGATCTTAAGTAGTGAAATATAAATTTATTTAAATTTAATAAATCAACTGGATAGGATTAAACTCAATAAAATAAATTTTAAAGTTTGAATTTACATTTAAAACTAGCTATACAAGTATAGGATGGAGGAGGGTTTGGGAGCAGATTATGTCATAAAGAATAGTTGAATAATTGGAATGTTTAGTCCAAAGAGAACACAAAGATAGGGCATATTAGGGTAGTCTTTAGTTACAAGAAATGGTGAAGCAGAATTATTTTAAAGGCAAATGACAAATCACAAGTTGGCTCAGTGACCCAGAGTGGGAAAGATGGCCCAGGATTTGACTTCTGCTCTGCCACATACTGGTTGTTAAGACCTAGGTCTTCATTATTTCAGGGCTCCAAACCTCGTGTTCCTCACCAGGAAAATGGGTAAAATAACAGTACTGATAGCAAAGGGTTTCTATAAAGACTAAATGAGATTAAAGCTTTACTCTATATCAGCCATAAAAACTGCTAAAAATGGTGAGGTAGTCATATAGGAAGGAGTTTTATTTAGTAATAAGGCTCTATTTTTCTTTCTTACTGAGAATCCTCTCTCTGTATGTAATCACACAGAGGACATATTTTTGGATAGAGTCCTATAATGTGTCACAAATTGGCTTCCTGGGGGACCCTTTGCTTTAAAATTTTAACATGATGTTTATTTGGCCTTCTGAAGAGACCTGGGATACCCACAAACTCACGAACTTTGTTTGGAAGCAAGGAAGTGGTGAGCAAAGCGTTTCTTAGGTGTAACAAAGACCTGCCTACTATGCCCTGTCCTGGATTCTCCAGAGTCAGCCTTCACAGTTTAGCTTCATTCTTTTGAAGTTAAATAAACAACATTATACACAAATGCAAAACAAATGAACAAAAAAACCCAAGAAAGTCAGAAGGTGTCTCTAGTAGTTTTAATAGCAGGCAAAAATGCTTCTGTTATGATGCTATATGGACAAGAAGCAGGCTACCAAACTACAAAAGAGCAAAATTATAACTAAAGAAAATTCATCCAAAACCAAAAGGAAACACACACATAAAAATGAGAGTGCTTGTCTTAGAGTGGTGGTTCTATGAGTGATGTTTTAAAACTTCTTTACACATTTCTGTATTTGCCAGATGTGTATCAATGAATATGTATTGTTGGCACTGGGGAAAAAGAAAGTTGATAAAAGAAGTATCCCAACAGTTATTTTTGACTTTAGAATGTCCTCCTCTTTTTTTCAGTCATGTGCTAAGTTGACTGTAATAGGTAATTTAAAACTCTGCATATAATAATTATTAGACTCTGCAGTCTAATAATTATTGCAAAGCAACACATGAAAAACTACAAAATGTCCAGAAAATAAAGCTATGGTCACAGGGACCACAAAGAAAAAAATAAAATTAAAATAACTCCATGTGGTTAACGAGGTCTTACTAAGTAGCTCAGAGATGCACAGTGTCATCCCCAACTCTCAGGGGTCAGGACCAGAACCAGGGCAAGGAGTGCCACAGCACTCGTGGCACCTGTTATCACATCTGATGCATCAATTAAAGGCCTTATTCACTATACCTCCTTCTCTAGACTAGGAGCTCTGGGATAGAGGAGACTCTCTGTTTAGCACACTCATTAATGCTCAGGATGGACATAATTGTTAAATAATAAGCTAATCACATACTGCCTTAATAACTCAAAGTAAGAGAATGAGAGTTGATTAAAGTATGATAGGTCAAAAATTGCCAAAATATAAATTTTTTTATAAAGCAATAATACCCATGCAGAACTTTTAAAGATAGAAGCAACTACTTGTTTATATTAATTAGAGGTTAATTTTTTGACAATACAAAATATTACCCATTTGTAAAGCACTTCTAAGAAAATAATTAGAAACCCAGTGACTGCTGTAAGTCATTAGATAAATCCAGATATCTCTATCAAAAAACACAAACACTTATTTCAAATGAGCACTTTGTCAGGAGAATGGAGATGTTATCAAGTGTCACTTGGGGATTCTAACAAAAATTTGTATTTGGAAATGTTTAATTGTGTTGAAGTCATTCTGAAAACGGTTTCTGTGCATTTAACATTTTTACTAGAGTATAATTGCTTTACAATGGTGTGTTAGTTTCTGCTGTATAACAAAGTGAATCATCTATATATATACATATATCCCCATATCCCCTCCCTCTTGTGTCTCATTCCCACCCTCCCTATGCCACCCCTCTAGGTTGTCACAAAGCACCGAGCTGATCTCCCTGTGCTATGCAGCTGCTTCCCACTAGCTATCTATTTTACACTTAGTAGTGTGTATATGTCAATGTGACTCTCTCACTTCGTCCCAGCTTACCCTTTCCCCTCCCCGTGTCCTCAGGTCCGTTCTCTATATCTGTGTCTTTATTCCATTCCTGCCCATAGGTTCATCAGAACCATTTCTTTTTTTTTTTTAGATTCTATATATATGTGTTAGCATACACTATTTGTTTTCCTCTTTCTGACTTACTTCACTCTATATGACAGACTCTAGGCCCATCGACCTCACTACAAATAACTCAATTTTGTTTCTTTTTATGGCTGAGTAATATTCCATTGTATATATGTGCCACATCTTCTTGATCCATTCATCAGTCGATGGACACTTAGGTTGCTTCCATGTCCTGGCTATTGTAAATAGTGCTGCAGTGAACATTGTGGTACATGTCTCTTTTTGAACTATGGTTTTCTCAGGGTATATGCCCAGTAGTCGGATTGCTGGGTCATATGGTAGTTCTAGTTTTAGTTTTTTAAGGAACCTCCATACTGTTCTCCATAGTGGCTGTATCAATTTACATTCCCACCAACAGTGCAAGAGGGTTCCCTTTTCTCCACACCCTCTCCAACATTTATTCTTTGTAGATATTTTTTATACACCTGTTCCATTAGGAAGGAAAAGAACAAATTTTCAAATGCATAAGATGCTAGAAATGTATTGGGTTTTTCTTTTGTTGTTTTGTTTTGTTTTTTGCAGAACACGGGTCTCTCACTGTTGTGGCCTTTCCCGTTGCGGAGCACAGGCTCTGGACGTGCAGGCTCAGCGGCCATGGCTCACAGGCTCAGCCGCTCCGCGGCATGTGGGATCTTCCCGGACAAGGGCACGAACCCGTGTCCCCTGCATCGGCAGGCAGACTCTCAACCACTGCGCCACCAGGGAAGCCCTCTTTGTAGATTTTTTGATATGGCCATTCTGACCAGTGTGAGGTGATAGATCATTGTAGTTTTGATTTGCATTTCTCTAATGATTAGTGATGTTGAGCATCCTTTCATGTGTTTATTGGCAATCTGTTATCTTCTTTGGAGAAATGTCTATTTAGGTCTTCTGCCCATTTTTGGATTGGGTTTCTGTTTTCTTGATATTGAGCTTCATGAGCTGCTTGTATATTTTGGAGATTAATCCTTTGTCAGTTGCTTTGTTTGCAAATATTTTCTCCCATTCTGAGGGTTGTCTTTTCGGCTTGTTTACGGTTTCCTTTGCTGTGCAAAAGCTTTGAAGTTTCATTAAGTCCCATTTGTTTATTTTTGTTTTCATTTCCATTTGTCTAGGAGGTGGGTCAAAAAGGATCTTGCTGTGATATGTCAAAGAGTGTTCTTCCTATGTTTTCCTCTAAGAGTTTTATAGTGTCTGGCCTTACAGTTAGGGCTTTAATCCATTTCAAGTTTATTTTTGTGTATGGTGTTAGGGAGTGTTCTAATTTCATTCTTTTACATGTAGCAGTCCAGTTTTCCCAGCACCACTTATTGAAGAGGCTGTCTTTTCTCCATTGTATATTCTTGCTTCCTTTATCAAAGATAAGGTGACCATATGTGTGTGGGTTTATCTCTGGGCTTTCTATCCTGTTCCATTGATCTATATTTCTGTTTTTGTGCCAGTACCCTATTGTCTTGACTACTGTAGCTTTGTAGTATGGTCTGAAGTCAGGGAGCCCGATTCCTCCAGCTCCATTTCTCTTTCTCAAGATTGCTTTGGCTATTCAGGATCTTTTGTGTTTCCATATAAATTGTGAAATTTTTTGTTCTAGTTCTGTGAAAAAATGCCATTGGTAGTTTGATAGGGATTGCATTGAATCTGTAGATTGCTTTGTGTAGTGTAGTCATTTTCACAATGTTGATTCTTCCAATCCCAGAACATGGTATATCTCTCCATCTGTTTATATCATCTTTAATTTTAAAGTCCTGTGTTTTTCAATGGAAATAGTGATACAAATTAGCTGTAAAGCATGACTCATTTCACCTCTGTTATTAATGTCAGTTATATTATTAAATGGATTTATTTCAGCAGGAAGGAATGATTCATTCTCTGTTTAAATGAATTATGATTACAGATGTTTGGTATATCATTAAGGTGAAACTGGCATCGACGATATATTCCAGAGCAGCCTGGAGAAGTTTAAAAGTCCACATTTTTTTTTTAACAGCGTGATAAAACACAGCAGTGTGAGGCTTCTGTTTGTCCAATAAATTATCCTGTTACAATGCCAGATTATGGTTTCGAGCAGTATGTAAATCTCTCCATTCTAAAGGTACGTAAAACTTGTGCGAGTCACTTGGTGGCCGTCTGGGTTATCAGACCAACTGGGGTGTCACAGGGCTTGTGCTCAAGTGACCCTTATTTTACTTAATAACGACCCCAAAGCAAGAGGAGTGAAGATGACAATTCGGAAACGCCAGAGAGAGGATGTAAAATGCTTCCTTTGAGTGAAAAGGCGAAAGCTCTGTACTTTTCATCAGGAAAGAAAAAAAGGTGTGTGCTGAGGCTGCTGAGATCCACGGGCTTAGTAGTACAAGATGAGCACTTTCTTCTAGATACCTTGAAATATTTACGAGAATGCGTCCACTTTAGGAAGAAGCTAGAGCCATGTGGCTGACAGGGTCTTGGTGCTCCACCTGGGTGTCAGGCCTGAGCTTCTGAGGTGGGAGAGCCGAGTTCAGGACACTGGTCCAGCAGAGACCTCCCGGCCCCACGTAATATCAAACGGCCAAAGCTCTCTCAGAGATCTCCGTCTCAACACTAAGACCCAGCTCCGCTCAAAGACCAGCAAGCTACAGTGCTAGACACCCTATGCCAAACAACTGGCAAGACAGGAACACAGCCCCATCCAATAGCAGAGAGGCTGCCTAAAATCATAATAAGCTCACAGACACCCCAAAACACACCACCGGATGTGCTTAGCTAGCTATATCACAGTTGAAATAAAGTGATCCTCTTTTATTTTCTCCCAGAAATTTCCCCTAAAAACATGTGATTGGAAAACTAGCCCATAAGCTTCTTCATTGGCTCCTCTCACTTGTTTATAAAACAATTGCACACGTAGAAATTAGTTAATCAGGTCTAAATAAAGAAACACATTTTTTAAATGTGTAAAATGCTGCTGCATTTGTATAATGGATTCTAGGTCTTGTGGATTTCAGGGAAACAGTAACCTGAGTTCCCTGTGATCTCTCTTCGTAACTGTGCTTTAATCTCTCTGACCGTGGTTCTAACCCAGAAAACTGTAATGACAAGCAATCCCTACAACAATGTACATTTTCAAGTGGAAAGACCCTGGCACTGTTCTGAAGGTGTGTTATCACTGGTTACATTATCAAAAGCTATCTTCTCTGTGCTTCAGTTGTAACCATCCTCTGTACAAATCAAGAAAGTCATTCACATGTATGTATACATGTGAATACATGTATACAAAATAAACAACTATTGAGGGTCTCCCCCAGATAATGGTATTACTATGCTGTGATATTAAAATCAAAAGTAACAATTTGTTTCTTTAACTCAAATCATTAATGATTTTATCAAGTCACTTACTGTGCACACACCTACTAAGGATGATCTAGGGCTCCTGTCCCAAATTTCTGGGGAATCATATTTGGGATCCAATGGCCTTGAATAGATTTTATGCTCTTTTCCCTTTAGGTTTCTTGTCCTAACTCTTCTACATACAAGATGCAACCTGCTAACTGGGAGTAAGTCTACTCTATAAACAAAACACGGGATTTAATATAGTTTGAAGACACTGTCTTAATAACAGCGCTCTGAATTAAGGCTTTGAGGATGTACCAGATGTGACTGATTTCTCAGGGAATACCTTTAGATGCGAGTGTACAAGAACTGGCCAATTGCACAAACAAATGCTTTTGTAATAAAGCACTTTTCATGTTACTCTCAGTGTTTAGAGGCTGATGTTTTTTGCCTCACATTAACAGACACGGAAATTGTAGACATAGGCTATCATTTCAATTTTCTTTAGTATCATTTTTCTATTGAGATTTTTTTTAAAAGAAAGATTCAATTATATGTTTAAGTGGTCCCTTACTTAGTCCTTTCGACCTGTGACTTTTTCTGCATTAGACACTGACACTCAAAGTAACTCTTCTGTGATAAATCCAGTCTTTAATCCATCAACTAAGAAACATTTCAATTTACTGCCCAGTAAGGCTGTCAGCATGTCAATATGCAGTTTCAAAACATCGTTACCCTCTTTTTACTGTCTTATTTGCACTCTTATTTGAATATTTTATTCCAACTTGAACTTATAAGTTTTTGAAAAATAGATAAATGAAAGTCTCCATGGTAGTGATAAAATGCTTATCTGATAAATGGAATATAATCAAGGCAAAGATGGAAATGATTGGATATGACAAATGAGGCAAATCTTTAGTTTTAAACAGATGATCATTATACACCTGTTCCATTAGGAAGGAAAATAAATTTTCAAATGCATAAGATGCTAGAAATGTATTTTGTTGTTGTTGTTGTTTTGTTTTGTTTTTTGCAGTACGCGCGCCTCTCACTGTTGTGGCCTCTCCCGTTGAGGAGCACAGGCTCCGGACGCGCAGGCTCAGCGGCCATAGATCACGGGCCCAGCCGCTCTGCGGCATGTGGGATCTTCCCGGACCGGGGCACGAACCCGTGTTCCCTGCATCGGCAGGCAGACTCCCAACCACTGCGCCACCAGGGAAGCCCTAGAAATGTATTGTTAAATATTGTATTTAACATTAAAGTGTAACTGGCAATATTATTTATAGTTTGGCTATCAGAGAATAAAACTTCTCTTGTAATGTGTTTTTTTAATACAATTTGATTTTACAGATTTTTAGAAACATATAATGTACCAAAGTAGAGACCTGTACTGATGGAGATGACAGATGGAAATGAAGAAAGATAAATAAATAAATAGGTGAACAAATGGAGAAACAGACAAACAGAAGTAGCGAATGGGAGGGCTGGACAGAGAAAAGATGACAGGTGAGGTAGCAAAAGAAGATGAGAGAAAGGATGAGATGGTGGAGCAAAGAAAGAAAGAGAAGACTGAGGAAAAGAAAGAAAAGGAAGAGAAGGAACGAGAAGGGACAAAGAGAGGCCAAAAAGGTTAAATGGACAGTAAGACTGGAAAGCAAAGGAACAGTTGAGACTGCAAAAAAACCCTGAAATCATTGGGAAACACCGTCAACAGTTCCTTACTCTAAAAACACCTTACCTTTTTTTCACTTTTCTCAAACCAATAATTCAGGAGTTATGTTTATTTGAGAAAAATACATTTTTTAAAAAACATCAGGAAACAGCTATTGAATGAGTCAGATGATACTGAGTATTTGGAGCAACACACTGTTTAGAAGTGAAGCCATCATTGCTTCTGCATGTATATAAAAGACGGCCCAGACAGACATCCCATGGTGAGCGACGCTATTACAGCCATTGAGGTGGAAGATGCCGCTTTTTAGTACTCTGAAAACTGCCTTTTCTTCCCCAAGTGAGTAATGCTTATACAATCTGAGAAGCAACGTGATAATAAACAGAGAACTAAAACCCTTTGAAATGAAAGTTGGACAATAGAAGTGGAAATAATGAGATTTCAGTGATACCTTGGGGAGACCTTAGTTAACACTATTTTATGGTACCGTCAATTAAAAGCAATCACAGAGAATTTCAGAGCACAATGGGATACACCAGTGATCATGTATCCAAGCCCTTTCACACCAGTGAAAAACTTGAGAGGTTGAGAGAATTTAAATACTCCGTCCAAAATCACCACTAACTCAGGTCTGCTAATGTTCAATTTCACAAATGATTAATGAACATATACAATATCTGCTGAGATCTTCAGAGTATGAAGGAAATACTGAGTAAAGGGACCTGATCATTAATATCTGTTTGTACTTATTAGGTTCCTAACTGTGAGCTTCCCGAGATCCAAGAACAGGATCTTGTTACCCTTACATTCCTGGAGCAGAACACATTGCTTGGTGCATAACTGTCAATATATATATGTTGAATGAATAGATAGGGCACAAGAGCACAAAGTTATAACCTTTACACATCATGACTGCACAGCTTTTGTATAAACTCTTTAAAATAGGTCACTGCCTACTGGCTGTCATTTATATACATTCACATGGAGGTTACACCAGACCCTATGCCAGTACGCAAGAGGCTGACCACTACCACCACCTTACCTTCCCCAAGGATGAGCAGAGTCTACAAATTATTTGACACATAGCTCAAAGGATAAATGGCACGTGCCTCTAGGGGGCATCTGGGCTCACTCCAAAGGACAGTGTGAAAATAAAACAATATACAAACTGGGTAGTAATTAGATATCCCCCGAGGAAAAGTTCCGCATAGAAGCCATGGTCATGTGACTCAAGCACTTTGCAATGTAGATGTGTCCAACGGGTGAATATTCCTTATATTGGTATCATCTCTCCAACCCAGGCTCATCTTCCTCACAGCATCACAGCTGCTCAAAACATCTTTTACCTCCCTGATCCCCCACCCCTACCTCCTACGCATGCTAGCATCCTGACTCCTTAAAAACCCTCCTTCCCAAATGGAAGCCAACTTACTCCCATTCAAGTTCACCTCCACACATACCCTTTCTACTGGAGCTCACCATCCCCACCCTCCCGTCCTGTGTCAGCTGCCTACAGTACTCATCTCCCATGATTGGCAATGCCAACCCCCGTGGGTTCCCGACTCTACCTTGTGGGCTGGGATAGGTACCGCAAACAGTGTCAAAGCCCACTGGCCCACCTCAGGAGGAAGGAAGAGTCATCTGAAAGCTCCAGAAAATTTTCTCAGAGAAATTGGTAGTTGGTGGATTTAATTCTTGATGGAGCTGAGGTGCTATTTGTATAAAATTTAACCCATGAAACCCCTAAAATCCATCATTTAGAATTCTGTTTCCAGGGTACTGGGGGTTGCGGAGTGTATTCTGATTTTCAAATGATAAATTCACCAACAAAGTTCTAAAATACACTTCACTTCTAGGTTAGATATAATTAAGTGATCAAAAGGACATTTTTAACACTGTGTTTAACAGACGCTGTGAAATTGTGAAACATCCCTGGGACACACATACTCGGCAAGTTACAGAGGGAGACACATGAATTTACCTAACTAGCTAAACAAGGGCAACTTGTAACTTTACAAATAATTAGTTAAATTAAGCTAAGAGTGGGGCCTTTTCAAAAGGTCTCCTCCAACCAGATTTACATTACAGAAGAGGCCTGATTTACTGGAATCATAATTTCACTGCAAGATTCACAGGGCCCTGTTACATCTTGGAAACTCACAGGTGTATAATGTAATGGAACCGGAAGCAAGGAGGTGAGTTGTTTCTGGTCAGTAAGTCATGGCCAAGAAAAGCTCCACCATAAACTGTAAGGGGTCTGCTAGCAGGAGGGGATGTACTAGAAAGAATAACCATCCCCCAAAAGTTTAGTCAGTTACAGTTAAAGTAACAATCTCCAGAGAGTAACCACAAAAAACATCACTGAGCAAGAGGTGTGGTTTGTCTCCATGTACGCAACACCTTTCAGCAGCTGTTCACTGGGTGATGCTTCCCACATTACATTCTGAGCATCTGGGGTCTAAAACGTGCCAGCTTGAAAGGCAGGATCCACCCAGCCCCTCAGGCAGGCTCTGCAGGGTGCCGCCAGCATTCTACACAGGTATGTACACGACGTGTGCCGTAAACTCAAAAGCAAGGGGTGAAATTTGGACTGGATGGAGTGGGGGCCTCTATCATGCTAGGAACTGCAGGAAGACAGGGAGAAATCAAACAAAACCAAGACCCGCTTCACCCCCACCCCATCCGGATCCATGCCACTCTTGTTCTTTTGTTATTTTGCAAAACTGAAAAGACCAGCTTCCTCTTCTGAGTCCCTTTCATCCCTGCTCCCTTTCGTATTTCTTGTCAGGACTGATTCAGCCTCAGTCATGGGTTTCCCTGGGGCTTCTGCCTGTGTTTGGGATGAGAAAGGGAAAGAGGGGAGGTGCCTGCTGGTAACCTAGCATTATGTCTATCAAGTGGGAATCTGGAAAGGAGCTGCTGGACATCAGCATCTGGCCTTGACTGCTGGCTACTAGCACCACTCTTTCCTAGTGTCCTGGCCTCCTTAGCTCTTATCTCCACTGCTGGGGCTGAGACGCTATAATTTATAAGCACATTCCTAGGGGCACAGTCTCCATGCGGTCCTGTGTTCCCAAATCTCCAGTCTCTTCCCTATAAAGCACCACTGTCTCTTCACACACCCGTGATTCCAACTACTAACATACATACATTATCTTCCTCTTCACTGCCCGCCCGCCATATAGGTAATAATTCTCCCAACACGACACAAAGAACAGACCTCAAGTCTCCATGTGACTTTCCAGGAGCAATCCCCTCTCCTTTTAAGGCCACCACCACCCTGGAGCAGTGGTTCTCAAAATCTGATAGGAACCAGAATGACCGGGCGAGCTAATCAAGGTCACAGATCCAGGCTCAGGGGAACTAAAATTTGAAAAGCACAAGTCTGGATTAATGTGAGAGCAGAAGCGGGATCGGACACAAATAGGAGAGTGTGTCAAGGTAAACTTTTATTTTCCCTTTTGAGTGCTGTTCCCCACGCAGGGTCTAAAGGACACCCACGCCCTGTGCAGCCGCGGTCCCCACCTTTTCCCAAGCTCCCCTCCTCCATCCAGCCGCCCTCCTCCCAAGGAGGCCTCCAGGACTCTCCCCACCGCCGACCCCAGAGCCAAGAGGAAAATGATCCAAAGTACACCGCGAGCGGGGCCTGTCCCTCGGGCACCCGAACCCAGCTCGCCTGAGACTGAACTTTTCAAACTTTCCAACTCACTCTTACACACACGCTAACGAAAGAAAAGCAGATAAAAGCAAGAGACAACTCTGCACGCCGGCAACTGTCCGATCCCGCGCGCGCTGCCCAGGGAGGTTCGCGCCCTCCTCCTGGCCGGCCCCGGGGTGGCCGTGGTCCCCGCCCCTGTCGCCCCCCGCCCGCCGGGGAGAGGAGGGGAGGGGAGGGGAGCCAGGACCCCACTTACCGCCGGGAGCGTCCCGAGCCGCGCGCAGCCACGCCCGCTCCAAAGGTTTGCGTCCCAGGAAGCGGAGGTTAGGAGTCACCTGCGCGTCAGGCGCTGAGGGCAGCTCGGTCCCGCCCGGGCCGCGCCTTCCGGGCCCAGGTGCCGAGCCAGCGAGGGCGGGGTGGGGACGGGCTGCAACAGGTTCCAAGCTGGGTCGTACCGAAGCCCGCGCAGCCAGCCAGCGCCCCGGAACCTGTCTAACTCAGACCTCCAACCCTCGGCCAGCAAAATAGAAAGCCTTTCTTTCCTGTCCGCCCTCAGGGCTACCAGCAACTACAAGTCGCGACATCCCGGCCGGGCGAGCAGAGCCCGAAGGGCGGCAGCGCTCACCTGGGCAGGGGCTGGGCTCACGGAGCGGCATTCAGCTCCCATCCCCCGTGCGTCCCGGGCTCAGGAATGCGCGGGGGCGGGGGGCGGCTGGGTGAAAGCCGAGGTGGTACCACCCCCAGGGAGCGGATGGACTCAGCTCCAGGGAGGTAATTCCCATCGGCAGCCCGCAATGCAGACCCTACCCCACCGCCCGAGTGTGTCCGGGCTTGGAGGAGAGCAGGAGGTGGAAAGGTGGAAGACAAACTGCGTGTGAATTTATCTTTTTGTAAGAAAGAGTTTTACGTATCATCAAAGATGTGGGACTGACTTTGCATTGTCTTGATTACTGATTTGGATGAAAGGAATACCTGCGCGAAAAGCAGGTCACTAGGTGGGGTGATATGGAGCAATGTTATGGACATAGAGACACTATCATTTGGTTTTAATATAAAATAATTGCAGCAATTAATGAAATTAATTTTATATTTTTTCTTCTACATCTCAGTAAATCTGTTTCGAGTGTTGTTAATAATTGTATAATCACGTCGTCTTCAAGATCTAGCCATTTGCAGCAAATGTTAAAAATGCAGCCTAGTAGGGAAAGAATGAAACTTAGGAAACATAGGCATATTTTAAACTTCTGGCATGATATGTCAATTATCATAAGCTGGAATTGACTTTTTAAATGACTTTTATGGCTATTTTGCCCTGAATAAAACACTTGAGGAAAATGCTAAACTGTTGAGATTTGAATTAAGTCCTGACTGATGAGTAGACACAGGAGAATGAAATGTACATATTCTAGATGTTGAAACAGGGCAAAGGACAAAGGTGGAAAGTAAAAGTAAGTTCCAGCACATCACAAAGACAAATTTCCAGATTGTGGTATCTGCGATCTGTAGTTTCTTCAACAGCATGTGCAGAATATTCTTGTTTTACTCAGTTAACTTCTTTCTTCTGTTTCTGCTAATTTCCATGTCTCACCTTTTAATATTTTTGCAATTCTGGTCTTCATTTCTGGCATGAAATCTTCTGACTCACTCAGTCCATGTTCTCTGTGTGGATCTTCATTTGCTGGTGTTCAAAAATAATGCTGCATTAAGAGAACAATATTTATGAGCATTCTGAAACTATGTTCATAAATACATGCTTATCCTATTTAAAAAACAGCAAGAACATTTAGACTAAAATTAAAAGGGACCCGTGGGAAGTTGAATTTTATTAACATATGCATTCGTGCACAAATCAACTGAAATCTATATCTACTAAAATGTTAATTATTCAAAGCAAAAGAGAGGAAAGTATCAGTAGAGAGGAAGAATCCATTACGGGTGCTATGCTAAGGGCTTTCCATCCTTAGTGGGATGACAGAATGTATAAAATTGACCTGACACCTTAAGTATCCTGCAAGCTAGGTGAGGAGCGAGGACACATGTACAGGAAAAGGAGCTACTAGACAAGGCAGTAGAACTTTTTTTTTTTTTTTAATTATTATTTATTTATTTATTTTATTTTTGGCTGTGTTGGGTCTCCATTTCTGTGTGAGGGCTTTCTCTAGTTGTGGCGAGCGGGGGCCACTCTTCATCGCGGTGCGCGGGCCTCTCACTATCGCGGCCTCTCTTGTTGCGGAGCACAGGCTCCAGACGCGCAGGCTCAGTAGTTGTGGCTCACGGGCCTAGTTGCTCCGCGGCATGTGGGATCTTCCCAGACCAGGGCTCGAACCCGTGTCCCCTGCATTAGCAGGCAGATTCTCAACCACTGCGCCACCAGGGAAGCCCAAGGCAGTAGAACTTTAAGTGGAAAGGCTCTGTGTGCTTTACAGGTAAGAGGAAGAAATGATTAACTGCTTAGATTACTGGGGAATGCTGACAGAATAGAAATGTTGGAGTTTGAATTGGGTCCTGACTGATGAGCAGACTTGGCAGAAGATGGAAGTTGACATATAACTAGATGTTGAAATCGCAGACGAAAGGTTAGAGGTGAGAAAGTAAAAGTGAGTTCTAGGACCCTACACAGCAATAGCCACATGTGGCCATGGGTATGGCAGGGCTGCACTGGAAGGTAAGTTTCGGAGAAAAGTTTCGAGATATTTCCTCAGCCGCAGAATGATATCAGTGTTATTTACTGCCTAGGATTGGTGTGAGAATTATGAATTAGAAATAGTACGTGTAAAACCCTTACCATAGCACTGATATGTGATACTAAGTGGCCACTATTATTATACTTGGGCTCAGGTTGTGAAGAGCCCTGATTGCAAAGCTGCAAAACACAGACTTGGTATTGACTGATGGTGAAATAATGACTAATCTAACAGTTGATGCCCTTTAGGATAAATTCTAGGGTGTGAGGAAGAGCAGTTAGGCCAGCTGTAGTGTAAAAAGGGTGACAAGGGTAGCAGCAGTGACAACAGAGAGACCAATTAGACAGCCAATGAGACTGAAAATCAATATCATTGGGGGTCAGAGTGGATGTGGAAGTTCAAGCGTTTGAAATAAGAAATAACTGGAGCTGCTAAAAGTTATCAGTGGAGGGAAGGAAAGAAATAAACTAACCATGTATGTGAAAAGTAGGAAGAGGCAGGAACAGGGTCACGTGGAATTTATTTCTGAGATGTTGGGGACCTCTCTTAAGTCTATAGGCACTCAGGGAAAGATTGTGGAAAGGAAATAGCAAAGGATAGAAAGAATAGTGGTAAGGAAAAAGAGCCAGATAGTGTGAGAAAGCACACATAACCCTCAGTCTTTCCATATGAAAACCGTGCCTAATACATTCTCACCTCTATGATTTTTTTAAACAGGTTAGATTGAAAACAGGAACTAAAATTTTACAAATAATACTTTAAAAGTAACTAAAAAGATGAGTGAGAAGATGGCATGCTTGACTAAGAGGCTCCCAAGACAATATTTATTGATCAGACAGCAAGTCCATCTTCATTGCTTCTTTACCCCATTCGACAAAATTTAGGCTGAAATCCAAGAACAAAATAGTGGCAATGTTAAATTACACTCAACAGATCTTGAGCTATCTCCCACATTGAGTTCACATGCACAAGGAGATTCAAAAGCAGTATCAGTTTCTTTTTTTTTTCTGATCCTCAACATATTTATAATTTAATTGAGAAGACAAACTATACATATATGAAATAGAATAACACAGAGTATTATACAGATGCACAAAAACATTCATAAAAATAAAAGATACAGAAATCATAGAAGAGAAAAAGCAAATAAAGTTTATTGGAAAAGAGAATTATATTCTTGGTGACATTTTTTTTTCTGACTGTTTATTTTGCTTTTAACTAACACATGTAACTTCAAAACTTCTTAGAAAAATGATAAGAAGCTATTTCTGTGGGTTACCAGATTTCAGTCATTATTTGTAGACCAAAGGAGCACTAAGCTTCTGGTCCTTTCAAGAGCTTTAAAATAAACATTTTAGTGCACTTCAAGGCAATGGCTCAGGCAGATAAAGCCATTGATACAGAAAGAATGTCACATTTAACAATAAAAAAACAAGTTGTGCTTATCAATAACATTTTCCCTAAGTACATTAGGGAAAGTTAAGAAGCAAAATTCCGTATCAGTGTTGACAAAACCTATAGCTGGATGAATCATCACATCAGTTTAACTGTCTTATGACATTTCATGTATGACTACTGTGGAAATCATTGAAATGAACTTCATCTTATTTATGTGCCACATTTAAATTGCTATATAAAGTATTATGTAAGTGTCATTAATTCAACACATATTTATCAAGAGTTTTCTGTAGGAAAGGCATCATGTCAGGCACTAATTAGGGCAGAGGTTGGAAAGTTAATAAAGCAGAGCAGATATGCCTAGGAATTATCTATGTTTATCTGAATCTTTGACATTTGTGTATATGTTTGTGTGTGTGTGTTCATGTGTGTGTAAAAACTTAAGTACAATTTAAAGTCCAAAAAGATGTTATGATTCTTTGTGAAAAGAGGTATGGAAACAAATATAATTAAATATTATTAGGTACATATGTAGATTAATAATAGTTTTTTCTGGGGTTTTTTTCTACTGCTAAATTCTTTCAAAAGGATGGGAAACATTATTATACTTGGTGCTTCCTCCATTCTTCAAAATTAATGTTTATTACTGTGTAATTATTTTTTTAATCTAGAAGTATCTATAAAAGGTTAGATAATTTTTTTTTTTTTTTTTGGCTGCGTTGGGTCTCCATTGCTGCATGCGGGCTTTCTCTAGTTGAGGCGAGCAGGGGCTACTCTTCTTTGTGGTGAGGTGCGCGGGCTTCTCATTTTGGTGGCTTCTCTTGTTGCGGAGCACGGGTTCTAGACACCCGGGCTTCAGTAGTTGCCGCACACAGGCCCTAGAGTGCCAGCTCAGCAGTTGTGGCTCATGGGCTTAGTTGCTCCGCGGCATGTGGGAATCTTCCCGGACCAGGGATCGAACCCATGTCCCCTGCATTGGCAGGCAGATTCTTAACCACTGTACCACCAGGGAAGTCCAAAGTTAGATAATTGTAACAAATTATTTTAGGAAATGAGGTAAAGAGAAATTAAATGGTAATTAAAACACAGAAAACCATCATCTTTTATTTTTAAATCGCTAAACTCATTAGATCCTACCCTCTCATGAATGCATATTCTCTTCCTCTTGGGCAGATCAAATACGGGAAAATATTAGGTTGCTTACGTTTTTCATGACACACACAAATAACTTTAAAAATCTTGCCAGTATTTACTAGTAAAACACACAATCATCAATGAAGTAGAAGGACAGAACATGTAGTGATGCTGATAGAAGATATTTGATATAATCTACTGATTATTAGAGTTACTAATTTTTAATAAATTTCCATTAGTGTTTTGTTACCAGTGTTTGCTAAGGTATATGAAAGTTGTCCAGTTTAAATATCTTTTCAAAGGCTTCTGAAAAGTCATTAGCTATTCATCATTGTTATGGATGAATATGAATAGCTGTCTTCAAAGGCATTTTACAGTGGCAGTATGCAACAGCCATGATCACCAAGGTTATTAACATAATCACGGACATCCATCGTTATCCTACATTGTATGAATTATTTAGAGATACTGCAGTAGCGGTCATTTTAGTTGTCCTCAGGGTCACTCACTACCTGGACTGGATTTCACAGAGGTCAGCTGAGGTCTGGGATATAACTTGTGATTTTGTGATTAAAACAATGAGAGGAGAGAGACAGAGACAGAGAGAGAGGAGAGAGAAGCAGCAGCTAATTGCCAACTCCAACTGCCTTTTCTGGAAGATCTAATTTGGGGATGTCTGCAATCCTATATCACTGTCTCCCAGATCATGTTTATTTGCACTTCATGCATTTGCCCACATCTGCTCAGTGGATCCCCAGCCTGTGATGCCCTCCTGTTCCTTTCTGCCTCTCTGTAGGATAACCATTGCTCAAGACCCATCTCTATTCCTGCTTTGTCTAATTCTAGCTTTGACTCGTGTAGGCTCTTTAAAATGCAAAATACTTAATCCTTTTACTACTTCTCTGCTAAAAATATGTGACCTTATAACATACCTATCATTGTTTTCCAGGGCTGTTACTGAAGTCTTCTGGTATAATTTAACCTTCCCAGCATCCTGTCTTCCAATCAGATCAGTGGTTCTCAGCAGAATGAATACCAATCCAAAGAGGACGTTTGGAAATGTTACAATGATTGAGGGCTCTCCTGGCATTTGGTGGGCAAGAACCTGGAAAGGAATATGTCCTGCAACGGGTCCAGCACAATGGAAAATTCCCCCCTGTATTGTGCAAGTAACTGCAGTCCTGCCACATAATGAGGGTGAAAAATCCGTTAATTATTACCTAAGACTAGAATTTCTTCCTTTTACATACAAGAATTGTTTGCAACTAAGTTAATTTTTGCAAGTAAGTAATTCTTTTTTACTTGTAATTTTTTACAAGTAAAAACATTTTTAACATACATTGAATTCCAGGAATCTAGTTACAATATATTTTGCTTAATTTAGAAATGTGCTAAGAATTATTCTTTATTCTGTAAATCACAACACTAGCAGAACTGCATCAGTTACCAGTAAAACATATCTGTCTTCCTAGGCAACTGTAGGTCAAGCATGTGATTCGTGTTTTCTGGTAGAATTCTGTGTGAATATTTATATATTAAAAAAACAGTATTGTTTTACAAATTGCTTGTATTTATATTACAAATGAGGGCATGACATTCCTTTTTAAAAATATGTGTGTAGGTTGTTATTTTATCAATAGTTTTCAGTTTGTTTCAGTATAATGAGGGGACATTAACCTTATTTGTTCAGAAACATAGAGGGACATTGAGTCTGAGAGTTGAGACCTACAGAACCAAATTATACTATTTTGTGGGAAAAGCAGGATCGAAAGGAGGAGTAAGTAAAGTAGAAAACTAGGATTTACTGAGTAATTCCTTTGTATCGGGCACGGTGTCTTAGATTCTAATATACACACAACACTGCAGGACCAACCCGGTGATGGCTGCAACCACTAAGTGATGAAAGAGCAAATAGTCCAAAGGCATAAAACATATACTGAATGATAACAACAAAGTCCTTACCATGGCCTGTTGCATGCACTGGCCTGCCTATTTTGCTACTTACCTGGCATCTCCACCTCCCTTCACACTGTACCCCCTGCTCTCACCTTCTGAGTTCCAGCCCCATCATCTTCCTCCCAGTTCATCTGTTTTCCTGGACGTTCTTCCTCAAGGCATTTGCAAATGCTGTTCCTTCTGCCTGGAAAGCTCACTGCCTTCCCCAGGCTTTCCCTCTTTTTCCCTTGAGGAAACCACTCTCTAGAATTATTCCCATGTTTTTTTAAAGCATGTTTGTTAGTTTGTTTTTCTGGCTCAATATTACTTCATGGAAATCTTTCTGTGTCAAAAGGCAAAGCTCTAATTGATTCTTTTAACTGGGACATGGTACCTTTTGAAAGGATGTTTTATATTATATATGTGGCATTTCTCTATTGATTACAACTTTATATCCGGATTACTATATTTTTCTACTATTCACAGCGTTGCAATAAACATCCTCGTGCATTTAAGAAAAGAGTTTAATATGAACTCCTCCTTCAGAGTTAAACGTTACCCTTCCTTCCACTGGAAAGCCTTCCTGGCTTCTCAGACGGGGTCATTTCCAGGTTTGTACATTTTCATGTGGTTTTTCTTCCTTAAAACTATAGTAATTATAATTTTAAGTTTATGCAAATGCTCAACTCCTGTAGTTCACAGGGAACAAACATCCGTTTCTGTCCGCCTCTGAACCCCTAGTGCATAGCAGGGGCTCAAAAATATATGAAGAATGAATGAGGGAGTGAATGAAGTATTATACCCAAGAGCACCTTCCCTTTAACTCTTCCAAGTGGTGCCTGCATACTCACGTTTTTGTCTCTTAGCAACTTCTGTAGCCGACATTTCCTCTTCTTCTGAAAATTGAGTTGATATGGTGTTGAAAAGAACAAATGTAAGGGATTGTGAGCTTCAAAGACCTGACTTCTATATTGCTCAATATCAGACTTCAAATATCAAAATGTATCTCTTAATCTCTGCTCTAATTATGAGACTGGAATTATTCATATTTAAACACAGACACACTTTTGAACAGTGCCATGTTCTGCCTTCACCACCAACAGTATTCCAACCAAAAGTATATTATTTCCCCAGTGGGGATTATTTTAAATACACTAGACTTCATTTAAGCAGATGTTCCCTAAGGTTCCAATTCTGCTTGCAAACATAAGCAAAATAAACTCCACCATCATTATGATTATTAGCTGGACAAAAGGAGTTAACAGAGAATGTTTAACAAAGAAAATAATTTATAAAAACCTATAGGATACTACTGCTGTAGAGAGTCAGATTACATTGCTATTTGTTATTATATAAAGAACATAGCCTTTGGTTTTAATTTAAAAAATCTATTATGAAATTCAGTTGGGACATTAGGGCATCTGGAATGAGAAATTGTGAGAAGAAAATAGAAATCTGGATGGAACAGAAATTGAAACCCAATAACATTACCAAAGTTTATAAGCCCAAGTTGTAGAACCAGCTGATTTTCATTCAAATCCTGGATTTGTCATGACCCTTAGCATGGCGTCTTAAATGCCTGTGTCTCCAAATCCATACCCCTAAATCTGGTATAATTATAATAATACTGACCAACCTCAAAGAGATGTTAGGTAGCTTAGAAAACGTACAGTTACCATACAAAGGTCCAATATGACTATGGCTATCATTACTGCAGACATTCCACACCTATTTCAAACATCAAAGCCGAGACAAGCTCTAAGATGAATTAGGACAGAAACAGAGCCTCATTCTCTGCATGGCAAAATTCCATTCTGATGGTTGACCTTGTATAATCATGTTCTAAAAAGACAAACTGATATTTCAAAATAACCACCCCCGTCATTCGGTTTTCAGCTAGCACAACCTACAGACTAGGGGAAGCCAATCAGAGTTTCTCTTGGAATTTAGAGACAACTTCAGCATCTGTCTGGAGCTATAAAATCAGTCCGCGAGTAGCCATATTTAGTCATGGAGACAGAAAAGCAAAGAGAACTGGTCTGCAAAGAGAATGAGGACACAAAAGCCCACGGCAGAGTAGAGAGGAAAGATGAAACTGAGTCTTAATTGCTTTCCACTTTCTAGGCTCAGATTCTGTTGTGGACTTGAGTGCAATCCTGTCCTTGGGCTTGGGAGAGATGCATTCATCCTCTTAATGTATCTTTCACTCCTACATTTGTAAATACAAGCTGGTTTCTGTTACTCACAGTCTAAAGAATTCTAACTAATCACCTATTTTAGTATCAGGTGGAGGGCTGAGAATAACAGACCCTCAGAGAATGTGGAACTGGCTTTCAGGAGAGGGTCAGGTTGATTTCTCAACCCAGAGAGAGAAATTGTTAATCTGTATCATGCAGCAGTGAAGTATTTGATTAAGTAATATGCGTTGGCTCTTGAGATTTAGGCTGAGTGCTTACCAGAAATGAAACATTAGTGGAAAGAGTAGCAAATAACGATATATGTGAAAGTGTGCTGTTTGCACTCTGAGATGTTTAGTTTTAGCCCAGGATATGCTTCAGTCCTGCATTCGTCTGCAAGCAGATAAAGAAAATCTGGGTCGGTGATTAAAAACATTTGAGATCTAGGCAAAACAATTTACCATAAATCACATGAACTGCAGTTGGTGCATACACCAGGTACTATGGATAAGATTGAAGCAATGGTTTCAAAGTACAGAATCGAAATTTGAGGGATATGTATGTTAAACCTTACCACCTGCCTCCCCTTCCATGTCTTTCAAACAGTCTTCTAACATTTGTTCCCAGAAGTAATAATCTTTTCATTTCATTGTAAGCCTCATTTCATCACTACATTGTCAGGAGGAAGGTACAGGACCCGGTCACGGTTAAGAAAGGCTCCTTCCTCATTCTACTGTTACCCATCCATGGTTTGTGGCCGAGGTCAATCAGCAGGGAATGGTGAGAACTGGTCACAACTCATAATCACAGGAAGGGAACTTTCATGGTAAAATAGGGTTTGGAGAGTGTCCTTATAGGCAGTGTCTTGTGGAAATGTTTTTCAGCAATTTCAGTTCCCCCAAATAAAGTCAAAAGACAGCCCAAGAAGTTTCAGGGCAGAGGCAGTATAAAACTCTGAGGAACAGTTATCCATGATAACAAATAGTGCAGGAAGTATTATCCCCTTGGGTCACCCTCAGATCCAAGATCAAACAGCACTAGGAAGTAAGGGGTGCCCAAATACCTATGTGTATGTGCCTACCCACACCCACAAAGAGGAGCCTTCCTCATGCTCCTCCCAGGGGAGGCCTTGAAGAGCACTGCACAAGGAAAAGATCAAGATTGATTTCATCAAAGATTCATTCCGTTTTTTCCCCCACCATTTTTTAAAAAAAAAATTTATTGGAGTAGAGTTGATTTACAATGTTGTGTTAGTTTCAGGTGTACAGCAAAGTGAATCAGTTATACATATACATATACCCATTCTTTTTCAGACTCTTTTCCCATATAGGTTATTATAGAATATTGAGTAGAGTTCCTTGTGCTACACAGCAGGTCCTTTTTAGTTATCTATTTTAAGTGTGTTGGCCACAATTAAGATTATAATTTCAGGTAGCAGTATATAAGAACAAACTGAAAATGAACTCGAGAAAGAATGAGTTTCACTTAGAGAAAACTAACCCATTAAAATGCCCCTCAGATGTTTTTGTCCAGCAACATCCGCCTTTGGGAAAACCATATTTTCCCTGTTCCTTTTGGATCTAATGGGTCTGAGAACCTCAGTACCTCTTCACTCTCCCCACAGCCACAGTGGTAAGCAAATGGCCTAGCCTTCCATGTTTACTATTAAAGCAAAAAAGAGAGAGAGAGAGGGCCAGGCTGCTCGAATCATCTACATAGGGCCAACCAGAGGTTGTCTCTAGAATCAAAATCCCAACATTTAAATTTTTTTAATCATAAAATATGTTGGCCGTACTAAAATGTGTAAGGAATAATATAACAAGGATCCATGTAACCAATACAGCCCCTACATACCCCACCACAGGCCATTCTGTGATCTTGGAAAGTTAATCATTCTCCCCAGTTTTCATTCCCATGTCTGTCCTGTTACTTGATTCTTTACTTATGTACATACCCCTAAATGAGATATAGGATTATGTTGTAAAGTTTAAAATGATATCCATATATCATAATGCAATTAGAGAAGTTAGAAGCTGTCTTTCTGCTGAGATTGTTAAGCTGAGGTGGGGAAGGATGGCCTCTTCCTTTCCTAACTGTATGGATGAATGTGAAGAAAAAGGAAATTAAGCCAACTTATGAAGGACAAAAACTTTAAACAGTTGGGAAGTGGAGGGAGAGGACATTTTAGTAAGATGATAGAGTCCTGGATATAGCTAACTACAAAACCATCAATCCAGCTCCTGTTTTAAACAGAATTTGAGTTGGATTTTGTCCCTTGCAACCCAAGGAGTCTTCATATATAAATTGGTATCTTAAAAAGGAATACTTCAGGTAACAAAATGTATGATGCAAGTAGATTGAACTGCATTTTTCTTTAATAGACCAATTGGCCATGGGTGGGCCCATGACCAAAACAATATCAATCGTGAGTCTTCCACTGGATTATATATTTGGATACTGGAGAAAAAACTGGGATAACACACCGTGAATCTAATAGTGACCCATCTTCCCTAGACACATGGAGAAAATCCCTCGGTAGTTGAGAACGTTAAGTTTACATACAGAGGGAAGCAGTGGAGGTAGAGGTACACATATTGGAAAATATTTTGAACTCTGAAATCTAGTTGAATCTAATCTAGAGTCAAGAATTTCCAAATTAATGATCTAATAACTTTCCCTTTTAGTTTTAAGTTAGTTTGAGTTGCTCCTGTCTTAAAAGTCCTGATCTATTCCCTATGGTATAGCTCTGTGTAAAGTAAAGACTATTACTTCAGGATTACTCTAATTATGGAGTAGTTAAGTGTTTGTTGTTAGGCACTGGTTGGTTGAATCGTGGATAGGATATCTTTGATATATGGAAAGAAAGACATAGATGAGCTGAGAAGTCAAGAGTAGGACATGACATGTCTTTTTTGCAGTGCAGACAATTGCACTGCTGACAATAATCGTCCTTCCTCTGGGAACTTCCCAAGCATCAGGAGGGTGAGAGGGCAGCCATCTTTAAATTGCATCAACTCCTGGATCCTAACAAGATCAGGAAGAGCTTACTGAAAAAACCTGGACAGATGACACTTTCTCTCTATTTAGAAAAGATCTTGAGAATGAACTAGTTACTCGTGGCATGTGACTGGAACCACAACATGTAAACTCGGTGGCCGTGGCAATGCCATTTTGTCTTAAAGATGAGAAGCAGAGAAAGCCATTATGCAGAAATGGAAAAACCAATGCAGATGTGCAGAGATAAACAAGAGAAATGGAAGGAGACTTTTCATGGCTCTCCTGGGCCTAATCCCATTGTCTTCTGAGGCTCAACGCCATTCCAGGCCCCTTATGTCGCTTCTCCACCTCTGCAAATTCAATTAACCTTCATTATGTGCTTGCCCAACCATTAGCTGTGTTCTGTTCATTTGCAACTGTATGTTTCAAAACAAAACAGCTGTGCCATTATAACAATAACTTTGATGGCTATGGTAATAGTAATGTTAACTAAAATTAATCAAGCATTTTTCATAACTTTATATGACATATTATTTAATCTTCTCTATAACCTTATGAGATAGATGTTATTATTTTCGCCAATTTAAATATGATAAAATGAATGTTAGCATATATTGTTACATCTTTCATTGAAAAATATTCAGGCAAGTTATTAGTATAAATTAAAGAATTAATAAATGTTGGGTTCCTTTAAATAAACTGTGATATTATATTACACCTCCAACAGAAAAGGTGAGAAATTATCCCAGGAGTTCTCTTTTTCTTTCAGTTATTTTTTTGATAGTGGTTATTCACTAGCATGGTATGATAGTTATTAAGAAGTAAATACTGACCATCAGGTGGCATTATGAGTCATTTTGACAGATACTATAATTTAATCCAAAAGTCCCCCAAAACAAACAAACAAAAATGATACCCCACTGATACTGACCCTATTTAAAGTTCTCATAGAAAACCTTGTGATTATGTTCAGAGAGATAACACATAGTGCATTGTGGCTTCAGGATCTGGCTTTGTTTTCCCCTGATATTTTTCTTAGTTGAAGCTCTGGTTTTAAATTTTAAACAAATGCTTACATGACTCAGACAATTTGATGTAACATGAAAGAGCAACTTTGACCCTACCTAAACAGAACCTCCGTGGCTGCCTAAATAAAATGTCTGAAAAAAAATTAACCATGGGAAATCTTGCCTATGGCATGACTTATCATAATATAATTTAATATAAAGACAGAGTTTCAATCTAATATAACATCATATCTTCTACCATACTGCGTACACTCTTATGTAGCACTCACTACATATTTTTGAGAAAATCAATGTGAGGTGGATCCAATTTTGAACTGTATCCAGGGATGACTTGTATATGACCCAGAATGATTTCATTTCAAAAACCTGCCACTGTCATAATTTCCTGTTGTTAATATTCCACAGATTACTGGAATGCATTTTCACTGCAAACATTTGTTTTCATGCCTGGCTCCCCATTAGATGGATTTTCTTAATATCAGAGACTGTGCCGTCCTTATTCACCTTCTTTCTTCAGTGCCTAGTACATTGTGAGCACTCAGTAAAAATGGGTGAAATATATCCAACATATGATTATCCCAACGTTCCAGGGCACTCAACACAAGGAGTACACAAGTAGTCTGGCCATCTGGTATGTCTCCTTATTGGTGTCATCTACAGACTTCTTAGACACCCAAGATTCCTTGAAGACTCTAACATCTGGTTAGCTCTCTGATTCCTGGTGAGTGCAGAATACACATAGGTCATCTTTCCAACACACCCTGGTTACTAGATTTTTGTTGATCCTGTTGTTAATCTCTCCTCCAATAATCTTAGCCTGCAACCCGTCTCAGGAGCCTTGCCCACGGTCATACCCTGGACTTGGCCATTACCAATAATGACACCCTCTCTGTGATGTTCATTTCAAATATCCCTCTCTGACCACCACCTTCATTCTTCTCATTGTTCCCACTAGACCTCTAATATCTAAAACCTTAACTCCATGGGCCTTCAATTCCTCAACTCTGACATCTTTTTACTCCTCTTTGCCTCCCTCATTCCTCATTCCTCTTCTACCTTACTTAGATTCAATGTTCATCACTAGGATCATTCCCTTACCTATACCCTCGATTCCCACAATGCTCTTTCCCTCCATTGTATTCTCCTAGCCAGGTTCCCAGTTCTGGGTGCATATAACTATCTCCTCTGCACATACACCCAAGGAGAGACTAGAGCTGGAGGAAAACCCACCACCATGCTGCCTGGTCCCAGTTCACATCTATGATCACTAACTTCCAGCAGCCCACCGCACGGCACCTCCCTTGTTCATTTCATTCTCCCACTGTTCCTCATGACTATTTCCCAGCTTCTCCTCTGTCCCCAAACCTCTAATGTCTCCTCCACCCTCCCACTCACAGCTGATGATTTTGTCCCTTATTTTACTGAGAAAACTGAAGAAATCAGGAAAAAATGTCCTGATATTCCAGCCACCAAATATAAAACCTAAAAATGAAATTTTGCTTTCACCTTTGGGTGAGCTATTCTAACTCCTGGGAAAGGCCAATCCCCTCCACATGTGCACTAGATTCTGTTCCCTGTCACCCACTGGAAGACAGGATGTGGCTTCCTCTCTCCTGCTTCATACACTAATTGTCTCTATTGAATCTTTTCCATGAACATACGAACATGTTATAGTATTTCTCATCTAAAAGAAAATGAAAAAATTATAAAATCTAGTTCCTCAATTCTCTGCTCCTCTTTACGACAAATTTTCTAAAAAAGTTTCAGGAATCTCTAATATTTGTGGTCTCATTCTTCTTTGAGTTCATTCCCATGAGGTCTTCCCACCCTCTCCCCACCCAAGTGATATGAACAGCTCTTTTCAAAAATATGTGTTTCATTCATATCGCCAAATCCAATGGTCAGTTATTGATTTGAACTTAACAGGATCTATCAGCAGCGTGTCACAGTTGATCACTCTGGCCTTCTTGAAACAGAACTCCCGACTCCATGCCCTTTGGCCTCCAAGACACCTCACTGACTGCTCCTTCTGAGTTTCCTTTGCTTATTTACCGTCATCTCTTGGATTATAAACACTGGTGTCCCTTAGCTTGTCCTTTGACCTCTTCTTTATCCATATGTATTCATTAGGTGATCCCTGATGAGCCTCCAACCCAGTCCTCTCTCTTGATCTGCAGAATCATTCATCAGATGCTCCCACTATATTTTAACTTGGAAGTATAATAACATCTAAAACTAACATATCCAAAGTTAAGTTTTGGTTAGGCTTGTCCTTCAAAAATGAACAAAACAAAACAATTCGCCCCACCAGCAATCTTCCCCAAATCAGTAAATAGTAATTCCATTCCTTTTTATTTCAGCAAAAAATATGAGTGCATGCTTGGTTTCTCTTTTTATAATGTAATCTGCATTCAACCTACTAACAAATTCTATTAGATTGTCCTTCAAAATACATTCCAAATCTCACCATTTATTATTATTCCACCCCTGCTTAATCCTGGTCATTTTTTCCTTGGACTATTGCAGAAACCTCCAAACTTGTTAACCTGCTTTCACCTTTGCTCCCACATTTGCTAAGCTTACATTCTGCTTTATTTAATAGGAGTACACAAGCAATAGCATGAACAAGATAGAAATTTCCAGGAGGTTCCACTGTCATCAGGCACCTGGCATCCTTCTATGTAACTGTTCCACTGCACTAATCTAAGAGGTCTGCTCCAGCTCGGGCATCTGTCTGCATTCTGAGAAGTGAGGGGAGAGAAAAACACAAGGAAGAGATCACTTTCATCCTTTAAGGAGTCTCAGTGGGAGTCTTCACATAAAATTTCTACTTATTATTAGCCAGAGCTTTGTCACTTGGCCATGCCTAACCACGAGAAGTGGGGAAGTATGGAGATGTTCTCATCAATGTGTTGAGTTAATCATCAGTGTTCTGTTACCAGAGAATAAGAAGAAAGTAAATACTGGGAAGGATTCAGCAGTTTCTGCCACACTTTCCCATTGTGTATTCTTCAGCACCTGCAGTTATTTTCAACAAGAAGAACCATCCAGGCACCTAGTTGCTGTATGACTAGAAAGAGACTCTTACCTTAGTTCTTGGAAGAGCATCTTAGCTGTTCTCTTTACCTTTGCCCCATAATGTCTATTCTTACAGAGCAGCCAGAGTGAAACTTTAAAAATATGTTTAACATTATCATTCTTCATTATAAAACTGTCTAATGGCATATCATCCCACTCATAGTAGTGGCATATCATCCCACTCATCCAACATCCTTACAATAGCCTGCAAAGTCCTGCACAAATTTTCCTCTGGCTACATCTCTGACTTCATTGACTTTGAATTGCCCTCATGCTCACTGTTCTGCACATGTGGTCCTTGCTGCTGTTACTTACATATTTCACACATAGTCCTGCTGCAGGGTCTTTTCACTCACTGTTCCTTCTGGCTCCAGGATATCCTTTCCTCAGCTTTCTTATGGTTTATCAGACATGACCTTCCCCAACTGCTCTACACAAGAGAAACTCCCCCAGTCATTGTCTAGCCCGTTTCACCCTTTTAATTTTTATTCATCTACTGAAACCACCTGCCTTGGCCAGGCACGATGCTAACCACTTGCATGAGTTGTCTCACAACAGGAGGTCCTGATAAGGAACATGGTGCTGGCATGGAAAACTCACCAGGAGAATTCAGGAGGGGCTGAAAGGAGGGAGGAGATGCCAGCCCATAATATGTCCTACCAGCCTCCCAGAATCCTTTTGCTAGAATCCATCTTGGCTGAGAGAAGCACGCACCACCAGGAAGGACCCTGCTTCAGACCAAATCTGAGCCAAGCAAGATGATTGGCCAGAGACAACCGAGAAACTACCTCCATTATCATAAAACTTGAGATTATGAGCCACGTGGCAGAGCAGTTCTCCTGGTCTCCCTTACCTTGCCGTTCTCCACCTGGGTGCCCCTTCTGAATAAAGTCTTTTGCTTTGTCAGCAGGTGTGACTTCTCAGACAACTCATTTCCAAGTTTTAGACAAGAGCCCAGTCTTGGACCTTGGAAGGGGTTTCCCTTCCTGCAACACTTACTCTATACATTTTTGTTTGTTTTTATGATTTTTGTGGTCTCTTCTTATCACCATGTAGTCTTTTCAAGGGTGAGGATTTCATCATATTTGTTCACAACTCTATCTAAAAGCATCAAGAATAGCATTTGACGCACAGAAGGCATTCAATATATAATAGGGAGTAAATTATATTTATTAATGCGAGTTGGGAAAAAGTTAACATCTAGAGTAGAAAATAACTTTTTGAGTTCATTAACTTTAGCTTTCTGTATCCCTTTATATGAATATTCATTTAATAATGGTTTTATAAGGGAGCAGTTTGCCACACCAAAATATGTCTCTTTGGCATGAGAATTAATTTAGGCTGTTTTTCAAAACAAGACTCAGGAAATTCTTCTCATTACCTCACCCTTAACTGCCTAAAAGGATTTAGACAAAGGGCACATTCCTAGAATAGAGCTATTACCAGAGATATCTGGAAAGAATATGGGCTGGGTGTGGTGGGGGAACTTGGCAAAGCCTAGAAATCAGAGTTCACTTTGCACCCTGTGAGCCCTGCCTAGCCCAGCAAACGTTTGTCTTTCCATCTCCATGTGAATATGCTTCCTCCCATTTGAAATCCCAACAATTTGCCACAACATCCTGGTTTGTCTTCAGATGAAGGTGGTATTTTAAGGTAAAGGTTTTAGTTCATTTTGGAGAGTAACTCAGTTTTCCTGAGTCTCTCCCATATATATATATGTTATTAAACTTTTATTTGATTTTCTGTAGCTAATCTGTCTCATGTCAATTTAATTCTTAGACCAGCCAGGAGAACTTAGAAGGGGAGAGGAAAATGTCTTTCTCCCTGACGGCTTCATAGGGAACATTAGAAATGCTGCTACATAAATGCTCTTGATCATTCTGATCCCCTGGTGTGAAACATGACAATTAAATACATACGTCCCATATAAAATGTTCATGAAATTTAAATAGATTTTCCTTACCAAGGAGTTTTGCTCAAGGAAGAATCAAAGTTAATGAAGCATCTTAGAATTACACTTAAATAGTTACAAGACTCACTGACGCCAAATTTTTCACAGTGAGTGAAGAGTTCTAGAGATTTTCATGTGTATGAATAAAGTGATTAGCTATTTCAACCTCTGATGATGAGGGTGTTGAAAGAGATCCTCTGATAATTTTCTATTGCTAGTATCCAAAATGTTCCAAGGTTTCTTCTTAGAAATAGATGTTTGGTTAAAAATGTTCCCTATATTTTTTCGAGTATCCATTCTGTAAGTTACTACTGTACTGAACTAACCTGACCATCTAATTCATTAACTTGGTTTATACTTTAATGCCTTAGTCTGGTTGGTCTTAAAGAAATTAGTTTTTTTAAGCTGAATTCAAATTTAAGAACAATTTTTCCTTTTGTCTTAGCTGTATGTGGATTGTGTTGCTTTACTTCCTAGAGATTTTGGATAGTTAATGAAAATATGTAAAATTTATTCATCGAGGACTTACTATTGAATCTTTATACCAGCTTAATGAAGTAGACATCATTAGCCTATTTTGAAGATGGATAACCTAAGATTCATACTATCTTTTCATATGCTTAAGATCTATTTGCATTTTCTTTCTTTTTTTTTTTTTTTTTTGCGGTACGCAGGCCTCTCACTGTTGTGGCCTCTGTGCTCCGGACGCGCAAGGCTCAGCAGCCATGGCTCACGGGCCCAGCCGCTCCGTGGCATGTGGGATCTTCCCGGACCGGGGCACGAAACCCGTGGCCCCTGCATCGGCAGGCGGACTCTCAACCATTACGCCACCAGGGAAGCCCTATTTGCATTTTCTTATTCTGATAATTTTTAATCATACATTTTGTCCACTTTTCATTGGTTGATGATTATTTTCTTAACTATTTGAAGGAGCTTTTTTCTAAGCTAGGGAAATTAAATCTTTGTCTGAAAGTTACAATTATGTTCTAGTTTGTCTTTATACTGATTTTTCTTAAGGGGATTTCAGCCATGCAGAAACTTTAAAAATTTTCACTTCTGAGTAGTCAAATTTGTCAATATATTATTTCATGGCTTCTCTCTCTGTTTTGTTTTGTTTTTGTATCATATTTGGAAAAAGCCTTCCTCATTCTGAGATTAAAAAAGAATTGTCCCCACATCAACTAAAATGACTACTTAAAAAAAACCCAGAAAATAACAAGTGTTAGGATGTGAAGAAACTGAAACTACAGTGCATATCTGATGAGAATACAAAATGATGCAGCTGCTATAGAAAACAGTATGGCAGTTCCTCAAAAAATTAAACAGAGAATTACCATAAGATCCAGCAATCTCATTTCTAGGTGTATACACAAAGGAACTGAAAGCAGGGATTTGAACAAAATTCAAGTAGTATTAGTCACAAGAGTCAAAAAGTGGAGAAAACTCAAATGTCTTTCAACAGATGAATGGGTAAACAAAATGTGGTATATACATACAATGGAATATTATTCAGCATAAAAATTGAGCAAAATTCTGATACATGTTACAACATGGATGAAATTTGAAAACATTGTGCTAAGTTAAATAAGCCAAGCACAAAAGGGCAAATATTATATGATTCTACTTGTTTGTGGTACCTAGATTAGCCAAATTCATAGAGACAGAAAGTAGAATAGTGGTTACTAGGATCTGGGGAAGGGAGGAATAGGAAGTTATTGTTTAGTGGGTACAGATTTTCAGTTTGGGATGATAAAAAAATTTCTGGACATGGATAGTGGCGTTGGCTTCACAATAATGTGAATGCACTTAATTCCACTAAATTGTACACTTAAAAATGGTTAAAATGGTAAAAATTTGTGTTATGTATATTGTACCATAATTTAAAAAACAATTATCCCATTATGTCATTTAATACTTTTGTAGTTTCACTTTGTGTTGGACCCTGGTTGCAAGAACCAGGTCAATTTTAAATAAGAAAAGTTTATAGGAAGCCATTTATTTATCCAATTTTATGCTAGTTTGTTTATTATTAAAATGGAATTTATTTTTTAAATACTCATAAAAACCACATTATGGAGACTTTCCTGAAATGTATACTTAAGTAGAAGATAAAGTAAAACCTGCTTTTATTTGTTGTACTTCAAGAAGGGAAAAGGAGGAGATACTTTGCAGGCTCTTTTTTTTGCTAGGTATTATCAAAAATTAAAATTGGATAATCATACTAAAAGATAAGTCAGGGTCAGATTTTTATCTTCATAAGTTCTTCCCCTTTAGAAAATGTCAATTTAGTAACATCTCTGGTGTTATGGTTTTATTAACAGTACATTAACATCTAGTTAAAATGAATTTTTTCAAAACTCATATGAGAATTTAAGGGTGACTTTTAATGTTTATTTTTTTCAAATAAATAAACTGTATTTCTCCAAAGACTACAACTTCCACTATAATGATGATTGTTTTCCCCCAGGAATTTCAACCAATATTTTTATATAAAATCCAAGGGTTCCATCTTATTTTAACTTAACACTCAGGGAGTGATACTAAAATTTTAGAAATTACTCTAAATACACACCTACTAACAGGACTATGCGCCATGTGGCTGTTGCAAAGTTATCATGTGTGAGAGTGGAAAGTGATAAATTCAGAGAGATTTCTGGGGCCAGGTTATGTAAGGCCCTGCACATTCTGGTGAAGCCTGTGGATTTTTATCCAGTGGGATACAGGGAGGCACTAGAGGGATTTTAGCAGAGGAGTAATTTATAAGAAAGTGAAGGTTGGACTGCAGTGTTTGGAAGATTCTGCAGAAAGGTAAGGGCGGAAGCAGCTGGATCAGTTAGGTAGCTAAGTCAGTAGTCCAAACGAGGCATGAGGGTTATGTGGTATAGGGTGGTGGCCCGAAAATTGTTGAGAAATGGTTGGATTTGAGGTATGTTTTGAAGTTGGAGTCAGGGGGATTTGTTCACAGATTGGCTATAACTTGTTAGAGAAAGAGAGGAGTCAAGGATGAGTCTGAGATTTTGGAATTAGGAAATCTATATTGGGAAGAAGTGGAAAATTAGATAGACACAATGAAGCAGAATAAAAGAGCATTTCAGTGCCAGATGGAGTCGTCTGGGCTTGCTCCTGTAAGCATTACAAAGTTGCTTTAAGATCTTGGGAAGGAGAGCAGCATGATGTAAGAGGTGCTGTTGGATCACCGGCTGCATTGTCTAGCTAGGCTGAGAGAAGGCTGACGAAGGCAGGACTAAGGAAACAGGACTGTGCTAGTTTCTGTCTGAGGCTGGTAAGACTGGTTCCTTCTCTTCCCCCTTTGGGAATGGAGGCCCTCACACCCAGTGGTTCCTTGTCTATCTGTCTATCAAATATGCCCTCCAGTTCCCAGTGGAATCTGTCAGAGTGAGAACATATTAGAATTAGTATGGTGGGTCACACAGCCCCCAGTCACAAAGGGAGTTCACATGCCTCCCATAAAACGTTCCTGGCAGTGCACTGAGCAAGTTTGTGGAAACTCAGCTCAGACTATCTGATTTTGCATTCTGGTTTTACTGCTTCCATTTACCCAACTTTGGGCAAATTATTTAACTTCCCCACATCTCAGTTTTCTCACTTGGGAAATAAGGTTAAAATAGTACTCAACTCATAGGGTCAAGGTGGGAACCAAATGAGCCTTACGTTTTAAAGCATTTGGACAGTAAACGTGAGCTGATTTTTTCTTTACCTTTCAAAAAAATCAATGTGGACTAATCCTTAGGATATGTTCTATAGTAATCTTGGTATGGATTGATTAGGATTTCCAGTAGACGAGAGTGAGAATATTATTTCAAGAGAAGAATAGCAGAATTTGATATCTCGATAAAGGAAATAAAAGTGTAAATGATGACGCTGAGTGACTGGGGAAGAGTGGTGTCCTAAACAAGTAATGAGGAAAGAACCCATATTTCAAAAGGGGAAGTTGGCAAATTCTTTTGGAAATGTATTTATTTAAATCAATATTTTTGGATAACCATATGATGCAAATTATACTTACAACAAAAAATGATTCTCTAATTGCCTGTCACAAAGTTTCTCTCTAGCTGTAATGCAGAGATTTATTGATTAGGGGAGAAAAGAAGAACAAAATTCTCAAGGAGAATAAACTATGTGTGATCACTTCCAAATATAAATTTATGAGAAAGGAACAATTCACCATTATTATAAGGATGTGTTTCTATTTTAAAATGGTCAAATGCATTTCTCCTGGATTGAGTGTCTATTCTATTACCATGCAGATTTAAAAATTGTGTTTATGTTGACTGGGTGATGTTGTTATTGATCATATATGATTACATGATTTAATTTGTTGTGTGTTTTCAAATAACTATCAGCCAGGAATATTTTCATCTTCTTTAATGATAAGAAAAATATTTAAGACACAAAAGCTTTGATTTTCAAAAAAAAGTTGTCTAAGTAATTAATGTGACATTTAGGCATACTGAAAAGAGGTCTGAATTTCTGACATTAATATGCTTATTTATGAAAACTATTCCTATACCTACTACTCATTTGAGGGCCTTTAATTCTTAGCATATGTGGTAGGAAGAATAATAATAACCTTCCAAAGATGTCCATGTTCTAATCGCCCAAACCTGAAAATATGCTACATTATATGACAAAGACGTATTAAGGTAGCAGATGGGATCGAGATTGATAATCTCCCCTTGAGATGGGGAGATTATCCTAGATTATTGTGTGTGTGGGTGAGGATGTAATCACAAGGGTTACGATAGATGTAAGGCAGAGAGAAAAGAGGGAGAAGCAGAGAGATGGCAATGTGAGAAAGACTAGACTGGCCATTGCTGGACTTGAAGATGGGAGTAGACCATGGACCAAGGAAAGTGGGTAGCTTCTAGAAGCTGGAAAAGGCAAGAAAACAGGATTCTCTGCTTAGAAACTCCAGGGCGAGCACAGGCCTGCTGACACCTTGATTTTAGGCCAAAGAGACCCATTTTGGACTCCTGAGCTCCAAAACTTCAAGACAGTAAAGTTGTGTTGTTTTAAACCACTGAGCTTGGGGTAATTTGTTACAATAGCAATAGAAAACTAATGTAACACCTAAAAGAGATATTGCAAAATGTGTACAGAATAAAGTTTGAGAAAAAGTTTTGGACTTTCAGGAAGTTCAGGAGATGAGAATAATGGAGACAAATGTTTCAGTTCAGGATTTATACAACTCCTAATATCTTTCACCAAAGGAAGTGAAGTTATATTTCATACTCAAGTCTCAATTTAGCATCTATAGCATTTTCATTTTAACTTTATTCTCTGATCACTGTCTCATTCTATCTATAGAATTTTCACAGATTTTGGCACACCTATAGCAGTGAACATTAAATACAAAAACTTTAGAATAAAAAATGCTTTATAATACTCTTCTTTAACACATGAGTGGCATTCTTTTTAAAATTTACCAAACCTGTCATTAAATTCTACATAAAACATATAGTTGGGGAACTTCCCTGATTTGAATTTGATTCTATTCAGATTTATACTAGTTAGTTTTATAATCATTAGTCTATATTTCTAGCACTGTCCACAATTTACAATATTACTTTCAGCACATCACTTGCCCTCATCATATCTTAGATTCCACATTCACAAAGAAATAATTAGAGACACTTAACCCAAGAAGTGAAGTGATAGCTAATTAAATTGTGTCTGTAAAATATACATCTAATAACACCTTTCATCTGAGGATCCCAAAGCACAGTCTATAGATATTAATGAGTATTATTATCTCAAATTTACAAGGGGAAAAAAGGCAGAAGGGATTAACTAGACTAGAGAAAGCCATAAATTCCCCACTGGTGGGAGACTCTCATGGCTGTACTTGCTGTACTTCTATCTGCTTACCAGCATTTTAACCTCTATTTGATATCAATAGGAAATAGATACATAATCAATAAATTATAATATTATTTATGAATGTAATATATAATATATTACTAATAGAATCAATACTATCCCAAGTCCTAAAACATATAGAAAATGCTCAAGAGAGCCTAGCCTGTGTTTAACAGTCTGTGGAAAGGCTACTCATCTATGTAACATTTCCAGGATTATTGCTGTCAGACCTAAGTGTATCATAAAGAGAAAGGAGATTTTAATATTTGTGTCATCAGTCACATTAGCTTTGCTAAAATTGTGGAGGGCTCTCACAACAGACAATGCATGGATTATATATAACAATTAAAACTCCTTATAAGTACTGTAATTAATTTAAGAGAACTTTGGCTATTGCATAAACGCTGCTCCTATTATCTTTTGCTTTGTTGTCTACAGTTAATAATACTGCATTGGACACTTAAAAATTTAAGAAGGTAGATCTCATGTTAAGTGCTTTCATTAATAATAATAATAATTATAATGAAAGTGGTGTTCACAAGTTTTTGGATTACCCAAATCAAGTTTAATGCAGCTTCAACTACCTCTATCAACATTTTTCCAGGAGCTCCTTCTCCATCCCTAAGTTTATACAAACACCTATGCAAGCTCATATGCTTATTTGGTTCAGAAAAAAATTCCACAGCTTTCACAGCAACCTCAGTTCCTAATGGAAGTAGAATATCTCGGTGGGCTCTGGTCTGCTGTCTCTGTCTGATGCTGAAGTAACATCCAATGTGGGGTCTTTCCCAGCTTCCTTTCCAAAACAGAGGAACCTGTTCAGCAGGACAGCTCCACTTGTGACTCTTTTCCCTCAGGTCCAAGTTCTATCATGGGGGCCCCTTGCTTGGGCTCTCAGGCTGTGCTGCTTACTTAGTGTCCCCCTCCTCCCCTCTCCACCATATCCTTGGTGCTCACAGCTACCCAGGAAGCTGTGCTTTTTTTCTTTTTTTTTCAGATCTTGATTCCTAAGAAAGAGACTTCAAATAAGATTTCTCAGGCTCCTGTACCTCTCACAAAACTTTCAGTCCTAAAACTCTCCCCTGTCCCTGTGTGGGTATCCCCTCTTCTTACGATTTTTCCCACATACACACCGCATCTCTAAATGCAAAGCTGCCATAACTTTCTCCTTCTGGGATGCCTACCTGCTCCAAAGGTCATAAAGATTTGCCGGTGTTTCGGTGTTTCAATCCCCATTTGCAATTTCATCACAGTCATGAAACACAAAAGTCTCTTTTTCCCTGAAATCTTCATGTGAAGAAGGAGAATCTATATTTTACAAATAAGATCTGTCTGCCCTCTTGAGAAAGTAAAGGAGAATAACTGTTATTCCTTCTTGAAGGGCACATAACAATGAAAAGTAAAACCAAGCTAATTTTTCAATAGTTCATTACATGAACTTGCTATGTTAAATCTACAATGAATCACCATGCTCTAATAGTCTTATACAGTGTCTGTGGAGTTCTGGTCTTGCATAGTGACACACCTGTTTTCAGGTGCCACTTCTGTTACCAAACTCAGGTTCAGAGGCTCATTGCTCAAGAATCCAATGCTGAGATACAAGTGTTGGGTAAAAAGGTTTACTGAGAAAACTAGTAATCCTGGGGTGAAGGTGGACTCAAGTCCCAAAGAACCAACTCCCCATTGCCAATCAAGGGGCAAGAACTTTTAAAGGGGAGTTTCAGGGGTGTATAGGTGGAGGGAGGGGGATACTTGCAGAAACAGTACAGTCAGTTCTGACAATCATCTTGAAATTAGTCATGCAGTGGTCTGACCACTGTCATCTTGATTGTTTTAAGTACAGTTAATCTTCAGTTCCATGATTGGTTTGTTACAATTTCTTTGAGGCCAGTTCTTGGAATTGTGACAGCTTATGTCAAGGCTACAGTCTGGTCATCATGTAGTTAACCTCCTCCACCTGGCGGGGACTTCAGTATCTACCAAACAGCTCAAAGGACATGGCTCAAAATATTAGCTCTAGCCCTTGAGGAGGAACTAAAGGTCCTTGACATTTCTTAATGACTAAACTATTATTATTTGGTCTTGTTTGACTATTTTCCTCTGTTTCTGCATTTTCTCACTTCTCTGATTAAACTTATTCTTTGGGTAAAGTTTTTCTACATACAAGAGGCAGGTGGAGGACATGGGGCATGGGGGTCTCTCATGGGAAGATTGCTCCATTACACCTCTACCAGGAAGTGAATCACCCAGCCAAAGGGAGATTAGGGTTTCTTTTGTGCTGTATCCTCCTTATCCTACATTGTGGAATACAACTCATGGGCCTTCTTCTCAGAGATACGGAGAGCTGCAGTAACACATAGCATGTGTCAGATTTTGGAGAGGTGGAAAGACTTGTGAAGAAACCTGTTAATGAGCACTAATACTTTGACTAAGTCTATTTTATAATTTAGACATAAAGGTCTGAAAAGAAAGAGGTGACATACCTTGAAAGGCCCAAGTGGCATAGAACAAGAATTACATGAGACATCTGGAAAAGGGAATTGTGTTGGATGTGGCTATTACTTTAGGTGAGACTTTTCTTAAGCTTTACTATAAGGAAGCACTAGAGATTGAAAACATAACCATTCTTTATTCAGTAGAATTTACTATACGTGTATAAGCTTCTCCTTACCAACTAGTGGAAATAAGCAAGGGTCCATTAATACTACTTTGAAAATAGTGTAGCCTCCAGCTATGTGAGAGCAGGGTCTCAATTCCACCTTTTAAGTCTCTCAAAGTTATTCCTGGGAGTTCCTGGAGTGGTCCCAGAGGGTAACTCACATTCTTCTCAGTCATTTTTGTTGAATCTTTTTGTGATGTGTGTAAGGTCCTAAGTTAACAAATTGGCTATCTAAAATGGATGTACCCTATCTGTCCACAAGAGTCAAGATGCAGGTCATTAGAGTGTGCAAACCAGTAAACAGCATCTCTCATGGGAGTCTGTCCTAATGAATATTATTTTTTTGTTTGTTTCATATATTTTGTGTGTGACCTGTTAACATCTGTTTTGTGAATATTTGTAAATATTTTCCTGTAAAAGATGTCCTATATTTTTTATTCAATTTTACTTCACCAACTCATTTGATAAATATTTCTTGAACACCTTCTATATGCAAAACTTGGGCTAAGTAGATGCATTTATGAACAAGATATAATCTCTGCTCTGTACTCTAATGGGAAATGAGTACAGACAATGATAATTAAAATAAAAAGATATAGGAGAAAGTCAATATGAGAGATATAAATAAATAATTTGTACTTCAGAGGAGGAAAGTACTAGTGTTTGTTGGTGTCTCCAATAAGTCTTCAAAGAGAAAGTGGCCTTAAGTTGAGGCTTAATACATGAACATCATGTTTTAAGATAAACTTTATGAATTTATTCTATATTAAAACTGTTTATTTCATATAAATTAGAAAAAAAATCATTTCAAATAGAAGGGAATAAAACTGCCTATAAGCCAGTCAGTCAAAAGTAATTTTGTAATTGTAGAAAATTAAATTATTGGCCACAATTTTTTATCCCCTCCATTTAATACTGTCAATAGTTAATAGTTTCTTTGCTATGCTTCCAGACCATACTGTAAATGTTATTTTGTAATCTGATTTTATCACTCAATATATTGTGATCAACTTTCTATTCTTTTGCATCATTTTAATGTCTGAATAGCTTTTTTAGCCAGTTCCCCAAAGTAAAAATCTGTATTTGTTAGTTTTAGATTTGGCTGCAAATGAGAGAAAACCAAGCCTAAGAGAAGATTAAACATGGCAGAATTTTTTTCTTACATGCATGAAAGAACTTCTGAGCTGAGATGAAGCCACATGATGTAGGATCCCAGACCCTATCTGTTTCTCAAGTTTCAGGAGGATGGAGTAAAGTTAAGCAAAAGGAAGAACTTTCCCATACACTGCACATTACTATTCTTATTTATATCCAAAACGTAGAACTTTTTTACATGTCCATGTCTACTTACAAGAGAATCTGAGAAAAGTAGCCTTCAACTCAGGCAACTGAGACCCAGCAAAAAACTAAGGGTTCCATTTTCAAGGAAGAAATGGAGAAAAAAATACCCCACTATAATTGATATTCTCTGTGATTGACACCCATTTTGTTTTCAGTCTTTTAATATCATAAATAACGTTGTGATTAAATTTATAGTTCTTTTGACAGGCAGAAAAGGAGAGGATATTAGATAGAGAATGAAGTGTATTTAGAAAAACTTAGGGACTAGTTTATGAACAAGTAATATAATTTTGTAATAGTGTAAAAGATGAATAGGAGAATAGATGGAAATAAAACTTGTTTTCCAAAGGTATATTTGATCTTGTGTATCTAGAAAGAAAAATCCTGAGTTCCAAGATCAATGATATTAGACCTTCATTTTCAGTTGGTTATCTAATCAGCATATGAAGCATTTATGTTTAATACGTGAACTGGTTAAGGCAACCAATGAAGCCATCTTTGAGCATTTAACCCCCTCTAGGCTTTTATCAGAAGGCAAAATTTTTTTCTTTTTCACATTAAAATAGAAAATCTTTCTGGAATAAGTAGTTTAAAATGTGTATGAAAAATATTCTATATTTTTATATATAGTTTACATTACTTGTTATAATAATAGAAATAATAACTTACATTTCTAGAGATCTCTACAGTTGACATAACATTTTTGCATAAATTATTGCCAAAATGAGCAAAAATATATTATTTTTTACACATGAGGGAATAAAATCTCAAGAAATATTAAATACCTTGCCAAGGATCACACAGCTAATTAGAGTAAAGGACTGGAATTTGGGCTAAAACCTAGGACTTCTGATTTACATAACATCATATTATATTGCTCCTCTGGCCAGAAACCATAAATGCTTAATTTGAATGTAACTGGACTTAATATGACTCACTTGATGAGGAATAAGTAGCAGATCCTTAGTTAGAAATTAATAATAGTTTAAAATTTTTACACCAAACTGTATTAATATCTTAATAGTATTAATACTACTCAATTTGCCACTACTATTTTTGTGAAATGATCTTAAATTAAAAAGCTAGATAATCAGTATCTCCTGATAAGAAGTATTATCCCTTTACTATTTCCTTAACATATATGGCCAAATCATGTTGTGCCTTGGTTAAAAAACAAACAAAAAACCCCAAAACAACCAAAAAACTCTTAGGTGACCAAACACTTAGTCCAGAAAGCTGTGCTGAACCATTCTTTATTTCAAGATCAAAACCTTGTGATCCATGGAGAGTTCAGGTTAAGTGGGAATCTGGAGGTGATGCTCATTCCACTAACAGCCTTTGTTATGATACTTGGAGTAGTAGTTTGTTTGAATGTCCCTTTTTAGATCTTTTGGGAAGGCTTTTTGTAGTGACACTTCCTCTCCTCCCACATAAATGACCTTGCTGACCTCCACACACTTGCTGTTCTCTGGACCCAGTGCAGATCTTTCACTTGGAATGTAAACTATTCAGTTCCTTTAAACTTTACCCCAAGGGGGTGGAAGGGTCTGTGAATATGTCTGATGAATGCCAGATACAAAAGAAAGTAACTTCAGAGTGAAGCTCAATAAAACCAGGCCTTTCATCCTCAGTGAGAAGGCAAGCTTCTCACCCAATGATTTTATCCTAAAGTAGTCAGTTTATCGTTCTGGATTTTATTTGAATTATAAAAGTCTGTCAATTACCCTAAATTATGGGTGTGGCCCTTACCCATGTACTTCAAAAAAATAGCCTCAATTAGCTTCTGTGATTCCATCAGCAATACTACAGTTTCCTGAAGAAAACCTGAATTTTCTTTGATCTCTCTTTCCTCCTTGCTGCTCAGAGGAATTAACAGAAAATCTAGGGAGTCAACATCAGTAAAAACAACTAAAATACAATGTGATAAATACAGCTCTTGGACTATGCTCAGAATGCTACAGAAATGTAATAGAGAAAATAATGAATTGGGAGGAAGTCAGGGAAATTTCAGAGGAGGTGATGGTGGAACAAGATCTTGGAGATAATATGATTCCATCCAGCAGAGAAGAGAAGAAAGTGACTCTAGGAGATTGGTCTCAATGACTGAAAATTGTGCAGGTGGGACACTATTTAACATGTTCCTGGAATCTTGAGAGAATGGATTGTAGCCAGAACATAAGTATATATATATATATATATATATATATATATATATATATATATGTTGGGGGTAGGGGTGGGGGCACAGGAGCAACTGAAGATGAGGCTGGAAAACTCTTTCGAATTTTCATTTATTTATAATATTTATAATAACCTTTATAATATAATATATAATACAATATTATATAATCTTTATAGTATTAAAGATTAATATTATTGCTAATTCAAAATAACTTTCTTTTGTGTTTATAAAAGCACGGCATATTCATTGTGGAAAACTTCATGATCTGGCCGCTGGACCCATAGCAGCCCCTTCCTTATACTGCTGGACCATAAATTGGATCATCCTCAATCCATTCTGCACACTGTCCCCTGACCAGCTACGCTAATGAGAATTCTTCCTGGCACACTCCTAATTAACGTTACAGACAGGGTGGATGTAGTGGGGCCATGTAGACTTAACTTAGCTAATGTAGTGACTCCCAACCCTGTGACTTCCTAAAAATATCAATACCCATGGGCTTTACCACTAGTTTCTGGTGAATTGATCTGTGCTGGGGTTCTGTTGTCAGTGGAGCTTTAAACAACTGTCAGGTGATACTAATGTGAAGACTGAAAGAAAATCTCTGAGTTAATAGCTAGCCTCACAAACGACCGATCATCCATGTTTCACTTGAATATTTCCATCTTCATGAAGCAGGCTAAGCTATTTGCAGCCAACTCTATAAAATATTTCTTATATAAAGCTAAAACTGGCTTTTATTTATCTTTAACCCACAGAACTAGTTCTGTGCTGTGACACTACAAAGAATACGTTTATCCTTTTCCACATGACAGCCTGTTAATTACTTGAACATTTGCTAACATGGCCTTCTTGAGTGTTCTTTTTCCTCAAGCTAAGCATACAAAATTTTTTTAAATGTAAAACTGATGTTTTGCTGTTAGCTTAGGCCATCCCTAGCTGGACAGAGAGCTTGTTACGTTCCATAGATCAGATAGATTTACATTTCTGAATGCCTTGCATTCCTGAAAGACATAGTTTACAGACTCAGGTTTGGATGATGCTGCAAGCCAGAAAATTCCTTTTTTTTGTTATCAAACATAGGAATGCCTGGCCTATATCAGAATGACTGAAACATTATCCAACTAGATTTTTTTTTTACTTTAAATAATCATTTGAAGAGTAAATACAGACTAGATTCACTATAATATACTATACTATTGGCTGTAGGAAATACAAAATATTTTATGCTTTGTATTATAGTAAAAATACATTAAATATTTTACTTTTTATTTTGGGACCCCAGTTATTTTGAAAGCTGGATTCCCTTGCGTTTTGCTATACGGTCATAAGAAGAAGAAAAAAACCTTCACTCATCTATCAAAAAATGTCTATGAGCTTTTTCTTTGATGATATATAGACCTTTCTATTGTTCAGTGACAAAGATTTCTAGTCTCTCAGTTACTATGTTTACTCATTTGTGGAGATGCCCTCCTACTTCAACTGTGGTCTGCTTAGTGAGGAATTGAATGGAACCCTCAATTCCCTTGCTCCAGAGAAAGTGTCTGACTTAATTATGTAGGCTGGATCTTTGATAACCCATTTAAAATGTCAGCTGTGAGGACAGCCCTACAGATTATGACCACACATCTCTCTTCTGGTTGACATTGGCTCATTAATCATAACCCAGCCTATTATCAATTATCCACAGAAAAAAGCCCAAGGGCTGGCAGATATTCAGGATCATCTATAATTAGGTCCCAATTTAGCCTTTCTCCCTTTATTACCCATATCTCCCTAAAATGGAGTCCTTATTACATCAGTGTACTCACTGTCTCTCTAAATAATGTCACAGATATTTCTGTCTGCACAACTATACCATTTTCCCTGCAATGCAATGAAGCCTCCTGCCATTCACAGAATCCTTTCTGCCTATACGTAGTCTACTCAACATTTAAATATCAGCACAAGACCTGTCTCTTCCGTGAAAATGTCCCAAAATGCTGAAGTTCCCAAACCTTATAGTTCCTTTGAACACCTGTTGCCTTTATTGCCTATAATGGCAGTTGTAATAGCAACAAAAATAATAATCATATATATAATAAGGCCGTATATGACAAACCAAGAGCCAACATCGTTCTCAATGGTGAAAAACTGAAACCATTTCCTCTAAGATCAGGAACAAGACAAGGTTTCCTACTCTCACTACTATTATTCAACAGAATTTTGATAGCCACATCTATCAGAGAAGATAGCCACAGAGAAGATAGCCACAGCAATCAGAGAAGAAAAAGAAATAAAAAGAATCCAAATAGGAAAAGAAGAAGTAAAAATGTCACTGTTTGCAGATGACATGATACTAAACATAGAGAATCCTAAAGATGCTACCAGAAAACTACTACAGCTAATTAATGAATTTGATAGAGTAGCAGGATACAAAATTAATACATAGAAGTCTCTTGCATTCCTATACACTAATGATGAAAAATCTGAAAGAGAAACTAAGGAAACACTCCCATTTACCATTGCAACAAAAAGAATAAAATACCTAGGAATAAACCTACCTAAGGAGACAAAAGACCTGTATGCAGAAAACTATGCAGAAAACTATAAGACACTGATGAAAGAAATCAAAGATGATACAAACAGATGGAGAGATATGCCATGTTCTTGTATTGGAAGAATCAACATTGTGAAAATGACTATACTACCCAAAGGAATCTACGGATTCAATGCAATTCCTATCAAACTATGGATTTCATTCTTCATAGAACTAGGACAAAACATTTCACAATTTGTATGGCAACACAAAAGACCCCGAATAGCCAAAGCATTCATCAGAAAGGAAAACAGAGTTGGAGGAATCAGGCTCCCTGACTTCAGACTATACTACAAAGCTACAGTAATCAAGACAGTATGGTACTGGCACAAAAACAGAAATATAGATCAATGGAAGAAGATGGAAATCCCAGAGATAAACGCATGCACCTATGGTCAACTAATCTATGACAAATGAGGCAAGGATATACAATGGAGAAAAGACAGTCTCTTCAATAAATGGTGCTGGGAAAACTGGACAGATATATGTAAAAGAATGAAATTAGAACACACCACAACACCATACACAAAAATAAACTCAAAATGGATTAAAGACCTAAATGTAAGGCCAATCACTATAAAACTTTTAGAGGAAAGCATAGGAAAAACACTCTTTGACATAAACCACAGTAAGATCTTTCTTGACCCCCCTTCTAGAGAAACGGAAAAAAGAACAAAAATAAACAAATGAGACCTAATGAAACTTAAAAGCTTTTGCACAGCAAAGAAAACCATAAACAAGATGAAAAAACAACCCTCAGAATGGGAGAAAATATTTGTAAATGAAGCAACTGACAAAGGATTAATCTCCAAAATATACAAGCAGCTCATGAAGCTCAATATCAAAAGAAACAAACAACCCAATCCAAAAACATTTAGAAGAACTAAATAGACCTTTTTCCAAAGAAGATATACAGATTGCCAACAAACACATGAAAGGATGCCCAACATCACTAATCATTAGAGAAATGCAAATCAAACCTACAATGAGCTATCACCTCACACTGGTCAGAATGACCGTCATCAAAGAATCTACAAAGAATAAATGCTGGAGAAGGTGTGGAGACAAAGGAACCCTCTTGTACTGTTAGTGGGAGTGTAAATTGATACAGCCACTATGGAGAACAATATGGAGGTTCCTTAAAATCTAAAACTAGAACTATCATATGACTCTGCAATCCCACTACTGGGCATATACCCTGAGAAAACCATAATTCAAAAAGAGACATGTACCACAATGTTCATTGCAGCACCATTTACAATAGCCAGGACATGGAAGCAACTGAAGTGTCCATTGACAGATGAATGGATAAAGAAGATGTAGCACATATATACAATAGAATATTACTCAGCCATAAAAAAGAAGCAAAATTGAGTTATTTGAAGTGAGATGGATGGACCTAGAGTCTGTCATACAGAGTGAAGTAAATCAGAAAGAGAAAAACAAAGACTGTATGCTAACACATATATATGGAATCTGAAAAAGAAAAATGGTTCTCACAAACCTAGTGGCAGGACAGGAATAAAGATGCAGATGTAGAGAATTGACTTGAGGACACAGGGAGGGGGAAGGGTAAGTTGGGATGAAGAGAGAGAGTCATATTGACATATACATACCACCAAATGTAAAATAGATAGCTAGTGGGAAGCAGCTGCATAGCACAGGGAGATCAGCTTGGTGCTTTGTGACCACCTAAAGGGGTGGCATAGGGAGGGTGGAAATGAGACACAAGAGGGAGGGGATATGGGGATATATGTATGCATATAGCTGATTCACTGTGTTATACAGCAGAAACTAACACAACACTATAAAACAATTATACTGCAATAAAGATGTTAAAAATAATAATCATCATCATCACTGTTTAATAAGTTACCATTTTACTGAGCACTCTTCTGGGCAATTCATATATATTGTTAACCCTGAGGGTAGATCTTATTTTACCTATTTTACAGAAGAGGAAACTGGGACTCAAACGGGTTAAGCAACTTGCCCCATATGACAAAGCTACTAAGGAGTGGAATTAGGATCAATTTCTGGTCTACCTGACTCTATCATATCAGGTCACCTTACTTCTATGTCTGCTTGGCCCTGAATCATGCACTGGCTGGTATTATTATTTAATTTTGCTATACTTGAGAAACATTATATTTAACTTGTAAAATAATAATTTAGAGTAAATCAGCATCATGTTAATACTTACGTATGAAGTGTAACTATACAAAACTCAACACTATTTTAAAAGCCTGAAACAACCTGAGGGGCACTGTCTCATTTGCTACCCCAAAGTCAAGTCACACCTCTATTCCTAGTCAACGATCTCCTTTCCTTTGTTAGAATTTAATTACATCCATTCTAATTAAGGGATTGCATCCAGATGAAATCTACACCCTTTAGAAAGTGAGAATTGGCACACATATGTGGATGGTGAGTTTCCCATAATTCTTAGATGACTTCCTAAGGAATTAATTCTCTTTCCAGTGCCTTCTCTGAATGGTTGGCTCTATCTCCCGTAGTTCCCACGTTACCCTCCTGCTTGCCTGTGACCAAACCTCTACCTGCCTCTAGCAGCTTTGCCTTCCCCAAGTACAGTTCGATGAACCAGGGTCTCCAATTGTGGTTCTGTGTCATGTTCACCCAGAGCTCTTCTCTTCTTTCAAGGTTGTGGTCAAAATGCGTGGTAATGAGCGCCGCTTCCCCAGGCCCCTCTGCCTCACTGCCTAACCTGCTTGCACTGTGTTAGAAGTCAGTCCAAAAGAGTGCTTGATCCAAACTGTGACCTGAATGCTAGCCTTTCCAGTACCATAAAGGTATTTCTGGCAGCAGGACTTTTCCATCCTTTTAAATCAAACAAGATTTAGTATCTGCGGGGGATTGGTTCCAGGACCTGCCATGGATACCTAAATTCACGGGTGCTCTAGTCCATTGTGGGCATTCTGTATCTGCGGATTCTGCACCTTCTGTGCTTGGTTGAATCTGCAGATTGGGAACCTGTGGATACGGAGGGCAGACTGTATCCATCCCCAGCCAAGGATACACCTGCAATGACTTAGTCTTAGGACTTTTGATAGTAAACAGAGAAACAAGAGCCAATCTCAGCAATATTGGTGATGTGAAGGAAGCGGTAGAAAGGCACCAAGGCAAGACCTGGCTTCAGTGTTGGAAATTTCCTGCTTTAATACTGTGCAAAATGTACAGTAGGATAGAATCTTTCTTCTCAATCCCTTATCAAGTAAGACAGAGTAGAAGATATTGGTCTTTATAATTATATATAAAAATTATATGTAAATATGTATACACCTAGTACTTTTCCAGTGGTTTCTAAATTACACGAAGGTCTAGCCTCTCTTATTTGAAATATTTCGTGCACTTAAAACAAGTACTTAGCTAATCCTCAAGCACTCTTTTTAGGCAGTGCCATATTATTAACCTCATTTTAACAAAGACAGACTTTACTGGCTTATCCTTTAGTCCTACAGAAAGACCAGGGAGAACAGCAGAATTAAAAGAACTTAAACATAATCTTTATAGTCATGATGGTTTTTCTGAATAAATTATAGATATAAATCTTTTGTTAAATCATGGTAGGTCAATACTTGGAGAGAATTTACCTCTGCATGTGAAATCAAAGGACTGCTTGAATGAAGTAGCATTGCCAAGTATTAAGTTTGCCATTATAGGTCCCTGTAATGATCCATTGACCTCTTCTTCCAGAATAATATATTTCCAGAATATAATGACACATTTTAACTCAAATGAACTTTTATATCTTCTTATAAGCCATGGTTACTTTTATTGTTATCCACAATTTTAAGGAAGGGGGTATCAATTTTTCTGAGACTAATATTATTACTTTCAATTATTGTATATATTTAAAAGAAAAAAAATATGGTCCTTCAAGCCCAAACAATCATTGATTACTATAACGTTCCTCTTAGGAACATACATTTTAAAAATGAGCCTTATTCATGTGAACTATGTATAATACATATGAGATATATTTTCTTCAGGAACATTCAGCAATGAAGGAAAAAACCTTTTGACTAAATGAGTTTAGAAATAGCCCTGCCTGCCTGATTCATTATGGAACATTAGTATGAGTCATAAGTACCAAAGCTCAGTTACACATTTGTGACATCATGATAGCATATGACTATGCTGACAGGCTTAGCTTCTTAAGCTTTAATTTCATAATTAACTTTTTCAAGGTAGGAAGGATCTGGCATCAGTGGTTACAAAGCTTTCAGCAAAACCCTGTAATATATGAAATATTTTATAAAAGACTTAGAGTCTGCTTAGTGTAGGTCATATAAGTTAATGTTGAAGGGACTATAATTTTACTTTTAGGACTGAGATTATGATGAAACATGGCCTTTCTAGCTCTTATGCCAGTTTTGTTTCATGACGGCTGATGTTCCAAAAAAGGGTTACATCCTAGTTATTTTCTATTTGGAAAATTCAAATACCTCCGGTAGTACCAATAAAAAAAAAGAAAGTGTCAAAATTTCATCTACACTGCATGCCCCCCACAAATACTCTCCATTTGGTCGATTGACGAACATAGGAAGACAGTTGGCATATTTTTTCATTAAGTTGAATGCATTTGACTGACAGGTGAAGTAATTCTGCTTGTTTACAGTACATGACTTTGGATTTCCTGGAAAGACATATTTTACTGAATAAATAAATTGATAAATTAATATTTTAATGATTTTAAGTTGTATTTAATACTATTTAGCATTACTTCTAATTGATTTTATCTTCCTCAATCACTCTGATCAACTTTCTGCACCAATAGAGGGAAATGATGACATGGATAATCTGAAACAAGAGATAATTTTTTTTTTTTTTTTTTTTTGTGATACGTGGGCCTCTCACCATTGTGGCCTCTCCCATTGCGGAGCACAGGCTCTGGACGCGCAGGCTCAGCGGCCATGGCTCACGGGCCCAGCTGCTCTGCGGCATGTGGGATCCTCCCAGACTGAGGCATGAACCCGTGTCCCCTGCATTGGCAGGTGGACTCTCAACCACTGTGCCACGAGGGAAGCCCCAAGAGATAATTTTTAAATATAAATATGTTTATATATTGGTGTTTAATTCTGAAGCTGAAGAATAGTCTATCTCATATTCTGCTCCATTGTAAATCTGTAAGAAGGCAGATCCTGTCTTGTTTGACTATATCTCAAGGATATAGCTCAGTGTCTGGCATATAGTAGATATTTCAAAGTATATATTGAGCAAAAAAAATAAATTCCCTGTAATTGTGAACAGCCACACTAGCAAGGCCCATGTTGTCAGAGCAGGAAAGGAGTCCATCCCAAGTTCTTCAGCTACCAGAGCCTCCATGGTTCACCGCATACTAGAAACTGAGTAGGAAGTATTAGAATGTAATTCCTTTTGTTATGTGCTTGTTTTGAATATTTTACTTTTAATTTGCAATGAGAGATGAGACAAGTATCAACAGACTCCTAGGTTCCCATTGCCTACCCAGTTCCCTACATTTTACAGCAGTAATGCTTACATTGCATGTCAATTTTCCGAGGAAAGTTTTAGGTTAAGTCTTTTTCACTTTCACTGGCAAAAGTTTCCCACTTTGGAAGATCTATTATTTGTTGCACCTCTCTGTGAACCTGAACATGATCCACATTCTCTAAGAATAAAGATAATTGACTTATTGACTCATAATAAACTCCCATGGCACTGGCACCAAGTCAATGTCACCTTTTCATCATCTTTCGTGTATTCTTTGTCTTTGTCAGATGTACGTCTAGTGCTCACAAATTACGTGTAATCCTCTGTTCTAGACACAATCAGTGAATGATAAGCAACAGGGTAATCGAACAATGTTATGATATTTATTGGATTTCATTTTTACACATAAAACCCTCTACCTGTTGAGAAATTAAACTGTATATGTGGTTTTAGTGGTTCACTGTGACATCACGGTTCAGTTACCTGGAGATGATTTGTTTTGTAATTTATTCATACATGAGCAAGAGTCCTGTTTTCCACCCAGGAGAAAAGGAATCCATGGTACCATTTGGCTAAAGTAGGGTTCTAGCCTTGCTTCTGTGAGAGTCACTTTCTCCTGATCAGCAGTCACACTCTCCAGTTAAGTAAAACTTTAAAAATATCTGGATGTCAATCAACGGATTAGTGAGCATAATATAATGGCTGTTATGAACAAGGGAGGTTGGGAAGAAGAAGAAAGACCAAGAAGAAGGAAAGAAGGAAGAAGAGACTTGGGCTCATATTCTCAAAGGATCCAATAGTTGAAATGAAATGAACAAACATGACCCAAAATAAAGGATTGTTTAAAAAGATAGATGGAGCACAGATGGCCAAAACACACATGAAAAGATGCTCAACGTCACTAATTATTAGAGAAATGCAAATCAAAACTATAATGAGTTATCACCTCACACTGGTCAGAATGGCCATCATCAAAAAAATCTACAAACAATAAATGCTGGAGAGGATGTGGAGAAAAGGGAACCCTCTTGCACTGTTGGTGGGAAAGTAAATTGGTACAACCGCTATGGAAAACAGTATGGAGCTTCCTCAAAAAACTAAAAACAGAGCTACCATATGATCCAGCAATCCCATTCCTGGGCATATATCCGGAGAAAACCATAATTCGAAAAGATACATTCACCCCAATGTTCATTGCAGCACTATTTACGATAGCCAAGACATGGAAGCAACCTAAATGTCCACTGACAGAGGAATGGATAAAGAAGTTGTGGTACATATATACAAGAAATATTACTCAACCATAAAAGAGAATGAAATAATGCCATTTGCAGCAACATGGATGGACCTAGAGATTGTCATACTGAGTGAAGTAAGTCAGACAGAGAAATACAAATATCATATGATATTGCTTATATGTGGAATCTAAAAAAATGGTACAAATAAACTTATTTACAAAACAGAAATGGAGTCAGAGATGTAGAAAACAAACTTATGGTTACCAAGGGGGGAAGGGGGAGGAGGGATAAATTGGAAGATCGGGACTGGGATTGACATATACACACTACTATATATAAAATAGATAACTAATAAGGACCTACTGTATAGCACAGGGAACTCTACTCAATACCCTGTGATGGCCTATATGGGTAAAGAATCTAAAAAAGAATGGATATTTGTATATGTATAACTGATTCACTTTGCTGTATACCTGAAACTAACACAATATTGTAAATCACCTGTACTCCAAAAAAAGTTTTTTTAAAAAAGTGTAGATAGAGCAAGGTGCTGGGTCATTCTTTTTATATGTGAACATATTGAGACTTAGAGATAAGAACATTGGAGGCACAAGTTCTTACACTTGTTTGTCAAACTTCAGATCATTGCCACAGATCCACCAAGCTGTCCTGTCTAGACATTTAAGACATTTTACATTGAAATAAGATGGGTACCTAGGCAGGGCAGCCATGTTAAGTGAGGCTTTTCATTGTTGCTATTAAGCCTGCATGCAGAAAGGAACTTTACTAATGAAAATAGAAGGAATGGTAACAACACAAGTTATTTAAGAAGTGAGAGAGGAATAAATCAGTATTTATTGTAAGTAAAGTAGCTTTAGGTAAGAAGTGGAATCTTTCTCTGTCCAGGGGGAAAAGATGAATATAGATGTAGACAAAGAAGTATGTTGAGATAGAAGTAAGAGAGATATGAGAGCTCACTCCAGATGGATTTCAAAGGCATTAGCTGAAATGGAGAGCTGAAATGGGGGAGTAGGAAGGAAGACTCGAGAAAAAGAAGGTCTGGGCAACCCCCGTCATGTCCTAACTGGAGAATTATCCCAGTGGTCTATAAGATATTTGTACAGGAGTGGAAAGGACCCAGCTGAAGTTTGGCCAGTCACTTCTACACTTGGTCTAATACTGCTCAGGGGCTGTAGCAAAAGCAGAGGAAACAAAGGTTGGAGTTATCCAGACTGAGATTAACAGGACAGGCATAATGGGCATGAAGGAGATGAGCCTGGGTCATTGGAAGGGGGCTGCCTGGAGGTTGCTGTGCTGCCTGGGAATCCAGTGTGAAAGCTGCTGCTCCTTGTTTATCAGGAAGGCTAATCAAAAACTGCTTTTGCATTTTCTCTCTGTCCCATCAGAAGATAAAAAAGGACTAATCTCCTCTCTTCTGAGGAAAAATCTAAAGTTTACTGGAGCTTCATCCTGCTTTTATTGAAAATGCTCAGCTGTATGATGTTAATATCTTTTATATGTGAGTCACAAGAAAAGTAAAAGGACCTAGCAGAACTCTAGTGAATTAAGTGTACAGAAAAAAAAAAAAATCAGTCACATGCCTTATTGGATAAAAATAGCCAGGATAGGTGCTAACACTGATATAACACAGTGTAGCACCTAAAAGAAAAAAAAAAAAAAAAGCTCTCAAGGTACCCATTCCAGAGAACAGCTGATTTCATGAAAAAATTTAAGGATTTGAAAAATTATTCTGCATCAGGCATATTAGAAAGTGCTATCTTTGATATGAAAGAGATAAGTAAAGATTCAACAAGTATGACTTTTCAGAAGCTTTATCTATGTGTAATTCCATCTTCCTAATAATGTGGGACTTGGTCACTAAAGGTGCTGATTCAGCATGATTCCAGGATTCCTATGACATCAGCAAGTTGCTTCAGTAAGTTGCTTAGGGCGCCGACCTTGAGGGCTTCCAATCACTTTGTACTTGAAAGTGAATGTCCAGCCAGTCACATGATGGTAGAAAATCTTCTATACAGAGTGCCACTAGCATAAATAAATATCCATCCAAAAGTGCCTCTGGTTACCACCCATACAGGATATTCTCTTTCTGAATTCTACCCAGGTAAAAAAGGGAGAGCATTAAATGGTTCCTGATATTATTTGCAGCCTATTTATGTTTATATATTAATGTGTAAATTAAGAGTAATTGTAGTAATCAAAGTGCCAGATATATCCTAGCACTTTTCTCTTTTAAAGATAAATGAAAATTTTTAGCAGCCTTCTACCTTCAAATTTCACCAGCAGAGATTTCATTGTTGTTTCATACCTAGAGACAGTGTCATGGAATATCTTACTTGGAGCCACATTTACTTGGATTCAGTCCCGACGACAGCTAACTAGTCTAAGCTGGGTCCATTCCTTCATGGGCAAAGCAGGTAGAAAACCCTTTGCATTACCCACTGCACGTGGATGTTGGAACAGTCAGGTAAGGTAATGGAAGGAAGGGGCTCTGAGCCTATGGTCAGTATACATATTATTATTAATATGTTCATGTATTATTATAACCTAAAAAAGAAGACAATTTAAGTATAAATTTCACAAATGAATTCACCTAAATATAGTGATTTCCAGTATACCCTCTGTACATCACAGTGTACTCTCAAGGCCATCCAGAGTCTATGGAAATATTGGAACTTTGCTGTATCAAATATTCCTTTGAATAAATGACCTGGAACATAGATTTTAGATTTTTTTATGGTAAGAGTAACTTTTGTTGCTGTAATCAATCTAAGATTGATACAAACCCAACAAAACATACACACAGAGTAAATTTTTCCTATAATTAGTCTTAAAAGATAGGTGTCATGTCAGACATTTATAGATATATTAGGTTTAATAGTCTGTCCAACTTTTCTACAACCCCATAAATATTTTAGGACATATTTCCATAATTAAATGGGCACCATAGTGGATGGGTACTGAATTACTATAATGATAATGTGAATGCTGCTGGTTTTACTTTCTAATCTGGGTTTTCTGTTCTGCTTAATAAAATGTTTGAAATTTTGTATATAAATCAATCAGTAAGTCAAATAAATCATAAACACTACAAGTATTTTAAGGGTCTGCTTCCACCTTTGCTATTTTACTATTTCCTCGCTGAGTGTATTTTGTTGCTGTTTGTTTTTCTGCGGATCTTTTTCTTCAAGTCGGTCCCCCCTTTCAGGACTGAGACTCCTAAACTAAACCAAAATAAAAAACAAACAAACAAAAAATACCCCAGAATTTTATTTTGGGCTTGGTAGTAATAGGAAATAAATTATTATGCAATGTATTGAATATTTAATGGCTATTCAAAATGAATTGTGGCCTTAATACAAAAATTCAACTGCTAAAAATTAAGATTAATCCTGCACTAGGGAAAGTAATTTGCATCTTTGTATTCCTATAGTTTTAAATGTGAAGATTATTTTTAAAAGTAAAATAAAATACAGGAGATAAAAATATACCAAAAATATAGTGAACAGATTATAGCAAGTTATTTTGTGTATACTGACAAAATGATGTCTAAAGGTTATATGGAAAGCAAAAGACCTAGAATAACCAACACAATAGTGAAGGAGAAGAACAAAGTCAGAGGACTGATTCTACCAGATCTCAAGACTTACTAGATAAAGCTAAATCAGGGCAGCAAAAGAACAGCCAAACACATTCATGGAGTAGAATGGAGAACTCATAAATAAACGCACACAAATACAGTTAACCGATCTTTGACAAACCAGCAAAGGTAATTCAATGGAGAAAGGATTTTTTGTTTTAACAAATGGTACTGCAACAACTGGACATCCACATGCTAAAAAATAAATCGAGACACAGGCATTAATTCTACTTGGGGTTCACTCAGCTTCTTGAATCTGTATGTTTATAACTTTTACCAAATTTAGGAAATTTTCAGTCATTATCTTTTTGAGTGCTCTTTCAGTCTCACTCTCTTTCTTGTCTCCTTTTAGGATTCCAATGATACAAATGATGGATCTTTTGTTATTTTCGCTCAGATCCTGAAGATTCCTTCTCTCTCTCTCTCTCTCTCTCTCTCTCTCTCCAGAACCTTTTCCTTGTAACTTTCAAATCATGGTAATAGTAATAATACTACTAATAATGTAATAACATTAACAATCATGTTGTTAATAAATACTGAGATGTTAGTTTGTATTCAATATTGCACTAATGCCTTAAATGGACATTGTCAGGTAATCTTCTAATAGTAATAATTGTATTAGGTGGTCATTTGTACTAACAGTATTTTAAAATTGAGACAGCTATGGTTTAAAAAAAAAAAACTTTTCTTAACTGTGCTTAAGAAATACTTACCTGTGTTCACCAAGCTAGTAAGTAGTGGAGCTTTGACTTGAAAGCAATCCTTAAACATTGTGGTCAACTATATCTATGTTAAATCAACAGATAATTTGTTAAATCTAATTCGTTAGTGACTTGAGGCTCAATTTTTAAAACTAATATAAAAAGTATATGCTTATTAACATTTTTATATCTGTTGTTAAAAGTTCAAATATATTAAATGGTTTAAATTCTTACTCTGTATTGAAATAACACATATTTTCCCTCATAATCTAAAACAAGGACATAGTATCCACAAGAAAAAATAAATTCGACCATGTTCTTATCGTAACTCACATCACTGACTCATGCCTAACTAGTAAGTGTGTTACTGGCATAAGTAAGAAGGGTTATGTGCCCTTGAAGAAGTTAAATTTAACACCAATTTCCAGCCATCCTCGCCCCCTCCCACCCAGCCAAGGGGGATTAGAGGAAGAAAAGACACAGTAGACACTGAACAACAGAGTGTTACAAATTAACAGTTACTGGGCTTCCCTGGTGGCACAGTGGTTGAGAGTCCACCTGCCGATGCAGGGGACACGGGTTCGTGCCCCGGCCCGGGAAGATCCCGTATGCCGCGGAGCGGCTGGGCCCTTGAGCCATGGCCGCTGAGCGTGCGCTCTGCAATGGGAGAGGCCACAGCAGTGAGAGGCCCACGTACCGAAAAAAAAAAAAAAATTAACAGTTACTATCGCTCCCTCCTCTTCAATATCCTCCGGACAACACAGACTGCAGATCTAAGAGAAATGACGCAAAAATTTCCATTGATTGTAATAAGCATTTGGCAACAATGATCTCTTCTGTCATGTATGGTATAGCTTGAATTAGTCACTAAATGGCTGTGCTAGATACAGTACGTTCCTTATACTGGTTAACAATGCGTAATCACAATAAGACTCTGAAATTCCTATTACATTTGTATTATTCTGAAAAATAGTTTCTGAGGCATTGTTAATGGCATATTCTTTTACTTTCAAAATGCTTTCTGATTATTTTACTAGTGGAGAGAATGGATAAGGAATCTCCACATTATCTGTCATAATGTAACAAAAGAAAGAGCACAGCATTTGGGGTTAGATGAATTTGTATTAGTAAGTTTCCAAAAAATTTTTATTTTCCTAGCCATAAAATGGAGCAAGTATTAATTAAGCCATTAACTTTCTTTTAAAATTCCTCAAGGGAATATTTGTAAGAGATACAAAATGTGGTCAGAGTACGTGCTTTTGTAAAATTACATCTGTAAGGGGTCATTTGGTAATTTTGGGGTAATTATTAGTTTAAAATATATTAAGATATCATTTATATTGTCATAATTTATATAAATAGGTATTTTTGGTAGGGAACAAAATTTAGTCTTATTAAAAATTATTTTGTTAGCCCATAATGTATCTTAAATAATGCAAAACATATTAGTCTAGCTTTATCAGAATTATTAGGATTTGTAAGTTAAATTTAAAAATTCAATTAAGAGATTTATTGTCAAGAGTTTAGATGATTTGTTCAAGGTTAGGTTTTTGATGCAAGAAGAATTGCATATACCATCAATCATATATTAAGTAAATCAAAAGAAAATCATTTGATTGATGGTAGTAATACTTTTCTTCAAGCATCTTTCCCTAATCATCAGAGTACCTATTACTACACCAGGCACTAATTTATGTTTTTTTTAGTGTCCTTGGAAAAGTTAAGTCATTCTTGAGGGTGAATCATATAGATGTTTGAGATGCTAAGGTCAAACAGCTGAATAATTTTAAAGGCAGCTACTTTTCATCAGCCTAAAGCACATCTTTACAGAGCATTTTTTTAAAATTTCTTTAAGTCTTTATTGAATTTGTTACAATATTGTTTCTGCTTTATATTTTCTTTCTTTTTTTTTTTTTTTTTTTTGGTTGTGAAGCATGTGGGATCTTAGCTCCCTGATCAGGGATCAAACCTGCACCCCCTGCATTGGAAGGTGAGGTCTTAACCACTGGACTGCCAGAGAAGTCCCTTTACGGAGCATTTACAAGATTCCAGGCATCGTAAGCATACCAGGAAACAGAAAGGGAACTTGTCCTGAGTCTCACAATTGACATCACACATGCAGCTTACTGGGCTCCAAACCCATGCTGTAATTATCCATAATGCCTAGGGATTTTTCTGAGAATTTTCCATCAAGTATACACACCTGGTAATCTATATATCTCATTATTTATCTTCTTCACATGTTCATGTGTAGAAGGCACTTTTTCCCATTTTTTATGGGAAAACTTAGATTGCTAGACAAGTCTATGCTGAGGCAAAAATACTACAATAAATAATATCCTAGGGATCTGAATCATCTTATTCACATAAGGAATATGTGTCAGCAGAGAAGAGGAGAAAATCCTGGACCAGGAAATAGGAAGCTAAGCGCTAGGTCCTTTGCTGCTCTACACTAGCCAGTAACTGGTGGTAATAGCTGCAGACTTCTTTTGGAACTTGGGTTGCCTCATCTATGAAATAAGGGCAGTGAATCAGGAATCCTCAGCCATCACTCAACTCTACATGTATGTGATTCGAAACTTCAGATATATATGCACTGAAAAATGCTTTGTCAACCATTTAGAAACACTTGAAATAAATATACTTATTACCTGACTTTTACTTGGAGAAGGCAGAGAGAGTTTTCTTACATAGATTTTTAATTTGCAGAGTTGACTTTTCAATACTTGTGGAACATTGGGTACTGCTGCATTTTTACCAAACATGAAATTTGAATTTAGCCAAATTGCTTTTTTCTTTACATACTGCCTCCATTTTAATAATTAAAAATAAAATGTGATATAATTTAAGGAATAAAATTATTCTTCTTGTCTGCTTACACTCTTTCATATTAAAATAAACATATTGATCAAATTAATGGTGAGAAGTATAGCAGGCAAAAATGTATGAGATGTTGAGCCAAGAGTTAGCTGTCTAATTTCCAGTTATTTGGTTTTCTGGCTCCAAATTGAGAGGAACCAGGATGCATACAAAAAGAGGCTTGGGACTCCCAATCAGGATGAGGTGTTGAAACTAACAGAAAGATAAGTCATTGAACATAAGCTCCAACAGTTTTTCAGTTTTGTCTTCCCTTTTCTGACTTCTTTGTTGTTTCCTTGTTTCACCTTTACTGTTAAATTCATTCTACAGACTTTTTTTTTAAAGACACAAACATGAGGATACTATAGGGAATATAAATCGTTCTCCTTGTGAATATTTATCTCATACTAAGATATTTTTACCCAATGGGAAGGTATCATATCCCCATTATGTATTAAATATACCAGGAATGAGAATGAATAATTTCAAATTAACCTGAAACTGTTTCATCATCTTCTAGTTAAACCACTATTTCTTTTTTCTTTTTTTTTTTTTGCGGTATGCGGGCCTCTCACTGTTGTGGGCTCTCCCGTTGCGGAGCACAGGCTCCAGACGCGCAGGCTCAGCGGCCATGGTTCACGGGCCCAGCCGCTCCGCGGCACGTGGGATCTTCCCGGACTGGGGCACGAACCCGTGTCCCCTGCATCGGCAGGCGGACTCTCAACCACTGTGCCACCAGGGAAGCCCTAAACCACTATTTCTTTGGGGATTTTTTTTTTTTTTAATCTGACTCCTGAAATGCTCAGTCTAGACTTGCTTCCATGTCCTAAATGCATTGCAATTCCTACCTTTAACTGATGCATTTTAAAATCAGGAACGTGTTCTATACATGAGAGGAATAATAAGAACCTAATTTTTGTTTCTTTATTTCTAAATAACATATTTTGAATAATTGTGGTTAGGTCATTTACTCTCATAATAGGAAAGTAAATCAAAGTGTCACATAAAATGTTTTCTTTTTCAAATGTTTCATGGCCATTATTGAAGCAATAATTTTTGTGAGCAAATCATCTGAAATCTGATACCATGCTATTCAAATTTCATTTTGTTAATGCTAGTTTTTCTTGAATGCATTTCTACTCTGGCACTTCTCTTGCCTTAATGCCTGACTCTCTCCCAGCACGTTCAATGGTTAAACCTTTACACGCAGGCTCCTCTATTTTCAGACCCATCCATGTTCCCAACTGACAACTCCAACTCTGCACTTCCATGCTGGTCTGGCTGTCTCCTCATATTCATCATTCCTCACCCAACACACATAGATGGACCATGGACAGTTCTCAATGTGATCTTTAATCTTTGGTCCATTATGTCTTACTGTGCATAAGTGAACCCATCTCTGTTCTTGGTTCGCTACCATCTGACCCTTGGGGGAAACTGTTTGGACCTTGCTGACTCCTATTACTTGTCTTCATAAGTCATAGGGGATTTTAACTTGGTGGGTCTGAAAGTAAAACCATTCACTCTATGTATGTTATTTTATTTATATAAAACTATTATCTTAGGGATAAAATATGCAGAGCTCTTGTGGTACTGTTTCCAATTGTCACAGTAATTATGACAATGAATCTTGTCTCTCCAGTTAGATTGGAAGACCTCTGTGGGCAGCTATTACATCTTAAATTCATTAAACAAAAGTGCTTACATAATCGGGATAAAAATAAAAGGAGTCAATCCCCGCAGTAGAGTCTATTAGATTCAGTGTTTATTTTTCTTGTGAACTTGCACAAAGTGTGCTGCAGGCAGAAGTTTATCAGCTAAGGAGGAAGAGGAAGGTAGAGGAAGGTTATTAGTTTACAGGGAAACAAGAAATAGCCTGTGTAAAGTTACAAGGACGTGAATGGGCTTTGAGTTTTGTATAATTTGCTTGTAATCATTCCTTAAGAATAAGAGTGTGTGTGTGTTGTTTGTGGGGTTTTCTATGGTATGTGGCAAGAGTAACTATGTAGCTTTGCTCCCCAACACGTGCTCCATGAACCAGCATCATCATCATCACTTGGGAATTTGTCAGAAGTGAGGACCCTTCAGCCCCACTCCAGATCTATTGAAACAGAATTCTCATTTTTAAAAAGATATTCACCACCACCCCACCACCCCAAACCTGGTGATTCTTAAGCATATTTATAATAATTTTGAAAAGCTCTGGTCTATATTGTGTGTAGGATACAGTGTAGGTGGCATAGTTCATGTGGTCATTGCTGCAGATAAGGATGGACATGTAATGGGAACAGAACATAAGACATATTTGCTCTACTAAGCTATTTGATGAAGCTAGGGACCCAGAAAAATGCATACATCTACACAATCTGCCATAAAATTTCAGGGTATTTCAGAGTCCTTCTAGAGCTCAGAAATGAAGTGCAATTGTTAGCTGTTACTTAGGTAAGTGACAAGATCAGATTTGAGTTGTGGAAAAATAAATAGCAGTGGTTTAAAGGAAGGAGAAAATAGAGGCAGACAAAATTTGGAGGCCATTTCTAGGACCCAGATAAGAGAAGTATAATTTCCCAATGTATATTAAGTACCGCCAATATGCAAAATCCAGGAAAGAACATTCAAATTTTAGCTCTTAATGCAAGTGCTAAATATTCAGATTGATGACTGAGGATCAGAAGTAGCTAGCTACCTGAAAAATAGAAATCTTCATACTTAATCTAATCCTATTTTCTGCTCTCAGATATGAATAGGATCCCTTTTCCTTGACTCATTAGATATCTTCATGTGTTTTTGCACTGTTCTAGAGATTTGTAATTTCTTTACTTGATACCAAGCCCTCTGCAGTGACTTTTGTATTATGAACATAAACTCCATTATTGCCATAGGTTGTTCATTTATTCCAGAGACACCCCTCTGCAGGGCTATTTGTTCCATCACCCCTCCACTACAGAAGGCTGAAGAAAGGGTCTTTCTCATTGACAAGGTAGTGAGTTCTGCTTACTATCCTGAAGGATGAAACCAGGTGATTTTCTTTTTGTTTGATCCAAAAAGTTTCTAGCCACTTTTCCTTTTTCTTCTGAATTTTTTTGAGATGACCTCTTTCCATCCCTTACCCTGTAGTTACCCACTCTGATTCAAAAAAAGCTTTTAAAATAAAAATATAAAGTAACTCTTGAAAGTGACATTTGAAGCAAAATCTTGTCATAAGGGTCAATTTTACTGCTTGCAATGGCTGTAGTTGTTGCTTGTCACTCCCATCCTGACTTTCTTTTTATTTCTAAATCCAGATTTATAAGTGATTTATAGTGCCCACTCATGTTCTTGAGTGCTTGGTCTGTGCCAATGCTCTTCAGGACTTTAAGTGAATTCACTCATTTAGTCCCAACAATAACCATGACAGGTATAATAACAGGTTTAACATTTTGTACATATATCAAATACTAAAGAGTCACTTTATTAAAAAGAATCAGCGAGCTTCAGTAGATCTTAACATAAAAATTACTAAGTTGAAGACCTTGTTTCTCCTTGAAGTCATAGTTTCCTAAATTGCATGCAGTAGCTGAAAAGCATCTGCAAATAAGAATAACATTGTGAATCTTATTTAAAGTTTTAGGTCAGTTTTGTCACGATACATCACTCACCATCTGTCAAGTTGTCAGCATGTGAAAGGTCTCTAGAGAATAAAGAATATTTGGCTAGAAACAGTCTCTTCCAATTTTCTCCTCAAATAATGACTTGGGTCAAAATTGTTCTTACGAGGTCATTGCTAAATAATATTTCTGATATGTTTGACAAGTTACTATGCATTACATCAAATCAAATTTTTATCATATTTTATAAAACTTCTATGTCAAATACAATGGCTTTCTCCCAGTGAGCACTCAAATGTGGCAATTAATGATGTCCAAGACCTACCTCTCATCAATTTAGTTTGCTTTAAATTTTTCTTTGTTATTTTTTTTTCTCCAAACCTTGGCATTACTTCACAATTTATTAGTGTCTGTGATCAGTTACTTAGTTTCCTCATCCATAAAATTGGAATACAATAGTGACTGCATTATAGGGTTATTACCAGGATAAAATGAGTTAGTGTAGGAGCTTATAACAATTTTATTACCAAAATATAGAGTTAAAAATGAATTTATATCTCAGAGTAAAACAAGAATGCTAATTAAAGGGGAATTATTTAAGTTCTTTACATACTTTTATTCACACATTGCAAGAAAATGCATGCATGTTAAGCTACCAGCATGACTTAATCCATTAATGTGCTTATTTACATGAGTCACCTCATGCTCTCAAGAATGTACTCAACTCTTCTGATATGTCTTTCCTGCATTTGTAGATTTTGTTTTCTCTCCCTTCCTATATTGCTTTACATTTCTTTGCATCATGCTTTTGCCTGTATAATGTGCATTAAAGACGTAAATGTTTTTGTTTTTTCAAACAATCAAGTCCAACAAAGTTTTTGTAATATGAAAAAAATAATAGGTAACCACTCAAATATTTGTGTGCAAAGGTATTAAACAATATTAGTTGTAGGCAAACCATCCCCCCAACACCCACCCTCCCCCACAACCAGCTGTCCCCAAATAGAAGTAATGAGCCGTTCTTCCAATCCCACGTTCTTTCCCACAGTGGTGGAGTGTTCTAGATCATATCAGTCTAGCTTGCTACTCTAATCTCCATCAGGAACAGAATCAATTCGTACTGAAGCCCACAGAGATGACATCATAGGAAGATACTGTATTAGTCTGACATAATTGTAATCTTTTCATTTATGGGGGGATAGTTTTCAATAGTGCACTAATCCAAGGCTCCCTCCCTCCACCCAAAGTAAAAAGCAATAAATTGATACACTGAGTTCCTGCTAGCTATCACATGACTTCCTCCAAATGAAACAGCTCTTAAACCGCTCTCATTTCCTTTCTGGAAGGGTCTTATTGAATAAAAGCACCATGCTGCCAGCCGTGGTGAGGTTCTAAAAGTCAAGACTGATCGGGTCATTTGCATCCTTAAAATCTTTTATTGTTTTCCTGCTGCTTATAGGATAAGGTCAAATCCCCCTTGCATGGCAACTCAGTCCTCCCTGATCTGGCCTGGCCTTTGCCTGTGCCTGGCTCTGGCCCATCACACCTTCCCTGACCCTCCATCTGGTCACGGTGCTTACATCATTTGGAAAGCAACGCATTCTTTCTGTATGTTCCTGCTTTAAATTTTTACCTGCTTATGTCCTGTTTACTTCCATTGTCTTCCTGTAGAATTAGCATAAATATCCCTCGCTTCATACTCCTAAGTGAGTATTACCCTTTCAGGTCAGAGAATATTGTCACATTGTTTTTTTGGGTTTTTTTTGAGATTACAGTTTTTTTGTTGTTTTTTTGTATTTTATTTAAAAATTTTTTTTAACATCTTTATTACAGTATAATTGCTTTACAATGGTGTCAGTTTCTGCTTTATAAAAAAGTGAATTATATATATATTCCCCATATCTCTTCTCTTTTGCATCTCCCTCCCTCCCACCCTCACTATCCCACCCCTCTAGGTGGTCACAAAGCACCAAGCTAATCACCCTGTGCTATGCGGCTGCTTCCCACTAGCTAGCTATTTTACATTTCATAGTGTATATATGTCCATGCCACTCTCACACTTTATCCCAGCTTACCCTTCCCCCTCCCCATATCCTCAAGTCCATTCTATAGTAGGTCTGTGTCTTTATTCCTGTCTTGCCCCTAGGTCCTTCTGTCCATTTTCTTTCTTTTTTTTTTTTTTCTTAGATTCCATATATATGTGTTAGCATACGGTATTTGTTTTTCTCTTTCTGACTTACTTCACTCTGTATGACAGACTCTAGGTCCGTCCACCTCACTACAAATAACTCAGTTTCATTCCTTTTTATGGCTGAGTAATATTCTATTGTATATATGTGCCACATCTTCTTTATCCATTCATCTATTGATGGACACTTAGCTTGCTTCCATGTCCTGGTTATTGTAACTAGAGCTGCAGTGAATATTGTGGTACATAACTCTTTTTGAATTATGTTTTTCTCAGAGTATATGCCCAGTAGTGGGATTGCTGGGTTGTATGGTAGTTCTATTTTTAGTTTTTTAAGGAACCTCCATACTGTTCTCCATAGTGGCTGTATCAATATACATTCCCACCAACAGTGCAAGAGGGTTCCCTTTTCTCTACACCCTCTCCAGCATTTATTGTTTGTAGATTTTTTTGATGATGGCCATTATGACTGGTGTGACATGATATCTCATTGTAGTTTTGGTTTGCATTTCTCTTACGATTAATGATGTTGAGGATTCTTTCATGTGTTTGTTGGAAATCTGTACATCTCCTTTGGAGAAATGTCTATTTAGGTCTGCTGCCCATTTTTGGATTGGGTTGTTTCTTTTATTGATATTGAGCTGCATGAGTTACTTGTATGTTTTGGAGACTAATCCTTTGTCAGTTGCTTCATTTGCAAATATTTTCTCCCATTCTGAGGGTTTTCTTTTAGTCTTGTTTATGGTTTCCTTTGCTGTGCAAAAGTTTTTAAGTTTCATTAGGTCCCATTTGCTTATTTTTGTTTTTATTTCCATTTCTCTAGGAGGTGGGTCAAAAAGTATCTTGCTGTGATTTATGTCATAGAGTGTTCTGCCTATATTTTCCTCTAAGAGTTTGATGGTGTCTGGCCTTACATTTAGGTCTTTAATCCATTTTGAGCTTATATTTTTGTATATATTTGTGTATGGTATACACAAATTGTATATTTGTGTATATATTTGTGTATGGTATACACAAATTTCATTCTTTTACATGTTGCTGTCCAGTTTTCCTAGCAGCACTTAGTGAAGAGGCTGTCTTTTCTCCACTGTATATTCTTGCCTCCTTTATCTAAGGTAAAGTGACCATATGTTCGTGGATTTATCTCTGGGCTTTCTAACCTGTTCCATTCATCTGCCTTTCTGATTTTGTGACAGTACCATACTGTCTTGATTACTGTAGCTTTGTAGTATAGTCTGAAGTCCAAGAGCCTGATTCCTCCAGCTCCGTTTTTCATTGTCAAGATTGCTTTGGCTATTCGGGGTCTTTTGTGTTTCCATACAAATTGCGAATTTTTTTGTTCTAGTTCTGTGAAAAATGCCAGTGGTAGTTTGATAGGTATTGCATTGAATCTGCAGATTGCTTTTGGGTAGTAGAATCATTTCCACAATGTTGATTCTTCCAATCCAAGAACATGGTATACCTCTCCATCTATTTGTATCATCTTTAATTTCTTTCATCAGTGTCTTATAATTTTCTGCATACAGGTCTTTTTTCTCCTTAGATAGGTTTATTCCTAGATATCTTATTCTTTTTGTTGCAATGGTAAATGGGAGTGTTTTCTTAATTTCACTTTCAGATTTTTCATCATTAGTGTATAGCAATGCCAGAGATGTCTGTGCATTAATTGTGTATCCTGCTACTCTACCAAATTCATTGATTAGCTCTAGTAGTTTTCTGGTAGCATCTTTAGGATTCTCTATGTATAGTATCATGTCATCTGCAGACAGTGACAGCTTTACATGTTCTTTTCCAATTTGGATTCCTTTTATTTCTTTTTCTTCTCTGATTGATGTGGTTAAAACTTCCATAACTATGTTGAATAATAGTGGTGAGAGTGGGCAACCTTGTCTTGTTCCTGATCTTAGAGGAAATGGTTTCAGTTTTTCACCATTGAGGATGATGTTGGCTGTGTGTTTTTCATATATGGCCTTTATTATATTGAGGAAAGTTCCCTCTATGCCTACTTCCTGGAGAGTTTTTATCATAAATGGTGCTGAATTTTGTCAAAAGCTTTCTCTGCATCTATTGAGATGATCATATGGTTTTTCTCCTTCAATTTGTTAATATGGTGTATCACGTTGATTGATTTGTGTATATTGAAGAATCCCTGCATTCCTGGGATAAATTCCACTTGATCATAGTGTATGATCCTTTTAATGTGCTGTTGGATTCTGTTTGCTAGTACTTTGTTGAGGATTTTTGCATCTATGTTCATCAACGATATTGGCTGTAGTTTTCTTTCTTTGTGACATCTTTGTCTGGTTTTGGTATCAGAGTGATGGTGGCCTCATAGAATGAGTTTGGGAGTGTTCCTCCCTCTGCTATATTTTGGAAGAGAGAAAGATAGGTGTTAGCTCTCTCTAAATTGAGAGAATTTGCCTGTGAAGTCATCTGGTCCTGGGCTTTTGTTTGTTGGAAGAATTTTAATCACAGTTTCAATTTCACTGCTTGTGATGGGTCTGTTCGTATTTTCTATTTCTTCCTGGTTCAGTCTCGGAAGTTTGTGCATTTCTAAGAATTTGTCTATTTCTTCCAGTTTGTCCATTTTATTGGCATACAGTTGCTTATAGTAAGCTCTCATGATCCTTTGTATTTCTGCAGTGTCAGTTGTTACTTCTTTCAATTTCTAATTCTATTGATTTGAGTCTTCTCTCTTTTTTTCTTGATATGTCTGGCTAATGATTTATCAATTTTGTTTATCTTCTCAAAGAACTAGCTTTTAGTTCTATTGATCTTTGCTAATGTTTCCTTCATTTCTTTTTCATTTATTTCTGATATGATCTTTATGATTTCTTTCCTTCTGCTAACCTTGGGTTTTTGCTTCTTCCCTCTCTAATTGCTTTAGGTGTAAGGTTAGGTTGTTTATTTGAGATGCTTCTTGTTTCTTAAGGTAGGCTTGTATAGCTATAAACTTCCCTCTTAGAACTGATTTTGCTGCCTCCTATAGGTTTTGGGTCATTGTGTTTTCATTGTCATTTGTTTCTAGGTATTTTTTGATTTCCTCTTTGAGTTCTTCAGTGATCTTTTGGTTATTAAGTAGTATGTTGTTTAGCCTCCATGTGTTTGTATTTCTTACAGATTTTTTCCTGTATTTGATATCTAGTCTCATAGCGTTGTGGTCAGAAAAGATACTTGAAAGGATTTCAATTTTCTTTAATTTACCAAGACTCGATTTGTGACCGAAGATATGATCTATCTTGGAAAATGTTCCATCAGCACATGAGAAAAATGTGTATTCTGTTGTTTTTGGATGGAATGTCCTATAAATATCAATTAAGTCCATCTTATTTAATGTATCATTTAAAGCTTGTGTTTCCTTATTTATTTCCATTTTGGATGATCTGTCCATTTGTTAAAGTGGGGTGTTAAAGTCCCCTACTATTATTGTGTTACTGTCAATTTCCCCTTTTATGGCTGTTAGCATTTTCCTTATGTATTGAGGTGCTCCTATGTTGGGTGCATAAATATTTACAATTGTTATATCTTCTTGGATTGATGTCTTGATCATTATGTTGTTTCCCTCTTTGTCTCTGTAATAGTCTTTGTTTTAAAGTCTATTTTGTCTGATATGATAATTGCTACTCCAGCTTTCTTTTGATTTCCATTTTCATAGAATATCTTTTTCCATGCCCTCAGTTTCAGTCTGTATGTGTCTCTAGGTCTGAAGTGGGTCTCTTGTAGACAGCATATATACCGGTCTTGTTTTTGTATCCATTCAGTCAGTCTACCTCTATTGGTGGGAGCATTTAGTCCATTTACATTTCAGGTAATTATTGATATGTATGTTCCTATTACCATTTTCTTAATTGTTTTGGGATTATTATTGTAGGTCTTTTCCTTCTCTTGTGTTTCCTGCCTAGAGAAGTTCCTTTAGCTTTTGTTGTAAAACTGGTTTGGTGGTGCTGTATTCTCTTAGCTTTTGCTTGTCTGTAAGGCTTTTAATTTCTCCATCAAATCTGAATGAGATCCTTGCTGGGTAGAGTGATCTTGGTTGTAGGTTTTTCTCCTTCATCACTTTAAATATGTCCTGCCACTCCCTTCTGGCTTGCAGAGTTTCTGCTGAAAGATCAGCTATTAATCTTATGGGGATTCCCTTATGTGTTACTTATTTTTCCCTTGCTGCTTTTAATAGTTGTTCTTTGTATTTAATTTTAGATGGTTTGATTAATATGCGTCTTGGCATGTTTCTCTTTGGATTTATCCTGTATGGGACTCTCTGTGCTTCCTGGATTTGGTTAACTGTTTCCTTTCTCATATTAGGGAAGTTTACAACTGTAATCTCTTCAAATATTTTTTCAGTCCCTTTCTTTTTTTCTTCTTCTTCTGCAACCCATATAATTAGAATATTTGTGTGTTTAATGTTGTTCCAGAGGTCTCTGAAGTTGTCGTCAATTGTTTTCATTCTTTTTCTTTATTCTGTTCTGCAGTAGTTATTTCCACTATTTTATCTTCCAGGTTATTTATTTGTTCTTCTGCCTCAGTTATTCTGCTATTGATCCTTCTAGAGAATTTTTAATTTCATTTATTGTGTTGTTTCTCTCTGTTTGTTTGCTCTTTAGTTTTTCTAGGTCCTTGTTAAATGGTTCTTGTATTTTCTCCATTCTATTTCCAAGATTTTGGATCATCTTTACTATCATTATTCTGAATTCTTTTTCAGGTAAACTGCCTATTTTCTCTTCATTTGTTAGGTCTAGTGGGTTTTTGCCTTGTTCCTTCATCTGCTGTGTGTTTCTCTGTCTTCTCATTTTGCTTAACTTTTGTGTTTGGGGTCTCCTTTTCACAGGCTGAAGGTTTGTAGATTCTGTTGTTTTTGGTGTCTGTCCCCAGTGGCTAAGGTAGGTTCAGTGCGTTGTGTAGACTTCCTGGTTGAGGGGACTAATGCTTGTTTTCTGGTGGATGAGGCTGGATCTTGTATTTCTGGTGGGCAGGTCCACATCTGGTGGTGTATTTTGGGGTGTCTGTGGCCTTATTATGATTTTAGGCAGTCTCTGTGCTAATGGATTAGCTTGTGTTCCTGTCTTGCTAGTTGTTTGTCATAGGGTGCCCAGCACTGCAGGTTTTTGGTTGTTGAGTGGAGCTGGGTCTTCGTGTTCAGATGGAGATCTCTGGGAGATTTTTGCCATTTGATATTATGTGGAGCTGGGAAGTCTCTTGTGGACCTGTGTCCTGAACTTGGCTCTCCCACCTCAGTGGCACAGCCCTGACGCTTGGCTGGAACACCAACAGCCTCTCTTCCACATGGCTCAGAATAAAAGGGAGAAAAAAAAGAAAGAAAGAAGAAGATAAAATAAAGTAAAATAACATTATTAAAATAAAAAATGATTATTAAGAAAAAAATTTTTTTAAGTAATAAAAAAAATCCCCCCCAAAAAACCTCATAAAAACAAATGGACAGACAGAACCCTAGGACAAATGTTAAAAGCAAAGGTATACAGACAAAATCACACACAGAAGCATACACATACACACTCACAAAAAGAGAGGCAGGGACAGGGGGCAGGGAGGGGTACAGATGATTGTCTGTGCAGGAATCTCTCTGCTTTGCCCTCTGCACCCCTGTGGCTGTGCTCTCCTCTGTGGCTCCAAAGCTTCCCTCTCTGCCCACCACTGTCTCCACCAGTGAAGGGGCTTCCTAGTGTGTGGAAACCTTTCCTCCTTCACAGCTCCCTCCCACTGGTGCAGGTCCCTTCCCTATTCTTTTGTCTCTGTTTTTTCTTTTTTCTTTTGCCCTACCCAGGTACGTGGGGAGTTTCTTGCCTTTTGGGGGGTCTGAGGTCTTCTACCAGCGTTCAGTAGGTGTTCTGTAGGAGTTGTTCCACATGTAGATGTATTTCTGATGTATTTTTGGGGAGGAAGGTGATCTCCAGGTCTTAACTCTTCTGCCATTTTGAAGCTCCTTCTCTTTCATATTTTTGTCACTATTTCAATGTCTCCTTCTGCCACTGTCTGTGTTCTCCAAAAATAGGTATAAATTCTTTGTCAGCCTTACTAATATTAGTAAATTATTCTTCTCTATAGATTACTTCAAAGAACAAAAGGAGGTTTTGAAACTTTTAGAAGAAAGCAAAGTGGGACACATATGGATTTTTTTCATATTGTTAAGTAGAGCAAGGATAATAATCAGCAATCTGGGGAAATGCTTAGATAAATTAAGATGGGATTGCAGGAGTTTAGTTCAGCAATTAACATTTATTGGGCACCTCTTATGTGTCAAGCATTTTACTGGAATCTTTTTATGGGTCTGCTCATACAAGTAAATAGGGTTGTAAAGAACTTAGAACATAACAGTCAAAGCTTGACCATAAAATAAAAGGAAGTTAGTTCTAGCCACTAATTTCTCAAATCAGAAAGCTTTTACCTGTGTTGTCTCCATGCTTCCAAGTTATTCAAATACATAAAGTATATAGAGAAACAGATTGTTAACATGTAATTCTTGTGTTTAATTTAGCTCCCAGGACTCAAGCCTAACAGCTTAGAACTGTTTATTGATTTAAATAGAGGCACAGTAGAAACTATCTCAGAGTATATAAATTATGAAACCCTAGACTTTAAAAAATTAAGATATATTATGGCTCTTATGGAAGAAATTTACTTTGAATGACAGTGACACTTTCAGGCTTTTCTATAAAATAGTATATGTATCATGTATTAAAAAGCATTTTTAGGTTTTGTGTATTTTTGTGTGAATGTAAGAAAGATATAAATATTGATTTTTTTTTTTTGATTTTTTTTTTTTTTGTGGCTGCGCTATGCTGCTGCAGGATCTTAGTTCCCAGACCAGGAATTGAACCTGGAGCCACAGCAGTGAAAGTGCCAAGTCCTAACCACTTGGACTGCCAGGGAACTCCCTTCAATAGTGAATTCTTGATCTAAATTTAGTATTATGAACTAATATTAAATCTAAAACTCATGCAAATTAGCTAATTCAGGTTAATTATAATTGTGAATATATCTTGATATAAACATGATATTTATATATAATCAGGCTTAAGTGTATTGGGTATCTGTCTGGCACATGGTAGATTTAAGCAAATCTTAATTCACATAAATTCTCTTCTTACATATTTCAATAAAAACCTGAAGGCATACCATTAAGGTTACATCAGTGAGGGTAATCTCCAAGGAGCCAACAAATATCTCCAAGGTCCACACGTCCTTCTGGGTGTTCAGAACCAAAAAGACAAAACTAAAGTAGCTGGAAGAGTAGTTGGAAGATGGGTACCTGAGGATATGTTTGTTCTGATGTTGATAGCATGCTAAAATCTAGATAACAGTGTCAGAGGTTTGTAGTAATTTCTTAGCTCTGCATAACAAAGCTGGACAGACTGGCTGGCTTAAACAACAGAAATTTATTTTCTCACAATTCTGGAAGCTACAAGTCTGAGACTGAGGTGTCAGTCTGGTTGAATTCTTCTGAAGCCTCTCTCCTTGTTTGTAGATGGTTGCCTTCTCTCTGTATGTTTGCATAGTTTTCCCTCTATGCCTGTCTGTGTCTTAAACTCTTCTTATAAGGACACAAGTCTTACTGGCTTACAACACAAACTATATGACCACATTTTACCTTAATTACCTTTGTAAAATCCCTATCTACAAATACAGCCACCTTCTGAGGTGCTGGGGGTTAGGACTTCAACATACAAATTTTGAGGGGACACAATTAAACTCATACAAGGTTATATTCACTAATAATTACAGCTAATATTTAATCACTGCTTACTTTGTGTGAAAAACACTGGTCTAAGGACTCATATGTTATCATGTTATTTAATTCTCACAACTACTTATGAGGAAAACACTATCATCATCCCTAATATAGATATGGAAACACTGAGGTCCATAGAAGCAAATTAATTGGTTATTAAGTGTTAAAGTCAGGAATTGAACTCAAACAATGTATTTCCAAGTCTGTGCTCATAACCAGAACAATTTATTCCTCCTGATTAGAGCCTATGATGTTGGAATCTCCTTAAGGGTAAGATCTTGTATTTTATTCATTCTTGTATTTATTCACTATCTATTCATTCATTAACAAGTATTCTGAACACATGTATAACACTTGTCTATAGCAGCTACTTAAAATATATCCCATAAATTAACAATAGATATATAGATCTATTAATGTCAGATAATGTTTATGTGTCATAAACATTATCTGACATTATACAGACTCATCCAGACTGCAGCTTCAGGCATTGATTTCAGAGATGACAAAAATAAGGTGGGCACCTATGATTTTCTATCAGATAATAGAAACACAGTGGTAAGCAAAATAAACTTGATCTCAAATATAATAAATGTGAAAGAGACATCAATAAAAAATAACACTAATGGGTGAAACAGTTATAATTGCTCTGAAAACAAATAGGAATAGAGTTATGAGTTTCTAACAAAGAAATCTAACCTAGACCGGTGGTTCAGGAACAATTTCCCTGATAAAGTGCTGATTGTGTTGAATCTACTGACCAAAAGAGTAGGAGCTAATTTGAGTTTCGAGAGGTAGTGTGACGATGGGTTTAACATTTTGTACGTATGGATAAAACAATATCTACAAAAGCCATGTGACAAGTTCAAGACACTTACGGAAATTTGTGTGGCCAGAGTGCAGAGAAAGAGGAAGAGAATATTGCAAAATTAGGCTGGAGAATTAGGACATCGTGTACCTTTTTTTTTTTAATCTTAAGAGCGATGGCAGATTTTTGAAGGATTTCAAAGGTTATGACATGATCATATATCCTTTTTAAAGATCACTTTGATAGTGGGGTGGAAAACAGATTGAAGGAGGGCAGAATGGATGAGAGAAAACCCATTAAAAGGATATTACAGTAATCCAGGTGAGACACTGCTGTGGTTAGGACTTGGATGGCAGTGAAAATTAAAAACAAAAAAGATGGATTCAAGAGATGATCGAGAAATAAAAATGACAAGTTGAATATGGGTTTTTGTGGGAAAGAGATACAGAGAGATTCTTATATTTCTGATTTGCATAACTCCAAGGATAGTGGTGCCACTCAAAACAAGATGGGAGATTCTGGAAAAGGACAGGGTCAATAAAATAAATATCATGGATTTGATCTTAGTAACATTGAATTTGATGTGATTTTGAGAGTAGATATGTTGACTAGGTAATTTTTCTAGTTTAGAGTGGTCATTGGTCCTACGATGCCCTCTGCACATTTTATATTACCTGGGCAAAGAGTGTAAGGAAACAGTGATAAAGGAAGAGGAATGAGAATTAAAGTTTGAGGAACTCAGAAGTTTAATGGCTGAAATAGAATAATAAATAGGCAGGAGACTATTAAGAAAGGACCAAGAAAAGGATCAAGAAATCAGGAAAACAGGTATTGTGTACATTAAGAAAGTAGTGCAGGAAGTAGTTGATGCTCTCTTGACCAAATGCAAGACTGGTCAAGTAAGATTAAGACAAGGTAAGTGCTAGCTATCAAAGATATGTAGTATCTCTTAGACAAAAATCTCAGCTCATGGGTCTAATTTCTACCTCCTCAAGAAAAGGCAGGTTACTAGAATTATAATCAAAATATAAAGACTGGTTCTGAAAAGAAAGTAAGTGAGTCATAGAGGCCTAACCAAATGTTAAACTATTTCTTAATGCCTACAGCCATCGTTAATGGTATATCCACTGTTAGGAGGGCATAGGATTAGTGAGTCCAAGTAACAGTCAATATTTGGGAATTGTGTAAGAAATAATCATTATCTTGAATATATACTTATTATGTCATGCAGTAGTAAGTGTCCTGAAGTATAGGAAAAAGATTCAGAGCCATCAGAAGAACTGAAAAGAACTGAGTAGGGTGGTGGTTGAAGATGTTACCAGCCAATGGGCTGATGTTGGGAAGAAAACATCATTTTGGTATTCAAACTACTGAGTTCTCAATTATTGTTGAAAATCACTCTTTCCTTGGTTTCCATATCAACATTTTTTCTCCAGGATCTTCTTAGTCTCTATTTCTGACTGTTAAGCCTCAGAACTTTATACCTAACACTCTGTCAGATATTTCACCAGTATTTCATGGACATCTAATACTCAATACATCCAACTTAAACTAGTCCTACTGTTTTCTCATTTTCTTTCAATGGCATGTACCAATATGTTGCATTAATAAAGGAATATTTTCCTCATTGTGAATGCTTGCCCCAGGCTGGCACACTTTACTTTTTGACCCTTCTAAACAAAAAGTCTACTGTAATTATGAAAACTGCTCTTGAGTAAAAACTAGTGTAAATATAAGGGGAGGTTGGCTGTTTGAAATTTATTAGGAGGGTGTGTGAACTCTAGTCCTTTTCTTTTTATCAGCCTGAAACCAAAATAAGCCTCCTTACCTTCTTGGTATATTTCTTCCTTATTATGATGTCCTGTGGACATTTTCATGTTTTATCTCCCCTTTATTACTTCTGTAGTCTCTTACCAGCTAACATTTCTGCATTCCCTCTCAAAATACTCTTCTGACTGGCAGACAGCCTATAGTATCTGTGGAGCCTAATAAGAAACCTCTATGTCTGTTAACAAAAGGGAAAATAACCCAAATGTCTGCTCAAGTCAAAGTGTTTAAGGGCATCAGGATTTTTGATCTCTATTAAATCAAATTTTGCAGAAATTTTCCTCTGGGTCATCAGAATTGAAGCATTATTCTATTGGCATTAACAAAAATAGTGATACAATTTGTTGAACCGTGTTCCAAAAATAAAGCTAGGACTTTCAGTAACAAAATATTGCTTGTTATTTTCTCATAGAAGTTTCTAAGGAGAATCAATCAAGTAACCTATTAAATGAGAGAAGCAATAGAGCTTTCACCTTCATCATGCATAGATATTTTATTGCTATTTTACAGTAATTTTTGTTGATCTAATAAATGCTCTTTTGTTTGGAAAGGTGGAATAGGATAATTACTTTCACTTTCAGTAATGCAAGGGAAATACAGGAGAATGGGAAATAACTAGGATACACCGGCTGGAGTGTATCCTTTGAAATAACTAGGATACACCGGCTGGAGTGTACACTCACTACATGCTGGAGAAGTTGGACCCCTCTCAGTTGCAGGCTATGAAACAAGGTAAAGGGCTAAAGATGGAATCTAATGCCACTGTACTCAGTTTTAGAAGTACTGATTGAAAAGAAAACCTTGGGTTCCTTCAAATAAGGACTGCATTATTCAGATCTTTTCGGTCTCTTAGTGATTCTATCAGTTACACTAAAACTGATTCCCGCCCCCCGCCCCCGTCACTTCTGAAGTTCCAATAAACCCCTGTAATTCTGAGGAGGACAGACTAGAAAGCATGGAAGGCAGGTTGACTGTTGTCTACGGTAACAATTAATTTATTTTACCAATCAGTAAGCACTCTTTTTGACCCTGTAAATGACTAGTGAAAGCGAATGGTTTCCAAGCCAGGATAATGACAGGCATCCCAGGTATTCTCCTTTGATTCATGCACTGCATCCTTCCAACTCCATCCAAAACCATGCCCAATTACTGAACAGACATGTACGATGTCATCAAATAGATTGATGTAATCAAAATTGATTGAGTTTGTGTTCTAACTCCTTTGGGTATTCATTCCCTCTTTTTCATCCTCACTGATAGCATTATCAGGTCCTCATCATTTTCAGGTTCTCATCATTTTTCATCTGAAGTATTCCAAAAGCCTAATAAATGTTCTTTCTAAGTCTTATCTTGTCCTCACATAATCCGTTCTTCACCCTGACTTGTTGGTAGATCCTTCTAAAGTATAAATTGGATCAATTACTGTTCTTCTTAAAAAAGTGCATGGCTCCACAATGCTTACAGAATAAAATCCAAATTCTGTTTCATGGCCCAGACAATCTTCATGATTTTGCAAAGTTACATTTTTTGTTTGTTTGTTTTGTTTTTGTTTTATTTTTTTTGTGGTATGCGGGCCTCTCACTATTGTGGCCTCTCCCATTGTGGAGCACAAGCTCCAGATGCGCAGGCTCAGCAGCCATGGCTCACGGGCCCAGCCGCTCCGCGGCACGTGGGATCCCCCCAGACCGGTGCACGAACCTGCATCCCCTGCATCGGCAGGCGGACTCTCAACCACTGCGCCACCTGGGAAGCCCCCAAGTTACCTTTTATCATTCCCTTTCTTCTCACGCCCTACCAAACTACTTTTAGTTTGCCAAATATACTATGTGGTTTCATACACTTAGAGTTTTCTGTTTCCTCTGTTTGGATAGTTTTGCCTTTCCCTCTTCCCTGCTATTTTCTCTGGCAAAAGTCTGCTCATCCTTTCAGATAAAACTCAAATATTGTATTCTCAGTGAAGCATGTGAGACTCTTACAGTTATTTATTTTCTCCTCCATTCCACTATGGTACATTGCACATGTTATTAACTACTATAATCATTTAAACTTGATTCCCATTTTTCAATCTAGAATTTATTAAGGAAACATAGGCACACCGCACAAGCAAGCCTGGCACATAATCGATACTCAATAAGTCATCCTACCATCATCTCAAACTTAATGTATCCAAATCAGTACTCCCCATCTCCCATTTAATGTCCTCCAGTCTTCTGTGCTGGTAAAGGTGCAATCATTCTTGTCATTTGGGATTAAGTTCTTAGAGTCTGCTCTACCTCAGCTTTCTCCTTAATTCAGAATGTCCAATCAGGAGATAGGCTCACTCTCAAAAACAGAATGCAGAGCCTCCAAGGTTTATTTTCAACAGATAGTTCCCTGATGGAGTCTCCAGCTGTCATTGTTTTACTTTTTCTTCCTTTAGTTACCCCAGACAACAAAATGCTGCTTGACACAGACAGGGATGCACTGCTTCCTTTTAACAATGTGGCCTAAACTTCAGCAGGCATCCTTCTCCTGACTCCATTTAGAGCAGGTAAACTAGATTATAACTTTCAAAAGATTTAACTAGCCGCCAACTTAAAAAAAAAAAACAACATAATAAACCTAGTAATTAGAAAACATGTAAACATAGTATGACTTTCACAGTACATATTTCTGATGCTTCCCCCCAAAATTGCTCCCCCTACCTGTAAGTTCTGTCATATTTTACATTTAGTTTGAATCAGTTATATCAACCCCAAAGGGTTGGTATCACTTTGTAGGCGACTTGTCTGAGTTTCTAGCTTCTGAGCTCCAGTCCACTTTTGTGTGGTGGATACGATCTTACCACCTACTGTCTAGCTAGGAGTTAATTTTAGTAATTTGACCAAGAATACTTCTCTGCAGTCCACAGAGGTCTTTTCCTGCACACTTCATTTCTTATCTGCAGAACCCTCATCCTTCAGTCAACACAAATGTGCTTTACATGAGAATCCACTACTGTTCAAACATCACTTCTGCTAAAATTTCATGGATCTAAACTAGACATACGGTTTCACATTATTTCAAGGAAGCGAGATCTCTAGTCTTCTAGTGCTCAGGAGGAGAGAAGAACCAAATGTGAGTGTATGCTAGAAATCTCTCCAGTTCAACTGATTTGGTTTAGTAGGGTTTAAAATATAGCTTCAGAAACCAACTGTTTTAATAATTGTGTTTCTGTGGGGAAATGCAGTTTGAGTTCTAAGCAACTGATCTATTTGACTTTTATGACTCAATCTTTTTGGAAAAAGACATTCATTGAGAGTATCTTTTTGCCAATGATATTATCTTTCGAAGGCAGGACTTTTCTTGTACTTCCTTTATACAGTTAGAAAAGTTTTCATTGAGCATGAAGATACTAGTTTATTAACTCATAAAATAAATCAGTAAAGTCTGAATAAACAATTGCCTGATGATATCTGTACATGAGAAGAATTTCCTGCTTCTTAAGTATAATATTTCATTTGTGAAGCTCTCTATTTCCAAATAGAGTTGTATAATGATAGAGCAGTAATGTAGCAATCCATTGAATGCTCACTGAGTTACAATTCAATGAAATTGGATGTTTTGGTATAAGTTTAACTGATAGTTGGTTCTACTTTTAAAATAATTTTTGTTATATGTGCATGGCCAACAATTGATTGCCCTTGATGTACATGGTTTCAAATTCACATATTATGATTAGATACCACTTATTCATGGGTCCCTACAGAGCCAAGCCAAGCCATATTGCAGCCTGAGACAAAAGGAAAAGTCAATAATAAAAAAAAAATCAACTATCTTATTTTTATTTACATTTTGATATTTTTATAATCTTGGATTTTTGTGTTAATTTTGATTCTTTAAAATATTGCATTAAAATATTTTTTTGATTACTGAGTTTTTGATTACTGAGTTATTTGGCATCTCCCCTTAAATTTTGCACCAGAAGCAAGTGGCTCACTCACCTCACCCTAGTCCCAGCCCTACAGCCATGCCTGACTTCTAGAGGACAGGGAAGTGCAATTCTGTGTTATATACTAAAGAAATAGAAATGGGGGGAAATTGGCGAATGGTGCTAATGACTCATATATACAGGTAATATAATAGGTTCTGTTGTAGAATGGCTGATTGAGGAAAAATGATACAGCAAAACTCAGGACATCTTTTATTCTTCATCGAATAATAAAGTATTCCTCATCAAATAATTTGAAAATGTAATTCTACAGTTACACAGTTTATAATCCTATTATTAGTAAACACATCTCCTTTTCCTAGAAGTCTGACTTAATAATTTTACCTTGAAAAATCTCTATTTGAAAGTCAGAGTCAGATGCTTTTTTCTCAATCAATTGAGATGTAATAATTGCACTGCTGTTACCTAAAAACTCCCTGTGGATTGATTTCTTCAGGTACTCAAAAATGTTTACCTTAACTCAGTTTGCTTTATGTTTTTAGCATATTTTGGCTTGTTTTTCCTAGCTCACCATGATTTTTCTCTCTCTGACTAGCAAATAACAACAGCCAAAAAAAAAAAGCAAAAAAGAAGTGCATAGAATTTATCATATATCTGGGTTTTAAGAAACCTAAAAATCATCTTAATAATGCCCATTCAGTGTCCTCTACGATTGTACATTAAAATGCTTTAGAACATTCTTATTCCATAATATGCAGTTAGCTTATTTGTTATGAGGAACTGTTTTGTATGTGTGCAGTAATGCATTCATTTTAGTGATGTCAGTTAGTAAAAATTATGTTTGGTTACAAAACAAAGAAAATTAATGTTAACTAATACAGGATTTACATATTTCATCAGCTTTATCAATATGACTGTCTATTCTACATGAATTTCTAAGGTTCAGTAGTAGGTTTAATGACAGAAAAACAAAAGAAAAATTTCATCTCAAATAAAAGCCAGTTTTATTCCCAGCAGAAAGTCCTAACTCTCAGAAGATGTTTTTCTGTGTAGCCTTTCCTTTCTGTGTAACTGCAGTGAGCAGGTCTGTGTGTTTGGTTTATTACTCTACCACAACCTATACGTCAGCATTAGCAGTTCTCACTAAAGAGCTAGACAGTCTCCCTTCATCATAACATTAATTTATTCTCTCAGCTTCTGACATTAAAGTAGAAACATAAATGTTCAACCATAACTTGTGTGGCCTTTCTACTTGCTAAAAGGCTCTGAGACAGCGATGGTATCAAGGGAAATGTTTTTTTTGAATACTTTGAAATTCCGTGTCTTGACAGGCAACACACTACAGTTCAGTCCCTTGAGAAACATGCCCCAAATCAATTTTATTACAAACTAAATTATTATTATTATTTTTGCACAGAACATTTTTGTAGCGTATCATTCATAGGATTATGTCCTGAGACAGTTCAGACATTATATGAGGCACCTCCTTTATTTTTTTATATACCATATCATATGTATATAAATTAGTACAATTTATGTTATAAGTCAAATCTGATATAATTTGAAACTATGTGATTTTTGAAGACATCATGTAAAAATTTTACCTGTAATATGTTGTTCTGAACAATTGTATTAACTTAGCATAAAAAATGGAACAATTTTTATCCCATGATTTATTTTCTAAATGGAGTACAATGACCTTCCATCCTGGCAAGAAGTCTAAAAAGATATTGCTTGACCTGAAAGTCACTGACTGGGGAGGATGACATGTATGTGGATTTTCACCTAATTTATTTTGTGGACAAATAATAGTCTATATAAATATATATACGTATGTATGTAAAAATGGTATATATTAGTTTCAGGTATACAACATAAGAATTCCACCTGTGTGCATATACTAAAAGTGATCACCACAATAAATCTAATTATAGTCCGTCATCCTACAATTGACCCCTTTTACGCATTTTGCCCATCTCTCAATGCCCATCTCACCAGTGAAGCCATCTTGTCCTGGACTTTTCTTTTTTGGGAGGTTTTGATTACTCATTCAATCTCCTTACTTATAATCAGCTTATTCAGATTTTCTATTTTTTCATGATTGTTTTGGAAGATTGTATGTTTCTAGGAATTTATCCATTTTCTTCTAGGTTGTCCAGTTTATTGGCATACAATGGTTCACAGTAGTCACTTATGATCCTTTGCATTTCTGATATCACTTATAACTTCTCTTTTATTTTTGATTATATTTATTTGAGATTTTGATGTCTCTCTTGGTGAGTCTAGCTAAAGTTTTTTCAATTTTGTTTATGTTTTCATAGAACCAGTACTTAGTTTTATTGATCTTCTATTTTTTTGGGGGGGGTGGTTCTATGTCATTTATTTCCATTCTGATTTTATTATCTCCTTTCTTCTACTACCTTTGGAGTTTGTTTGTTCTTCTTTTTTCCAGTTCTTTTAGGTGAAATGTTAGATTGTTTATTTGAGATTTTTCTTATTTCTTTAGGTAGGCCTATATTGTTATGAACTGCCCTCTTAAAACTGTTTTTGCTGCATCCTAAAACTTTGGAATGTTGTATTTTCATTTCCATTTGTCTCTAGGTATTTTTTAATTTTTTCTTTGAGTTCTTCACTGACCCATTGGTTGTGTAGTAGCATGTTGTTTAACCTCCACATGTTTGTTTCTATTGTACATTAATTCATAGATTGACTAAGAGCTACCTGAAATATCAGAAATATATATCAAGTACAAAGAAGTATTTTCTCTTTCATGTTATTGAAACTGACGTAGTGGAATCCACAAATAATATCCTTTAAAGAAACCTGAGATAATAATACAGAGGACCATCAGGTCAAGTATTTGTGATTACTTTTACCTCAGGACACAAGAGAGTTACAAAACCACTCTCATGCTAATCATACTCATAAATATTCATCTAAAGAGTTTTCCTCTGGTTTCAAGTGGACTGTTGAGCTATCACTCTAGTGCTCTTGAAATGCCAATATGTCCTTGCCATATTGGCAAAAACACTTGCCTCAAGTGTTTTTCTCCGAGGTAATCTTTGTATTTGTCAGGGACCCTAATGCTAGCTGCCGATTTGGTAGACAGTCGACAGCACTGGTACTATTGTAGGTTCTCCTCCATTCCATCCATGCTAATCATAACCACCCTTGAATGGATGCAATGCTTTCCCCTGCTCATTGTACTCTGTCACTTGCTGGGGCAACACAGCAAAGGGATTCAGACGAAGAAGATCAAATATACCTAGGATTAAATTTATTCCATTATTTGCCATTTGACTTCGACAAGTTATATAAACTTTCAAGTTTACAATTTGGGACGTTAATATATATATCATAAGATTGGAAAAATTAACTGAGATAATATAAAATTATGGCTCTGTCTAGCAAATACTAAATGTTACATATGATGGTTATGCTTATTCTCATGAATGTCAAACTCATATACTACCTAGAGATACCATTTCCTTTTATTCATTTAATAACAGAGTCTCAAGTTTCTTTCCATCATAGTTCCTCTCACTTGGAAGGAAACCCTAAGGGAGCTGGGACAGAAAACAATCAGAAACAATTGTTCCTCTGCTCTAAGTCTGACCATTGTCTCAACACTTTGATTCTCCCTATACACTACTAAATGTCTTCCCCATCAGGCACTGACAGTGAATTAAGAGCAGCCTGTCACCTTCAGAAGTTTTACTTACTGTTTCTTTTTTTCTTTTTTTTTTCAAAAGGTGTTTAAGGTAAGTCACTATTTTTTTTAAACATCGTTATTGGAATATAATTGCTTTACAATGGTGTGTTAGTTTCTGCTTTACAACAAAGTGAATCAGTTATACATATACTTATGTTCTCATATCTCTTCCCTCTTGTGTGCCCCTCCCTCCCGCCCTCCCCATCCCACCCCTTTAGGTGGTCAAAAACCACCGAGCTTCTCTCCCTGTGCTATGCAGCTGCTTCCCACTAGCTATCTATTTTACGTTTGGTAGTGTATATATGTCCATGCCACTCTCTCACTTTGTCACAGCTTACCCTTACCCCTCCCCATATCCTCAAGTCCATTCTCTAGTAGGTCTGTGCCTTTATTCCCATCTTGCCCCTAGGTTCTTCATGACCACTTTTTTTTTTTTTTAGATTCCATATATATGTGTTAGCACACGGTATTTGTCTTTCTCTTTCTGACTTACTTCACTCTGTATGACAGACTCTAGGTCCATCCACCTCACTACAAATAACTCAATTTCATTTCTTTTTATGGTTGAGTAATATTCCATTGTATATATGTGCCACATCTTCTTTATCCATTCATCTGATGATGGACACTTAGGTTGCTTCCATCACCTGGCTATTGTACATAGAGCTGCAATGAACATTTTGGTACATGACTCTTTTGGAATTATGGTTTTCTCAGGGTATATGCCCAGTAGTGGGATTGCTGAGTCATATGGTAGTTCCATTTGTAGTTTTTTAAGGAACTTCCATACTGTTCTCCATAGTGGCTGTACCAATTCACATTCCCACCAGCAGTGCAAGAGTGTTCCCTTTTCTCCACATCCTCTCCAGCATTTATTGTTTCTAGATTTTTTGATGATGGCCATTCTGACTGGTGTGAGATGATATCTCATTGTAGTTTTGAATTACATTTCTCTAATAATTAGTGATGTTGAGCATCTTTTCATGTGCCTAGTGGCCATCAGTATTTCTTTTTTGGAGAAAAGTCTACTTAGGTCTTCTGTCCATTTTTGGATTGGGTTATTTCTTTTTTGTTATTGAGCTGCATGAGCTGCTTATAAATTGTGGAGATTAATCCTTTGTGAGTTGCTTCATTTGCAAATATTTTCTCCCTTTCTGAGGGTTGTCTTTTGGTCTTGTTTATGGTTTTCTTTGCTGTGCAAAGCTATTAAGTTTCATTAGGTCCCATTTGTTTATTTTTGTTTTTATTTCCATTTCTCAAGGAGATGGGTCAAAAAGGATCTTGCTGTGATTTACGTCATAGAATGTTATGCCTAAGTTTTCCTCTGAGAGTTTGATGGTGTCTAGCCTTACATTTAGGTCCTTAATCCATTTTGAGCTTATATTTGTGTATGGTGTTAGGGAGTGTTCTAATTTCATACTTTTACATGTACCTGTCCAGTTTTCCCAGCACCGCTTCTTGAAGAGGCTATCTTTTCTCCACTGCATATTCTTGCCTCCTTTATCAAAGATAAGGTGACCATATGTGCATGGGTTTATCTCTGGGCTTCCTTTCCTTTTCCATTGATCTATATGTCTGTTTTTCTGCCAGTACCATACTGTCATGATTACTGTAGCTTTGTAGTATAGTCTGAAGTCAGGGAGCCTGATTCCTCCAGCTCTGTTTTTCGTTCTCAAGATTGTTGTGGCTATTCGGGGTCTTTTGTGTTTCCATACAAATTGTGAAATTTTTTGTTCTAGTTCTGTGTAAAACGTCAATGGGGATGCATTGGTGGGGATTGCATTGAATCTGTATATTGCTTTGGGTAGTAGAATCATTTTCACAATGTTGATACTTCCAATCCAAGAACATGGTATATCTCTCCATCTATTTGTATCATCTTTAATTTCTTTCATCAGTGTCTTATAATTTTCTGCATACAGGTCTTTTGACTGCTTAGGTAGGTTTATTCATAGATATTTTATTCTTTTGTTGCAATAGTAAATGGAAGTGTTTTCTTAATTTCACTTTCAGATTTTTCATCATTAGTGTATAGCAATGCCAGAGATGTCTGTGCATTAATTTTGTATCCTGCTACTCTACCAAATTCATTGATTAGCTCTAGCAGTTCTCTGGTAGTATCTTTAGGATTCTCTATGTATAGTATCATGTCATCTGCAAACAGTGACAGCTTTACATGTTCTTTTCCAATTTGGATTCCTTTAATTTCATTTTTTTGCTGATTACTCTGGCTAAAACTTCCAAAACTATGTTGAATAATAGTGGTGAGAGTGGGCAACCTTCTCTTGTTCCCGATCTTATTGGAAATGGTTTCACTTTTTCACCATTGAGAATGATGTTGGCTGTGGGTTTGTCATATATGGCCTTTATTATGTTGAGGAAGGTTTCCTCTATGCCTACTTTCTGCAGGTTTTTTATCAAAAATGGGTGTTGAATTTTGTTGAAAGCTTTCTCTGCATCTATTCAGATGATCATATGGTTTTTCTCCTTCAATTTGTTAATATGGTGTATCACGTTGATTGATTTTCGTATAATGAAGAATCCTTGCATTCCTGGAATAAACCCCACTTGATCATGGTGTATGATCCTTTTAATGTGCTGTTGGATTCTGTTTGCTAGTATTTTGTTGAAGAATTTTGCATCTATGTTCATCAGTGATATTGACCTGTAGTTTTCTTTCTCTGTGACATCTTTGTCTGGTTTTGGTATCAGGGTGATGGTGACCTTGTAGAATGAGTTTGGGAGTGTACCTTGCTCTGCTATATTTTGGAAGAGTTTGAGAAGGATAGGTGTTAGCTCTTCTCTAAATGTTTGATAGAATTCTCCTGTGAATCCATCTGCTCCAAGGTTTTTGTTGGTTGGAGGGTTTTATGTATTGAATTGCTCCTATGTCAGGTGCATAAATATTTACAAATGTTATACCTTCTTCTTGGATCAATCCCTTGATCGTTATGTAATATCCTTCTTTGTCTCTTGTAATAGTCTTTATTTTAAAGTCTATTTTGTCTGATATGAAAATTGCTACTCCAGCTTTCTTTTGATTTCCACATGCATGGAATATATTTTTCCATCCCATCACTTTCAGTCTGTATGTGTCCCTAGGTCTGAAGTGGGTCTCTTGTAGAAAGCATATATATGGGTCTTGTTTTTGTATCCATTCAGCCAGTCTGTGTCATTTGGTGGGAGCATTTAATCCATTTACTTTTAAGGTAATTAATGATATGTATTTTTCTATTCACATATTCTTACTTGTTTTGCATTTGTTATTGTAGGTCTTTTCCTTCTCTTGTATTTCTTGCCTAGAGAAATTCCTTTAGCATTTGTTGTAAAGCTGGTTTTGTGGTGCTGAACTCTCTAAGATTTGCTTGTCTGCAAAGGTTTTAATTTCTCCATCAAATATGAATGAGATCCTTGTTGGGTAGAGTGATCTTGGTTGTAGGTTTTTCTCCTTCATCACTTTAAATATGTCCTGCCAGTCCCTTTTGGCTTGCAGAGCTTCTGCTGAAAGTTTAGCCGTTAACCTTAGGGGGATTCCCTTGTGTGTTATTGGTTGGTTTTCCATTGTTGCTTTTAATATTTGTTCTTTGTATTTAATTTTTGATAGAGTGATTAGTATGTGTCTTTGCATGTTTCTCCTTGGATTTATCCTGTATGGGACTCTCTGTGCTTCCTGGACTTGATTAACTATTTCCTTTCCCATATTAGGGAAGTTTTCAACTATGATCTCTTCAAATATTTTCTCAGTCCCTTTCTTTTTCTCTTCTTCTTCTGGTACCCCTTTAATTCGAATGTTGGTGCATTTAATATTGTCCCAGAGGTCTCTGATACTGTCCTCAGTTCTTTTCATTCTTTTTTCTTTATTCTTCTCTGCAGTAGTTATTTCCACTATTTTATCTTCCAGGTCACTTATCCATTCTTCTTTCTCAGTTATTCTGCTATTGATCCCTTCTAAAGTATTTATAATTTCATTTATTGTGTTGTTCATCATTGCTTGTTTCCTCTTTAATTCTTCTAGGTCCTTGTTAAATGTTTCTTGCATTTTCTCTTTTCTTACCAAGATTTTGCATCACCTTTACTATCATTATTCTGAATTCTTTTTCAGGTAGGCTGTCTATTTCCTCTTCATTTGTTTGGTCTGGTGGGTTTTTACCTTGCTCCTTCATCTGCTGTGTGTTTTTCATCTTCTCATTTTGCTTATCTTACTGTGTTTGGGGTCTCCTTTTTGCAGGTTGCAGGTTCGTAGTTCCCCTTGTTTTTGGTGTCTGTCCCCAGTGGCTAAGATTGGTTCAGTGAGTTGTGTAGGCTTCCTGGTAGAGGGGACTAGTGCCTTTGTTCTGGTGGATGAGGCTGGATCTTGTCTTTCTGCTGGGTGGGTCCATGTCTGGTGGTGTGTTTTTGGGTTTCTGTGGCCTTATTATGATTTAAGGCAGCCTCTCTGCTTATGGATTGGGCTGTGTTCCTAGTTGTTTTGAATAGGGTGTCCAGCACTGTAGCTTGCTGGTTGTTGAGTGAAGCTGGGTGTTGGTGTTGAGATGGAGAACTCTGGGAGATTTTTGCCATTTGATATAATGTGGAGTTGGGTGGTTTCTTGTGGCCCAGTGTCCTGAACTTGGGTTTCCCACCTCAGAGGCACATCACTGACTCCTGGCTGGAGCACCAAGAGCCTTTCATCCACACGGCTCAGAATAAAAGGGAGTAAAAATAGAAAGAAAGAAAGAGGATAAAATAAAATAAAGTAAGATAAGATAAAGTTATTAAAATAAAAAGAAAAAAATAATTGTTAAGAAAAAAGTTAAAAAAGAAAAAAGAAATGGATGGACAGAACCCTAGGACAAATGGTGAAAGCAAAGCTATACAGACAAAATCACACACAGAAGCATACACATACACACTCACAAAAAAACGAAAAGGGGAAAAATAATATATCTTGGTCCCAAAGTCCACCTCCTCAATTTGGGATGATTCTTTGTCTATTCAGGTATTTCACAGTTGCAGCGTACATCAAGTTGATTGTGGAGATTTAATCCGCTGCTCCTGAGGCTGCTGGGAGAAATTTCCCTTTCTCTTCTTTGTTCGCACAGCTCCTGGGGTTCAGTTTTTGATTTAGCCCCGCCTCTGCACGTAGGTCGCCTGAGGGCGTCTGTTCTTCGCTCAGACAGGACGGGTTTAAAGGAGCAGCTGCTTCAGGGGCTCTGGTTCATTCAGGCTGGGGGGAGGGAGGGGTACAGAGTGCAGGGTGAGCCTGCGGCAGCAGAGGCCTGTGTGGCATTGCACCAACCTGAGGCACGCCATGTGTTCTCCCAGGGACGTTGTCCCTGGATCACGGGACCCTAGCAGTGGCTGGCTGCACAGGCTTCCATGAGGCGAGGTGTTTATAGTGACCTGTGCTCACACACAGGCTTCTTGGTGGCCGCAGCAGCAGCCTTAGCATCTCATGCCCATCTCTGGGGCCTGTGCTGATAGCCTCAGCTTGCGCCCATCTCTGGAGCTCCTTTAAGCTGCGCTCTTAATCCCCTCTCCTCGCACACTAGGACAGAAAATGGCAAGAAAATGTCTCTCGCTCCTTCAGTAGCTCTAGACATTTTCCCAGACTCCCTCCCCACTAAGCGTGGTGCAATAGTCCCCTTCAGGCTGTGTTCACGCCGCCAACCCCAGTCCTCTCTCTGTGATCCGACTGAAGCCTGAGCCTCGGCTCCCAGCCCCAACCTGCCCGAGTGGGTGAGCAGACAAGCCTCTCGGACTGGTGAGCACTAGTCGGCAATGATCCTCTGTGCGGGAATCTCTCCAATTTGCCCTCCACACCCCTGTTGCTGTGCTCTCCTCCGTGGCTCCAAAGCTTGCCTCCTGCCCACTACTGTCTCTGCCAGTTAAGGGGCTTCCTAGTGTGTGGAAACCTTTCCTCCTTCACAGCTCCCTTCCACTGGTGCAGGTCCCTTCCCTATTCTTTTGTCTCTGTTTTTTCTTTTTTCTTTTGCCCTACCCAGATACGTGGGGAGTTTCTTGCCTTTTGGGAGTTCTGAGGTCTTCTGCTAGCCTTCAGTAGGTGTTCTGTAGGAGTTGTTCCACGTGTAGATGTATCTCTGATGTATCTGTGGGGAGGAAGGTGATCTCCGCATCTTACTCTTCCACCATCTTCTCAAATACCCTGTACTGTTTCTTTTTTGGGACTCCTCAGGCCTTCATGTAAATTGTTCCTGAGTTATCTTGACTACTATGGATTGAATTGTGTGACCCCAAAATTTATATATTAAAGCTTTAAACTCAATGTGACTGTATTTGGGCTTATAAAGAGGTAATTAAAGTTAAATGAAGTCATGGGGATGAGGCCCAAATCTTAGAGGATTGGTGTCCTTATAAGAGGAGGAAGAAATAAGAGAGTTCTATCTCTTTGAGATGTGTGGACACAGTGAGAATGTGGCCACCTGCAAGCCAAGAAGACAGCTCTCACCAGGACCTGAATTAGCCAGCATCATGATCTTGTACTTTTCTGCTTCTAAAACTGGGAAAAGATAACTTTCTGTTCTTTAAGCACCCAGTCTATGATATTTTGTTAAAGTGGTCCAAGCAGACTATGACATTGACCAAACACCACACTTGAAAGGCGTTTTATCTTTTATTTAGCTTTGCTTATGTAGCCAAAGCCCTCCTATATATACAGTTGTGTAGGTAGGAAATTCAGATCACATACAATACCTATAACTTTACCAAATTATTTTCTTATCAGCCCAAAAGCCTAGGTAATATCAAGCTTATTTAACTGAAAATATTTCCTACCTTTCATACCTCCCTCCAGCATCTCTATACTCCTGACCATCTCGTAAACTACCCCTAGATTAAATTTTCCTAAAATTTAATTTCCTATTTCTCATTAATCATTACATTACCTCTAGTGAACCCTTAGGCACATAGCATGGAATATACCCAGATTCATCACTCAGGGTCTGCCCTCAAATGGCCCTCCATAAGTAGCTAGCCTTATTTATAATGGTTTTCCTTATACAGTTCTCCAATAAGGCTGATGGCCTTATTTAAAAAATAATATTCATCCTCATAATGTTGCTTTGAAGATCAAATGAGATACTGTATGGAGAACACTCATTATATTGTCTGGGATATAATAATATATAAAATGTATTATTGTTTTTAATGATAATAACAGGCAGTTCCTGACAATTTAATATGTATTAAAATTTAGTTTTAATTTTAATCCTGTTGAAAGATAGGTAATAGTTGATTATTTTTCCCTTCCCATTTTATACATCAGAAAACTGAGCTAAAGAAAAGTTATGTAACTTGACCAAGGTCACAAGGAAGACCTTTTTGCTCATAGTAGAGCAAAAATTTTATCCTAAGCAGTGTGGTCCCAGAGTCTGCATGCTTAATTACTACTTATACTGCCTCCTTCTTCTACACTAACTTATACTATGTGCTCTGTTACATTTTTTTCCTGGAACATTCCTGAATTTTTTGCCTTCTCTTTGTGTAAAACTAAATTTTATATTTCCTTCAATGTTAGCTCAAAACTCATCTCTTTCACTATATTTCAACACACTGAATTTCCCCCTGTTTTTCTACTTGCATTACAAAGCATTATAAAGCATCTGAACCCTAGCATCATGCAGCATTTACCTATATATTATAGTCTTTCAAGTATATGAAAGCTTACTCAATTTGAATGTAAACTCATAGTGACATGGACCCTTTAAGTTTTATAAATTTCTGAAAGTCTTAATCATTAAAAAATGTTTGGGCTTCCCTGGTGGCACAGTGGTTGACAGTCTGCCTGCTGATGCAGGGGACACGTGTTCATGCCCTGGTCCAGGAAGGTCCCACATGCCGCGGAGTGGCTAGGCCTGTGAGCCATGGCCACTGAACCTGCGCATCCAGAGCCTGTGCTCCACAACGGGAGAGGCCACAACAGTGAGAGGCCCGTGTACCACAAAAAAAAAAAAAATGTTCAATTGGAGTACATTAAAATGAAGAATTTCTGTTTATCAAATATATCATTAAGATAATAGATAAGGGAGAAAATATTTCCAAAACATAAATTGACAAAAAAGTTGTGTCTGGAATATTGACAAAAAAGTTGTGTCTGGAATATATAATAACTCTTCCAACCAATAAGAAAAAGACAAAACCTTAATAATAAAGCTAGTAAGAGATTTCAATAGGCACTTCACAAAAGAGGATATATTGTAGACAACTATATGAAAAGATGTTCAACTTTATTAGTCACCAAGAAAATGCAAATTAAAACCATAATGCAATAATACTACATGCCTGTCAGAATGATCAAAACTTTGAAAGCTGATAAATGAGTTTGTGAGTGGAGGAGAGATGAGAGAGAGTTAAAAAAACAAAAACAACTATGTGAAACAAAATTGATAGAATTGAAAAGAAAAATTAAAAAAAAATACCCACGATTATAGTTGGAAACTTCAATATCCCTCTCTCAATATGTGTTAGGACAAATGGACTGAAACTCAGCAAGGATATAGAAGAACTCAACAACACCATCAAGTCATTGGAGCTAATCAATACTTATATAACATTTCACCCAAGTAAATAGCACATTATTTTCAAGTGCCCACAGAACATACACCAAAATAAAACAGACCTTGGGACATTAAAGGAACTTTGACAAATATAAAGAAATCAAAATCACTCCAAGTATGTTCTCTCACTATAATGGAATCAAACTAGAAATCAATAATATAAAGATAACAGGAAAATCTCAAAGCACTTGGAAATGATAAAATAAACTTTTGAATAACCTGTAAGTCAAAATCTCATGGGAGATTTTAAAAATACAGTAAACTGAATGAAAATAAAAATTCAATATATCAAAATTGTGGGAAATGGTTAAGGCAGTAATGACAGGGAAATTATGTCACCATATGTGTACATTACAAAAGAGGAAAAGTCTAAGCTTGCACCTCAAAAACCTAGAAAAAGAAAAGCAATTTATACCCAAAGTGAGCAGGAATCAACAAAATTGAAAACAAAACAAAAAAACCCCAAAAAACAAAAACAATGAAATAAAATGTTTTCTTTGAAAATGTAGTAAAATTGACAAATACTTAACAAGACTGACAAAGAAAAAAAAGAGGTAAGTCAGAAATTACATATTAAGTATCAATAATGAAACAGGAGATATTACTACATACCCTCCAGATATCAAAAGTTTAAGGGAACAAATACTATGAACAACTCAAACACATAAATTTGAAAATTTAAATAAAAATTGGACAATTTCTTTAATAGCAGGAATTACTACAACTCAGTCAATATGAAAATGACTATTTTATAGCCCTATAAATATTAAAGAAACTAAAATCATAATTTCACAAAACTGTACAAAACAAAAACAGAAAACTTCCCCAAAAGAAATCTCCAGGCACAGCTGTTATCACTGGAAAATTCTACCAATGGTTTAAAGAAAATTCATACCAATTCTAGACAATCTCTCCAGAAAATGAAAGAGAAAGCAACATTTCTAATTTATATCTGGGTATTATCTTGATATCAAGACCAGACAAAGAACAGAAATAAAGAAAACTACAGAACAATATTATTCATGAAAACAGACACAAAAATCCTTAACAAAATATTAGCAAATATAATTCACCAATACATAAGAAGAACTATGTACCATGATTGAGTGGGGTTTTTTCTGGGGATGTAAGACTGGTTTGATATTTGAAAAACAAAACAGATCTGCAAGTTAGTGGAGTAGGAAGACTCTAGAATTCTCTTTCCATTTTAATAGGGAGGCAAACATTTGGTAAACAGTTTTACGGGATGATCAGAGTTTCTACTAGAATTTTTAAATTTCTTACCCAGTTCAGCAGTATTATCTGAAAGTTATCAGAAAGTTGTATCTATTAAAAAGTCCTTTCCATGAATCTTCTTAAAGATGAAGCATCTTTACAAAGGCATCAGAATAAAACAATAACTGTCTATGAATGAATGACAAAAGACTTAAAAAGGCATGGTTAAAGATCTGATTACAATGTAATTGACAACTGACAAAGAAAATTAACCAAGTTGCTATAACATACAACATTTTAAGATAATAACTAGAATTATGACTGATAACATTATACAGGGCATATCCAAATTTTAGAAATTTTATATAACTTCTAGAATATTGATATTAATGACATTTACCTATATAGTATAACCTAAGAATGTTTATCACCACTCATGTGATAATGATCATTAAAATGAAAAAAATAAATTGCACTTTATCAAAATTAAAAACTTTTGCCCTGTCAAAGATCCTAATATGAAGGTGAAAAGACAAGTTGCAAACAGTGAGAATATTTTCAAACAACAGATCCAACAAACAGTGAGTATGTAGCATATATAATGCACTCTCACTACAATAAACACATTAAAAAACAAACATTCCAATTAGAAAATGAACAAAAAACATGGAGACATTTAAATGAAGAGGATATGCAGAGTGCAAATAGACACCTGGAAAGATGTTCAACATCTTTAGCAGTTAGAGAAATGCAAATAAAAATCACATGAATATCATTATATGTCTATCAGAATGGTTAAAATAAAAAATAGTGACAACACAAAATGCTGGTGAAGATGCAGAGAAAGTGGACTCCTCATACATTTCTATGGAACATAGTACCATCACTCTGGAAAAATAGTTTAGCAGTTTCTTTAAAAAGTAAACATGCAGCTACCATCCAATTCAGTACTTGCATTCCTTGGCTTTTATTGCAAAGAAATTAAGACTTATGTTTGCAGAAACACATAAACACAAATTTACAGCAGCTTTATTTGTACTGGTCCAAAACTGGAAGCCACCCATAATTTCTTCAATGATTGTCCTTCAATGAGTGATTTGTGAACAAACTGTGGTACATTCTTACCACAGAATTCTACTTGGCAATAAAAAAGAAGAAACTATTGATACATGTAACAACCTGGATGAATCTCCAGAGAACTATGCCCAGTGAAAACAAAACCAAAAAAAAAGCCAATTCCAAAAAGTTACAAACTGTATGAATCTATTTAAATAATATTTTTGAAATGACAAAAATTATAGAAATGGTTATGTTATTTTGCTATAGTTGTGTAAGATGTTTCATTGGGAGAAACTAGGAAAAGTGTACATGAGATTCCTCTGTATTACATCTTACTCCTGTATATGAATCTAGAAATATCTAAAGTTAAAAATTTAATTAAGAGATGTAATAGATCTCATTTATATTAACAACATAAACATGATACTTTAAAACTTTAGAATAAATCTATCAAAATATCTGTCAGACTTTTATGCAAAACAATTGAAATATGTTGCAGATTACAAAATAAAGTTGAGTAAATGAATTGGAAGTTTCAATTTTATAAAAGTTTTTCCAAAATTAGTCAATGAAATATGTAAATGAATCAATATTCAACAAATCAACAAGTCAACAAGCTTTTTGGGGGGGAAGAGGAGGAGGTTATAATGAGCCGATAGTATAATTCATTAGGAAGAGACAAAGCCGAAATTATTTGGAAAAAGGAAACAGATGGAAGGAGTGTGATATTCAAAACAGAAGAGATAAATGAGGTACCATGGTCCCCTGTCATATGCTACAATCCCCACTGTTGCTGCAGAATCTTTCTCATATTTGCAAGTTTTGAAAGCTTGATATATGTCAAAGCTGAGTAATAGATAGACCATTTAAAAAATAGTACTAAGAAAATAAGTTATTCACAGGGGAAAATATAAAATTAGATTCCAACACTACACCATACCAAACAAAACCAATTCCATGTGGAACAAAAACTTAAATGTAAAAAGCAAAACTGAAATTTTGAAAAGAAATTATAGGATATCTGTGACCTTGAGGCAGCAAAGAATTTATTATACAAGACATTTAAGGTATATTTTTTAAAGATTGTTAAATTTGAAATAATTACAATTAAGACAATATTCTATTGACAGATATCCAAAACATCATAAATAGGGTATAAAAATAAGCCATGTAACTAACAAAACCATTGTACTCAGGAAATAAAAAGAACTCTGAAATCTTAGTAAGAAAAAGAAACAGTCCAATAAGAAAATGCAGGCAAAAGATATGAGCAGACAATTTAGAGATGAGGAAATATGAATTGCCATTAATATATTTCATATTTCAAGAGTGACATATGAAATATACTAATATATAAAAATATAAGGAAATGAAAGTTAAAGCAATAATAAAATACCATTATGCACTTGTCAAATTAGCAAAAATTAAATGGTTTTACATTATCAATTTTGGTGAAGATGAGGAGAAATTAGAACTCTCAGAAACTGCTGGTGGGGCTATTAATTGATAAAAACACGTCACAAATATGAAGATTTGTGAACCCCAAATGTATATGTTGATACTTCAAGGCAATGGTCCCACAAGTGAGTCTGTAGTTGTGTAGAACTGCTTACCTGCCCTAGGTTGGAAATAACCTAAATATTTAAGTAGGACTGTAAATAAATACACTGTAATATATTCAGACTAAACACTACCATGATGGCTAAAAAAAGGAGTGAGAGCTACATTTACAAGAGTTGATATATTGCAAACACATAATTTTGAGTGGAAAAGGGACTTGTGTTATTTCTCTATATAAAATTAAAAGCGTGCAAACCACTGTTCAAAAATTACTATATTTGGTTTATAGAAATATTCATATAAAATACATTTATAAAAATGTTCATGGGAGGTGCAGTTGTTGAGAGTCCATCTGCCGATGCAGGGGACACGGGTTCGTGCCCCAGTCCGGGAAGATCCCACATGCCATGGAAAGGCTGGGCCCGTGAGCCATGGCTGCTGAGCCTGTGTGTCCGGAGCCTGTGCTCCACAACGGGAGAGGCCACAACCGTGAGAGGCCCGCGTATCGCCAAAAAAAAAAAGAAAAATATTCATGGGAATCATAAATATCAAAAATAGGATAGTGGTTCTACTAACAGAGGAGAGGGAGGAGAATCGTATTGGGAAGGTATACACAGTGGCCTTCAAATGAAACTTTAATACTTCTTTTAAAATTAGAGAATTAAACACTATTTAATACTTGTTTAAAAATTAAAGTATTAAATTTGGCAAAGATATAACAAGTATCAAAACTACTTGGTAGCTACATGCACGTTTATTACATTATCCTTTACACTTCTCCATGCTTTGCCGTTATCATACTAAAAAAGTTAAAATCCTTAACAATCAATGTGATAAAATAGTGAAAAAAAGAAAACTGTTGTAAGTTGTAAATTTTTAAAAATAAGTGATTTTTTTAAACATCTTTATTGGAGTATAATTGCTTTACAATGGTGTGTTAGTTTCTGCTTTATAACAAAGTGAATCAGTTATACATATACATATGTTCCCATATCTCTTCCCTCTTGCATCTCCCTCCCTCTCACCCTCCATATCCCACCCTTCTAAGTGGTCACAAACCACCAAGCTGATCTCCCTGTGCTATGCGGCTGTTTCCCACTAGCTATCTATTTTGCATTTGTTAGTGTATATATGTCCATGCCACTCTCTCACTTTGTCGCAGCTTACCCTTACCCCTCCCCATATCTTCAAGTCCATTCACTAGTAGGTCTGTGTCTTTATTCCCTTCTTACCCCTAGGTTCTTCATGACCTTTTTTTTTTCTTCTTCTTAGATTCCATATATATGTGTTAGCATACGGTATTTGTTTTTCTCTTTCTGACTTACTTCACTCTGTATGACAGACTCTAGGTCTGTCCATCCACCTCACTACAAATAACTCAATTTCATTTCTTTTTATGGCTGAATAACATTTCATTGTATATATGTGCTACATCTTCTTTACCTATTCATCTGTTGATGGACACTTAGGTTACTTCCATGTCCTGGCTATTGTAAACAGAGCTGCAATGAACATTTTGGTACATGACCCTTTTCGAATCATGCTTTTCTTAAGGTATATATGCCCAGTAGTGGGATTGCTGGGTCATATGGTAATTCTATTTTTAGTTCTTTAAGGAACCTCCGTACTGTTCTCCATAGTGGCTCTATCAATTTACATTCCAACCAACAGTGCAAGAGTGTTCCTTTTCTCCACACCCTCTCCAGCATTTATTGTTTCTAGATTTTTTGATGATGGCCATTCTGACCGGTGTGAGATGATATCTCATTGGTGAAAAACTGAAACCATTTCCACTAAGATCAGAATCAAGGCACGATTGCCCACTCTCACCACAATTATTCAACATAGTTTTGGAAGTTTTAGCCACAGCAATCAGAGAAGAAAAAGAAACAAATGGAATCCAAATTGGAAAAGAAGAAGTAAAGCTGTCGCTGTTTTCAGATGACGTGATGCTATACATAGAGAATCCTAAAGATGCTATCAGAAAACTGCTAGAGCTAATCAATGAATTTGTTAAAGTAGCAGGATACAAAATTAATGCACAGAAATCTCGGGCATTCCTATACTCTAATGATGAAAAATCTGAAAGTGAAATTAAGAAAACACTCCCATTTACCATTGCAACAAAAAGAATACAATATCTAGGAATAAACCTACCTAAGCAGTCAAAAGACCTGTATGCATAAAATTATAAGACATTGATGAAAGAAATTAAAGATGATACAAATAGATGGAGAGATATACCATGTTCTTGGATTGGAAGAATCAACATTGTGAAAATGATTCTACTACCCAAAGCAATCTACAGATTCAATGCATTCCCTATCAAACTACCAATGGCATTTTTCACAGAACTAGAACAAAAAATTTCACAACTTGTATGGAAACACAAAAGACCCCAAATAGCCCAAGCAATCTTGAGAACGAAAAACGGAGCTGGAGGAATCAGGCTCCCTGACTTCAGACTATACTATAAAGCTACAGTAATCAAGAAAATATGGTACTGGCACAAAAACAGAAAGATAGATTAATGGAACAGGATACAAAGCCCATAGATAAACTCAGGAACATATGGTCACCTTATCTTTGATAAAGTAGGCAAGAATATGCAGTGGAGAAAAGGCAGCCTCTTCAAGAAGCGGTGCTGGGAAAACTGGACAGGTACATGTAAAAGTATGAAATTAGAACACTCCCTAACACCATACACAAAAATAAACTCAAAATGGATTAAAGACCTAAATATAAGGCCAATCACTATAAAACTCTTAGAGGAAAACATAGGCAGAACTGTTTATGACATAAATCACAGCAAGATCCTTTTGGACCCACCTCCTAGAGAAATGGAAATAAAAATAAACAAATGGGACCTAATGAAACTTCAAACCTTTTGCACAGCAAAGGAAATTATAAACAAGACCAAAAGGCAACCCTTAGAATGGGAGAAAATATTTGCAAATGAAGCAACTGACAAAGGATTAATCTCCAAAATTTACAAGCAGCTCATGCAACTCAATAACAAAAAAACAAACAACCCCATCCGAAAATGGGCAGAAGAGTTAAATAGACATTTCTCCAAAGAAGATATACAGATTGCCAACAAACACATGAAAGAATGATCAACATCATTGATCACTAGAGAAATGCAAATCAAAATAAGTGATTCCTAAAAACATCTATTGTTTTCATGTTTCTCCAAATCCATTACCAAGCTAAAAAGTTGAAAACAAAAGTGCACAGAGAGTTATTTTACATAGCTTCTCCACATATAGTAATACAATATCACAGGATATTTCAACAGAATGTAATCAAATGCCTTAATTTTTAAATCATAAAAAAGTTATTTACTCTGTATTGGTGTGCATGAGTAAATGCACCACAGCAGAATTGTCTACCCCTTGCCCGCATGAAATAGGAGGCATTGGCCAAAAAATAACTAAAATATAATTCTTTAGACTAGCTTAATTACGTTAAACTGCACTGATTTATTTTAATGCTTGCTTTCCATTTTTTCTAGCTAGGAAGGTAATGTTTACATCCTATTTCCAGATAGTGGTTATTTTGAAAATAAGACCATTTAATATGCTAAACGTTTATCTTTTTAAAAATACTCAATAAAATGTACACAGAACTGTTTCAGATAAAAGCTCATTTTTATAACCATATTGATATCTGTACACAATGTCTGTCAATAAATATTGATTTTAATAAATTCTTGGTGCTTAATTAATACTTGATAAAAATCAAAGTATGACTTTTTACTTTAGCTCTTCTATTAGAAAGTGATACAGCATTGTGATTTGATTTGCATTTTCAGGATGGCTAATGATATTGATCATCTTTTTGTGTGCTTATCTGTTTATCTACCATCAATATATTTCCTTGCTCACTTTTAAATTGGGCTCTTTTTTTAACCATTGAGTTTTGAGAGTTCTTTGTATGTTCTAATACAAGAGTATTGGTTGGCAAACTGGCCCCTCTAATTGCAGGACAAGGAGAAACCGAGGAAAGAGGCAGATCTCTCTAGCTGGGTAGGTAGCAGTTTTAGTAGAAAGGAACTTATGAACGAGGTTAGTCTTGAGAGGCCGCAAGAAGAGTAGATGTCCCCATCCGCCTGCCAGAATTGCCTTAACTGGGTTCAATCATGTGCTCTAATCAGATGGTCTCAACAACACAGAGCTCTCTCAAGGCTGCATCCTTGAGAACAGCCCCACTGTGGGACTGGTGGGCAGAATGTACATTCCAAGGACAGGAAGTGGGAGGGGCCTCCAATTCCCTGGGTCCATTTCTTGGGTCAACTCGCAGTCATGTCCTTCAGATGACCTCCTCCAACAAAGAAATTTGTCAGATACTTTATTTGCAAATATTTTCTTCAGTGCATAGATTTTCATCCTATTAATAGAGTCTTTCAAATATCAGAAGTTTTAATTCTGATGAGGTTTAATTTATTAATCCTTTTATGGATTGTGTATTTAGTGTCAAATCTAAGAACACTTTGCTTCCCTAGATACCCTAAATTTTCTTCTTTTTTTTTTCTAAATGTTTCATAGTTTTATATTTAAGTTCATGATCCATGTTAATTTTTGTAGGAGGTGTGAGGTTTAGGTCAATTCCATTTTTTTTTGCCTATGAATGTCCAATTATTCCATCACCATTTATCCAAAATGCTATCTTTCCTCCATTGCATTGTTATCAAATCCCCCAAATAATGATCTCAACCTTTGTCAATCCACTGGGGCTCTTTTGGTCTTCATCTTACCCTTCAAATGCACTTGACAAGACTGATCTTGCCCTTCCTGAAATGCTCTGTCCCTCTTTCTTCCATTCCTGCTACCTCCCTCTGGAGATTTTACTCTGACTTGTCTGATTATTCTTGCAAACCATTCCCAGTTTACCTTAACCTCTCCTTTAAATATTCAAGTCTCTTCCTCCCTACCTGACTAAACAGGCATCAATTACCATCTGTGTATTGATGCTGTGGAAAAATTTTACTTCTTACAACCCTATCTGGCTCTCTGCTCTAGTCACACTGTCTTGTTGTTTCCTGAAGACGTCAAGCTCATTCTTGCCTCCCTGCCTTTGTACTCACTGTTCCATCTGCCAGGAATACACTTTTGGCAGAGTCTTCCATCTCGCTGTTTCTTTTCATTCAGATACTCTCCAAAATATCACCTTCTCACAGATGCACTGCTTGACCAGCACTTTTAGAATGGAACCACCAACACGCCCTTCACCTTGTTGCTTTGTATTTCTTCATGGCATTTTTCTCCAACTCATGTTTTACTGTAGATTTTTTTGTCTGTTTAGAATATAAACCCCATGATGGAAGGGAGATTGTTGTCTTGTTCACTAGTATGTTCTCAGTGCATGGCACATACTAAGTACTCAACTAAGTATGTTATTTGTTGAATAAATACTTGTTGCATAGAGAGGAAAAAAAGCATTGTCATCTGTAGACAGATCTTGGATCTGATTCTTCATGCCTACGTGTGACTCGGGTAAGTTACCTATGCACATATTTCACATTTGCAACAGAGTTACTATGAGGAATAAGTGAAATGACTCTCGTAAAAGTGCTGAGCAGAGTGTCTAGTACCCAGCAGACACATGATCATATTTATATTTTTTCTTTTCACTGAATACCCATTCTTCCCTTCCTTCTATTAACAGTGATTCCAGGAAAGATGAGGTTATGGATCTGTTTCTCACCAAAAACACCTAAGCTTTGGTTAATAGTGTAGTATGGCTCTGTCAATTGTACATTTTTATTTAATATTTTTCATAAGCCTCTTAATGCTGTCAGCCTGTGCCACTGTGAGGTTGCTGAGCATGATCTCTGTCTGAAATAATCCCTCTTCTTAATCCTTCCTTTGTAAGGCATTTGGAGAGCACTCCAGCTATTGATTCTGGTATGTCAATTAATGAACAAGACTTCAAGCATATATCCGTATCTTTTAGAATTCTATAACATTAAAATAATATTTTCTTTGCCCTTCATTCTCTGAGCCTTCAGCTTTCTGATCCTTTCAGTCTCTTTCACTCATATATTTGTCCTTCTCTGGAAACAACCTTTTTTTGTGCTCTGATATATCTTTCTAGTGTCTGACTAGAGCTGAATGGAGCTTTTCTGGGGTGGAAGCATTTGTTTTATATCAATTATTGTCAAGTGGAGGTGGAGTGGAAGTGAGTGTAGCAGAAACAGTAGGGGAGGGTTTAAAAAATATTTTTAATAAATATGACCTCCTTCCCTACCTCCACTCTTACTTCCTTCTCTTTGAGAAAACCTGTTTTTGAAATAAAGAATTTTTTCTTTCTTTCTTTTCTCTCTGCTGGGTTATTTCCATATCTTTTATCTGACAAAGATTTCTGAATCTCCTTTGAATCCAAGCAGGCTGTTTTATTGTTTCATAATCTTTCAAGTCACTTTCCCAAGATAGCAATGGGGGGCTGAGAGCTTCCACCAAATACATACAGTTTGATTTATGTTCCTTATTGTAAAATGATCTGCTATTTTGTTTCCACCACTCACAACAACACACTATCTCTCCACTGTGGGAATAGAGATCAAGGCCAAGTTTGTAGGTACTGTCAGATTAATCTCTTTAATCTTAGCAAATGCTATGGTTTGGTTTTCTCAATGCTATGCTTCAAAAGCTTCAGTGCATCTCCATTTTATTCTACTTCGATGCAAATTGACAAGCTCATATTCAAGACCCTCTATAACTAATTAGAGACTCACCTGGCTAAACATATGTCCTTGCGTTCTGCTCTATATCACCATGATGTCTGGCTGTTCATGAGCAATACCATGTCTGTGTTTTCACATGTGTTTTGCTAAACATCTGTATCTATTTTCATCTTTAATTATCAGTGTCTTCACCATCCTTTGAGGGCCAACCTAAGTGATACCACCTCTGAAGATTTCTATTTATTTTAATCTACCTCACTATTTTATAATTTTCTTCTGTTTTTTATGACCCAAACTTTATGTTTTTATATAGCTTCCCTATCCAATGTTGTTTCTTGAGAAAATAGAGATATGATTGTCATGTGGTTGATATTTGCTGAATCAATAAATGAAACAACTTAGAGTTAAGATTCATTGTGACAAAGAAAGTAAGAAGGAAAATAAAATAAATAAAATAGCTTGGTAATCATTTGCTTTAACATTTGACATTCTGTTATATGGGCATTCTACAGCTAGTGGGCACATGGTAGGGGGCTAGGTTTGGTTGGATGTCCAACAACTTTAGTAGGAACCCCTATCTACATAAATGTACAAGAAAAAATAAGTTATTTAAGCATGGCCAGCAATTATAATCATATTTCTGCACTTCCTATGACTGCCCCTTTCCACTTCCTTTGACATTTTCATGCAGAAACACAGCTTTCCATACCTTGTCACTAACATCAATAAGTAACATTTAATATAGTCTATTAAAAATTATTTACAGACTAGGTCATATCACTGATGTTTCCAAGGGACTGTAATCCTTCCTGTTAGGGTAAATCAATAGAAATATTAACATCATAATCTTTCATTCTTAGGTTGCTCAGTTTGGAGGTGTTAAAGTTGAAATTTATTTTAAGAAATGTAAGGAATTTATTCAAGATGTTCATAGAGAATATTAAAAGAAAATATCTCAACAGAAATATGTTTGCTATTGTTAACAAAAAGTAAAACATTAAACAAGAGGGTAGAATTTCCTTAAGTCAGAGGCTCTATAGTATAAAACTCTCCTTAGGGCTTCCCTGGTGGTGCAGTGGTTGGGAGTCCGCCTGCCGATGCAGGGGACACGGGTTCGTGCCCCGGTGCGGAAAGATCCTACATGCAGCGGGGTGGCTGGGCCCATGAGCCATGGCTGCTGAGCCAGCACGTCCGGAACCTGTGCTCCATAACGGGAGAGGCCACAACAGTGAGAGGCCTGCGTACTGCAAAACAAAACAAACAAAAAAAAAAAAAAAAAAAAAAACCTCTCCTTAAATTTATAGCACAGTATAGAGCCTAAAGCACTTTCACCTATTATTTCATTTGATTCTCAAGAAACCCTGGAAGGCAAGGAGGAAAATTATTGTCCTCACTTTGCAGCTGAAGAAATTGAGGTTATGACATGCTTAATTACTTTTCAAGCACCACATGCTCTCTTAGTGGCAGATCATACTTTGGTAGGAAGAATTCTTTATAGATACCCACCAAACATTAAAAATACTACCTGCAATTCTCCAAGGTGTCTGAGTCTTCTTCCCCCTGCTCTCCTCTGGCTGGCTACCCAATAAATCTTGTAGTTACAGGGAACTTCTGGGTATCTATAGGCTCTCCCACTGAAAGGAATTGGTTGAATAGCCCATTCTCAGATGAATGAAAATTGCCACTCTTTGGTAATATCACTCAAAAAGCAGTTATAAATTCTTAAAATCCTACCCCAGTTCTACAGACCTGCCCATCATTCAAGCTTGGCCATCCTGTCAGAAAACAGCCATGGGATTGAATTCTCTTTCTTGTTGATGACACATAATAACATATTCGGTGAATTAGTTTTTAAATGAAACATCCAATACCTTATAATCACCTTAAAATGTAGATTTGGAAATATAAATTAGTTTGTTACATCAATTTCATTAAGATTCTCAGCTATTAGTCCCAGCCTTGGTAGCAACTTTTCTGGGCTTCATTTTTCTCATGTCTAAAAGAAGAAGTTTGACCCTTTCAATGATTATGGAAATTTGTTGTTTCTAAATGTTTCAGAAACATTAAATCACGGGTTATCCATAATAATTCTATGAGGTAGATGAAACTTATTATGAATTACACTTGACAGAAGAGAAAAAATTAACTTAGAGAGGTTATGTGACTACCCAAGATCATACAAATAATAAATTGAGACCCAAAGCTGCACCAGAGATTTCTACCATATATTTCTAACTGTAAAAAGCTCAAATCTACTCAGCTTTGCAATTTTCCATCAATGTAACTGTATAAATCATGACACCTTCTTCTATGCTCTTTAAAAACATTAATAAAAAGGACAGGGAGATCTTCAGGATGGCACAGGTGTAAGACATGGAGGTCACCTTCCTCCCCACAAATAAATCAAAAATACATCTACATGTGGAACAACTCCTACAGAACACCTACTGAATGCTGGTAGAAGACCTCAGACTTACCAAAAATCAAGAAAATCCCCACGTACCTGGGTAGGGCAAAAGAAGAAACAGAGACAAAAGAATAGGGATGGGACCTGCACCTCTAGGAGGGAGCTGTGAAGGAAGGAAAGTTTCCACACACTCGGAAGCCCCTTCACTGGTGGAGCTGGATGGGTGTGTAGGGGGAAAGCTTCGGAGCCATGGAGGACAGTGCAGCAACAGGGGTGCAGAGAGCAAAGCAGAGAGCTTCCCACACAGAGAATTGGTACCAATCAGCACTCACCAGCCTGAGAGGCTTGTCTGCTCACCTGCCAGGGCGGGTGGGCACTGGGAGCTGAGGCTTGGGCTTTGGAGATTAGATCTCAGGGAGATGACTGGGGTTGGCTGCATGAATACAGCATGAAGGGGGCTAGTGCATCACAGATAGCCAGGAGGAAGTCTGGGGAAAACTCTGGACCTGTCAAGAGACCATTGTTTTGGAGTGTGCGAGGGGAGGGGATTCCTTCCCTGTCTGCCCACAGAAGGCAGAGCACTACCTAAACAAGCTGCAGAAATGGGCTATCAGCTCACACCACAGAGATGGACATGAAATGCTAACACTGTTGCTGCAGCCACCAAGAATCCTGTATGCAAACAAGTCACTATCCACACACACCCCACCCCCCGCCAGGGAGCCTGTGCAGCCCACCACTGTCAGGGTCCCGCGATCCAGGGACAACTTCCCTGTGAGAACACATGCGTGCTCAGGCTGTTGCAATGTCATGTTGGCCTCTGCCACCACAGGCTCACCTGGAATTCCAGTTATAACTACCGTACCCCTCTCTCCCACTGGCATGAGTGAACCAGAGCCCTCTAATCAGCCTCTGCTTTAACCTTATCCTGTCTGGGTGGGAACAGAAACCTGTGGGTAACCTACATGCAGAGGTGGGGCCAAAACCAAAGCTAAACCCCAGGAGCTGTGTGAACAAAGAAGAGAAAGGGATATTTCTTGGTGCATCCTCAAGAGCAATAGATTAAATCCCCACAATCAACTTGATGTATCCTATATTAATGGATATCTGAATAGACAAAGAATCAACCCAAAATTAAAGTGGTGGACTTTGGGAGCAACTGTAGACTTGGGGTTTGCTGTCTGTGACTGACTTGTTTCTGATTTTTATGTTTATATTAGTATAGATTTGAGCGCTGGTAACATTGGTGGATTTGTTTATTGGTTTGGTTGCTCTCTTTTTTTTAATTCCTTTTTTATTTTCTTATTTTAATTATTTTATTTAATTTTATTTAAAAATATTCTTTTTCTTTCTTTTTTGTCCCTTGTTTTCAGAGCCATGTGGCTGACAGGGTCTTGGTGCTCTGGTCTGACCTCAGACCAGAGCCTCTGAAATGGGAGAGCCCAGTTAAGGACATGAGACCACCAGAGACCTCCCAGTACCATGTAACATCAATCAGAGAGAGCTCTCCCAGAGAACTCTATCTCAATGCTAAGACCCAGCTCCACTCAACAATCAGCAAGCTACAGTGCTGGACACCCTATGCCAAACAACTAGCAAGACAGGAACCCAACCCGACCCATTAGTGGAGAGCTGTCTAAAATCATAATAAGCTCACAGGCACCCCAAAACACAACACCGGATGCAGTCATGCTCACCAGAAAGACAAGATCCAGACTCATCCACCAGAACAGAGGTACCAGTCCCCTCTACCAGGAAGTCTAAACAAGCCACTGAAATAACCTCACGCACTGGGGGCAGACACAAAAAACAATGGAAATTATGAACCTGCAACTGCAAAAAAGAGACCACAAATACAGTAAGCTAAGCAAAATGAGAAGACAGAGAGACACACAACAGATGAAGGAGAAAGGTAAAAACCCTCCAGACCAAACAAATGCAGAAGAAATAGGCAGTCTACCTGAAAAAGAATTCAGAGTAATGATACTAAAGGTGATCCAAAATCTTGGAAATAAAATGGAGAAAATACAAGAAATGATTAACAAGGACCTAGAAGAACTAAAGAGCAAACAAACAATGAAAAACAACACAATAATTAAATTAAAAATTCTCTAGAAGGAATCAATAGGAGAATAACTGATGCAGAAGAATGGATAAGTGACTTGGAAGTTAAAATAGTAGAAATAACTACCACAGAACAGAATAAAGGAAAAAGAATGAAAAGAACTGAGGACAGTCTCAGAGACCACTGGGACAACATTGAATACACTAACATTTGAATTATAGGTCTCCCAAAAGACAAAGATAAAAAGAAAGGGACTGAAAAAATATTTGAAGAGATTATAGTTGAAAACTTCCCTAACAGGGGAAAGGAAATAGTCAAGTCCAGGAAGCGCAGAGAGCCCCATACAGGATAAATCCAAGGAGAAACATGCCAAGACACATATTAATCAAACTATCAAAAATTAAATACAAAGAAAAAATATTAAAAGCAGCAATGGAAAAGCAACAAATACAATACAAGGGAATCCCCATAAGTTTAACAGCTGATCTTTCAGCAGAAACTCTGAAAATCAGAAGGGAGTGGCAGGACATATTTAAAGTGATGAAAGGGAAAAACCTACAACCAAGATTACTCTACCCAGCACGGATCTCATTCAGATTTGACAGAGAAATTAAAACCTTACAACAAGCAAAAGCTAAGAGAATACAGCACCACCAAACCAGCTTTAAAAAAATGCTAAAGGAACATCTCTGGGCAGGAAACACAAGAGAAGGAAAAGTCCTATAATAACAAACCAAAAAAAAAAAAAAAGAAAATGGTAATAGGAATATACATATCAATAATTACCTCAAATGTTAATGGATTAAATGCTCCAACCAAAAGACATAGACTAGTTGAATGGATACAAAAACAAGACGTGTACATATGCTGTCTACAAGACACCCACTTCTGACCTAAGGTCACATACAGACTCAAAGTGAGGGGATGGAAAAAGATATTCCATGCTAATGGAAATCAAAAGAAAGCTAGAGTAGCAATTCTCATTTCAGACAAAATGTATTTTAAAATAAAGACTATTAAAAGAGACAAAGAAGGACAGTACATAATGATCAAGGGGTCAATCCAAGAAGAAGATATAAAAATTGTAAATATTGATGCACCCAACATAGGAACACATCAATACATAAGGCAAATGCTAACAGCCATAAAAGGAGAAATTGAAAGTAACAGAATAATTGAAGGGGAATTTAACACCCCACTTTCACAAATGGATAGATCATCAAAAATGAAAATAAATAAGGAAACACAAGCTTTAAATGTTATATTAAGCAAAATGGACTGCATTGATATTTATAGGATATTCCATCCAAAAACAAGAATACACTTTGTTTTCAAGTGCTCATGGAATATTCTCCAGGATAGATCATACCTTGGGTCACAAATCAAGCCTGGTAAATTTAAGAAAATTGAAAGTGTATCAAGTATCTTCCAACCAGAATGCAATGAGAATAGATATCAAAGACAGGAAAAAAATCTTAAAAAATACAAACACATGGAGGCTAAACAATACTAAAAAACGAAGAGATCACTGAAGAAATCAAAGAGGAAATGAAAAAATACCTAGAAACAAATGACAATGGAGACACGAAGACCCAAAACCTATGGGATGCATCAAAAGCAGTTCTAAGAGCGAAGTTTATAGCAATACAATCCTACCTTAAGAAACAGGAAACATCTCGAATAAACAACCTAACCTTACACCTAAAGCAATTAAAGAAAGAAGAACAAAAAAAAAAACCCAAAGTTAGCAGAAGGAAAGAAATCATAAAGATCAGATCAGAAATAAATGAAAAAGAAATGAAGGAAACGATAGCAAAGATCAATAAAAGTAAAATCTGGCTCTTTGAGAAGATAAACAACAGAATACACATTTTTCTCAAGTGCTCATGGAACATTCTCCAGGGTAGATCGTATCTTGGGTCACAAATCAAGCCTTGGTAAATTTAAGAAAATTGAAATCGTATCAAATATCTTTTCTGACAACAACACTATGAGACTAGATATCAATTACAGGAAAAGATCTGTAAAAAATACAAACACATGGAGGCTAAACCATATACTACTTAATAACGAAGTGATCACTAAAGAAATCAAAGAGGAAATCAAAAAATACCTAGAAACAAATGACAATGGAGACACGATGACCCAAAACCTATGGGATTCAGCAAAAGCACTTCTAAGAGGGAAGTTTATACGAATACAATTCTACCTTAAGAAACAGGAAACATCTCAAATCAACAACCTATCCTTGCACCTGAAGCAATTAGAGAAAGAAGAACAAAAAAACCAAAAGTTAGCAGAAGGAAAGAAATCATAAAGATCAGATAAGAAATAAATGAAAAAGAAATGAAGGAAATTATAGCAAAGATCAAAAAACTAAAAGCTGGTTCTTTGAGAAGATAAACAAAATTGATAAACCATTAGCCAGATTCATCAAGAAAAAAAGGGAGAAGACTCAAATCAAGAGAATTAGAAATGAAAAAGGAGAAGTAACAACTGACCCTGCAGAAATAGAGAGGATCATGAGAGATTACTACAAGCAAATATATGCTAATAAAATGACCAACTGGAAGAAATGGACAAATTCTTAGAAAAGCACAACATTCCGAGACTGAACCAGGAAGAAACAGAAAATATAAACAGACCAATCACAATCACTGAAAATGAAACTGTGATTAAAAATCTTCCAACAAACTAAAGCCCAGGACCAGATGGTTTCACAGGCAAATTCTATCAAGCATTTAGAGAAGAGCTAACAGCTATCCTTCTCAAAATCTTCCAAAACATAGCAGAGGGAAGAACGCTCCCAAACTCATTCTATGAGGCCACCATCACCCTGATACCAAAGCCAGGCAAAGATGTCACAAAAAAAGAAAACTACAGATCAATATTACTGATGAACATAGATGCAAAAATTGGCCATAGAATACTAGCAAACAGAATCTAACAGCACAGTGAAAGGATCATGCACTATGATCAAGTGGAGTTTATCCCAGGAATGCAAGGATTCTTCAATATACACAAATTAATCAATGTGATACACAATATTAACAAACTGAAGGGTAAAATCCATATGATCATCTCAATAGATGCAGAAAAAGCTTTTGACAAAATTCAATACCCATTTATAATAAAAAAAACTCTCCAGAGAGTAGGCACAGAAGTAACTTACCTCAACATAATAAAGGCCATATATTACAAACCCACAGCCAACATCGTTCTCAATGGTGAAAAACTGAAAGCATTTCCTCTAAAATCAGGAACAAGACAAGGATGCCTAAGCTCACGAGTATTATTCAACATAGTTTTGGAAGTTTTAGCCACAGCAATCAGAGAAGAAAAAGAAATAAAAGGAACCCAATTCAGAAAAGAAGAAGTAAAACTGTCACTGTTTGCAGATGACATGATACTATACATAGAAAATCCTAAAGATGCTACCAGAAAACTACTAGAGCTAAACAATGAAGTTGGTAAAGTAGCAGGATACAAAATTAATGCACAGAAATCTCTTGCATTCCTATACACTAATGATGAAAAATCTGAAAGAGAAATTAAGGAAACACTCCCATTTACTATTGCAATGAAAAGAATAAAATACCTAGGAATAAACCTACCTAAGGAGAAAAAAGACTTGTATGCAGAAAACTATAAGACATTGATGAAAGAAATTAAAGATGATACAAACAGATAGAGAGATATACCATGTTCTTGTATTGGAAGAATCAACGTTGTGAAAATAACTATACTAAACAAAGAAAACTACAGACTCAATGCAGCCATATCAATCTATGAATGACATTTTGCACAGACTAGAACAAAAAATTTCGAAATTTGTATCGAAAAACAAAAGACCCTGAATAGCCAAAGCAAGCTTGAGAAAGAAAAACAGAGCTGGAGGAATCAGGCTTCCTGACCTCAGACTATACTACAAAGCTGCAGTAATCAATACAGTATGGTACTGGCACAAAAACAGAAACATACATCAATGGAGCAGGATAGAAAGCCCAGAGGTAAACCCATGCACTTATGGTCATCTTATCTTTGATGAAAGAGGCAAGAATATACAATGGAGAAAAGACAGCCTCTTCAATAAGTGGTGCTGGGAAAAAAGACCTACATGTAAAAGAATGAAATTAGAATACTTCTTAAAATCATACACAAAAATAAACTCAGAATGGATTAAAGACCTAAATGTAAGGCCAGACACCATAAAACTCTTGGAGGAAAACATAGGAACAAAACTTTTTGACATAAATCACAGCAAGATCCTTTTTGACCCACCTCCTGGAGAAATGGAAATTAAAACGAACATAAACGAATGGGACTTAATGAAACTTAAAAGCTTTTGCACAGCAAAGGAAACCATAAACAAAACAAGAGACAACCCTCAGAATGGGAGAAAATATCTGCAAATGAATCAACTGACAAAGGATTAATCTCCAAAATTTACAAGCAACACATGCAGCTCAATATCAAAAAAAACAAACAAACAACACAATCCAAAAATGGGCAGAAGATCTAAATAGACCTTTCTCCAGAGAAGATATACAGGTTGCCAACAAACATATGAAAGGATGCTCAACATCATTAATCATTAGAGAAATGCAAATCAAAACTACAATGAGGTATCACCTCACACTGGTCAGAATGGCCATCATCAAAAAATCTACAAACAATAAATGCTGTAGAGGGTGTTGAGAAAAGTGAACCCTCCTGCACTGTTGGTGGGAATGAAAATTGATACAGCCACTATGGGGAACAGTCCTAGAACTACCATATGACCCAGCAATCCCACTACTGGGCATATACCCTGAGAAAACCATTATTCAAAAAGAGTCCTGTACCACAATGTTCATTGCAGCACTATTTACAATAGCTAGGACATGGAAGCAAGCTAAGTGTCCATCAACAGCTGAATGGATAGAGAAGGTGTGGCACATTTATACAATGGAATATTACTCAACCATAAAAAGAAAAGAAACTGAGTTATTTGTAATAAGGTGGATGGACCTACAGTCTGTCATACAGAGTGAAGTAAGTCAGAAAGAGAAAAACAAATACCATAAGCTAACATATATATATGGAATCTAAAAAAAAAAAAAAAGGTTCTGATGAACCTAGGGGCTAGATAGGAATAAAGACTCCGACGTAGAGAATGGACTTGAGGACACGGGGAAGGGGAAGGGTAAATTAGGACGAAGTGCGTGAATAGCATTGACATATAAACACTACCAAGTGTAAAATAGGTAGCTAGTGGGAAGCAGTTACATAGCACAGGGAGATCAACTCGGTGTTTTGTGACTACCTAGAGGGGTGGGATAGGGTGACGTAAGATGGTGGGGATATGATGATATATGTATACATATAATTTATCCACATTTTTATACAGCAGAATCTGACACAACATTGTGACACAATTATTCTCTAGTAAAGATATTAAAAAAGAAAACAAAAGGACACAACCTACAGTTTATTAACTGAGCACACTAATACATTGAACCAAGGATTTTCCATTTTTTTTCACATGATGTCTTTGGAGCAATATTTTCAATATCATATGCAATTTCCTGACTGCAAGTGGAAAAGCAGGCAAGCTGCTTGTGAACTGGATGAAATATTCCAGAATAGAAGAATTACTAGATGCAATTGGGAGAGGACTCATCTTGATGAATTTGAGATAGAATTCTAAACATGTCTGTACATATCTTCACTAATCATACTCATCTCACCCTCAAAGGAATGATTCCACAGAGTAAAAAACCCTCTGGGTCAAGAATCTCTCATGTAAATACTTGTTTAGACAGTTTAAAAATAGGCTTTATTTGTTCATTGTTATATAAGTCCCTCCCAAGGTTTCTCTTCATAATGAGTAATATGTTGGGATTGGCTGATGGCCTGGTATTGAGATAGCTAGCAAATCTTAATGCTAAGGCAGGTCGCCAATATATATTCTGACTTGAGTCCATGGGAATGAGAAGTGGTGTAGTTTAGCAGATTTCCTGTCAGAAGTGGTCTGGGCACCTGTCTGTAACAGATAGAAATAACTTTGTGACAATCAGGGATGAAAGTCTAAAGATTATAGGAATGTAGAAACTCAGAAATTGATGAAGAAAGTCCCCCATGAGTTTGGTTGGAGGCAACTCAGTAGAAGAGAGTCATGAAATCTAGTTACAGCTCTCCATGCTGGGTTTGTGTTTTGGATAAAGAACTTCAGCCTTCAGTACATTGATTTAATGCCAGCCACAGTCACCATCCTCAGCTTGTTAAAAGCAGAGTTTGATTCAAAAGATATGAAAAAACTTTAAGGAGTTTAATGTAGTTGCTGTTTTCTATTAATGTGCCAAGTTCAATTTTAAACTCAGAGGATAGGGGAGAAAGCAGAATTGTATTGTGGATTGACAGCCTGCTATAGTTTCATTTACTCATAAAAGAAATAATAACAAGACACTTTGTCATCCACATATAAAATTTACTCATTCCTGGAATTAGAAGTACGGAGAATCTTATGATGAAAATATCTGACAAATTTCAATTCAAGGCAAAGATACATAGGTAATAAATATATTCAATAATGGATAGTCCTTTCCTTTGAAAAATGTTTAGAACAAATGACTCTGATGACCTAAAAATGTTATCTTATAAACATTTCCAAATTTAAATTTCCATAATGCTTCAGAAAAAAATGAGTTTCGTTTTCCTAAATTTATAAAACTATTGACATTAACATGAATGCATATTTTACAAGTGATGCTCTTTTAAAAAATACAGACATCTGTAATGTGTTGTTTACAAGAGTCCTTGGGCTAAAACTTGATGAAATTGGCACTTCTCCCTCATTCCTTTAGAAGCAGACAAGAAAGCCAGGTTGCAATGTTACCTGTCTCTCTATCTTGGCTCCAAACTCCAGAAACAATCATCAAAGTCACACCCAGATTGCTTGTTTTGTAATGTAGAGAACAACTTGAAAAGAGGAAAGAAAATGTTGGCTCCCATATTGTGGTCAAATGACCCAGAGAGTAGATTTCCAAATTCCTACTTAAATATATTGTGTTCATATGAACAAGTATCCCAGGTCAGGTGGGGCAAACTTCCCCAAGGTTGGATATGAAGTTCTGATGCTTCCTTCACAATAAAAAAACAGATTCAGTGTTTTTTTGTTTTTTTCAGTAATGCCAAGAAAACCCAGATAGAGTAGGTGGAGCCATTTAAATTATAACTCTCCTGAGAAATTCATTCATCCACAGAGATCCTTTCTAATTACATTATTGTTCTCTACACCTTCATGCTTAAGTAATGCAGTATTAATTCATGAAAATAATTAAATCTCTGTCTAGTGGGTTTTGTTGAACCATTCTCATTCTTTTAAAGTACATGTTCTGATATTCTGGATTTATCGCTGGGGACTGGAAAAGAGAAGGTATTTTTCCCCTCACACCTTGTCTCAACTTAAGGGCAGAAATGATGGTAAATTTTCCTCTACTGGTGTCTTGGACCATGTAGATGTTTGGATCAAGCATAAGACAAAGGAGAAGATATCATATCAGAGGGCAGTAAAGGCAAAAATGTGAATTAGTAAGAAAATGCTAAACTTAGGGTTAGACATTGCTGTTAAAGCATCTCAGTGCAACTTACTACTAGCTTTGTGACTTTCAATTACTAACCTCTTAAGCTTCCATTTCTTCATCCAAAAGATGGAATTAATACATTTGCCTTGCTGTGTTATTGAGAGAATTAGATATCATATATGTTTAGTGCTTAATACAGTGCCAGATCCAGAACAGCCACTCAGTAAACTGTAATTACTTTCTACTTTAGTCTCAGATTACTTTCAAAAATATACTCATAAATTATTTCTAATAATCAGATCTAATCTTTATTGAGCTCTTTATATAAGAACAATGAGAAAATATGTTTCATCTCATTTAATTTCTACTATATTGCTTGAATATTTGATATAATTATTCCAGTTTTACATATGTAAAAATTGAGACCTGTCTAGGTCAAGTAATTAGTCCAAGGTTAAATAGCTGAAAATGGATGAGTGGGAATTCAAATTCAAATCTAACTCCAAATCCCATACTATCAATCAGTAATCCTATAAGGGCTTTGTGGTGAAGTGCAACCCAAGCTATTTCCTAAATCTTAACTATCAAGCCCCATCAAGAAAAGAGTAGAACAAAGCATTCAGTGTGTTTTTTGTTTTGTTTTGTTTTAATTTATTTTATTGGAGTTATAGTTGATTTACAATGTTGTGTTAATTTCTACTGTACTGCAAAGTGATTCAATTATAAATATATTCTTTTTCATGTTCTTTTCTATTATGGTTTATCAAAGGATATTGAATATTTTTCCCTGTGCTGTACAGTAGGATCTTGTTGTTTATCCATTAGTGTGTATTTGTTGATGGTAATTGTTGATAGTGTTGAGATAAGGATTTATAAAGGCAAATCATATACAGGTAAGAAATGACAGAATGAGTAAGAGTCCTTCAGGGCACTTATGCTACCTTAGAAAACCTTGTTCTGTCTGATGCCCTTCTCTTTCTGGACACAGAGAGGCATAACTTTGTCCTACTTCTACCTTTGGTATAATCTAGAGTTTTCCCTAATTTCCATCCTATGCCTCAGGAAGTCATTCTTATTAGTTCTCATAAGACTTATGTCTCTATAGGGTCCAGTCCCACATAATCACCAACATCCATCACCTTGCAAGATTGTCCAAGCTTCTGAGCCAGTTCCACCTCCATAGCAGGCAGGGTATTCTGGGCCTTAGAAGCATCATTCTATAGGGTCAAATTTGTAGCTGTAGACCTGGCATCCCATCTTCCTGGTAAGCCTTGAGCAGAAAAGAGTCCACTGAAATTTAGTCTTTCAAAAAAATTTACAGAATCTTCCAAGTCCTTATCATGTGTCCACTGTCATCATTCTCCTACCTCCCTTTAGATCTTGCTATGAATACTAAAGCAACATATCTCAAGGCATAGATATGCCCTTGTAACAATGCAAGCAATCGTGAGTCTGTAAATAATCAGACTTTATGAGGATGATACTCAGGAATCTGAATTTAAATAAGCTCACCCAGGTAATTCCTATACATACTAGTTTGAGAACCACTACTTGGTCCACAATTCTATTGTCTTGCTAAACATTGAACATCATAGCTGTCTGGAATCTCCCTCTCCTGGGATCCATAAGAAGATCCATTGGATTCTGGATCTGGACACTCATCAGAGTCAATCACAAATGACCTGCACACATCAGGGTAATCTAGCTCAGCTGTCCACCCATCGCCCCTCCTGGGCCAGCCCTGCCTTCTCCCTTCTCCCCACCCATCGAACATGTCAAAGTCCCTGCAGACCCAAGTTCCAAACTCTCACATGACTCTCAGGGTTCTTTTCCCCAATGCACTCTTCTTTTTCTTTTTACTTCTTTCTCTCTTACCATTCTGATGTTTGGGTTCCTTCTGTCTTTTGAATCTATCCTTTAGCTACCAGCAGCCAGGCTTTCTTAGTTTTGTGCTGCCCAAAGGAAACCATGATAACGTTTTTACATTTCCACAGGGAAATTCACAACCAACTCAGAACTGTAGTCAAGAAATACCATGATAGGGAATTTTCTTCATTCTCTATCATTCATTAATCACAGAAGACCATATCAAACAGAGTGTGATGAAGTGTAAAGTGTAATGTTAACTCTTTACACCTATTTGGATCTTGATGTTAGTTTCGCTTTTGTTATATAAACCAGCTTATTTCTCAAAATGCAGGTTATAACCCATTGGTGGTTTATGGAATCAATTTATGATTCTCTATCAGTACTTAACAAATAGAATAAATAAGAAATATCAGATTTTATTACATAGTGGAAGAGTAAGTATTATATAATGAGAACATTTTCATGAATGTGTGTATTTGTGTGAATATTGGGGCATGATGGAAAGTGTTTTAATTTTTAGTTGTGATCCATGATTATTAAAAAAAGTCAAAGCCATTTCTCTAAATTTTAGAGGATTAGAACTATTGTCTGCATGCTGTGAGGTCAGAATGTCTGTTTATGTGAAAGCTTTCTCTCCAGGGAACGAAGCCTCTCTATTTTCTTTCTCAAATAAAGCATGTGTTTTCTTCAGTTGACACAAATCAGTCAGAGCTTAAACTCTCCATCTTGATGCTGCTTCATCTAATTTAATAGAAATATAAAATGTTGACACATACTGTATTTAATCTACTACATACTTGACTATCATCTCATTGTCAATTTTGTCAACTGTAAAAATGGAAATATAAAGACAGGGTTTTTGATAAAGATTAAATGAGATAATTTGCATCAAATACTGAGAATCAATGTTTAGCACATAGGAAACCATCAAGAAATGTCAGCCATCATCATTATTATCACATTCAATTACACAAATTATTATTATTATCATATTCAATGACATAAACCAGATATACTTTTTAAATCAGATCAATGCAAACAGGAAAAAAAGAAAACACTCAGCACCAAAATCTTGGAGTCTAAAACTGTCATAAATTTGTTCAAAGGTTATCGGAAAGGCTTCTTATAAAGTCTCAGAGGGAAATTCAAGGAAAAATGGTCTCCGTTCATGCTCTTACCAAATTGTTTAAGGCTAATTAGCTATTGAACGTCAGCCAAAACAAACATGGACAACCCCCTAAGATCTAAGAATACACAATACTATAAACTGAATACTTGAGGTTATTCTTCTTCTGACAACCATGGAGTAGTGAGGTGGAGAGAGAGAGAGTCTGAAAACCCTTTAAAACCGATTTTACTTCATTAATCCACTGTTGTTTATCTCTGCACATCTTTCTTCTCCATTTAACTTGTACAAAAGGAAGAGCCAGCCCTCGTGTGAAGGGGCAAGTTGGTGTGTGTCTTCAGCTACCACTGTCCCTGTTTATTTGCTATAACAAAACCTTTGTGTTCAAGGTGCTGTGAGTCACCATGAGTGCAATTAAGTACGTAGTGGGTATGAATTTACAGAGCCACCCTTTTTTACTGCTCTGTGTTCACCACTGCCAGTTCCCTGGATTTATGAGGCCTGGGAAAGTCTGATGTTACTACCACAGCCTGGCCTCTTGGAGACTGCATTATTTAAAATAGGTCACTCATATTGGTTAATGTTTAGAGAATTTTTTAAAAGTAGATTTTGATTATGTCTATGAAAGACAAGTTGACTGACAGCTTTTGACTGCCCAGTGGTAAGGCTTATTAAACAATTATTCCACTGTGTTCTCAATAAGGTCATTCAACTGCCCAGGCTTGCCCTAGTCCGTTGGGAATCTGGCTCAAAGGTTTCTGCTGATTGGAACATTCAAGTGTAGAAAAGGAAAGTAATGATTGTTTTATAATCATTTTGACTCCATTTAACTAAATGTTGGATGTGGAATTAAGGTAGGGGGAGAAGGCAGTGTTGTAAGAAAGAAAGAACTGAGAAAAATGCACAAACTCAAGAAGTCGTAGAAAATAGCTCAATTCTATCACAGACCTACCTCAGAGATATTGTGGATTCTGTTCCAGACCACCACAATAGAACAAATATTGTGATAAAATGAATCACATGAATGTTTTGGTTTCACGGTGCATATAAAAAGTTGTGTTTACACTATGCTGTAGTCTATTTAGTGTGCAAATGCATTATGTGTAAAAAAACAATGTACGTATGTTAATTAAAATATACTGCCCAAAATGCTAACCATCATCTGAGCTTTGGGTGAGTGATAACATTCTGCTGGTGGAGGGTCTTATCTCGGAGTTGACAGCTGCTGACTGGTCAGGCTGGTGGTTGCTGAAAGTTGGGTGACTGGCAATTTCTTAAAGCAAGACACATCCATTGGCTCTTCCTTTCATGAATGATTTCCCCACAGCAGGCAAGGCTGCTTCATAGCATTTTACTCACAGTAGAACTTCTTTCAAAATTGGGGTAAGTCCTCTCAAACTCTGTCACTGCTTTATCAACTAAGTTTATGGAGCATTCTAAATCCTTTGTTGTCATTTCAACAATCTTCACAGTGTCTTCACCAGGAGTAGATTCCATCTCAAAAAAAAAAAAAAACTTTTGCTGATTCATAAGAAGCAACTCCTCATCTGTTCAAGTTTTATCCTGAGATGGCAGCAGTCCAGTCACATCTTCAGGGTCCACTTCTAATTCCAGTGCTCTTGCTGTTTCCACCACATCTACAGTTACTCTCTCCACTGAAGTCTTGAACCCCTCACAGTCATCCATGAAGGTTAGAATCAACTTTTTCCAAACTCCTGTAAATGTTGATATTTGGACCTCTTCCCATGAATCACAAATGTTCTTAATGGCATCTAGAATGGTGAATCCTGTCCAGAAAGTTTTCAGCTGATCATGCCCAGATCTATCAGAGATATCACTATCTGTGGAAGCCCTAGCCTTATGAAATGTATTTCTTAAATCATAAGACTTGAAAGTCAAAATTATTCCTTGATCCATGGGCTGCAGAATGGATGTTGTGTTAGCAGACATGAAAGCAACATTAATCTTACTGTACATCTCCATCAAGTTCTTGAGTAACCAGGTACATTGTCAATGAGCAGTAGTATTTTGAAAGGAATCTTTTATTTTGAGAAGTAGGTCTAACAGTGTGTTTCATGTATTCAGTAAACCATGTTGTAAACAGATGTGTTGCCATCAAGGCTTTGTTTTTCTATTTATAGATCAGAGGCAGAGTAGATATAACTCTTAAGGAACCTAGGATTTTCAGAATGGTAAATAAACATTGGATTCAACTTGAAGTCACCAGTTGCATTAGCCTCTAACAAGAGAGTCAGCCTGTCCTTTGAAGCTTTGAAGCCAGGCATTGACTTCTCCTCTTCAGCTATGAAAGTCCTACATGGCATCTTCTTCAAATAGAAGGCTGTTTCATCTACATTGAAAACCTGTTGTTTAGTGGAGTCACCTTCATTCATTATCTTAGCTAGATTTCTTCTGGATAATTTGGGGCAGCTTCTACATCAGCACTTGCTGCTTCACCTTGCACTTTTATGTTATGGAGATGACGTCTTTCCTTATGAACCAACCTCTGCTAGCTTCAGACTTTTCTTCTGCAGCTTCCTCACCTCTCTCTGTCTTCATAAAATTAAGAAGAGTTAGGGCTTTGACCTGGATTCAGCTGGCTTGATCTTCTATCCAGACACTAAAACTTTCTCCACATCAGCAATAAGGTTGTTTCACTTTCTTATCATTTGTATGTTCACTGGAGTAGCACTTTGAATTTCTTTTTAAGAACTTTTCCTTTGCATTCACAACTTGGCTAATAGTTTGGTACAAGAGGCCTAGCTTTCAGCCTATCTTGGCTTTTGGCATGTCTTCCTCACTAAACTTAAGCATTTCTAACTTTGATTTAAAGTGAGAGACATGCAACTCTCCCATTTACTTGAACACTTGGAGGCAATTGTAGAGTTATTGATTGGCGTAATTTCAATATTGTTGTGTCTCAGGGAATAAGGTAGCTGAGGGAGAAGGAGAGACAAGGAAGTAGCTGGTCAGTGGAGCAGTCAGAACATACACAACATTTATTGATTAAGTTCACTGTCTTATTTGGGTGCTGTTCCTGGCATCCCAAAACAATTACAATAGCTTCATCAAAATCATTGAGCACAGGTCAACTTAACAAATAATAATGAAAAAGTTTGAAATCGTGCAAGAATTACCAAAACATGACATAGAGACACCAAGTGAGCAAATGCTGTTGGAGAAAGAGCACTGATAGACTTGCTTGATGCAAGGTTGCCACAAACCTTCAATTTGTGAAAAATGCAGTACCTGCAAAGCACAATAAAGTGAATCACAAAAACTTAAAATAGTTCTAGCAGTGATTTTAATATGTTTATATGGAAGAATGCTGGGAAGCATTGTAGAGAGACACAGAGAAAGGCAGACAGCTAAACAAAGGGAAAGATGTAGATGTAAGTAGATAATGTAAGTCATAAGAGAATGCATAGGTATGTCATTGGTTATAAGAGTAAAATTTGATTGATAGTTGATATCATAAACACATTATAAAGCTATACATTTTATTTTTTTTGAAGACACAGTAGGGTAACATGATGTTTCTAAATTTCTTTTTTTTTAATTAAAAATATTTTTAAATAGATCTTTATTGGAGTATAATTGCTTCACAATACTATGTTAGTTTCTGTTGCACAAAAAAGAGAATGCATACACATGTCCCCAGATCTGCTCCCTCTTGAGCTCCCCTCCCATCCTCCCTATTCTACCCCTCTAGGTCATCACAAAGCACCTAGCCGATCTCCCTATGCTATGCAGCTTCTTCTCACCAGCCAACTATTTTACATTCGGCTGTGTATATATGTTGATGCTACTCTCACTTCGTCCCAGTTTTGCCCTCCCAACCCATGTCCTCAAGTCCATTTTCTATGTCTATATCTTTATTCCTATCCTGAAACTGGTTCATCAGTACCATTTTTTTTCTTTTTTTTCTTTTTAGATTCCATATATATGCATTAGCATATGGTATGTGTCTTTCTCTTTCTGACTTACTTCACTCTGTATGACAGACTCTAGGTCCATCCACCTCACTACAAATAACTCAGCTTTGTTTCTTTTTATGGCTGAGTAATATTCCATTGTATATATGTGCCACATCTTCTTTATCCATTCATCTGTCAGTGGACGCTTAGGTTGCTTCCATGACCTGGCTATTGTAAATAGTGCTGCAATGAACTTGTGGTACATGTCTCTTTTTGAATTATGGCTTTCTCAGGGTATATACCCAGTAGTGGGATTTGCTGGGCCATATGGTAGTTCTATTTTTAGTTTTTTAGTTTTAGTTTTCCAGCATTTATTGTTTCTAGATATTTTATAGTGGTCATTCTGACCAGTGTAAGGTGATACCTCATTGTAGTTTGATTTGCATTTCTCTAATAATTAGTGATGTTGAGCAGCTTTTCATGTGTCTCTTGGTCATCTGTGGTGAAATGTCTTCTGCCCGTTTTTTAACTGGATTGTTTGATTTTTGATATTGAGCCCCATGAGGTGTTTGTATATTTTGGAGATTAATCCTTTGTCAGTTACCTCATTTGCAAATATTTTCTCCCATTCTGAGGGTTGTCTTTTTGTCTTGTTTATGGTTTCCTTTGCTGTGCAAAAGCTTTTAAGTTTAATTAAGTCTCATTTGTTTATTTTTGTTTTTATTTCCATTATTCTAGGAGATGGGTCAAAAAAGATCTTGCTGTGGTTTATGTCAAAGAGTGTTTTCCCTATGTTTTCCTCTAAGAATTTTATAGTGTCTGGTCTTACACTTAACTCTTTAATCCATTTGGAGTTTATTTTTGTTTATGGTGTTAGGGGGTGTTCTAATTTCATTCTTTTACATGTAGCTGTCCAGTTTTCCCAGCACCACTTATTGAAGAGGCTGTCTTTTCTCCATTGCATGTCCTTGCCTCCTTTGTCATGAATTAGGTGCCCATATGTGTGTAGGTTTATCTCTGGGCATTCTATCTTGTACCATTGATCTATATTTCTGTTTTTGTACCAGTACTGTACTGTCTTGATTACTGTAGCTTTGTGATATAGTTTGAAGTCAAGGAGCCTGATTCCTCCAACTCTGTTTTTCTTTTTCAAGATTGCTTTGGCTATTCGGGGTCTTTTGTGCTTCCATACAAATTGTGAAATTTTTTTGTTCTTGTTCTGTGAAAAATGCCATTGGTAGTTTGATAGGGATTGCATTGAATCTGTAGATTGCTTTGGGCAGTATAGTCATTTTCACAATGTTGATTCTTCCAATCCAAGAACGTGGTATATTTCTCCATCTGCTTATGTCATCTTTGATTTCTTGCATCAGTGTTTTATAGTTTTCTGAGTACAAGTCTTTTGCCTCCTTAAGCAGGTTTATTCCTAGGTATATTATTCTTTTTGTTGCAGTGGTAAATCGGAGTGTTTCCTTAACTTCTCTTTCTGATTTTTCATTGTTAGAGTATAGGAATGCCAGAGATTTCTGTGCATTAATTTTGTATCCTGCAACCTTACCAAATTCATTGATTAGTTCCAGTAGTTTTCTGGTGGCATCTTTAGGATTTTCTATGTATAGTATCATGTCATTGGAATTCAGTGACAGTTTTACTTCTTCTTTTCCAATTTGTATTCCTTTTATTTCTTTTTATTCTCTGATTGCTGTGGCTAGGACTTCCAAAACTATGTTGAATAAGAGTGGCAAAAGTGGACATCCTTGTCTTATTCCTGATCTTAGTGGAAATGCTTTCAGTTTTTCACCATTGAGTGTGATGCTTTCTGTGGGTTTGCCATATATGGCCTTTATTATGTTGAGGTAGGTTCTGTCTATGCCCATTTTCTGGAGAGTTTTTATCATAAATGGTGTTGAATTTTGTCAAAAGATTTTTCTTCATCTATTGAGATAATCATATGGTTTTTATTCCTCAGTTTGTTAATGTGGTGTATCACATTGATTGATTTGCTTATATTGAAGAATCCTTGCATCCCTGGGATAAATTTCTTAAACTTACTTACATGATCCAAGAGTGACTAGCTAGAGTATGTTACCAATAGTGCCACCTGGTGTTCAGATGCTCACACTGCATCTGAGTACCTCAGAGCAAGCCCCTGAGGAGAACCCACAGTGAAGGCTGTGCTACCCCATGGGGAAGACACAGTGACATTAGAAGTATGAAGTCACACACAACAGAATGGCTTTATGGGGAAATGGTTACGTTTAAATGTTGCCGCCTGGGATTACACAGCATTTATTCTCCTCTTTCAGGGTCGCTATGTTGAAATTACAAATAACTGAGTTTAGACAATAGCTACAAATTAAATTAAAATTAAATTAATAAACTATTAAAAATTAAATCAAAAACTGTAAAAATTAAACTAGAACATGAACACAAACATCTAATTCATGAATTCGAGGTTCATAGACATTAGCCAATGTGTATTCTTTACCTATTCTCAGAATTATAAACACAATCTGAAATGCCCTTAAAACTAATGTAGTTTTGTGTTCATTCTAGCAAAAAAAAACCCCAAAAACTGGAGAATATAACTGTGTAGCATTAGGCAATTTAATCTCAATGAAAAAGAACAAAAGAAAAGGAAACAGTCAAAAGACTTAAAAATATCTCAGCTAGAGTAGCATTGACATATGTACACTACCAAATGTAAAATAGATAGTTAGTGGGAAGCTGCTGCATAGCACAGGGAGATCACCTCGGTGCTTTGTGACCACCTAGAGGGGTGGGATAGGGAGGGTGGGAGGGAGATGCAAGAGGGAGGGTTCATGGGTGTATATGCATACATATAACTGATGCACTTTGTTGTACAGCAGAAACTGGCACAAAATTGTAAAGCAATTATACTCCAATAAAGATGTTAAAAAAATAAAAACATCTTAAAAAAAACAAAAAAAAACTCAGTTAATTAAATGATTATGAACTTGAATAAGCATCTCATTACAAATTTAGGACAAGTGAGTTACCTATTACAAAATTTGAGCACTGTAGCAGGAAAGAGCCAGGGAATACAGGATGCTTATGTACAAGAATCAAGAGAAGTTTTGTCCTTCTCTTAATTACTTAACTTTTTTCTTGTTAAATAGTATCTAAGTTTATTAAATATACAGACCTGGAAAATTTCCAATTTTCTCCTAGTAAAGAGGTTTGGACTGTAACATATATGCTCCTCCTTGCAGATAGAGAACATATGTTGCTGGTTCACATCATTACTCACGTGCATTGTATTTACTCTCTTACCCTGCTCAGTCATATAAACAAGTTGCTTCTAAGACTGAAAATGCCAGCTTGTTTTATAATCCTGGGAAGATGAAAGAAGAGGGAACTGAGGAAATGATGGATATCCAGCCGGAGGAATGGAGAAGCAGCCTTCCCCAGGTGGAGACTGAAGACGAGAGTCAGGACCAGTCCATGTAGCTGGAGGGCAGCACAGAGAGCGATCTCAGGGGTAGACAGCAAGAGGCATGCAGAGAATGTGTTTGACGACTGTGAAGTGTGGGCAGGATGAACTTGATTGCAGGAGAAACAGGGCAGCCAACAGAGAAGCAGCAGAAGCCAGAGGAGATGAACTTTGAAGGAGTGTGGCGTGAGATGCCCACAAGAAAAGGAGGTCTCAAAGGAGGGAAGTTGAAACCATTTGCAGAGGGGATAGCAAAGCCTTAATAGAAATAATAGTTCTTTGACACTGAGTGATAAGGAAGAGTCTAATGTCCCCTGTAGCACCCTTAAACAGGATGATATACAGGAAATGAAGGAGGTGGTAAACAGAGACCCCTAACCATCCACAGGTAGAAACATAACTAGCTCAGGGATTTCTGGTCTGAATCTAGTTCACATGAATTTGGTATATTTCAAATATACTATAATTTTTCATGTTTGATATGTTGTCACAATTTTAAACACTTTTCTATAGGATATTTTCAATCTTTAGGATTTTTAACATAATTGTTTAGTATGCGTACTTAAAAGATTGTTATTTTTAAGCAAATATATTTTTCTGATAAATCTCTGTGTAAGATGTCAAGGATTTGAAATTCTAACACCTCAGAGGCTAGGTAGGATGGATAAATGCATGAAGTGGCTATGGGTAAAAATGTTGGGAATGGAGAAAAAAATCTAACCGAGGAGTCCATTCCCTAGAAAAGGTATCCATAGTGATTGAAAGCATAGATTTCTACAACCAAAGTAGCAGCCACAGCAAAGTCCCACCTCACTGGACAAGAAACACACAGCAGCCGGCTGCTTGGCTTAGTGAATTGTCCATTTGTGACCATGCCCTGATCTTAACTACTGGCTGTTAAAGCCTGAATTGATCTGTTTGCTGAACACTAGTGGCACAGACCTAATTTATCAGTAACCCTAGCACCTAACTACCTGATGGAGAAGGGGTAAGAGGAATGGGCAACCTGAGCAGGAAGAAACATAGTTAAAATATTTTCTTAGTTTCTAGGTAGGCTCATTCAGACAGAAGCTAAAATCACAAGCACATCTAGGAGAGCTTATAAGAAGTTATTTTCCTTATATGTACACATTCAAATGCAGAGCTGAGACCTCTCTTCCAAGCCTTTGCTTAATAGTTTATTTTAAAAATTAGAGAAAGAAAAATTAAGAAAAAAATAATTAAAAAATATTAATTCCACTAAGCATCCCCTGGCTCTGACCTTTCCGATTTCATTTTGCCCGACTACTACTCCACAGTTTATTAGTAGCAGAAATAGCCATAAAATCTAAATGACTTATTATAATAGAGCTACCTGCTCCATGTAGCACAATATTTTTCATTTCATATACTAATTGGAAAAAAAGAGATAAATAAAATCTGTTACAAAATGCACCTTAAAAATCAACTTCTGATCAAATGAACATTATGCAGCAAAAGAGCAATATAAGGGCAAGTTTAGAAAAGAAAGTTCCAGAAAGCCCAGCACTAGAAGAATCAGCAGCAGAGATGATATATTTTAATTTGATTTTATGCTCTTTGATTTCCTAAATAAGGAACTTTGGCTGCTAATATGTCATGGCTGTGTTTAGCCCTTTTATGACTGTTTAAGATTAGTTGAGAACAATGGCTTTAATTTAGAGTATTTTGAGATGAACCATCGTTTCATGAACTTCTACAAAGAAGATTGCACTCCCCAGCCTTGCTGCCCCCACATTGCAATATATAGCCAGATTCCCATTTGTGTGTCACCATAATTTTAGTAGGAAAACTTGTATTGTAATACTAATTTCCCACACTAAATTCTAGTGTATATCTACCTCTTCTTTTGCATATATTCAGCAATATTTTTCTTTACTACAATGTTGGCTTTGAAGGCTTCATTAATAGACATGGTAAAATTTCAATGTAGCAAAGAGTGAATATCCCTTCTCAATCATGTCAAATCAGAAGAAATTGCATCACTTGCCATAGTTTTACTCTTTTAATTATTTACACAGTTTGCTCATCGCAAAATGGAAAAAAAATGGATTTAGCATGGTAGTGTTGTTATTATGGTCAAATGAGATTGGTTGTAGAGAGTTTGTACCTGTCTTGTTCTTGCTAAACTCAGCTGCTATTACTCCTGACACAGAACACTGCCACTCAAGCAGAACCTACAACAGAAATATTCTCACTGTGAATTGAAAACTAGGTAAATGGAAATCACAGTAAAAGTTCCATGCAGACTTGCAGAAACGGGAAAAATTATAAGGAGTCTTCTGAAATTTGGGGGTGTATTGTTGTGATACAGGGTTGACCAACAGAATATTGAATTAGGTGCTGAAAAGTGGAATAAGTATAGGATGGCATGAGCAGAAGGACAAGACACAATTTCTCATAATGAAGAATGGTAGCGACCTGCTGAATAAACAGCTGGGAAGACAGTCAACAAGCATTGATTGAGTGCCAGAATGTTCCACCGGTCTTTTCAGTAAAGAGATATAACCAGTCCTGCAGCGAATGTCACCAAACCTTTCCCAACCCCCCACACGCCAAGCAGTGGTGCCCCATTTCAGACAGGAACAACAACAGCATCTGTTATTGTATACAAATTGACATGACAAAGAAATCCTGTTTGACAACAAATTTGCAAAAGGAAGTTTGAGAACACCTGTCGAAATGAATTAGAAAACCTGGCTTGAGCCCCATAAATTCACTGGGCCCTGCAGACGCAGGGAGACAGAATAATTAAGTGCCCGATGTTAACTCAACATGGGTAAACTTTATGATGTTCTGAGCCTGATTGTGAATAATGGGATTGTTTACCATTATGTCAGAAATAATGGATAATAATCCAAATGAAGATTTGGTCACAAATTTTCAAACATTTCTTTTCCTTTTTTACATGAAAGGAAATTCTAATTTTATTGCTGCTACTTGTTAGATGACTACGACAACGGTGCTATAACTATCTTCAAAATGGTAGAAACATTTACCTTGACTATTTCAGTCAAGCCATCTTTGTAATCAAAATTTCATTCCCAGTCAGAGTTAAAGCCAGCCCATACTTGTGGTATTAGGCAATGGTTAGACTCAGCCACTAGAATTTTTGTCAGCTTTGTATCTCTATCTGACTTTTCCTTTTTTCCCCCCACAAAATATCATGATAGCTATGATATTAGCTAGCAGAATGAAATAGAAAAGCCTTCTTAATAATGTTTCTTAGTTAGACTTTTGAATTTGTCCTTAAAGGACTTTTTATCTACAAAATTGGATATTTCCGTAGATACTAACCATGGCTTTGCTTTAGAATCACCTGGGGGATATTTTCATTTTAATATCAACTCTGTGTTCCCTTCTCAGACCTCCTGAATTAATATCTGCAGCAGGAACAAGTCTCAGGAATCCAGAGTTTCTTTAAAGATCCAGTGGGCTAATTTTCTGCCCTAGACCACCCCTAGCGACCAATTCCTCCTCCTATATAACAAAGTTGGCCCCCCATTATGTAAAGATTTATTTATTAACCATTTACTCTGTCTGTAAAATTGCACCAGACCTGCAAAACTCAGCTGTGGAATGTAAGATGTTTTTGTACTGATCTTTTCTTTCTAACCCCATATAAAATGACTAGACAAAAATTAAATGATGATTTGTTCTTAATTTAACTAGAGATGGTAGAGACTTCAAACCTTCATTCTGGAGGCAATAATTCAGTAGTGCCATAAAGAATGGATCATTTTTATTTAAAAAATTAGATTGAGAAGGAGACTGTAAAAAAGCTAAAGAAGAAGTGATCAAAAACAGAACAAAGAAATCTTATATCATGAAAGCCAAGTGAAGAAAGTTTCCAGAAGGGGAGAATTATAAATATCGTTAAAATACTGTTAAAAGCTTCCAGAATGAGGTCTAGGACTATAAATCTGAGAGAAGCCCTTTGAATTTGGCCAAAAAAAAAATCATAAAGGAAATAATTATAAGCTGGGCAACGGAATGTCCTACAAGATTTTTCTCATTAAATTATTATCAGAATTCAGAAAAGGGGAGGGAGCATGAAGTGAGCAAGATTTTACACTCAGGGTTGTTCTAACTCTCAGTGACCAGAGTGAGAGATCGATGCCTCTGTCTGATGTTTATTAAGGGATAAACACATAGGAACATAACTGAGTGTTTAAGCTATTGTCATATTACAGTGAACAGAGCAGAGAATGGATTAATTTGCTCAATAAATATTTACTGAGGACCTTGTTACATGACAGGAACCAGAGACAGAGCAATGAAAAGGAAATAAAATCCCAGCAGTTCCAGATTGGGAAGGACTGTTGAGATAATATCATCCAAGGCAAGGTTTCTCCATGTTTAACATGCATACATAAAAACCTGGTGACCTTGTTAAAATGCAGATCCTGATTCAGTATTTCTGGAGCAAAGCCAAGTGCTCTACATTTCTAGCAAGCTCCTATGTAGTGCCTACACTGCTGGAAGATGGACCACACTTTGAGTACAAGAACAAGGACATCCATTAAAACAGTCTCCAAGATTTGCCTCACTCAAATCACCTTTGCCTAATGCAGATGTGTGGTCCCTCTGCTGTAGATTTTGATCTGTATACTGTTCTCTCAACTCCATGGATGATTCTAAGGCTGACCCAGCTTTGGGTACCACTGATATCATCCAACCACCTCACATTACAGGAAAGGAAATTGAAGACCTTTAATCTTCAGTGACCACCTGAATCAAGATTCAGGCCTGCTGATAACTGTTAGGATGATTAAGGACATCTAAATAATAGCATCATGTTCTCCACACCCAATTTCTGAACAAAATGTAAAAGAAGACAAAGAATAACCATCTTTATTGCTGATGATAGCTAGGTTGGAGAATACAGCTTACCTAGAGCACCAGAGGGCCTCCTAAGGTAAGCAGGATTAGGCAGCCTCAGGCAGCCAGTCAGAGGTACACACGAGACTGGACTAGGACAGACTTTCTCCAGAAGGGAAGGGTGGGCCCCTAGAGGACAGCAAAGAATGAACACTCCCTGTAGGCAGCTAATTCCCAAAGAACGAAGGCAGAAACTAAACAAAGCATTCCCAGTTTTCCTTTCAAAATCAACCAATGACATGATACTACTCCTGGAAAGGAGTAAGTGATGAGGCAGAGGGGAGCCAGAATAATCACATGTCCACATAGAAAACAAGACCAGGAATGGGGAAGGCCCATTCCCAGACTGCAACACATCCAGCCCTCTTCCCACTGCATGGTCTTCCTGCAATGCACCAGGACCTAAACCAAGCATGCCGATAACTCAAGGTGAGATTTGTGAATTTTACATACTAGCCATGATCTAGGGCAGGGCTTCTCAAACATAATTCTGTACTCAAATTACCCTGAGATCAGATTCTGATTCTGGAAATCTGGGGAGGGCCCTGAGATTCCAGTTCTAGGAAGCTTCCAGGGCATGCTGAAGGCCATACTTTGAGAAGCATGGGAAGGGAATCCCCTTATTTCAAGACTTAATTCTGTCCCTACCTCAGATTTGAAAAGCAAGAATATTTATGGATTGTTCTTATTTTCTGTTTGCTATGATCTTGCTATTTAAACTTACCCCCTGTGCATTGTCACTGGTAGCTAATATTCACAGGTAAAGAACCTTGTTACTAATAAGAAAAATAAAGATAAATTAATCAAGTCTGCTCCTTTTCTGTTACCAATAAAGGGTTGAGAATCATCAGGGGAAATTTACTAGCCCAGGGTAACATAAGTAGTTGATGTGAAAGCCTGGAATAAAAATTCCTTTCTTCTGAATCCAAGGCTAGTGTCTTTTTCACATAACTGTGCTGTTTGCCATTGGCAGACTGACCATGACACTGGTTTTCACATGTAGTCTACGTTGCTGTACCGATCAAGTTCTCTCTCTATTGCACTTGACTGTCTGGAGATCAATGATGTGGTTATTCTAAACATCTCTCAAATATTGCTGCAACTTCATTTAGCACAATATCTCCTGTTTCACTACTCAAGTCAAGGTTATAGTTCCTTTCTTTTTATTTTCCTTCTTATTAATCCTTTTTGATATGGACAGCTATAGGGCCAAGATGTATTGAAATTTAACTTGGGGCCTCTCACTTCCTCTCTCCATCTATCTCACTCAGTCTAAACTCAGAGGGAGCTAATGATAAATTACTAACAGTGATAAACGCCCATCAGCCAAAGACCACTAGGAACTCCCATGCTGTTGAGGTCAACCAGGTCAAGTTCATCAATGTGTGCTGCACTGAGGCAGAGCATACACTGGGGTGTGGGGTCTTTTGCTGGTGGGCTTTAGCACCACCAGATACTGTTATGCATCTGGTACAGTGCTTCTCAGGTCACATTCACTCAGGCTAATAGGCCTACAAAGGTCATCCTTTATTGATAATCGGAGCATTTTGGGTGGCAGCAGTTTTGCCCAGAGGCCTTCAAAACCAACTAAGTAGGCACTCATCTAATCTATTTGTATAAAGATAATCATGTGTATAAATATTTTCTCTCTGAACAAAAAGATGGGGAAACGTAAGAGGAGAATACATGAGGTGTTTCCAAATTTCTGTTTTAATCAGATTTTCAAACACTCTGTACATAGAATGAAAACAGCTCTGTAAAAGGTAAATGTGTGTAATGTGGAACTATTGATCAAATTTAAATATAGAGATTATGTATGTCTTGTTGAAATGGTTAACTCTACATTAAATACTAATAGACTAATTGATTGTATTCTTTTTAGAACTTAATATTGACTAGGAAACCTGGTTGCAATATTAAGAAATTCAATGAAGAGTAATCCAATGGGAGAGGTAATGTATTTACATAATATTTATATAACAGGGATAATTTGTTCCAATGACTTGAAACTAGGCTCATAGAATTTTAACTAAAGGTTAAGCTTTTAGAGTAATAAGCTGCAAAATACTATCTCAGAATTCATGTCTCAAAATTTGAGTTACATTTCACATTTATGATGCATAATATATAAGGTGTTGGTAAAAGATAAGTAATATTATTAAATGTACCTCATGTATATAAAGGGCATTTGTCTATTATAATTTCATCTATCTATATTCAGTTACTGTAAAAAGTGAATAATTTTCAGAAATTGCCATCAAAATCAAATGATTGTAGATCTGTTTCTGGCCCTTAGTTTCAGCTGGTTCTCAGCTTGTTAAAAGTTAAATATTCACATATTCACCACTCTAAACTGAAATGAGTAGCTGCTATCTTTTGCATAGACCTAGTAAATGATCTTGTTTTTAGAGTCCAAATTCCTTTTATAAAGTTATTATTTTCATAAACATTTTTGTGTTTCTAAGCCTCCCTGGCAACCATTTAAAAAAAATCACAAGTATCATGCTAGATATTAGTGAGAGGCAGGTGGAGAAAAACATCTGGAGGCAAACCTTCAATCTATCAACTATCAAGTGAAGTACAAATTGTGGCCTTAGGGACCCTAGAGTACAACCCAATCTTACTACTTTGGCTTGATAGTGAACTTCTCTCCCAGGGGAACCTGACTTCATATAGTACGTTGGTCATGCCTGGGTTGCTGCTGCTTTACATATTTTCTCAGGCCGTTTCTTTCCGTGTGTGTAATTATTTCTTCTTCTACCTCACATTTTCATTATTGGAGTAGCTTTCATTTCAGCAAAGACTCTTGTATAAGGAAGGTCATCACATTATGATTTATAATAGCAAAATGAAAAGACACAGTAAATGTCAATAATGAGAATTGGTTGAATTAAGTTATATCCATGTGATGAAATATTATGTAAACATAAAATTATATTATTCTCTTTAGGTTGGCATGCTTTATTAAATTCTGTCTCTGTTTTCCTTTTCCTTTTTGCTTTGAAGTAATTTTAAACTTACCAAAAAAGTTACAAGAATATCACATGGAGTTTCTGTTTATTCCTCACTTTGTTTGTCTAATGCTAATAACTTCTATAGCTCTAGTACCACTATCTAAGTGAGGAATTAATATTTATATGATGCTGTTATCAAATCTACAGACCATCTCTGAATTTCTCCACTTGCCCTGCTGATATCTTTTTTCTGCTGTAGGATTGAGTCCAGAATCCCATGTTGCACTTAGTTGTTGTGAGGCCTCAGACGCCTCCAATCATCAATTTGGGAAACCAATTCAAAATATTTTAAAACACTATAGAAATCAAACATGGGGTTTGTCACGTCTGATTGGCAATTTTATATCCTCTGTGAATAATACGTAAAAAATGCCTCACTCTGAATCATTATAAAATCCAATTGTTTATTAAAAAGATGACTAAAATGAGCAGACAAATGCATATTAGTTTAGCATAATATATCTTATTGTGAGAATAAAGAAGTCTAAATGGCTGTTTGGATCTCTGTCCCTGAATTTTTTTTTTTTTTTTTTCGGTACGCGTGCCTCTCACTGTTGTGGCCTCTCCAGTTGCGGAGCACAGTCTCTGGACACACAGGCTCAGCAGCCATGGCTCATGGGCCCAGCCGCTCCGCAGCATGTGGGATCCTTCCAGACCAGGGCACAAACCCGTGTCCCCTGCATCGGCAGGTGGACTCTCAACCACTGGGCCACCAGGGAAGCCCTGAAATGTTTGATAAGACTGATTTTATCTGCTAGCCAGTGAATTGTGTAAAACCAAGGCTACTCCTAAAATTCAACCAATCCTGGTCACCCTTGGATTTAGAGTTATTTTCCTGAGTTTATGAACATTAAATGTTGTCTCATTGTACTGCTCACATCAGATCTGTGCTATTCCATTTCAACTATCCAAGGAGTCAGCTTTTTCTGTACTTCACACCCAAACCTCCCAACCCATTCCCCTCATACAGAAACATCCAAATACTCAAGCACACAGACTGTTGACTTTGTAGAAAGTTAAAGAGACAAGTGAGAGATTTATGGAGTAACATGCAAACTATTTTAAGTGGTTGATATTCTTGGTTCTAAAAGGCTTGGCACCATTTGCTGTGGACCTTTATTCACTGGTAGCTTCATCCTCGTACTTCTGCTGCCCAAGCCACATCACTGGATCTTTTCATCTCTTCTTTCCTTCTCCGCTTATTATCTCTGTGTTTTGCTCCTTCCTGTACAAACCAAAAACCAATTTAATGTCATGCAGAGGTCCCTTAACTCTTTGTTTGGCTTGACCATGCTCTTAGGCTCTGTCTTATAAGCTTATCAAGGTATATTCCTAAAACAAGAGTCATCTCTCTAAGAAGAATACTGATGCCAAGGATAAAATTACCTCCCTCCATCTCTTAAGGTTTAAGAAATAACATGGGGCCTTTTTTTAATTTTGGTTTTAGATTTCTTTACATATTGTTTGCTCATATCTAATCCACTGAAAAGCAAAAACCATGATTCTCAGGATTGCTAAAAAGAAACTAATACTTCTTTCCTCATATTGGATTATTATTTTTTTCAATTTTGGAATAATTTTAATTAGAAAATTTGCAAAGATATTAGAGTTCATGTTCACCCTGCCTTGCCCTAATGTTCACAACTTACCAGAAAGACCATAGTATATTTTTCAAAACTACGAAAGTAGCATTGTTACAATACTTTAACTGAAACTACAGACTTTAATTTGGATTTTACCTTTTTTTTTTCATTAATGTCTTTTATATGTTCCAGGATCCAATTTAGGATATCACTCTCTTGCTTTTAGAGAGTTACTTTTAAGGAAGCAGCTGATTCATGAAATCTACATCAAAATAGGAGCCTTAAAATCAAGTTCACCATTATTTCTGCTTTATGCCTGAAATGACAGCCATCATCACTCATGAGCAGCACTTACAATAATAGGGTGTGTGACTGTCTTGAAATAATGACCCCTCCCTTCTCCCAGGCACAGTGATTCTGGGCAGGTAAGAGCATCACCTTCCTTCTGAGCAAAGCATTTAGTTGAGCCACACACCTGTTCTCAGGAAGTTATGAGCTTTATTGTAAAGGATTTTTATTATGTATCATAGCTTAGAAGATAAATAGTATATGGGATTTAATTTTAGAAGGAAGGCATAATACCTTGATACTTAAAAAAACACACATTTTAAGAGCTGGTCTTATATTTTCTGACCATTGGAATTTAGCATATTGCCTAGAAAATATAGATTATTAGGGCAATAGATCATCCTCAAATCTTTATATTATGTGTCTGGTGTCCTTAAGAAGTTAACCAGAATTTTAAAGAAACTAAAGCAAAACAAAACAAAAACTTCCTTCTAAAAGCCTTGAAAACAAACTAAAAGCCAGTTCTATGGTAGGAAACATTTGGAAAGCATTTGGTTAAAACATATGCCTCCTCAAAATTTAATATACTAATGTGCACCATATGTCTGAAAAAAGGAAAATGTCTTGCAGTGTTTCCCAAACATAAATTAACTGGAGAACCATTTTTTAAAAAGCATATTAACTTCCCATAAAGAATAAAACTTGAGAAATGTTAGAAACATATTTATTTATTGACTCCAAATGGATAGAAATTTAGAAGTATTTAGTTCAAATTTCCACTCTTACAGCAATCCTCACAGAAGGTTCATCAGCCCCTACCTCCAAAGTCATAGAAGTGTGCCCTTCCACCACCAGAAAGCTCCAGTTATAAGGGAAAAAAAAGCAACTTTTTATTCTGTGCCTGAATTGCCCTACTTTCAACATCCTTCAGTCATTCCAAAGTCACTCCTACAAGATGACATAGAACCTTCCACGTGATGGCCGAGGTTTTCTTTGAGGTCAGTTCTTCTGAATTGCCAGTTTATTGTTCAGATATGTCAAGGACTTTGAACATTTATCATAATTTCTTCCTGGGCTTCTAGCAAAGTCTCTAATAGTACTGAATATGGCCTTAGTCACACAGCCTTGCTTTCTTCGATGGTTTTTTTTTAACAAGGGTAAGGGAGCCGCCCTGAGCCTGAGAATGTAGGCAGGTATAGCCGGTTTGACAGGTATCTCGCTAATTCTGAGTTGAGGGAAGAAAATTCCTGCCCTGCTCATGTCTGATGGAATCACAGGTTTAGGAAGACGGTTCAGAAGTACTACTTTGTCTTTGAAAATGTCTGCTGTTATTCACTGAGGGAAAACCCACAGAAAAATGCTGATGCTCTGCGTTGCCAGAATAATCATTTGCCCCAGGGTAGCCGGTCAGAGGAGTCAAGAGCTGGGCTGATCAAGCATTTTGAGAACATATTTAAACAGAAATAGAGAATTCCCTTACAGGCCATAGACTCGAATGCCCTTCAGAGGCTGAAATATATTTTTAAATTTTATGCTTTGATAATACTTCAAAAATATAGGAATTACAGTTTAGTCTAATTAAATATAGAAACAATTTCCTTTGAAAATTAAAATATTCTTATTCGGTGTTAACCTCACTTTAGAATGATTTCTCTCTGCAATGAGATAAAAATTAGAAAAAGATACAACACATGTATAAATGCATGTGTCATATATATTACAAGCAGATGAGGTTGAAGTACAATTTATTCAGAACCTAGAACATTTTTAAAACATTTACAAATGCCTAAAACAGAGAAAATATGGACTTACACTATGGGATGTGTTCCTGGGGATACTATGAAGTTATTGCTGAATTGTGTGACTCTGGGGGTGGAAGTGATACTGACCAGGGTTCTTGGCCTTCCGCAATCAATAGAAGTTGACTAGAGGCCAGACAAGAAATTCAGCCAAGGCTTCACTGGGGTCCCTGCAGCCACAGCAGGGAGTGAACACAAGGAACAGTTTCCCTTGCTCACTAGCTCCACAAGGGGGACTGAGCTGACTCCTTATATAGGGTGAGGGTAAGGATGTGTTGAGGGGTCAGCTGGAGGGGTGGCTTAGGTGGTCTACCCACCACTTTGGTGGTGTTGAGTGCAGGAGGCATGCGCAGTACCCTGCTTTTGCTCCCAACACCCTGTTTCTGCTACCCACTCTTCAGAAGTATCAGTTGGGTTCTTTGGTCTTTTTGTATCTTTTTGTCCATAATTTGCCCCAACTACACATGCACACAGTTATTTTTAGTCCCTTATAGTCTCTTCATATTTTGCTGTCCAGGTGCAAGCATAGCAGCACTGCAGCAAAGCGTCCCAGATCCCAGCCTGTCTCAGAAGGAGCATGAAAATAACAAGATGGGGCCAGAAAGAGGTGAAGGCCCATGTTCTCCTTCCCCAATCAATTGCCTTGAGAGCAAAGCAGACAGGAATGCCTCCCCCTACCCACTGTTTACCCACTTGTCACTCCTTCAACCCCTCCTTCCAACCCACTAGGACTCTCTGTCCTTCTGCAACTTCTTCACCTCTTCCAAATTCCCTTTGATGCTTATTGTAACTGTTGTGTTTTATACAAATGAGAATCGGGTGCAGAAAAGAAGCCTCATCAGACATCTACACTAAACCCATATCTGTGCACAAACCAGCAGCTGTCATGTCCAGACTCTAGGCATTTATTGAAGGACCAACAGCTTACAGCCGTAGATGGGGCTTAAATCATCTTTGCAACTTTGTACCTGGCCCTCCAGGAGTCCTTGTCCAATCTCATCTCTTCAGTTGGTTGTTCCAAACCTCTACCAGATCCTGAAATCCTGTACCTGACGTCTAGCTTCTTGCCCTAAGAAGTTGACTAAATCTTTTCACAAAGGAAATAAAGAATATTAGCAGTGCTTTCTCTCTGTATCCCTCTTTCTTATATCCACACCCACCCTTTCCTCTCTGAAGGACATGGATGCTGCTCCTTTGGGGAGCTGGCCTCTGGTCTCTCCATACCACGCCTGGGCATCATTTCTCTTCCACTCCCTTCATGACCTCTTGTCTTTACTGTACTTCTCTCTCCAGTGAACATTGTTTCTTAAGTTCATCACATCCTGAAGCTAAAGAAAACTTCCCCAACATTGCTTCTTTCTCAAAATCACTGTCATATCTCTTTCTGCCATTTAAATGATGTACCTTTATCATTCTGTCCTCACTGTTCTCACACCTTCTCCCATGTGCTCCACAGTCCATGCCCATCTCATTCACATCCTCAGCACTTCACTAAATCTACTCTCTCCACAACAGCAATGCCCCCACTAATGGTCAAATCCAACAGGCTCTTCTCACTTTTAACCAAATTTCACAGCAACTGACCTATTTGAACATTTATTCTATGAGAAAATGCCTCTTCTTTTGTTGTCCACAAAACCATTTTTAATCTGTCTGTGGAATTCTAGACATTGCTATCTGCTCCAGCCTTGCAGTCCTTCAATTTGGGGATTCCCTGTGACTGTTTTCTTTCTTTCTTTCTTTTTTCTTCTGCATTCACAATGAGTGATCTCATCTCCTCCTATGGCTTAGAAGCGTTCAGCTGCAAGAGAAAAAGATGAATACTCTACAGGGGTTTGGTTAAATAGTGGTTTCCTTCTTTCCATGCACCAAGATTAAATCAGATTGGTGGTTGCTGGTGTTGTTTAGAGCTTCAAGGTGTCAAAGAAAATTTCTCTGTCTTTCCTAATGTTAGACAGTATGACTGGTGTAGCTTGGCCGTCCTTTCCACAGTCTAGATTAGAGATGAATAAAGAAGCAAAAGTGGAAAAAAGGGCAGAACCTTCAGCATGAGAGCAAAGACTTTCCCATAAATCCCCATTAGACTTCCCCTTATGTCTCACTGGTCACACCTATTTACAAGGCTTTCTGGGAAAATAGCACTGGAAAAAGGTGTAGAAATGGGTATTGAGTGAATCAGTTTACAGTATATTTAACAACTTCATCAGCCTTAAGACTTCAATGGAAGTGACACCTGCTGTGTAAAATATTATCTGATTCTTTTTGTGTGCATGTGTGGCTCTGTGGATGTAGGTCTTTTGGAGCATGTGTCACATTGCGCTGTAATTCTGTAATTTTTAGGTGTCCATCATCATGGTCCTTACCCTCAAATCCCCCTATTAGATCATGATCTTCTTAACTGCAGCCAATATTAGATCCATCGGTGGATTTGTGAACCATCAGTGCCTAGTACAATGAAAAGTACACATGCTCTTTCAATATTATATATAGCATATAGTATATATAATATTGAAAATAAATTTGAATATTGGATGATAAATATCTTAATTCTAATTATAGCTATTGATTATTATTGCTATCTTGATTGTTCAGATCTAGACAATATTTTAACTTAAACTGAAGCAATACATAAATTATTTGACACTAGAGTCTACTATTGGCCCTTCCTAACTCTCAATTTAGTGTTGGTGTGATATTTTGGCACAGTATACATATTTTTTTCCAACCATTTTGTATTTGACTTCTCTTTTCCTCTTCTCATCACAACTGCTTTTGTCTTTTTTATCCACCTACTCTTTCCAGCCTGTAAGAAGCATACAGCAAATCTGGCATCAGTGTGATGTAAGAACTGTCATTACTGTAATGTAAGAACTGTCTATTACTGCCTCTGTTTGATGGGAATATGTGTTTCTGAATGTTTTTGCTATAGGCTGATGTTTGGATTCTCTTCATGGAGATAAACAGAAATGAGTGAGATTTCTAGAAAGAAAAGGAGGAAGGAAAGAAGTAAGATATTTTTTAACCAGAAATTTGCAAAGCTGATACTCTTTTCAATACTATATTCCATTTAGTTTATATTTCTGTATTCAGCCTACCAAATGCAGCACTTTGCAGCATTGTTATGATGATGATGGAAAGCTGTCATCTAATGTCTTATAACATGTGTACTTATGTTTCATCTCTTTTAATATCAACATGACTTGAAAGGAAAGTGTCAAGTACTTCATTCTGTTTTAGGTTTCTGTCAATTCAATATCTTACTCAGGAATATTCATTGCACTTGCCTTTTTTAATTAGTTGAAGTGTTGTTGAAATGAGTGACTATTTCGATTATTCATTTTAAAATATTAAGTTTAAAATCTTCTAGAGAAATTGGAGAAATAGTAAAGTGTATTGTCAAAAAGTTATATGAGGGGAGAATTAAAAGAAATTATTTTCTATTAATAATAGTATGCTTGTTCAGTTTCTTGGGAAAACCCTGATTAATACAGAGGCTCAGCATCAAATTGTACAGGATCCCTTTTGAGAACAAGAAGCTTTGAATTTTTACTGGCCTGACATGTCCACGGAACACTTTCTCTCAAATATTTGCAAGGTTGTTTTCTTCTCATCATTTAAGTCTCTTCTCAAATATCACCTTTAAAATGTCCTTTCAGATCTTCTTCAAATATTCACCCCATACACCAGTTGTTCTCTATTTCATTATTCTATTTTTTTTGTAAGACCCATCTGAGTGCAATCAAAAGAGAAAGAAAACCACACTGGGGCTATTTTGCAACTTCCTTCTCTCTTGCTGGCTCCACTACAGGGTCTGTGAACACATGCTTCTCTCTTGCAGGCTCCATTACAGGGTCTGTGAACACATGCTTGCAGCTGAACAAGTCCCTGTGACCCAGTTCTGTTCAATAAGGGGAAGCGTGCTGAGCATTCCTGGGAAAGAAGAGCTCTCTTGATCTCAGATGAGATACTGGGAGCTGTACCATCCATCATAAACACTTGAAAATTAAAAAAAATCATAAAAACTAAAAGCAATCACACTAAAGACTATGGTTGGGAAAGGGGAAAAACCCTGAGCTCCGGGTCCCTATTTGGTTGTCTGACCCTACCTGATGCTGCTTTTCTCTGAATTTTTTGTTCTACAAACACTGATCATCCTTACAGTTTAAGCCATTGTTGTCCAGGTATTCTGTTATGTGTGGCCAAAAGCAATCCTCAAAGAAACGTGGAATGATCTTATTTATTCATTTACTTACTTGATTCTTGTTTCTATTCTGTTTAAACTGTAAGCTGTGTGAATATAGAGATCATGTTTGTTTATTTCAGTGTGGGATCCTCTATTTTTGCAGTTGTGCTTTGTGCACGCAAAACATTCAGTAAATGTGTGCTGAATCCATGGATGACAAGCAAATGATTAACTCATCAAGGATTAATGATTACCTTAATTCTGCTTTACATATTCTTAGGGCACAGAAGGGGTGATCAGTGTGGGTATTAGAGCTAGGATATTGTAAGAACACACACACTGAGTGTGCTGGGAACTCATCTCTTAAAAGGAAAAATTCTAGCCTGCTTGTTCTATTAAGTGGTTTCTATAAAATTTTGTCAGGAAGCAAGTTGGTTTTCCAGACCTATCATTTTAAAAATCTGACAAAAGCCTGAGTTTTGACCAAGGAGCCATTATCTCTAGAGTTGGAAATATCAGAAAATATCATAGTTTTTCCAGCATTTAGGCATATTAATTTTAGTGATTTTATATTTGAACATATTATTGGAAATTCATTCATTTAGACTAGTGCTTTTCAATAGAAATATTATGTGAGCCACATATACAATTTTACATTTAAAAAATTAAAAGAGAAAATTTTGCTACTATATTTTATTTAACCCAAAATATCATTTTATCATGTTGTATTGGTAAACATGTGGTAAATATAAAATCATTCAAAGGTTATTTCACAATGTTTGGACTCAGTGATTTAGTGTGTATTTTACACTTACAGTACAGCTCAACTTGGACTAGTCACATTGCAATTCACAAGTAGCTAGAGGCTTACATATTCAACAGAGCTGATTACAAGGATTTATTCTGCTAAAGAAATCTCATTCTATTAAGCCCTCCTGATGCTTATCTGTTTTGATTAAACAAACATATTAATGTGGTTGGCCTCATGTTAAGTACTGACAACACACAGATAGATAAGCCATCCTTACTCTCCCCACCCTTGCCCCCGAAGGAGCACACAGTATTAATTAATGATACACAGAAAAGGTCATTATAAAAATTATGTGAAAGATTGTAAAGGAAATATGCATAGGGCATTAAGGGAGCACATGGGGAGCACTAGTTAGGAGGAAAGTGGTTAGGACAGGCCTCCTGGAAGATGAGATACCAACACTTAGCCTTAGGACTGAGGAGAGCTTATCTTGGTGAAGGAAAGGGGATTCCAGACAAGGGATCATCACTGAGATTCAAATAAACCAACAGACTCGAAATGTCCAGTTACCTTAGGAGTTGAATGTTGAGAGGAAAAGAGTGGCTGGAGAGACAGACGAGAAGCCATGTCATGGGGGACTTTGGACAGCTGAACATTTATTTCATAAACTGTTTCTCTACCTTCCTCATCTTCTATGTTATTATGCAGAATAGTTCTACCAGTATTTCACTGGAGAAGGTTCCCACTCCCGCTGTTCACTAACCCACTTCTTCCATCCCTGCCCCTCTAGTGCTCTAAAAAATGTAGACCCTTGCCCCTAACTATTCTCACTTTCACTTTCTTAGTTAACTGTTCTTACCCTCATCATTTTCAATTGTTGTCTCTATGATGAGAAATTTAAATGTCCATATTCAACACTGACCCTTTGTCTACAATATCAGGCAGTGGGAAAATATAATTAAAAACAAAATCTTCTCCTAACCCAGAAAACCTCTTCACAAAGGTAGAAGAGAAAGAAACAATTATCTTACTGAATAAGTATTAAATCAGAATGAGATAAGCATTGTAGACAATCAGCTAAGAAATGGTAAAGACAAAAATAAATCTCACCCCCATATATAGCCAAGCAGATACAACCCATCACAGACATGTTTTCAACATAAGCTATAACTAGTCCTCAAGTAAGAGGACTTGAAGTACAATTTGTCACTCATAATTCATCCTAACTTTGCCTGGATATTGGGGTGACCATCTGTGTGAGCTAATTAGCATTATCCATCTCTCTTTATGACAGAATGTAGTTTTGCAACTTGGAGTGAGGCCGGGCTCACCTAGTTGCAAGTTAGGTTCCTACCCTTCCGATAGAAACTGGGGGTTGGATGGGGTGCTGTCTCCCTTAACGCTTGCATTTTAAAGTCTCACAGGTTCAAGAGAAGGACATTTTGGGGTCATAAAGCTGACAAAAAGCATAGCTCATCTTCAAAAGGATTTATATACATTTGAACAGATGAGAAAGTACTTGCAAGTTTTCTAAGGTAAATGAGAATTAAGTTGTATATTTTTACTTTTTATTTGTCCTTACACATGCTTTCTCCATGTTATCACTCCTTGCTTATTTCATCATCTCTTCAAATGAAATATACTTATTTTTAATTTATTTTTTTAAAATCAAGTTTAATGCCATATCTCCTATCCAAACTGATTCTTCATTTCTGTCAATAATTTTTCTTCTTTCCCAATAGCCAAGCTTCAAATCTCAAAGCCAGTTTTGAAATAGCTTTCTTTTCAATCTGTCACTAAATTCTCAATTGTCCTCTCTCATTTTTTTCACTACCACAGCCACAGCCCATGTCATGCCTTAACTATGTAAAGGAGTACAAACTTGGTGTATTGCTTACATTTCATTTTACTCTCTACTCTTCTGCTCCCCTAACTGATCTTCACAATTATCTATCCTTACTTGTTCAAAATCTGCCATTGTTTTTTAAGAGCTATAAGAAAAATATCATCCATATTTTGAAGTTACTATATCAAGCTAACTTGGTCTTTCTGTATATTTCACACCAAATTAAGTCCTCAGCTCAAGGCCAAGTCTTTCCTACTGATGGTAAAACACACCATGCTCACTTGTGAACTTCAGATTTTTAATCCAAACACTTCCTATTTCCAATTTTTCTTTCCTCTTCACTTCTCTAAATACCCCCGCTATCTATCCAACACCACCATGACAGAATTTATCCTGATTTTTACTAGTTAACTTGCTCATATTTTCCTCTTCTAAGCAATGTGATGCCTGAGACATCATTCCATTGTTTCTGGTCCATCTGAGTTCTACAAAGCTTTCTGAAAAGCTTATTTTAGCTCATTTTATAACCTCTAGAAGAAGATCAGAAAAGTAAGTATTCTGCATTTTAGTGGTGTCACCTACAAATTGGCTCTTGCCATCTACTTCTAAAAGGATCAGATTATGAGCTGCTACAGCTACTGACCTTCAACACCCCCTGAAAGGAGCTCAGGGTGGAGATCAGGAATGAGGCACTCTGTGTTCTGAGAAAAACTGGCAGAAAACGTCTTCAGATAGTTAGATATTTTCAGGAGACAATTTTGAGAGCCCAATTCTTGCATCTCCTCATATCTTCATTTTAGAAAATCACTAAAATCCTTCATGGTGATGACTGCTCATTGTGACTAGCATTAACCTTCACAAGACTAGTAGAAAGCTTCTGCAAAAAATGTGTGCTTGATTGCATGTACTCCCCCTTCACCAAAATCACATATATACTAACTTTCCCCCTACCACTTTGGAGCAGTTTCTCAGAACTTATCTGAAATGCTGACTACCAGGCTATACTCAACATTTTGCCCCAGTTAAACTTAACTCATAGATAGCCTCATCCACCAGAGGGCAGACAGCAGAAGCAAGAAGAACTACAATGCTGCAGCCTGTGGAACAAAAACCACATTCACAGAAAGATAGACAAGATTAATAGGCAGAGGGCTATGTACCAGATGAAGGAACAAGATAAAACTCCAGAAAAACAACTAAATGAAGTGAAGATAGGCAACCTTCCAGAAAAAGGAATTCAGAACAATGATAGTGAAGATGATCCAGGACCTCAGAAAAAGAATAGAGGCAAAGATCGAGAAGATGCAAGGAATGTGTAACAAAGATCTAGAAGAATTAAAGAACAAAGAGAGATGAACAATACAATAACTGAAATGAAAAATACACTAGAAGGAATCAATAGCAGAATAACAGAGGTAGCAGAACATATAAGTGACTTGGAAGAGAGAATGGTGGAGTTCACTGCCATGGAACAGAATAAAGAAAAAAGAATGAAAAGATATAAAGACAGACTAAGAGACTTCTGGGTCAACATTAAAAGCAACAACAGTCACATTATAGGTGTCTCAGAAGGAGAAGAGAGAGAAAGGACTTGAGAAAATATTTGAAGAGATTGTAGTCAAAAACTTCCTTAACATGGGAAAGGAAATAGCCACCAGAGTCCAAGAAGCACAGAGAGTCCCAGGCAGGATAAACCCAAGGAGAAACATGCCGAGACAATAGTAATCAAATTGACAAAAATTAAAGGCAAAGAAAAATTATTGAAAGCAACAAGGGAAAAACAAAAAAAAACATACAAGGGAACACCCATAAGGTTAACAGTTGATTTCTCAGCAGAAGCTCTACAAGCCAGAGGGGGTGGCATGACATATTTAAAGTGATGAAAGGGAAGAACTTACAACCAAGATTACTCTATCCATCAAGGATCTCATTCAGATTTGATGGAGAAATCAAAAGCTTTACAGACAAGCAAAAGTTAAGAGAATTCAGCACCACCAAACCAGCTCTACAACAAATGCTAAAGGAACATCTCTAATGAGAAACACAAAAGAAGAAAAGGATGAACAAAAGCAAACCCATTACAATTAAGAAAATGGTAATAGGAACTTACATATCAATAATTACCTTAAATGTGAATGGATTAAATTTTCCAACCAAAACACACAGTATTGCTGAATGGATACAAAAAAGAAAGACCCATATATACACTGTCTACAAGAGACTCAGCTCAGACCTAGTGTCACATACAGACTGAAAGTGAGGAGATGGAAAAAGATATTCTGTGAAAATAGAAATCAAAAGAAAGCTGGAGTAGCAATACTCATATCAGATAAAATAGACTTTAAAATACAGAATATTACAAGAGACAAGGAAGGGCACTACATAATGATCAAGGGATCAATCCAAGAAGAAGATATAACTATTATAAATATATATGCACCCAACATAGTAGCACCACAATACATAAGGCAATTGCTAATAGCTCTAAAAGAGGAAATCGACAGTAACACAATAAGAGTGGGAGACTTTAACACCTCACTTACACCAATGGACAGATCAACCAAACATAAAATTAATAAGGAAACACAAGCTTTAAATGACACAAGAGACGAGATAGATTAAATTGATATTTATAGGACATTACATCCAAAAACAGCAGATTATACTTTTTTCTCAAGTGTGCCTGGAACATTCTCCAGGATAGATCACATCATGGGTCACAAATCAAGCCTCAGTAAATTTAAGAAAATTGAAATCATATCAAGCATAATTTCTGACTACAGCGCTATGAGATTAGAAATCAATTACAGGGAAAAATTGTAAAAAACACAGATACATGGAGGCTAAACAGAACATTATGAAATAACCAAGAGGTCACTGAAGAAATCAAAGAGGAAATCAAAAAATACTAGAGACAAATGACAACGAAAACACAATGATCCAAAACCTATGGGATGCAGCAAAAGCAGTTCTAAGAGGGAAGTTTATAGCCATACAAGCCTACCTCAAGAACAAGAAAAATCTCAAATAAACAATCTAACTTACACCTAAAGGAACTAGAGAAAGAAGAACAAACAAAACACAAAGTTAGCAGAAGGAAAAAAGTCATAAAGATCAGAGCAGAAAAAAAATGAAAAAGAAATGAAGAAAACAATTGCAAACATCAATAAAATTAAAAGCTGGTTTTTGAGAACATAAACAAATTGATAAAACATTAGCCAGACTCATCAAGAAAAAGAGGGAGAGGATTCAAATCAATAAAATTAGAAATGAAAAAGGAGAAGTTACAACTGACACCGCAGAAATACAAAGCATCCTAAGAGTTGACTACAAGCAACTCTATGCCAATAAAATGGACAACCTGGGAGAAATGGACAAATTCTGAGAAGGGTATAACCTTCCAAGACTGAACCAGGAAGAAATAGAAAATATGAACAGACCAAACACAAGTAATGAAATTGAAACTGTGATTAAAAGTCTTCCAACAAACAAAAGTCCAGGACTAGATGGCTTCAAAGGTGAATTCTATCAAACATGTAGAGAAGAGCTAACACCCATCCTTCGCAAAAAAAAAAAAAAAAAAATTGCAGAGGAAGGAACACTCCCAAACTCCTTCTATGAGGCAACTATCACCCTGATATCATAACCAAACAAAGATACTATAAAAAAAGAAAATTACAGACCAATATCACTGAAGAATATAGATGCAAAAATTCTCAACAAAATGCTAGCAAACAGAATCCAACAATACATTAAAAGAATCATACACCATATTCAAGTGGGATTTATCCCAGGGATTCAAGGATTCTTCAATATACGCAAATCAATCTATGTGTTACACCATATTAACAAATTGAAGAATAAAAAGCATATGATCATCTCAATAGATGCAGAAAAAGCTTTCAACAAAATTCAACACCCATTTATGATAAAAACTCTCCAGAAAGTGGGCAAAGAGGGAAACTACCTCAACATAATAAACGCCATATATGACAAACCCACAGCAAACATCATTCTCAATGGTGAAAAACTGGAAGCATTTCCTCTAAGATCAGGATCAAGACAAGGATGTCCACTCTCACCACTATTATTCAACATTGTTTTGGAAGTCCTAGCCACGGCAATCAGAGAAGAAAAATAAATAAAACAAATGCAAATTGGAAAAGAAGAAGTAAAATTGTCACTGTTTGCAGATAACATGATATTATACATAGATAATCCTAAAGATGTCACCAGAAAACTATTAGAACTAATCAATGAATTTGGTGAAGTTGGAGGATACAAAATTAATACCCAGAAATCTCTTGCATTCCTATACACTAATGAGGGAAAATCTTAAAGAGAAATTAAGGAAACACTCCCATTTACCACTGCAACAAAAAGAATAAAATACCTAGGAATAAACCTACCTAGGGAGACAAAAGACCTTTATCCAGAAAACTATAAGACACTGATGAAAGAAATTAAAGATGATACCAACAGATGGAGAGATATACCATGTTTTTGGACTGGAAGAATCAACATTGTGAAAATGACTATACTATCCAAAGAAATATACAGATTCAGTGCAATCCCTATCAAATTACCAATGGCATTTTTTGCAGAAGTAGAACAAAAAATGTTAAAATTTGTATGGAGACACAAAAGACCCCGAATAGCCAAAGCAGTATTTAGGGAAAAAAATGGGACTGAAGGAATCAGACTCCCTGACTTCAGACTGTACTACAAAGCTACCGTAACACAGACAGTATGGTACTGGCACATAAACAGAAATATAGATCAATGGAACAGGATAGAAAGCCCACAGGTAAACCCACACACCTATGGTCAACTAATCTATGACAAAGGAGGCAAGGATATACAATGTAGAAAAGACAGTCTCTTCAATAAGTGGTGCTAGGAAAACTGGACAGCTACATGTAAAAGAAAGAAATTAGAACACTCCCTAATGCCACACACAAAGATAAACTCAAAATGGATTAGAGACCTAAATGTAAGACTAGACACTGTAAAACTCTTAGAGGAAAACATAGGAAGAACACTGTTTGACATAAATCATAGCAAGATCTTCTTTGATCCACCTCCAAGAGTAATGGAAATAAAAACAAAAATAAACAAATTGGACCTAATGAAACTTAAAAGCTTTTGCAAAGCAAAGGAAGCTACAAACAAGATGAAAAGGCAAGCCTCAGAATGGGAGAAAATGTTTGCCAACAAATCAAGGGGCAAAGGATTAATCTCCAAAATATACAAACAGCACCTGCAGCTGAATATTAAAAAAACAAAGAACCCAATCAAAAAAGGGCAGAAGACCTAAATAGACATTTCTCCAAAGAAGACATACAGATGGCCAAGAAGCACATGAAAAGCTGCTCAACATCATTAATTATTAGAGAAATGCAAATCAAAACTACAATGAGGTATCACCTCACACCAGTTAGAATGGGCATCATCAGAAAATCTACAAATAACAAATGCTGGAGAGGGTGTGGAGAAAAGGGAACCCTCTTGCACTGTTGGTGGGTATGTAAATTGATACAGCCACTACGGAGAACAGTATGGAGATTCCTTTAAAAACTAAAAATAGAATTACCATATGACACAGCAATCCCACTACTGGGCATATACCCAGAGAAAAACATAATTCGAAAAGACACATGCACCCCAATGTTCATTGCAGCACTATTTACAATAGCCAGGTCATGGAAGCAACCTAAATACCCATCGACAGACAAATGGATAAAGAAGATGTGGTACATATACACAGTGGAATATTACTCAGCCATAAACAGGAACGAAATTGGGTCATTTGTAGAGACGTGGATGGATCTAGAGACTGTCATACAGAGTGAAGTAAGTCAGAAAGAGAAGGACAAATACTGTATATTAATGCATATATGTGGAACCTAGGAAAATGGTACAGATGAACCGGTTTGCAGGGCAGAAATTGAGACACAGAGGTAGAGAACAAATGTATGGACACCAAGGGGGGATAGTGGCGGGTGGTAGTGGTGGTGGTGGGATGAATTGGGAGATTGGGATTGACATATATACACTAATATGTATAAAATGGAAAGCTAATAAGAGCCTGCTGTATAAAAAAAATAGATAAAATAAAATTCAAAAAAAAAAAAAAACCTTAACTCACAGCTCTCACTTTGTGCACTTTTTTTCAGTTGATAATGTGTTATGTTTCCATATCAAACTAATATGGCCTTTCCCAACCTCTGTATTTATAAATAACATGCCTCATGGTCAGCTGAAGTTCACAAAATTGAATGGTTGTTTTTATAGAATTGCCTTCATTAACTTTCCAATAAATCATTTATAATCCTGGTATGCCTACTTAAAATGATATTCTCGATTTGAGTATTTACATCACACAAAAAACCTTCATTAACTATGCAAATGGTTACTTAGCCTTGGTAAATAGCAAAAACCAATGCCCATCCTGGACATGTGTGAGTTAATCTAAAATATTGAACTTCTTAAACAATTCTTTACAAACCCATATAAAGAAAGCAATTCTGCTTTCTATAATGCATTGACAATGTAAAACACACTTCAGTTCATATAGAGGAACAATAGTGTCTTGATTATTCACGCAACTTAAATAAAACAATGAATAAATGAATGTTGTAGCTTAAATCACATTGACACCATATATAGAAAAGGCAAGGCACAGGCATTACTCTTGTAATTATCCCTTGAATAGTAAAGTATGTGGTATAAATAACTGTTCAATTATTTCCTTTTTTAATGAGTAAAATTGATTGACTTTTAAGATTCAGCTCCTCAACACAGCCTTCCCCTTGCCAACCATCCAAACTGATAGCCATGTCTTCTTTTTCTTAATACGATAATATTTATATTTGGCATTTGCTATCATTCTGTATTACAGAGGTGCTAAAGAAATGAATGGTAAAATAAGTGGAGAAATTCCACATTCAAAAAACTCAACACAATTCTTGTCTATTTTAAACTCTGATTACAGCAGTTCAAGGATTTAAAGTCACGCCAGCCTTCAGTGCCAAAGGAATTAGATGACTTGTCATATTCTAAACTATGAGTCCAGCTGCTTCTAGCAGCTGTTAACAGAAGCTTCAAAAATGTTCATTTCTGACAGATTTGTGTGAATTTATTCCTCGAGAATTGAAAATGTACCAATTAAGACCCAGATTTTAAAAGACAATTGAATAAATGTCAAAGATCAGTCTTGGAGAGACAAGAAAGCAAGAGAACTCAGAACTGCTCTTGCATTGCGTTTCATTTGATAATTATTTGTGGCTGTCTTGTGGAGATGCTTATCTCACCCTTTAAGTGGAGATATATCCCAGAAACAACAAATCATTAGGAAAGCAAGGTGAGTTTAGACGGCACATAAAATTCTATGCCAACAGTCCACAGAGAGAGGGGTGTTCGGTAAGATCATGTCCAATTTGATTCTTGTTTTGGCCTGTGAGGATATTCTTTGTATTAGGGATTTAACATTAATTAAACATCAGAAACATTTTCCAGTGTAAGCAAACAGCTTTTAAAAAAGATACAAAGTAAGCCATATACAGCATACACTAATATTTTTGAAACTTGTGATAAACGTTTCTGAAAGGAAGATAACTCACTAGGATATAAAACTGAAGAGTAAATTTTTCAATAGATCTGAATGGATTTAGTGTCAGTAATAAGCCAAAACTAAGCCTTCCCCATGAGCACATGAAAACACCCATTTAATCTGAGCCACTCAAGACCACCTGTCAGGGATGCCATAAAGAGACTCATTTGAATGATAACGCACAGAAAAGCTGTGAAAGGTAATCAGCACGTATATTTTGGAAAACTAGAGTGAATTTACAATCTCTTCCCAGTTTTACAAAAGACAGCAATGATTTAAAAGTGGTTGGGCAAAATGGCAATTCCCCATAAAAGTGTTTTGAGAGCTTTTAAAAACTCACAGTTTGTGCTAGAGTTGAGTTCAATAATGTAAAAAATATGTAATATTTATTGAGCTTCTATTATATATCAAGGGTCATACCAGTCACTGGGGAAATAAAAGACAAGTAACATATACAGCAGGAAGAGAGATACAAGGACTACGAAGACTTAAAATACCACGTGATGATTTATGGAAGTATGAAGTGACCCATGAATGCATGGGGGAGTCTGTGCTCTTTGAGAAATAAGAGAACGGATAACATTTACCTAGTTAAGCCTTATAGAGTGACTAAGATTTTGAGAGGAAGAAAAAATGAGATAAGTATTCCAGGGAGAGATAAAATAGGATCAAAAGCACAGAGCACTGAAGTGAGTGTGTCAGGAAGGTAATTCAATGCGATTTTGGTGAACGGTAGGAGCAGAGGGACGAGTGAAAATACTGCTGGGAGGTGAGGTTGAAAGGCAGTTTGGGGCAGAGTGATCATTGAAATTTAATTAAACAATTGTCAGACGAAGCATGAGGTGTGGAATAGAAATGTAATCTGAGCATCGTTAGGTCCGTCCAACTTGCAGGTACAAATGATACTGTATTAGCATCAACACTCAAACTTAGATCTCTGGCCCCTGCTCTCTGAGTAACTTCAGGATCATCACCCCACCTGATCTCTAAACAGTCGTGGAGTCCAGAGACATGTCTTGGGAAAACTGGACAGCTATAGGTAAAACAATAAGATTAGAACATTTCCTTATAACATATAAAAAATAAACTCAAAATGGTTTAAGACCTGAAACTATAAAACTTTTAGAAGAGAACATAGGCAGAACACTCTTTGACATAAACCATAGCAATAATTTTTTGTTCTGTCTCCTAAGGCAAAAGAAATAAAAGCAAAAATAAATGAATGAGACCTAATTAAATTTAAAAGCTTTTGCACACAAAGGAAACCATTGACAAAATCAAAAGACAACCTACTGAATGGGAGAAAAAATTTGCAAATGGTATGATGAACAAGGGGTTAATATCCAAAATATATAAACAGCTCATACAACTCAATATCAAAAACAAAACAAAACAAACAACCCAGAGAAAAAATGGGCAGAAGACCTGAATAGACTTGTTTTTCCAAGGAAGACATACAAATGGCTAACAGGCACATGAAAAGATACTCAACGTGGCTAATTATTAGAGAAATGCAAATCAAAACAATAATGAGATATCACCTCACACCTGTCAGAATGGCTATCATGAAAATGTCTACAAATAACAAATGTGGGAGAGGATGAGAAAGAGAAAAGAGAAAGGAGAAAAGAGAAAGCTTGTACGCTGTTGATGGGAATGTAACATGGTACAGCCACTATGCACAACAGTATGGAGTTTCCACAAAAAACTAAAAATAGAATTACATATGATCCAGTGATACCACTTCTGGGCATATATCTGAAGAAAACACTAATTCAAAAAGATACATGCAGCCCAGTATGCACAGAAGCACTATTTGCAATAAACAAGATATGGAAGCAACCCAGTATCTATCAACAGACAGACTGGTAAAGTACATACAATGGAATATTACTCAGCCATAAAAAGAATGAAATTCTGCCATTTGTGGCAATATGGATGGATCTAAAGAATATTATGCTTAGTGAAATGTCAGATAGAAAAATACAAATATTTTATGGTATCACTTATATGTGGAATCTAAAAAATAAAACAAATGAATGTATATAGCAAAGCAAAATCAGACTCAGAGATAGAGAAAAACTGGTGGTTACTTGGTATGGCAAGTAAGGAGGGGCAAGATAGGGGTATGGGATTAACAGATACAAACTACTATGTATAAAATAGATAAGCAACTAGGATATATTGTACAGCACAGGGAATTTTAGCAATTATCTTATAATAACTTTTAAAAGACTATAACCTGTAAAAATACTGAATTACTATGCTGCAAGCCTGAAGCTAATATAATGTTGTAAATCAACTATAATTCAATAAAAAATATACTATACACCATAACTGTTTTTCAGGGTGGGATTTTGACCAAGGCATTCCTATCTTAAATGATGTACTATGTGTTATGAAAAGGATCTGACTACATTTTATTTACAAATTTGAATTAAAAATAGAAAAGGTTTTCCTTCATGAATGGTTAAAAATTTTATCAATAATTTTAGTAGCATTGGAAGAGGTAAGTTTCTTTGGGATTTTGCCTCTATCTCTGGATGTAACACTAAGCCCTCAGACTCATGTCATAAAATGAAGTAAGGTTCTAAGCTAGGGATCAGCACACTTTTTCTATAAATGGCCAGTAAGTATTTTAGGTTTTGTGGGCCATACAGTCTCTATCGTAAAAACAGTCATAGTCAATTCATGAGTGTGCTCTAATGAAATTTTGTTTATAAAATATATGTGCCAGGCTATAGTTTGCCAACCCCGTCTCCTAGGTAACAAGTCATCTTTTCCTGTTCAAATTATTGCTAGACAGTTTGAGATAGAAAAGCATTCATGTAAGATTATGAAGATATACAGGGTTTAGTTTATACATAGATTATTTTGCTTGGAGTGTTTAAAACTGATTGCTAAAAAAATTTTAAAGATAGCTAAGACCTTTAATTTCCTTTTTGTATCCTCATAATTCACAGTTGCATTTCTCACTACCTCACTGAAGCTCTCAGACATTAGACTGGATCATAATGGGAAACAATCTTCTTTAACTGAAATCACAAGTGTGCCAAGAATTAGAGAGTGACTGAACTTCTGGGAATACATCAGCCTGTTGTTATTCTTAAGGCCACCTTGGATATGACACCAGCATCTTCCTAAAGCCCAGTAATGATCACAGGAAATTCGGTCACTACAGATGAATGAAAAGGCCACAGAGATCTAGAAGCACAAAGGTAAGCGTTAGTATCAGCCTCCCAAAGTTAGTCACCTCTTTGTAGCCATTGCCTGGATTTTCTGACATCAAAGAGTGAGGTCTCTGTAAATAAAAGCTTAGAGATGAACTAATACTCTATAGGAAATGTTAAGCTCACAGGAAAATTGGGATGTGGACATAGTACATGTACTTGCAGTCTGAGGCTTTTTCTTTTAGTTTTTAGACTCTTTTTTAAATTGAAGTATAATTGATTTACAATGTGTTAATTTCTGCTGTACTGCAAAGTGGTTCATTTATACATATATATACAGTATATTTCTATATTTTCTTTCCATTATGGTTTATTCAGGATACTGAATATAGTTCCCTGTTCTATACAGCAGGACATTATTTGTGTTTTTATTTTTAGACATTTTTATTGGAGTATAATTCCTTTACAATGGTGTGTTAGTTTCTGCTTTATAACAACGTGAATCAACTCTACATATACATATATCCCCACATCTCCTCCCTCTTGTGTCTCCCTCCCACCCTCCCTATCCAATCCCTCTAGGTGGTCACAAAGCACCGAGCTGATCTCCCTGTGCTATGCAGGGGCTTCCCACTAGCTATCTATTTTACATTTGGTAGTATATATAAGTCCATGCCACTCTCTCACTTCATCCCAGCTTACCCTTCCCCCTCCCTGTGTCCTCAAGTCCATTCTCTACATCTGCAGGACCTTGTTTTCTATCTGTCCTATATATAGAACCTTACCTCTGCTAACCTCAATCTCCCACTCCATCACTTTCCCAACCCCCCCACCCCCTTGGCAACCACCAATCTGTTCTCTATGTCAGTGAGTCTGTTTCTGTTTTGTAGATAGGTTCATTTGTGTCATATTTTAGATGTCACATATTGAGGCTTCTTTATAAGAGAAATTTCTAGTGTGTTTTCTGTCCTCACTAAAAGTATCTCTCAAAATGCAATTTATGTCTCAGAGCAAATGTAGAGCTGAGAGAGACACTACAGGTGATAATACTCAACCCATTGTACACTTGAGTCAACTGAGTCTTGGGTCTGCTAAAAGACTCAAACAATTTCCTGGACACCTTCACAGTTAAGTTTGGCCTCACTAATACTCTTAGTTAAATGATTGCCATTTTCGCTTTTTTTACACTGCATTGCGATGCCTGTGAATGAAGCAATACAAGGGAAGCCTGAGACTCTCTGGGTCCAATTCATGTCCTTCAGTATGAAGTACAGTCCTAGATTCGGTAACACAGTAACATGTAAAAAAAGTCCCTTCCCCTGAGGATTTTACACAGGCAATAAACACCAGTGTGGTGCTTACCAAGTGCCAAGCACTCCTTTAGATGCTTTCTGGATTGTAAGCCACTTAATTCTCAGCAAAAACAGCTATGCATAGAGACTTTTCCAACTTGAAAGAAAGTGAACCAAAGAAATGGAAAAAGTAATTCTAAAATAGAAAAAATATGAGTTCCTGAGGGAATTATACCAAATGATTAGCTTTTCAAAGGAACTTAGAGATCTGTAGTCCTGTGCCTTTTTTATCAATACTAAGAGTTGGGGGGGAAACTTGAGATTTTCATTTTGCCATTCGTCCTTTGATAATGCTCAGAAGCGACAAACATACCCTTTCCTCAACAAATTCACCATTGTCCTGTAATAAAGTTGGTGATGTTTTTAACAGCAAAAATTACTTATTCATCAAAAGTACATATTTTACTCATCACGTTAAGTTTACACATGACAAATTTTAAGAAACCTAGGAGGATGGATTTGGGGAAATTTCTTATTTCATAGCAGTGGGCTGTTCTCTACCTAGAAATAAAGATATGGTCGAGAGTATTTTGTGCTTTTTATCCAAATACCAAATGATATTTACTGATGGTTCTAAAGCCATACATATACCATCTTCTCTCTTAAAAGTATGATTGGAAATTATAATAAAGATACGACTGAGATGGTGAATAATTTTCTACAGTTCACAAAACAACTAAAATATAAGCTCCTTCTCCCATCTTTTACAGTAGTTGTGGTTTCCTCAAATTATTTGGTTTAAAGGATAAACTTGCTAAATAGTCATCATGCTCTTCAGGCCTGGGGTCATCTTCAATGCTGGTTAAAAAAAAAAAACTGCTAGAGGCCAAAGGTATACGTAGAATCTAGATTCTTAGTGAATATCATACAATTCTATCATATGATATTTATATGTAGGTTTTATACACATTTTATACATCATTTAATTAACAAATTTTTACCAAGTCAAAGGACAAATATAATAGTGCTTGAAGAAACACTAGAATTTCTATAACACTAGAGTTGCAGTGAATAAAATGTTTTTGAAAGGGTTTAAACATCACGTGAATTCAAAATGCAATAAAAAATAGACTTCTGTCAATGTAGTAGTTTAAGATAATTAGAAGTTTTAGCAATAGATTTCCCTCCCCTTCTCTGAACTCAGCCTTCAGACTGATAATCAGATCAGACTATTATGCCAATAGGCTTGTTTTGAATAATCATTATTTTTGAGGGGAGAAAGAATCCAAAGCAAAGCCAACCAAAATTCACTCAGTTCTGGGAATAAGCCTCTTCAGCCGGCTCAGGAAACAACAGTCCTCTCACCACTAAAATAAACCCTTTCCTGCATCCTTCCTTATTGCTGATTCTCGTAAATTGTTAAGAACTTGTCTCACCCCATTTTGTGAGACAAAACTAATTCTGAAAAATAAGAGATCATAGTAGCTGTTTAACAATTTTAAATATATTTAATATATTCCAACACTTTCAGAAATGGAAACATATTAAAATGGAAAAAGTAAAAAATACTGACTCTGGTCAGTCGGCCATTTCTATCTGAGGTGAGCCACAGTTGTGCTTAGTGACACATTTCTCTAGCCATCTGTCCATTTTGCAAGGTTTCATGTATTTACTGCTTGAGAACACCTTCTGAAGCTACGGGGGGGGGAGGGAGGGGAGGAGGGGGCGTTATGTTTTTGCTACACTCTTCTTCTTCTTCCCTTTTCTGCTAATTCACAATTTTTCCTGTTTTTTTTTTTTTTTTCTTTTTTCTTGCAGTATGCGGGCCTCTCACTGTTGTGGCCTCTCCCGTTGCGGAGTACAGGTTCCAGACGCACAGGCTCAGCGGCCACGGCTCACGGGCCCAGCCGCTCCGCGGCATGTGGGATCTTCCCGGACCGGGTCACGAACCCGTGTCCCCTGCATCGGCAGGCGGACTCTCAACCGCTGCACCACCAGGGAAGCCCTTTCCTGTTTCTTTAACTGTCATTTCTTTCTCCCATTTCTCTACAAAGTTAACTCTTCACTCTCCTTTATCTTCCCTCTCTTTCTTGGAGAATTCTTGCAATTTCACCTCTCATCCAACATGGATGGATTTTAGCGTTAAAATGTTGTTGGTAAAATGGTATTGCCCTTTAGGTGTCTGGATTCTTCTTTGGCTGCAATTATTTTAAAAAAATTATTATACTTCTACTCTCTTCCTCTTACAGTCAACCCGTTTCCCCCAGCTTTCACCAAATTATTTAGTTTATTGATCTATTGGTAAAATTTCCTTTGATAGATTATTTTTGGACTGTTCACAATGACCATTACAATTTACCAGTGCAATAGCCATTGTTACAATGTCTTTTATAACTTATTATTTCAATTGTCACCATTACAGACATGTTTGTAGCAGTTTATAAATGTTCTTACTATGTGGATGGCTTCAAAAAAATCCACATATCTGACCCTAACTTGCTTCCTGTCTTATATCTAAACTTTCATCTGTCCCCTAGATACTTTATTTTCTTCTTTGGAAAAAAAAAGTGTGTTCTTGGTCATTTGAGTTTCTTCTTTGTTAGATGCCTATTCATGTTCTTTGCCCTTTGCCCATCTTTGTATTTTATAAATACATATTATTACCTGCTGGAAGTTTTCTCATATATGTCCTAAGGCTACCATTGTCAACTCTATCTCATTATGTCCAAAAAGGGATTCATCTTCCCACCAACCAGTTGATCCAACTTATTTTCCATTTCTGTGATAGATACCATCATTTTTATCCCTTCCTACAGTCCAGAGCACTATTTTTCAATATCTCTAGGCCATAAATTCTCTTTGAACCATGGCATTTCTTTACTGGTATCAAATATTTACCACTGATAATTACTGCCTGCAATGGTCAAACAAAATAATTATATTCAAAAGTGCTTTGAGAATTATCAAGCATTGTGCAAAGGTATTACATTATTATAAATATACTTAATTTTTATAGATATTTTCCATAGATGTTATGCTTCTCCAGCTAGATTATTAGTAACCTAAAGGCAGAATTGTGTTCCCCAAAATTTTTGGTTTAATATCACATACAGGCACTTTTAAATATTTGTTGGTTGCATGAATGAGTAATTCAACCTGAAGAGTTAGAAGTAAAGGGAAATTTTATTTTTGAGAAAAGTTTCTATTCAGATGGTAAAAGTACCATTTAGTTTCTTTTTTTTTTTCTTTCTTTTTTTTTTTCTCATTTGATTTCTAAATTGTGATTTCCTTTTGTCTGCTAGATGGTCTCTAAACAATTAATGTTAATTCTATGCTTGATTAATATAAATAAATAAGAATTGTCTATACTACCTATTTCCCTCAGAATTGTCTCTTGAATCATTTTATTAGTAGGATTTCCTCATTTATTTCTTGTAATTTAACTGACTAAATTACCTTTAGTGGAATTCTATATAGAAACATATTATATGGAATAATTTGGAACAGTAATTTCCATGAATGGACTTCTAGAGTATTAAAAGGAGTCACTTAATGAAATAAATTCTATATGCTAGAATATCAAAGAAAGTATCCTTACAGAATGAACTTGTACTCTACCATAAGAATAAGTAAATTATTATTTTTTGTAAGGAAAAACATATTAAGTAAACTGAAAGTAGAATTTAGAACACTTCAGGATTTATCTACCCATTTCAAAATTCATGTTTAGAAAAAAATGAACCATACACTTTTTAAGCCCATCTATCATTTATTTACTCTCGGGATCTAAATGTGTTAATCCCAAACCATATTATGGTAAGGCATAAACAAAGAACACTCCAAAAACAATTAATTCCCTCCCAGTGATATTAGTCTCTGTGAACAAGGCATAATAATTACATGCCCTGAATTAACTGACCTAGAGATTATGTCTTCACATTGTGGGGAAAGAGCAACTTAATTTTTCTGTTATATCAACATAGAAGTCCAGTAGTGATCAAATTGTAAAAGAGTGATTTATGATTCTGAGTACTTCCTGCATTTTAGGAAGGCAGACTAGTTGACACGTCTACCACAGGGTGACTGAAGAACTGGATTACAATCTTGGTGGCCTGACTATACCCTTAACTAACAGTTCCCCTGGTTAGGGCAAAGGTAATGACTGAAAGAATCATGTAAGACACTTGCAAAGAAATAGTAATAAACCAGCATTTGAATGTCATTTTACAGATTACAAACTGCTTTGACATGTGAGATCTCATTTGAACTACCCTATGAACAGCTGGTGTCACTATGTCCTATATAAAATTGAGGAAATTGTGCCTTATGGAGGTGAGATTACTTTTCCAAATTCACACAGAGAGTAGGTGGAAATGTCAATATTCATAACCAGTGACTGTAAATTCCATGTTCCTTCTGATAGCAAGCTGCTTCTTAAGGTAAATGCGTACACACTCAGCAGGGATCATTCATATTCTCTTGATCCAGCTATCCAAATAGTTTCTATAATTCATTCCTTGCTGTGGCTTCCCTGTAATTTGCATATTTTAGCTAACCAGATTTTAGATAGACCATGCATTGATTTGTACTCATGGTTCTTAAAACATTTTTCTTCACTTCAGTACCCCAGTCATTCTGTGTCTTTTGATTGCCTTACTTTGATCTTGTTTACTTCTAATTAGGTTGATATTAATAATTGAAGTGCTTATCTTGAATAAAGTCTCAAACTTTTTTTCCCCACAGCCAACAGCATTGACTGATGATACAAATGTATTTCACATACAAAGCTGCTATCCTAATTTGGCATTTCCACCCAATTTCAATTACACAGGTTTTGATGCTATTTATAATCTTAGAATAACAGTGTTTCAGTCATGGATGATTAGGGCAAGATGAGATATAAAGGCATTTTGAAATGATTGTCTATTTCAAATTCAGGGTTTTTATCCTGTAGCTTCTGAGGAGGTGTTAAGTCACATATTTAATCAATTGCAATGCTATCTTATTCTATTGATTTTGCTCTTGCATTGCGTTTCTTTAATATCAGAGCCTTTTCTATTTAGTGGTGTTACATTTTAAATTAAACTTATTCAGTAGGCATTAGTTTTCATCTCAAATGAACTCGTCTTGTTTTTTTAAACGTTTTTGATCTCCTGTGGTTAGATACTCTGCATACTAAAATCATTCTACTGGAAAAACTGTGTGGATGTTTAAAGGATACATTCTAATTCCTATAAACAAATTGCATGGTTTAGACTTGACTCACTAAATGATTAAATGCATATATCCATAAAAGTTGAATTTTTAAAAAGAATTGTAATTGGAAATATCTTGGAAGTCTTTCAAACTAAGAGTTCTTTATTATCACTCCACATTTGATTTTTGCATTACAGTTTGGCCTAAATATATTTCCAACAGAACACCTCTCAGAGCCATTAGCCCTCCCCAGAGACCTATGACATTGATGTGAGAATATGTCATCTAATCTTTTCAATTTTCTCCTAGGAAAACTTAGTCATGGCAATATTAGATGAGTTGGCCAAATGCTTCCATTAGTTGGTGTAAGAATCAGATCTAGGACCTAGATGTCTTTCTACTCCTCACATATTTGTCTTTTTGCTTTTTGGTCATTCCATCTTTTGCCAAACATTAAGGATCCATATAATCTACTTTTAATAGTTAGAAGGTGTTTTGTGTGTTGGAAAAGAAGTAGAATATGAAATACTAATATTGTCTTATTAATGGAGGAATTATGATTATAAAAAGAGAATTGTTCAATAAGGGCTAACTCAATAGGTCTCTTGCTTTACCTTCGTCTCTTACTGTTCCATCTTTGGCTAAGCCCTTTCATATGGAAAGCAAAAGTAGTGTGACAGAATCATATGGATGGATTAGTAGAGGCCCATGTGACCATAAGAATGCCAAATGCCAATGGATTTAGATCTTAGATTGGGATGCTTGACTCAATACTCCTTGATAAGAGGATAGAATTAAACTTGACTAGCAAAATCATAGCAAAAGCAGAACAACCCTGAGGAAGCATTTTAGAAATTTGAAGCAGCTTAAAAAAACAAACAAACAAAAAAAAAACTATTCTAATTGTTAAAGAGAATTAAAGGTATTTAGTGAATGAGGGTAGGGGGAGGTGAAAGATGCCAGGAGTCATGCACAGAATAGTTCTACATAGAAAAGAATTCCCTGGTGTTCCAGGAGACTTTCAAATGCCCTGTGATAGACACTCATGTAGAAAGTCATATACTATTGAAATTGGTACTGGTCCATTATTACTAATCCTTTTGCTTTAAGTTCCATCCACACTTCTACTTTCCATTATTCCTGTACTTCTTGTATGGGATGGCTTCTGATTTTCTGACTTCTCTTAAATGTGAACTTGTTCACTGTAAAGATATTTGAGAATTTAGTGACTTGAGTATGTTTCTAGTGGAGTTGTGACTGAGCATTTACATATTGAAACCCACATGATAGCATTAACATTACATAATTTTAATGGATACTTTGTATTACAATTAAAATATTATATTACTTTTTTTCTGAATAAGTAAGTGGCTGACTCTCATGTTAGGATAACAAGGAATGCATTACGAAGGATGACATCGAGATTACAGTTGAGACTCATTGTCTTATCAATTAATGCCAACCCCTGGGCACATGGCTGCCACATAACAGAGTCAGCATGGGTGGATTATGGGGAAGGACAACGTACACAGGTGATATTTTCATCTAGTTTAATAAAAACTGTATATCATACAAATAATTCCTTATGAAAGCTAAGATATTCAATCACAGATGATCTTCTTGTTCATGATCAGTATGGAGTCCTGGAAATGGTCTAAAACAGCACTTATTTTGTATGCAATATTTTAAAGCTATGTTAAATAGTTAAGAATTGAAATGTATGTGTTGTTACCTTCTAAATGCTAGACCAATGCAGTACATTTTAAATTATTAATCAGTGTATGTTACAACATATTAAAGTTATATGCAAACTTTGATCCCTTTAGGGATTCAAATCATTTTCTAAAAAATATATCATTCTAATGGAATGTATTTATATATGTGTGGGTTTATATATATAAATATTTAAGTATATAAATAGATACATATACCCATTTATTTATATGTATCTATTTAAAGTCACTAGAAAACATACATACATGTGTGCATACATATGTACAACTAAACAGAAGACAACCAGGAAGGTGAGGAAGCTCAGAGACCGATATGTTATAATAAAAATTTAAACAAACAAATTTAGGCAGGTTAACCTAAAGAAGGAAAGAAGTGAGCATCACACGATTGCTATTTTCAAATATTCTCAGCGAGAGTGGCTTCTACTTTCTTCCAGAACAAGAAAGGAAACATGTTATAGGGAACAACATTTCAGTTCAGTATGAGGAAGAAATTTCTGGCATTCAACACTGCCCCCTCACCAAAATGTATCCACTATTATGTTGAATAAATTGATTGATTTTGCACCCCTAGCTGATAGGAAAGCAGTGGGAGGGAATTCTACATGAGTAAAATGGCTAAGTTAGAGTTCTTTCCAAGCCTCTGCTTTTAACTAGCAACTTAAGAAAAATTATCTACAGTTTGTATAAATGGTTTGGTGCAAGTTTCTCTCAATGGAATCATATTAATTCCAGCCAGGCTTACCTTTGATAATTATTGGATATAAAATGTCACTGGTTACTCTGATGGCAAATGACTGCTATGGACCTTGAGACTGGAATGAGTCTCCTCATCTCCTGCATCCCCTGACAGCCAGAACCGGGAAAAGGTGATGAGTCCACATTGAATTCCTCTTTTAAAAATCTGCATTAAATTTCCACAGTAAGTGTTGTTTCTGTGAATGATGGATAATATTTTACTTCTCTGTTTCCTTTAAGAAGAAGCATTACTATCTAGAAACAGCAAAATGCAAGGAAGGAAAGAAAAATTCTTCTGCCACTCCCCTCAAAATGTCATCGCTTATTGAAGGCAATATTCCACTAGGGGAAAGAAATGTGTGTGTGTATTTTTTTAATACTAGGGGATTTTCATGGGGTTTGACATCTTTCCTCATCTCCATGGGGAGCATATGATATGATTTCCTAAGAGAGCAATCTGGAATGGATATTTTAATCTTCTTCAAGAGGGCAGAATTTATAACATTGCTAATAAAATAAGCATCTTAATGGCATCAGCTTTTTTCTTTCTCTTATTTTTAACTTATACAGCATGTCTCTAAAGACTTTTATGACTGCCTTAACGTTCTACTTCTTGAGAAATTGGTTAGAAAGGAAAATTATACTCATTTGTTTACTTGAGGGAAATTACCCATTGTCCCTTCATAAGAATCTCAATAACCAATTGAATACTAAAGTTTTCACAGTAAGGGTAATAGCTATATTGAGTTTTTAATTTTAAAGTATTTCTAGCAAATGGCATAGAGCACTTCCCTTCTGGTTTCTGGGAAATGCATATGCCATACATAATTAATTGCTATAAAAGAAGATTAATAACTGACATTCATTGCCACCATCTCTCTCATCTCCTCCAAATATCTCTAGTGTGAAATCAAAATCTATAGATGACTGGGATCAGGACAACAATGAATGTTCCATGATGGCTGGGCACATAGTAAGTACTATGCATACATGCACACACACTGAATGACTGAATTATTGACTCTGTTTCCTTTCTCTTTCTTAGTGGAGCTATAAAGGACTCTGAAGATCTCAACCACATAAGAAAACTTGCCAATCCCTGGACTGAACCTCCACTCCCATCCTGGCCTGTCAATGACAAAACCAATCAGACACTTTTTGTTATCTGGATGGTGTACATTTTTTTTTTTAATTTCAGGAGCTGCATGAATCCAAGGACTGTCCTTGTGGCTGAGGAAAAGAGAGGAGTGTATTTTTCTAGGGACCATTCTCTCCCTTATCCTGCTACCACAGTTCCCCTATGTCAGACATCTGCTGTCCCTGGTCTCACTTATCAGAGGCCACTTATTAGTGGAACCCCATACATGCCTTTCCAAGCTACCTCCAAATTTCCCCTCCACTAGCTGGAACTCTGGTCCAGTCACCCAAGGAACCAGTAGAAATATGAAACTCTCTTTCTATCCACATTTCCTCCAGAGCTTGGGTTTTACTTCTACTTCCTTCTTCCTTTAAATCCACTTCACAAAAAAAATGAAAGTGTAAATATTATATGACACAGAAAGGTCTGGTTTTGTTTTATAAGAATTCTACCTGCTGTGGTTAATCACCTTGTGTCTATGGGAGATCTTGGTAGCTAAAAATTACTTTCGTGTATGCCATCCAATGTCATATTGTACTCACTGGCTGTTCTAATTTTTATTTTTCTGAGAAAACTCTAATGGTGATGTGAAAAATATCAAAGTTCGAACTTTATATTTTATATAACCACAGCTGAAAAGTTTCATCAAGTCATCACACTTTTATTTCACATCATGACCTCAATTAACTTCTTAAGCCAGCAAAAGTTGACTACAGATGAGTTCTTCATTCAGTCTAGTGTCTAGCAAAAGATCTGATACACAGTAAATGCTGAATTTAAAGTTTTGAAAAAATTAAGTTGAAAAAATCCCTTTCAGTTTTCTCATCTGTAAAGTTGAGGATTGAAGGAAAATAACACATATGTCTAGTTCGGGGTTTGGTGCATAATAGGACATGGCAAATGTGTAGCGTGCACTCATTCCCTTTGGATCTACCATGTTCTGATGTCTCTGCACCTCTGCTCATATTGTGACCAGGGCTTGAAGAGATTTATCTCCATTCAACCAGCTGGAACTTTCCCACTCAAATATCACTCCTGTGGCATGTTCTCTCCTAATTTCTCCTGCTCCTCTAGCTTCCCTTTTCTGCTTTCTCCATGCTCCCGTCACACTTTATTCACGTTGCTATCATAGTATGGATTGCTTGTTGGTACAATTAAAAGCATTTCTATAATAACATCATGACATCACTGAGAACAGGGACTATGTCTTATTAGTTTCCATACCCCCTAAATGCCTTGCACAGACACAGCTATTTTTTGAATCAGTGAATGAATCAATAAACTAGTTGTTCAGAAAACTAACAAAATGTCAACTTGAAATAAACTAATATTCTCGAAATACCAAAACCTTTAGTTCTTATTTGCTCTGATTGCTCTTATTTGCTCTGATATTTTTTATTATTGAAATAAGGATAAAGACATTTATTTTTAATTTGAAGTAAATGACAGACTAAGATTTATTTTTTTTCTTAAAAATATAATGTGTGTGTGTTCACATATGTGTGTGTAAGCTGAGAGAGCAAGAGACAGGAGAAACATCTTCATGTCATTGGATGCTAACATGAAATTATTCTGTCACATATATGGATGAATCTCAAAACAATAGGAGCCAACAACTCTATATGTAAGGCACATGCTGACCTTCTATGCAAGACATGCTGAGAATTATCCTAAAATCTTTCACAACCCTTGGAGACATATCCTTCTTGAGGGTACGAAAGACCTGGAGCTGTTGAAAAGTAGAGGAATCTTTTGGAGAGAATTTCAGTGTCTTAAGCATGCTACATCTTCTCCCTTGGGGAAAGGGTAGGACCCCTTTTCCTAAACTCAAACACAATGGAAGAAGGAGGAGATTCAAAAGAATTTAGAGCTTTTGGCTTATGGATTTGGGGGCCTCAGCATACTAATATAAGGCATACATCTGGGAAAAAATCAGTGATGAGAGAGCTAGAGCTTTCCACCAGTGGCTAAATTAGGCGACCACACTGGGACCAGTGTGCACCACACATGTTTCTCCAGGTAAAGGATATTTAAAGGATTCCTGTGAACTATCCTGAGACAGTCTGGGGCCATCTTAAAGGGGATTTACCCAAGGTGGGCGATGGATCCCCACTGCCAAGAAAGGCTCTCTCTGGGTTAGATTGCCCAAGCTAAGGGGAAACTAATACCCAGTAATGCTTTGGGAGTTAAATACTCCTCTGATTTATTTATTTATTTTATTGAGAGCCATGTGTGTGTGTGTGTGTGTGTGTGTGTGTGTATGTATGTGTGTTGTGCAAAGTCCTTTACTTAAAGCTTTAGCGCTAGATCTGTTTCTAAATTCCACATTTTTTAGTATATATAGGTCAAAACACAATATATGTTACATATTATAAACATACCTATAATCAAACACATTATTATAATACACATATTTTGGAGTGAAATATGAATATCTTACTAATAGGTTGCCTTAGTTCAGATCCAGTTTTGATCTAAATGAATTATGCAAAGTCTGAGTTTTCAGAATTGTTTTAAAGTAATGTGGACCTGTGCAGATTATACTCACAACTGAACACAGGGAAAGTTCACTTCTGTGCTACTTTTCATTTTGTCTCCATTTGGGTAAACTTGAAAAAGCTTGTTTTCTCTCAGCCTTGGTTACTACAATTTAAAATAGGAAGACTGAGCTAGATCAGAAATCACAAATGCAAATGTCTTCAGAGGACAGGTTATAGAAATGCGTGAAGCAGCCAGCTGCATATGGTACTGTCAATGAAAAAATGTTGCCTGCCATATCAGTAAACAAAGGATGTTGCAGCCATTAAGCCCTCACATTACAGCTGCCCCTGATAGTGAGACCTGAGGAAGCTCAGGATAAAAGCAGGATGCCCGCCATCTAGCAGTCAGTCACTGCAGCCCCCCAGATGGTGCACCCTGAGGAGACTCGGATGAGAAAACACAGGATGCTGGCCCCAGACAGCTGAGGTTCATATCAAAGGAATGATTTTGGTAAGCCCGGAGTTTTGCATCTTCCCAGACATAGAAGAGCACTAAATTCATTAACTTGAGATGTCTGGTTTTCTTTAATTAACAGTAATCTTTTGATGTTCCAACTACCTGGTTTTTGTTGCAAAAACTCCTGTTTATCCTGGCTCCTCCCTTACCTCTTAGGAGTAATCTCTCAGAGCTATCTGAGAGGCTGCATCCTAGGCTTAAATCTTCAGTTTTGTTCACTAAATAAAACATAATTCTCAACTTTTAGGTTGTCCTTTTTTTTTTTCCAGTCAACAGCACCATAGTAAGAGCTGGCAAGGCTGTGGTGGATTGGAACACCTCATCATGTCCAGAGGCATCCACATTCAGGAGAACGTCAATGTCCTCTGAGGATCAAACAGCACATCTGTGGACAGGTTCTCTGACCTGCTGCCTGGGGCGGATAACTTAACCTGTGTCCTTCCTCAACTTGTATTCTTCAACACTGTTCTCAAACTCCACACACGATTCTTGTACATCACATAAAGTTATCCTTTGAAGCAGTCTCCTACTTGCTTTTTCCTCCTTTGTTATTTCCCTACTGAAATCATTACTATCTTTCCTTTCTCATTCATTTATATTTTTTTCTATCCAGTAAGATTAAATACTCAGAGCTTCATTTTATGACAATGTGAAAGAACCAGGAGTTTGATGAAACTAATCCAAAGAATTCCAAAATGGGTCAAAGCAAATTCAAAGGGAAAAAATAATTGAGTCTAGGATTATGAAATCACTTTCCTCCAATTTCAAGCAATGGATTTGTTGGACCATTAGAAGCAAGCTTTGATAAGAAGCCCTCTATTCTACAATATCATGAAAATAATAAAGCATTCCATCCCACACACTGCAAACTCATCACTCACTGAAAGCATTCATATCTGCTACACTCCCCTTCAAAATTCACAGTGTTCTACCATGGGGGCAGGGAAGGTGCTATTTCAGAGCTCAGTGGGATTTCTCTGCTTTTCATCGGATTTTTGACACTTTGGGAGGCAAATTTCACTTATGATGGCCTTAAAAATCCCAAGTATTCAAGGAATGCTCCTTTTCTTATGCTTTCTTACTACTATTTCTCTCTGACATGCCCAGTTCTGCCTTACATTTTCTTCATGTGTGAAGTGATGAAGAAAAGGCAGTTCAGAATTAAATCATCCAGCATTTCATTTCGAAACTTTTTCCCCTGCAGTGTGCATTTCTTCCTATGCTGTGGGTGTTTATGTCTGGGTCGTGCTCAAACTTTTGGACCTGTTTACATGCAACTGGTGATCAAGCTAAGTAGGGCAAATCCTTTCCCTTTGCCAAGAATACTGAATATGCTTCTCTCTATGACATTTGGCTAAGGAGAAGGACAGAGCAATTCCGTGGTAGAGGGAGAGATCAGGGCCGAGGTCTGATGATTCTGAATGAAAAGATATCATTTGGCTAACGATATAAAATTCTGTTTCTCCACATTTCACAATCCCTTTTGTTTGCCAGTCAACAAAAATAAAAGTTTGTACTTAATACTCGTGGATTTAGTTATTCACACACGGATTCATGAGCTAACTTAGTGCTTGGTATTAAGAAGGATCCAATAAGAAATCTAAGGCCATCCCTGATTAGCTTCAGTAAGGCACCTACCACAGTATCTAACACCAAACAGAAACAAAGATAAAGCTAAGGATTCTTAAAATGATACTCACATCCATAAATAAGGGGCGAGGAATAGAGGAGGTACAGACAGTCCTGTGTTCTCATTTCTCCCTTAATCGACCTTTATCAAATGGGCTTTGACAAGAGGTAAGCTTTCCATACTGGCTGGGGCTGCAGAGCAGGGGGAAACTCTGTGTGTGTGTGTCTGTGTGTGTGTGTGTGTGTGTGTGTGTGTGTGTGTGTGTGTGTGTGTATGTGTGTAGTAAGGAAAGAAAGAGCAATGATTTCTGAAAGACAAGGATTCTTAAAATTTGCATGAATCAAATTACATCTGTATTATATTATTTTGATAATGTTGTGATCAATGACTGGGTAAAACCCTGATCTTATTATGTCTCTAAGTAGAGACTTAGGATACATATTTTCTTCTTCACACTTCATAATTTGATTCTGGGAGGATGAATCTATACACAGAAAGCTAAATGTCAATGCATAGTATAATACAGAGATTTCAAGAGGCAAAACACATATGTGATGGGGGCCTTAAATAGGGGGATTCAGAAAAGAAGTAGAGACCGTGAGGGGTCCTGCATACCTAGGACTTTGACATCAGTTGGTACCAGCTAGTGATTCCCATCCTTCTGTAAAGACACAGTAAAAAATAACTGTAGGTCCTGAGGTGTATGTGTTTTATTTATGCCTTTGGATTACTCTCTGCCTCCTGCCAAAGCCTGGGGTTTCCTTTGACCCATCGTTCCCTGGAATCCTGAGTCTGCTGTGGTACCTGTGGTATCTCTTGCCTAAACACTGTTTCGACAGATGAATGGATAAAGAAGGTGTGGTACATATATACTATGGAATATTAGCCATCAAAAAGAATGAAATAATGCCATTTGCAGCAACATGGATGGACCTTGAGATTATCATACTAAGTGAAGTAAGTCAGAAAGAGAAAGACAAATACCATATGATATCACTTGTATGTGGAATCTAAAATATGACACAAACGAACCTATCTATGAAAAAGACATGGACTCACGGACATAGAGAACAGACTTATGGTTGCCAAGGGGTAGGAGGAGAAGGTGAAGGAAGGAATGGGAGTTTGGGATTAGCAGATACGAACTATCACATATGAAATGGATAAACAACAAGGTCCTACTGTATAGAACAGGGAAATATATTCAATATTCTATGATAAACCATAATGGAAAAGAATATGAAAAAGAATATATATTATATGGATATAATATATATCAGTTTTATATGTATATCTGAGTTACTTTGCTGTACAGAAGAAATTAACAAACATTGTAAATCGGCTATACTTCAATAATTTTTTTTTAATGTGAAAAAAAGTTAGTTGTAATATTCAAAAGATTTCAAACTACACTTCAGCACAGAAACTGTAAAGGAGACTCTTCCAGCTTTTTGGAATGAGGTCATAATTTCAGGGGCTCACCAAGCTGTGCAGGGGAGGATGAGAAAAGTTGGAATAAAATTTAGAAGTCACGTCAGCTCACATATGTACTCTGAATTCAGGGAGTGCATACTTGAGAATGTTCACCCTACATACCCTCTGCAGCTCGGGGATGTCTACTTCTGATTATATATGATCCTGAGCCAGGTCCATGTGGAGATGGAAAAGGCAGCTGTCTACACATTGAAATTTGAAAGTTCCTCCTGCCAGTCTGTCACTATGCCCGGAGCAACAACTACTGTAATCCCTCATCTGAGATGAGGCACTGTGTCCTCAAGAAAACTTTGCTAATAAGAAAAGGGAGTGACTTGTTTATTCATTACAGCTCTATCTTAATTAGGGATATTCTGGTTGCAAGTAACAAAAGCATCTTTCAAATATGCATAAAATAGTTTATTGTAAAGTAATTGAGACGTCTCTCAATACAAGAATAGAAACAGCCAGGATCAGAGGTGGGGGTACTACAGAGGAAAGCTATCAGAAGCAGAAAACTCTTTTTAAAAAATTCTCTCTCCTTCTCTCGTTCAATTCCCCACCACCACCACTGGGGCTGCACAGTCTCTGTTGCTCCTCTTTGAAATGCTGCCATTTCTCTCTGTCCATGTTTCTTTGAGAATATGGCAGCCACACAATGTCAGTCTCACCTCCTGAGTTTAAATCCCCTCACTCCAGGCGAATAGGCCAGAAGGAATTAGACCAGCTCTGTCTTAACTGAATCTTGTTGGCTCAGCATTAGTCCTGTGTCTACCCTTGGCTTGACTAATAATGAGCAAGAGTCTAAGAACATTCCCCATATGTGTGCAGCAGCCCAGACTGGTAGGTTTCTGTTTGTTTCTTAAAATTCTTTACTGAAGTATAGTTGATTTACAGTATTGTGTAATTTCAGCTGTATGGCACAGAGATTCAGTTATATATACATGTGTGTACTGTTTTTCAGACTCTTCTCCCATATACATTATTACAGAATATTGAGTAGAGTTCCCTGTGCTATATAGTAGTTCCTTGTTGGTTACCTATTTTATATATAGTAGTGTGTATATGTTAATCCCAACCTCCTAATTTATCTCTCTCTCACCTCCCTTTCCCCTTTGGTAACCATAAATTTATTTTCTGTGCCTGTAAGTCTCGTTTGAGAAATAAGTTCACTTGTGTCTTCTTTTTTTTCTTTTAGAATCTACATATATCATAAGGTATTTGTCTTTGTCTGACTTACTTCACTTAGTATTATAATCTCTAGATCCATCCATGTTGCTGAAAATGACATTATTTCATTCTTTTTAATGGCTGAGTAATATCCCATTGTATATATATACGCCACATGAAGCAGTTTTCACAGAAGTAGGACCTTTGTGAATTGAATAAATTCTTCCAAAGTTATCTACAATAGATTCACTAAAGCCCACTATGCAGGGTGAGGGTCTTAGATTAGCAGAACATGGTCTGGCATAAAGGAGGAAAGATTGCACTTTTTGAAGGAGTAGGGAAGTATGACAACATTGGGGACCTCAGTGTTGGCTTGGCTTGGAAAGAGGTGTCCAGTGACAGGGCAGCTTCAGCAAGTGAGGGTGAGACCCACCAAGGGGAAGGAAAGCTCTGAAGACTAACACTGCATGGAGGAGGCCTTGTGGCCTCAAATGACACACTCTCCAACCACGTTGGGTAAATTTCCTCCCTGTACTATTCTTACTCATTGGGAAAAATCAGCAGCTAAATTACTTTCTTGCTCAGGTTACTGGGTAACTTCTAGGGAACATTTGAAAAGGCTTGACTCTTCTAGCAATTTTGCAAGTAAGATGTGAATAATCATCATTCCATGAATTAATAGTTTTCTGGAAAATTTCAGTGACCAAGTATTTTTGAGAATCACAAGGCAAGGCAAAACTTAACAGGAAGTATGGTTGTAGTAAAGCTTCTCAGAGCTTTTAAGATGTTTCTGCTCACGTTTTAACAGTGCACAGCCTTCTTTGACCAGGTCCCTATGTTCTCACAGCATTTTTAGGGGCTGCTTTTCTACAGATCATATTTTGAGAGGCTAACCAGAAATGGTAATGGATCTTCTACATATAATAAAAGCAAAAGTCAACTTGGATGCAGATATATGTTACATGGAAAGTACCATGATCCCAGATAAGGAGAATGGTTTTATGAACAAGTTCAGAAACATTCTCAAGCTCTTGTAGGAGAGGCAGCTCATAAGAGGACTGGACAGAAAACCCGGAGGTGATTTGTGGTCCTGTTTCCATCTTATAGTTTACAGGATATTCAACAAAATCACTTCCATTGTAAGTCTGGGGTCATGGGTCACTTGTAAAATGTCTGTCTTGTTGTAATCACAGTGCTGGCACAGGAATTAAAAACATAGTGTAGGGAATTCCCTGGTGGTCCAGTGGTTAGGACTCGGTGCTTTCACTTCTGTGCCCCAGGTTCAAACCCTGGCCTGGGAACTAAGATCCCACAAACTGCATGGCACAGTCAAAATAAACAAACAAAAAACAAAGTATATGTGAAAATATCTTGTAAATCAGAAACTACTGTGCTAAATGTTTTCTCCAAGTCTAGCCAGTGCAAGTGTGAAACAGACTCAGTACTTAATAAATGTTGCTGCTTCACCAATCACTGATATCTTAAATTGTTATGATGTTGGCACAAGTTATCCTTATGTGAGATCATCATAACTCTACATAGCTTTTAAAAGAAAATTTGTATAAGCTCAATATAGAATACTAAAGAACAGATAAAAACATAGTACTAATTACATGTAATCATACCAAACCAATTATTTTACATATGATTTATCCTAGAATTGTTAAAAAAGAGTTCATAGGTTTCACCTAGCACTAAACTCTGCATATTCCCATGTTTCTATATAACCTTCATAGTAACTAGAAAATATTCTAATGTCTTATGCCATATGATTTAGCCATTTACCTGTTAAAATAACTTTTATTGATTGATTATTATGTGTGAAACCCCAAGATAAATGCTTTATTTGCATTATCTTTAATCCTCACTAAAGCCTTATGAGGTTAATATTATTATTATTTCCATTTTATGGATTGCAAAATTGAGCCTCTGAAAAGTAATATAAGATCTTATAAGTTATACAAGGTTTCCTAAGATCACACAGGTAGAAAGTGACAGAGCTAGACTCCAAATTAATGTCAGTTTAGATTCAAATTGTTTCTAATTTTATTTTAAATATTTCTTTAATAAATGCCTTTTCATGTAGTTCTTTATTCTTTTTCCTTGTAATAAATTTCTTTCTAGTATAAATTCCTGGAGATGGTTTAACTGGCTCAAAAAATGTACATTACTTTGTATCTCTTGATATTACTGTACTCAAATTACAATTTGTTTTAATTCAAGATCCACTGAACTTTTATTAGTCTTGATTTTATAATCTGTAAGTCAAGTGTTTAATTCTCCTTTTCTAAGAGGAAACAACAGAAGGAATACTGATACATTTTAACTAATAAGAGCACTATATACAGTATTTAAACATTACTATACAAATTTCATTCATACATTCAATCAACAAATATTTTGCAAACATACTGTGTGCATGGCATCAATTTATGGCAAATGTCTTTATCCCTGGGCATTCTGAAATTGTAATATTCCTTTTTAGATTCCAATGTTTAACCATCTTATTTTGTGAAATTTTCTATCTTTCTACCCTTTTCTATTTCTTTCACTCTGATTAAAATTTTTTCTGGGTGAGAGGTGGAGTTAGAGAACAGCAGATGGTATTTTCTAAAAGTAATTCCCATCTAATTAGAGGAATATTTCTCAATCTATTCTATGGAAAACTCATTCCATGGAAAGTTCTGTGAAGGAAGGATTCATTGTCAAAGTTTTGGGACTCTGCAAAATGTACCCTCTTTTAGAGTCAATTGACAGTTAGCATCTGAAAGCCCAAAGAAAGCCTTTAAAAAATAAATATAGTTCAGTTTATTTAATTCAGAGTTTCTCAAACATATTTGACCATAAAACTCATTTTCAAGAGCGTCATCTGACACTAGTGCTACCAGCAAACACAGCAGCTGCAGCTACAGCCCATTGACTTTAAAAGCCAATTCTAGCATCTCCCTCCCTCCCACCCTCCCTATCCCACCCCTCTAGGTGGTCATGAAGCACAGAGCTGCAAGAGGGAAGAGATATGGAAGAGATACATATGTATATGTATAACTGATTCACTTTGATATAAAGCAGAAACTGACACACCATTGTAAAGCAATTATACTCTAATAAAGATGTTTTAAAAAAAAAAGCCAATTCTATTCCACTGTATAGCAGGAATTGCTGAGAAGTCTGGGAACATTGATTCAATTATCCTAATTTCTTTGGGCCTTACTAACCTATAGGGCAAACCAGAGCATATTAATGGAAATAACTCAAATTTCACTCATGCATTGATTCTATTACATGAAGCAGGACCTGTTTGTGAACTGTCCATATAAACACATGTGAGTTCACCAGTCTGTATGTGTGTGTATATGCACACATGAATTTAATTTTGAGGGAGACAGAAGGGCAGCTTCTTGGAGGCATTTCACATGTATTCACAAATAAGCCCACTTCCACTGACGTCCTGCTGCTAAGAGAGTACCTGTGTTTACTGACACTGGCCCACAGGGATCCAAAGTCTCTCCTGCCCAATGTCACCTTCACAGGGCACCAACTCCCTTGTTATATATCTAGGAGTTGGGAGGAAATGCCTCCCTTGACTTTGGGAATTCTCTGTTAAAGTACTTACTGAGCTTAACTATTTTAAGAGGTTTTAGTGAACTAGCTCTTACAGTTATAATTCTGTGCCTTGAATAACTACTTCCTCTGGCCACTAAAATTCTTCAGGGTCTGCTTGTAATAAACGGCCTCTTTACCTGGGATGAGTTCTCTCCCAGAAGCCTCCTCAGTCTTGCAAACGGTCTTCTGTCTGGCCAGTGGTTCTCCCAACGCTCTTGATGATGTCTAAAGTGGACACATTTTATGATGTTTTTCAGGTGTTGAAATTTTCATTCATATAAACTTCTGTTGGATCACTCTGCTGCTTCTCTCAGTTTTCTGGCCATGAACCTAGCTGTGCACAAATTTTTGGCTGAAGCTGAGATCACAAGTCCTAAAATATGTTATAAAAATTGTGGTACCCCCTGTCCATAATAGGATGATTCACCTCCATCCAGATCAGGACTTTGTCCTTAAAGGACTCCCAAGCTCATGATTACAAACTCCCTTTAAAACTGACCTTTGATTCTAAGCTAATCTGATTCTGTTTGAACCCTCTTGTATTCATCTGACGTCCCTGGTTTCAGTTCTCTTTCACTTTGTATCTGAATTCTGTCTTTCACTTCATCAGATTGCAAACCCAGTCTGGAAAACTCAATACATTGATCTGCCAAATTTGGTTTTGAATTGCCCATTCTGGTTCACACACTGCCCAGTGGTCTAGGCTTCCTGCTTACCACATGGAAGGAAATCAGGTGATTGTTACTTACAAAGTCAATGGCTGTATTTTCAATTTCCCTCTTCTTCAACAACTGTCTGCTAGTTTTATATTGCTGATCAGGTATTAGTCCTGAAACTCCCTGGCAATAGTGACTTTCTATTTGTCTTATTCTACTTTCTGTGTCTCTTAGTGTCTCTTCCTCTATACTTCCCATCTGTGGTTGCTTCTTATGGAGTGTCTCCAGTCTTCTTTTCTTCACAGTTCTCCAGTGAAAATCACTTTCATCCTTAATAATTCAGCTCTTGCTGTGTACAGAAGGCTATAAGATTCATTTTTAATCTTTGCCCTTTGTTCCAGGACTTGAAAACTTACTCCCCTTTGAGTATCTCTACATGGATGCCTGGTGCCCAAAACCCAGCATGTCTAAAATCAACACTTCATGCTCCCTTCTACATGGCTCTCCTTACCTGCTCTTGCTAATCATCCATTTCCAAGTCTTAAACTCTCAGACATTTTTTAATCTTCCCCTTTGACTCATCCTCCACATGCTGTCATTGAGTTTACCTCTATTTCCTTTTCCCCCATTTTTGTTCCTGCTAAAGCCATAGTTTACACTCTCTTGTCTCTCAGATTAAGATTCTCCCCTATTTGGTCACCCTACCAACAGTCTTTTCTATACAAAAGCCACTTTACATACTACTGTTGAACAATTTTCCTCAACTGCAGTACTTCTTCTTTGACTATAAAGTCAAAACCTGGCTCCTAATAATCTATACTATATACCAACATACTTTTCCAAATGTGTTTAGAAATCTTTGTATTTAAAGGCTACAATCCAAATGACTTCTTGCTGTGCTCTACATATGTACCACGTTTTCAGCCTTGATGGCTTTACTTATGATGCTTCCCTGTATTGGAATGTCCCTTTTCCTTCCAGATCATGTTATCATGTCCAACATAATTTTCCCTATTATACTTATTATTTATATTACCATATTCCTTACTATAATATTTCCTTATGTTTTTCTCCTCAAACACTACCCTTCAGTGAAGCTTTTCATAGGGCAACTATTCAGAAAAAACTTTTGCTTCAATTCACCTCACATAGTACTTTATGGAATCTTCCCTTTGGGTATCTATTTCTCCTACCTTTTATCATAATTATAAGTGTGGTTGTATATTTTCCCTTCTAGAGGTTATGTTAGTTGAAGAAAGATTTCATAAAACTTATTTATCTTTGTTTACTTCACTAAACTTAATGCATTATTCAAGTTGTCCTGTAGGCTAACTAGTAATTTTTAAAGATTTTAAAATAGATTGATATAGTAAAAAAGTGTCATGTTTCTGGTAAGCTTACTATTTATTAATTAACCAAACTTGCAAGTTTTTGCTGTCACAAAGTTTCTGCTGTGGAGATTGAATTAATGTTGCCTTAAGGATAAAGCTTGACTTAACACATTCAATTATCTGAATTTGTTGGATGTGATTAAAGAATAAGTATAGGCCCTGTCAAATTGTTTTACAAATTAAATTACTTTCATAAAGGACAAAGAATATGATGAACTGAAGAATAAGGTTTAGCAAAGATGATGCCAGATTCTTCTAAAGTACCTATGTAACTAAGTGAATTAAAGGATAGAGAGTCAAATACAGGACTCTGCTGAAACTCTGATGAGGAGAGTAGGAGCTGTAGCATCAATTATAAATACCCCGTGGCCTAGCCAGAGAAAAAGTCCAGGAAAAAGAGAAATAAAACAAAACAAAAACTTGAGCTCTTCTTTTTCAACTTAGGATTTAATACTGCATGCCTATAACCAACACTATGTAGAAATAGACTTAGAATAATACAAATTAAAAGGAAATAATAACTAATATCTACTTAATGCTTGCTAAGTACTAGACACTGTTCTAAGTGTCTTGGATATATTCCTCATTTAATTCTCACAACTCTGTATATAGGTACCACTATTAACCTTTTTTCACATTGGAAGAAAACTAAGGCACAGACTAGTTAAGTAATTTTTCAGAATCATACAAGATACCTTCTGAAAATACTGAATTTTAATTCAGGCAATTGGGCTCCAGGGCATGCAATCATTATACTATACTCTATTGTGCTTTACAGATAGAATGATCTTCCCCAACTTATCATCTTAGAGAACATGCAAGAAAATGAGCAACATTTATTCTGACCCATTTGTTTGTTGAACCAGTATCTGTTGAGCACT